>NC_071393.1:114736238-115361238 GCF_022682495.2 Desmodus rotundus | reverse complement strand
TGTAAATTTGCCTTTTCCACATCCTGGAAAAATATCTCCTCCTCCCAGTCTTTCCTGTGACCTTATTCTTTCTTTTTTTCAACATTTTGTGATTTCCTCGAAGAACATTGTTGCTAGCTGTCTCCTGGTTTCCCTTGTGACTGGGAGGTACCTTTTGGAGCCTGACTTATCTTTAATTTCATCACTTTTCCTGGAGCTCTGTTTAGTTCTCACTACAAAAACAGCTATTCATAACCATTTTCAGAAATATACTTTCAATTTAATGGAATTGAACATGGAATAATGTTCTTAATATATCATGAGTGGGAAAAATAAAATAAGTAACACAGTAGGATCCCATGCGGGGGATATGTATTTTGTGTGTCGATGTGTATGTGTAGAGATATCCATTCATACGCAGATCCATTCATAAAAGGTTGGGAATCTTTACAATTCAGTATGTAACAGTGGTTATCTTTGGATGGTGGGATTACAGGTGATTTTTATTTTCCTCTTCTTTGCTTATTTTTATGTTCTGGATTTTCTATGTTGAACATGTATCACTTGTGCCGTTAAGATTATGGTGTTTTTTTAAACCACAAACTTCACTCTCCCTAATAGATCTCATTTCTCCTGACCTGTTATTGATTGCCTAGCTCTTCTGCTTTTTCATTAATATAATTCCCTTAAAAAAATCAAAGGAACTTGACGTTAAGATTATCACTGATCTTTTTACTATGTCTGTAGTTTTGCATTTTCCAAAATGTCATATAATTAAAATCATACATTATATAGCCTTTCAGACTGGCTCTTTCAATTAGCAATCAATACACATTTAAGGAGGTTCATCCATGTCTTTTTTGACTCAATAGCTCATTTCTTATCCTTGACCTCTATTCCATTGTATAGATGCACCACAGTTTGTTTTTCCATTCATCTATTGAAGGACATTTGGTTGCTTCTAGTTTTCGATGATTATGAATAAAGCTGCTACAAACATTCATATGCAAATCAAGCTTACTTTTTTATCATGACTTGATTTTTCAAGTATAATATTCAGAGTATAATAAAAATAATTAATAGAGCCCTGGCTGGTGTGGCTTAGTGGATTGAGTGCCAGCCTGCGAACCAAAGGGTCTTTAGTTGGATTCCCAGTCAGGGCTCATGCCTAGGTTGTGGGCCAGGTCCCCAACCACACATTGGCGTGAGAGACAACCGCACATTGATGTTTCTCTCCCTCTCTTTTTCCCTTCTTTCTCCTCTCTCTACATAAATAAATAAAAATAAATAAATAAATAAAATCTTTAAAAATCATTGATAGAGGAATACCATCCTAAAAATCAAAATGAAAATGAAATGGTCCATTATAACTGATTTATCAATTTTTTAAAAGCCATGAAGCTCTGTCCTGGCAGCTCAGTTGGTTAGAGCATCGTCCCCATATGCCAAGGTTGTGGGTTTGATTCCCATTCAAGACTCATGCAAGAATCAACCAATGAATGCATCAATAAGTGGAACAACAGCTGTTCTCTAGGCCTTTTAGAAGACAAAGAGTTGTTCCCTTGGGCACATTCATGCAAATCTACCAGAAAGGCGATGCTGTGGACATCAAAGGAATGAGCGCTGTCAAAAAGGAACGCCCCACAAACGTTACCCTGCAGAACTGGAGGGGTCTGCAGTGGCACCCAGCATATGGTGGGCATTGTTGTAAACAAGCAAGTTCAGGGCAAGATTTTTGCTGAGAGAATTAATGTACATGTCGAGCATATAAAGCACTCTAAAACCTGGGATGACTTCCTGAAACACATGAAGGAAAATGATCAGAAAGAGAAGGAAGCCAAAGAGGAAGGTAGCTGGGTTTAGCTGACCACCAGCCTGTTCCACCCAGAGAGGCACACCGTGTGAGAGCCAAGGGAAGGAGCTGGGCTGCGGGAGCCCATTCCCTGTGAGTCCATGGCATCGTACAGGGAAAAAAAAGACCTCTGTACTGTTAAAAAATTACTATGAGAGGCATGGTATTCTTTCTGCAAATGTGTGAGTGGGCATATATCAAAATCTGATATTAGACTTTTGAGGTTAATTAAAGAATAATCAAATATAAAAAGCAGAAATAATTCCATTAAATTCATTAGACATCATAGTAAGTTTTTTCCTATGTATTTAACAAAAAAAGGAAGATATGTATACACTCTGTAGTACTGCTACAGGTTTGCTTCCCACAAGTACACAGTCTGATATATTCCATTTTGCCTGATTCCTATCAAAAAAGAAAAATGTATGGTGTATTTATAATGCTGCATTGTCAGGAGAGGACTTTTTTGACAGGGCATTAAATGAAAGCTAAATTCTTTTATAATTTTATACAGGTGATGATTAGAAGAATTTTCCATAAACTAGCTTCTGGCCCTGTACATTTCAAACCTTGTTTTCCCTCCATTACCAACACACTTCAGTGTTGGGCACCATAGGACTTATTCTTATCAAACTGTGGTCCTGCCCCTTCACGTCACATCACCAGTTTAGCGGGCACTATGGACAGTAGTAGATTTCCCGCGAGGCAATCTTATGTTGGGATGACTAGCAATAACCTGCCCAGTGACACACTGGAACAGGGAGGACCCCTGCTGTGGCACCTCAGCATCCAAGGGCTCAGCTCTGCCCTCTGGCCACAGGCCTGCCCTCAGAACAAGGAGTCTGTGGGACCAAATGGGTGCAACCTATTAGAGCCTGCGCCCTGCCTTGTAGGCCACAAACACTGGGTACCCAAGACTCTGGAATTCCCTGCCTATTTTTAGGGCTTACATGGACTTGTGTCTTCCCAAGGGCGGGGGGCAGCATTGCAAGCATGTGTACCCTTAGACTCGGGGTGGCCCACAAGTTTTTGGAGCAGTATGTGAACAGAACTTGAACATGCAGTCCAAAGTTTCTGTGTGTGTGTGTGTGTGTGTGTGTTTCTCACAGTGTGAAATAGAGCTGGGAAGGGAAAGAGATGGGTGGATTGCAGGTCAGCTTTCCTGCACAGCTATGTTCTGGTTCCTTACCAAAGAATTAAAAAATTTCAAATGCCAGCCTGGTCTCCTTGCCAAGGTAGGTGATAGAAGGTATTTTACTTAATAGTTTGTTAGCTTCGCTTATTTAAATATCTGGTAAATGGGCTTCCATTTGTACTTTTGCTCTAAGCTGAGAATTCATTTGGGGATGAGAATATCCTCTTACTATTCTGTGGAGTAATATAGAAACCTATTTTGATATCAGAACTATTTAGGTAGGCTCCTGGGGATGCTTTAATCTAGCTTCAACCTAGGTACCAGCCCAAGCCCGATCCTGGCCATCCCTGCATTGGTTTATGGGGTTGAAATAGAGCAGTGCTGGTCCCCCAGGGGCCGTTCACCATGGGTTCATCCGCCTCCTCAACACATCCCAGGAATAAGACTTTTTAGTCATGGCTACCAGAGTGTCCCATAGTTGCTGCTACTTCTGCATAAGAATAAAGAGAGAGAAAACGGAGGCTAACCCCGAAGATCGTACGCAGATAGACGCTCAAGCCTTCTTGGGTGGGCAGTTCAGGTGTGTGCTCCCCATGAGGCTCCTGACTGGGGTCAAAGGAGGCAGGTCTCGAAAACATAGATTCTATTTTCTTATTTTTATTATAATAGTTCATAGAAGTATTCTGATAAACCATGGCTGAAGAGGTTTTCTCTTGGAGTCTACCATTCACATGAGATCACATGTTTTGCATATGTACTCATGTGTTAATATTTCTCTGCAGCCTGTGAGGCCACACACACCAAATCCCTGGTCACAGAGTCCAGGCCTCGACCTAAACACAAGAAGCAGAGGTCACTCATCACTTGTCAAAGATCTCCGTACCACTCGGGAAAAAAGGATTGCAATGGGACCATTTGGAGCTGACAGCCCAGGTGTCTAGCTGGCTAAATACTCAAGAGATAAGGTGTTTCCAGGGTCATATCATCTTCATTTGGAAGGAAAAGTGATCATTTCAAAGATGAGCCCTTCTCTTGCTCTAAGACACAGGTAGCAGTGAACCCAGTCATATTCTCTTTCATTGATGTATAATCTGTTACTATGCTTATAAATAAATACCTTTTTAACAGTAGACTTGGTTTTCTTTTAATGTGCATCATTTACCCAGACAGTTAAAGACATCACATTAGGTGATAGAGCATATTTTCCCATTCCCCAGAAAAGTCATACTGAGTAGAGGTCACAACTCCAAGTTTTACCAGAGCAGAAATGCCAAAAGGTCCAGCATCTATTACAAGCTATGTAAAGAGCTTTCTGAAACCCAAACTAGAATCCCATTTGTTTAGGAAAGAAACAGCTTAGGTGATTTTTTTTTTTTTTGGATCCACAAATCTAGTCTTATTCTGGAGTGGCTTCTTTAAATGGAGCTCACGAGCGATGAGGAAGCCAAGCCAACACAGTCATTTCACCTTCATTCTGTGTGGGTGGGTGGCAAATACTTTTAGATCTCTGGGGAGTATTGCTGCAGTTTTGCAAGGCGTTGAGCGGTTCTTATGAGCTTCAGTACACTGAATGCTTAAATGATTTGGGCACCATGAAAAGTTGCAGACTCTATCTGTGTCACAAGACGGGACTCTGTAAGAGCCTGTGATACCCAAAATGCCACAGAAGAGGAGAGACCCAGAATTCAAAGCAGTGTGAATCCAGATTAAATACTGATTGTTGTTTACACCCTAGAAAGCTTTGGGACATTTGATGATTAAAATAAGGCAACATGAATCTGTCTCTCCCTTTTTCTTCCCTCCATCACTTCCTCTCTTTCAGTGGCACTGTTAACATCAGATATATGGAAAAGCAGTATTCCGAACCCCTAGCAGCTATGGAACACGAGGGGGAAAGAGCAGTGTGGGATATCAGTTAACTGTGTAACAGAAAACCTTACCTTTTCCTCATTCATGTAACCCATGTTTTTATTTATTAGTTTACGCATCCCTTCCAAGCAGAATTGTAATCCAAAAAGCACCATCACATAGTTCAAAGTTATTTCTGTATCTGTCAAACCCGAGGATTCCGGGATCTGGCTATCAGGAGGCCTTTGAGACAATAAGTAATTCTGTATGAGTACTTTCTCTGCCCCTCTTTCTTTGACTTTGTCATTTTGTAGTGAATGGGCTTTATTGCGCGCCCTGCATAGCTGGCAAGAACAAGCGAGCAGAACTGAACCAGTTAGTCAGCAAGGCCAAACAGAGGACCTTTTAGGTCGTCAGCACTGTGGGATGTGTAGCAGCTGCAGAAGAAATGGCCCTTGTCCTCAAGGAGTTTACAAGGGGTTTTTGAAGACACACATGTAAGAACCTTGCAAAGACAATATGCTTCATCTAGTAGGAATCGTGTGGCCCACGAATGATGTGCTGTGGGAGTCCCCGTGGCGGGGGCACTCTGGAGTACTGGAATAGTCATGGAGGCATGAACTTGCTTGGATCTCAGAGACTGCACAAGACTTAGGTAGGCAGAGGGGAGAAGTGAAGATCTTCTAGGTGAGGGAAAAGACAGGATAAAAGGTTGGAGGAAGGAACGAGCTTGGCACAGGTCGGTGACACTTCCCTTTTCCTTCCTGTTTCTAAATTGGTTCACTTGTTACTTGGCAATAGAGCAGCTGAGCCTCCATTTTCCTTCCCTGATCCATTCCCGTTAACAAAATGTTGTAATGATGAAATACTCCAGGAGTTCCACACATCCTGTAAAAGGCCTTGCCTGTCTTTTCCGACTGAGGCATTTGTAGGAGCTTCTCTTCTCACAGAATGTCTCAGTTGTCCCCTTTCTATGGCTCCTCTTTTCATCTTGCCCTTTCTTCTGCCACAGACATTCATCAGCCTCACTGGAAGCTTCTGTTTGGCCCCACATGTGGGAGAAACACTGCTGATCTTCTCTTGGTCAAGACCTAGAGAACATGTCCACTTTCAACAGAGAGTCACGCCTTTACCAGTTGACACATTCCATCTGAGTTAGCACCCATTAGTGAACTACATCCACAGAAATCTTCTGACCAGACCAACAGCAAAGTGGGGGGTGTGGGTCAGAAGAAAAGCATGTGTTAGAATTTATTCTCTCCCTTCTTACAACCTCCTCTTGGTCCTCACCAATCCTCCCACCTTACCCCATCATTTTTTAAAAATTACAGTTGATATACAATATTATATCAGTGTTAGGTATACAGCATGGTGGTTAGACTTTGTATAACTTATGATATATCCCCCCGATAAGTCTAGTGCCCACGTGACACCATACATAATTATTGCAATATTAGTGACTATATTCCCTGTGCTGTACTTCACATCCCCATGACTACTTTGTAACTACCAATGTGTACTTCTATCCCTTCACCTTTTACACTCAGCGCCCCCCCCACTTCTCCACTCTGACAACCAATAGTCTGCTCTCTGAATCCATTTCTTGATGATCTATACTGTCAGCAAATAGTTACCAAATGCTTGTATTTAGTTATCATGGATATACCAGGAAGTATATGACAGTTTTTCTCATTTTGAGGAGTTTGTTGTCTAGTTGGATAAAATGGGCTCGTTTGTTGGAGGCAACATCAGAGCCTCTCAAGGTCAAGAGTGAGCTGGACACTCTGCCTTTTTTAAGACTCAGCTATATTTTTTAAAATGAAGTGCCCAAACGGAATTTTTTAAAGTGGTAGATTTTTTTGCCCTGGCTGGTGTGGCTCAGTGGATTGAGCACCAGCCTGTAAACCAAGGGGTCACAAGTTCAATTCCCAGTCACGGCACATGCCTGGGTTGCAGGCTAGGTTGCCAGTTGGGGGCGTCCAAGAGGCAACTGATGGATGTATTTCTCACACATTGATTTCCCTCTCCCTCTCTTTCTCTCTCCCTTCCCCTCCCTCTAAAAGTAAATAAATAAAAATTTTTAAAAAGTAGATTTTCAGTGTATGCATTTAACACAAAAATTGCAATGACTAGCTTTTGAAATGATGTCAAAAATCTAAATTGATATGAATGTTCATAGCAGCATTATTCATAATAGCCAAGAGGTAGAAACAACCCAAATGGCCATTAACTGATGGATGAATGAGTAAAATTTGGTTGTATCCATACAATGAAATATTGTTTGTCAATGAAAAGAAATGAAGTGCTGATACGTGGTACAACACAGCCGCACCTCGAAAACATTATGCTAAGTGGAGGAAGCCATTTTAAAAAGACCATATATTGTATGATTTAATTTACATAAAATTTCCAGAATAAACAAATTTATAGAGGCAGAAAGTAGGTAAGTGGTTGGTTGGGGCTGGGAGAGATGGGCACTGGGGAGATGGGCACTGGAGAGGAGGTCGTGGAGAAGGGGAATAGGAATTGACCGCTCATGGGGCTCCCTAGGGGGAACAAATATATTCTAAAATTAGATTGTGGTGATGGTGGCACAACCCTGTGAATGTACAAAATACCCTGCATTTTACACTGTAAATAGGTGAATTTTATGGTACGGTAACTATATCTCAAAAAAGCTGTTTTTTAAAAGTCTAAATTGAAAGCCTTTCATGGCTATGTGCAGGGCGCCAGGCAGTGTAGTGTAGTAGGCAGAGGCCCAATTTGGAAGTCGAACATACACCTAAGTCCAAATATTCTGCCACTTATCAACTGTGTGACTCCAGGTAATTTACTTAAATTCTCTGAGATTTCTTTTATTCACTGCAGAATGAAGATAAGAATTCCTATTTCATAAGACTGTTTTTGAGTAACATCAATTCAAAAAATATTTATTGAACAGTTACTATGTTCCAGGCACTATTCCAGGCTCTAGGGATATAGCAGTGACCAGAACATCCAATGATCTGTACGTTGTTTCTCATTAAAAACAAAAAAATCTAGATCTTTGCATGAGGTTTCTCCAATGCTAAGTATTAGAAATTAATTTCCAAATAATAAAAACACTGTAAGCTGCCCTGCCTGGTGTGGCTTAGTTGGTTGGAGCACTATCGTGTAACTGAATGGTTGTGGGTTCGATTCTCAGTCAGGGCACATACCTAGGTTGTGGGTTTGATCCCTGGTCCAAGCGTGTATGGGAGGCAACTGATCAATGTTTCTCTCTGATATCAATGTTTGTATCTCTCCCTTACTCTTTCTCTAAAAGCAATGAAAAAAATGTCCTTGAACGAGAATTTTTAAAAAACCCAAAACCACTGTAAGCCAACACTGTGCCAAAAACATCTGAGTCAAATTCTGACCTCGTGCTGGCAGTTTGTGACCCCTGATGTAGGTTTTACAGATGGTGAGTTTCTAGTATATTGCCCACTTGGCTGAACCTTGGCATCCTCAGCCTGTTCCCATATGCTGCCCAGCACTAACCAAAGAAACATTCCTTATAAAATTCAGAGCAATCATCCTAGCAAGTAACTGAGCCAGGCAGTGACCGGGATCCCATCCATTTCTATAAGATGCCGCAGCCTTCCTCACTGACCCAAGGAAGCCCCGTTCATTTTCCTGCCTGGGCGGAGCTGGCAGTTTGTACAGGTTGGGTTTGGAAGAGACTTGTGCTTCTCATGCCTTTCAAGACCATCTGTCCTCTGAGAACTTCTGCGGGAGGCCAATTCAGTACACAGTCCCAGATGTTAGAATTTAGACACATTCATTTTTCTTTATCTGCTCATACCTCAACTGGTTTTGGCCCAAAATGAAAGTGTGCAGTAACCGTTAGGCAGCTCTTTTCTGGAACTCAAAAACAGATGATTAACTTAATGTTTGAATTCTCAAACATATCCATGATCTTAGACAAGAAAAAAACAAGTTTTAAATTTACCTTGTAGCTCTTCAATTCAGAGTCAAACAACTTCATATTGCTCATTTACCCATCAACAGAGCAGTAGAGTTTAAAGCTCTGGGAAGAGGGCATCTAGAGAGAACATTCATTGGACCATACTATCCCATCAACATCAGACTTGTTCGCAATGTTTCACCCCATAGGGTCATGGGATTCCCTACAGACCCTGAGTTTGAGACTCTCACACTGGAGTACATCACACTTCCAAAAGTCTCTCACATCTAGTGTGATGTAGAAGAAAAATGGTAAACTCAAATTCAAATTCCCTTCTGCTACTAATAACTATGTGACTGTACAAGTTACTTTATCATTTTGAGTTTTACCTTCATCATTTGTAAAGTGGGAAGAACAATAATTATTTTATAGGTCAATGGCAGTGGTTCTCAAACTGGTTGCATATTAAAATTGCTCTTTAAAAATGTCACGGTCTGTGCCACGCCTCCAACAAATTAAGTCAGAATCTCTGAGGGTAAAATCCAGACATCAGTTGTTTTTAAAAGCTTCACAAGTCATTCTAATATGCAGTTAGGACTTAAAATACCTGGGGAGGGTGGAACAAGGTTACTTGTGTAGAACAGGTGCTCTTTATCTCCTAGTTATTCCCCAATTTAAGTTTCCTACCGACTGACTACACTTTGGGTGCATGTTCTAAGATGCACCACTAGGTGTCAGTTTGACCATACAGTTTCAGTCTCAGAAGCTTCTGGTTCTGGGTTCTCAGAGTAACAGCTGTGTACCATCACCACAACCATTGGGTTGAATACCTACCTGCCTGCTGTCAGCCACAGTGCTTATGACTCTTAAAGCATGTGACTTCTAATCCTTTATCAAGTAGGCAAGGTGGTTATTGTGCTGGTCTCGAGGAAGCGGAGGGTCAGAAAGATTCTGTGACTTGTACAGGATTCATAGTAAGTGGCAGAACTGAAAAATCAAGCTTCCTTCATTCCGCCACTCATTCACAAGCACTGAACACTTACTATGTGTGAGGTATTGTATCTGGGATTAGGGATCCAAAGGTGAATAAGGTGTAGTTCTCATCCTCTGGAACTTCATTTTTATCCTTTACTTATACGTACATTTAAAAAGAAAAGATGGGCATCCCTTTTACAGTTGTTCCTGACCTCAGGTCAGCTATATTCTAAAGAACTCAAATGCTGTGTTCCTAAGAGGTTAGACTAACCCTTGGGTAGGGTTTCCTAGCACAGCTGTTTCACTATGCCCAGCCACTGTAATGACATTAAAAAAATTAAGAGCCTATTAAGAACCTATGAGGCTAGGGGCAGCACTTGGTCTGTTTTACCACTGTCTTACTTACTTCTAGCCTCAGCAACAAACTATTAGTATAGAATATGTGTCCGATTTTTAGTCAATGAATATTTACTGAATGAATGAAAGCCTTGCCATCTGCTAAACACTATGCAAAAAGAGCCATGTGGAAAATGTTTAAAGCAGTCTGTATCTTATTGTAGGAAGCGAATCTGAGGTTTCCTTCCAAAGGATAGTACCTTGTTTTACAAAGCCCCAGCTGATTCATTGCTGAGGTGGGGGAGTCTCACAGATCTTGGAGAAGGTTCTAAATGAGCCAGAGATCAGAGGATTATGTCGCTACTAGATTTAACCAGTGGATCTAGAGGCTAGTAGCTTCTCTGGAGTTTGTTCCATGTGACAAGAACACCAGCTGTGTCTGTCTCTTGAGTTGTTACCCACTAACCAAACAGTTTGACAGTTAGGACCATAGGGGTTACTGGGCTCAGTCAAACCTATAGTCCAATTAAAGCCTCTTACCTTGGAGAAAAATACTCAGGTAGTGGTCCTTATACCTGATTATGAATCAGAATCACTTGGGAGAGCCTTGCAAAAATAAAATACAGATCCCAAATCCTGCTTCAACCTAGTTAAATGGAATCCCTGAAACTAGGAGAGGGACCTGGGATTCTGATGTAGGACCAGGGTTGAAAAATGGCTGGTTTGTTTAGATATGGCTCTGCAATTCATAAATTTGCTCTGATCTTTTCTTATTTCTGATTATATTCCTTCCCTGGATAAGAGTTCCACGCATTCATTATCTACAGTTTGAAGTAGTATACCTTTTAATCAATCCTAAGCTTATCTCTATTGGAAGTCTGTAAATGACTTTGAAATCCCCGGATTTGGGAATTTGAGATGAGTCCATGTAGATCATGCCCATGCTCTTTGTGATACTGTAGATTCAGCTCAGTTCTGTCCCTAAACATGCCCAGCAGGTACATGTCCATTCTTAAGGTTTTTCTTGGTTTACAAGCAGTTCTGACTTTATAAGTCATTCATTCTGCATCAGCTAGAGAACCTTTGTCCACTTTGTGCAATAGCAGAAAAATAATATCTGTTCCTGTGATGACTGTGGCTATGAATGGTTATGAATGGCTACTGATGTCATTCAGGACAGGTGAGCATCTTTTGTGAGCCTGGGTTAAAGTCCTGTTATGGGACTAATCAGCCTGTTAGCTTTGGAGAGACCGGGAAGGGGAATATACTGTCACTTAAGAGCTTAATGACTAAAATGTCCCTTTGGAATGGCAATCTAGACGGTTTACAGAGGAGGGAGTAGGGCAGGAGTATTTATAGTACAGTATACAAGGGTGTGATTAGAGAAGAATACCAGGGGCATGTACCTGCCAAATGACAAGGACAAGGGTCTGATTTAACTACTTCCTTTTTTATATAAAAAAGGCTAAGTAGTTGGAGATGGAGATTCACAATTGGGGTGATCATTTTGGAATCTCCAAGTGTCCCTCGATAAGTCAAAGTTTCTAAGTAGCCTTCCACGCATGTAAAAGAAAAAGAGGAGAAAGAGGGCTTGGGAGAGAGAATGAGAGGGAGAAGTGTTATCAGTCTGTACATCCCTCTAGGCAACTTCCACCTGGCCAGGATCTGTCTGCACAGAAAAATCATGGGAGCTTGGTTAGAAATTTCTACCAACAGTGATGAGATTTCTGGTTGTATTCCTTGGGGACCTCAACAATGACCTTGTTCTCAACTGAGGTTATTAGAAAACAGATCTCCAAGGACTAATTCGCTCAAGACGAAAATATTATGGCATCGGATTTCAATACAGGAGCTCAAAGATGCTCTTCTGTATATGGCTTCTATATCATAATAATAATAGCTTTTCCTGGCATTGCTTCCATCTAGAGATTTCAAAGCCTCTCTCAAATATCTACCCATCTCATAGGTAGCTGATTAAGCAACATCTCTGGCATTCATCTTTTGCATGGGGTCCTCCCATAAATTAATGACTGAGCTGGAAATAGAGTGTGGAGCTCATGATTCAAGGTCTCACATTCAACACCCACTCCTTTTTGTACCCAGTATTAAGCAATTTGTGATGCTCCCACAGGGCATAGTTCTTTGTAGGGGCCTGTGTATCAGATTTGCCTGCTTCTTTGCTGCCATCACCTCCTACTGACTGCATTTTCTGGTTCCCTGGTGTCCTGGCAACTGGCCTGTGTCTTGGTTCTCTAGGATGTGAGAATTGTTGAAAAATCTCCATAGTCTTCATATCTTGCCAGCCTTCATCCAGTTTACACCTCCCTCCACAATCTCAGGGCCATCAAAGTACTGTCCTCTGGCTTATTCTTCCTCCTTCTCTATCCTCAATCCTCACCTCCCTTCAGCAGAAGAGGAAACTTCGGACTAAGAGCCTGTGAAGTAGGAAGGGACGGGAAGGAAAAATCTTGTCTTTTCTTTCCAATTGCCTTCTTGTTCCCATGGAGGGGGCTGAGACCATGAACTTTGGACCTCAGTGGGAGAAGGAGGAAATTAGCAGGATAAGCCTTTGCTTCCTTCACTCATCCTGAAGGACTTGACTTTTTTTTTTTTTTTTAATTTGAAGGAAGAATGACTCAGTACAGGCCCTTGATGGGAAAATCTATCTCACAGCCTGAGGACCACTATTGGCCCAGTATTTTAATTTAATTTTCATTCCAGAATGGTTTCACTGAGTCAGAAGAAATTGAGCTCTTTGTTCCCAGTGTTGACAACTCAGAACAGAATTCCCCCAAAGGAACGACCCTGTCTATGGGAGTCCCACAGGGATTGGTAGCGGGATTCCAAATTCAGAGAAGAGGGATGGCCCTGTACACCCTGGGGGGGGGGGGGGGGGCTATATTTAGTCATACTCCAGCACTGTGATTTACCTACTAATTACTATAGACACTAGTGATCATTACATGATAATTAGCACATGAATTTTTTATAACTCCTAGAGCACCACCCCAAAATAAATGATGGTGTAGGGTGGCAAGGCTGCTCCTAGAGACAACTCCTGACTCATTCATTGACTAAATATCTAGTGAACTATTGCAGGCCGGGCCCTGTGCTTGGCAGTTGTGAGCGGGATGAAGGTGATTCTCGGTATCACAATGCTGACACGCTGGAGGAGGCACAGGCACTAAGCAAGTTTACACGTGAGACGTGTGTATCCAACATAGAAGTGCAGCATGTGTAAGAGGGGCACCCAACCCAATCTGGCTGGGAGAGGGGATGTCAGGAAGCTCCCCTGTAGCAGCAACTTTGAAGGTAAGATGTGTAGGATGACTAGCAGTAAATGGGAATCCAACTTTGGGTGAACCTATGCTATTGGA
The DNA here is from genome assembly GCF_022682495.2 of Desmodus rotundus. Classification (NCBI taxonomy): domain Eukaryota; kingdom Metazoa; phylum Chordata; class Mammalia; order Chiroptera; family Phyllostomidae; genus Desmodus; species Desmodus rotundus. Next base: position 115,347,811 of record NC_071393.1, on the reverse strand, counting down.
ATCGTTTCCCCAGAACATGTTAAACCCCAAGCCTCCTCACATTAACCCTCCAAAGTAACTCCCAGACTATGCCAATACAGTGCCTCTGACTCTGTCTCTGTACAGTGTGACGCTACCTTGGAAAAGTGTGACATTTTACACAAGGGGAAGATGTAATTATTGTATTCCACTAGAGAAAGTATTTCAGGGGGAAGGATGGCACCAGGGAAATAGCTGTGAAAATCAGATTCTTCCATTTCCACACCCAGGCCCAACTCGCTGTGCCCTTGGGATGGTCTGCTTCTGCGACAGGAAATACGTTTGCCTCTACTAAGCAACGACATCCTTCTTATCAGCTGCTGCACTGAGAAGACACTGATGTTCTTTTGCAGGAAACTAACAGGAAAAGAAAGCAAGCCTACCACTAAATACACTTCCTGAGGGCAAAATGAAACGGCCGCTGCTCTGGCTGCCTGTAGGAAAGGGCTGGGTAAATAAACACGCCATCCCTATTGTGCAGGCAGACTTCCTGGGGGCATGTCCTCATCTCCTCAGCCCTTCTAAACTCAGCCGTCCTGCGGGGAACAGACAGATGTCCTCTCTGTGGAGAGGTATTGAGACACGGCTCCCCTTTCTCAAACAGAGAAAATAGATTACAGGGAGAGGAGACGACTCACAGGAAGAGGAACTTCATATTGCTACACACCTCTTTTTTAAGGTTACACAACGTTCCCAGCAACTTCTGCTTTGCGTTCTTTTCTGGGCCCGAATCTGGTAACAACTGGGAATGAGTCAGGTGGAGAAGGGGTCAGGGCTGCTGCATCTCAGAAAATCAGTGGGCCTGTTTAAACCACAGCTACAAAGATGACTTGATTTGGAGGCATAGGTGTAAACTGTCATTATCCGTGAGTATTTAGTGGATTCTAATGGTGCAGCACCACAGCAGGAACTGCTGGAGAAGGTGACTCTGGATCAGGACACAGTTCCAGTCTAAAGGATCCTAAGTCATTTCCTTGTGAGGACAGTTTTGTCTTTTGTGTGGAACGCAGAAGGAAAGAACATGTACAACACGGGGTTGGGCCCAGGGAAGTGGGGTACTCAATAGATACTCCTGACCTGTAAAGATGAGATAGGATGAGCTGTGCTCTTGAACTTTTGTCTTTCGACACTGTTTTTGGTTTAAAGATCATTTATACTTGAGGAGTATTTTTTTCCATCTTTCTCATATAGTAATCATGGGTGAGCTCTGAGAAATGACTCAAAGCCAAAATAATGGGGTTTTCTTGATTATAGTTCCTCATTTTCTGTGGCCACAGGCCAGCCCTCACTACCCTCCTCCCTTATAAGGAAGCCAGCTTGAACCCACCCTGCAGGGGCTCACTCCAATCTCTTAGGGATCTCTCTTGCATGTTACGAATTTACCTCTCTTCTTTCAACTTCCTAATTGTAAAATTGACTTTCTCAGACTCTTGGTTCTGACTGCTCCCAATCCAGGGCCTGGGTAGGATCTCCCTTTCTCACATCCTCAGCTGGGGATTGACTCAGACTGCACAGTGACCAGCATCTTTTGAAAGGGACAAAAGTCACACAGCAAGTCCTTGCTCATTCTGCACACACTTCCCTCTCTCTGGAACTTTTACGGAGCCACGCTTGGATTTCTACATATACAAGGTGCTGTCATAATTAGCCCACTTGCTGTTTCTGAGCACACCTTTCTTAGTCTGGGGCAGGCAGGAAATTAAACTGGATCATGGCTTTGTTGCCCTATTTTATGAACCCTGAATCTGAAATTGTGGTTTGGCAAGTATAGGGTACATATGGATAAATGAGACAAGATATATGAAGATAAGACCATCCTGGAAAAGTGACTGTGGTCATAGCATATCCCTCCAGAGCTTGGAGTGGCAACCAGCTATCATGCACGTAGAATGCACTAACGGCTACTGAGCACTTACTATGTGTCAGGTCCTTCTTCAATTATGTAGATCATTTCATTTATTTCCCATAAAAAGTTTCCTTCTATTAGCTAGCAGGGAGAGAAAACCATTCACTGTATACTTTATAATGACATTAATAGTAATAATAGTTATTATATATACAGGGTATATGAGTGTAATACATGCCAGGGCCAGGGCCAGGCCCTGGGCTGAATATTTTCTTTCACTTCATCTTTAAATGAAATTTACACATGGGCCTTGGCTGGTGTGGCTCAGCGGATTGAGTGCCGGCCTGTGAACCAAAACGCCACTGGTTCCATTCCCAGTCAGGGCATATGCCTGGGTTGCAGGCCAGGTCCTGATAGTTATTTCTCTCACATATCCATTTTTCTCTCCCTCTTTCTCCTTCCCTCTCCCTCTCTCTAAAATTAAATAAATATAATCTTTTAAAAAAGAATGCTTGGGTTTATTTTTTTTAAATCTATATGTAGGTGTTTATTATTATCATCATCATCATCATCATCATCATCATCATAAGGTAGTCTGCTCTTAAAGTGGCTCTGCTGATCTCTCCCTCCTGGTATTTACATGCTTGTATAATCCTCTCTCCTTGAGTGTGGGTTGGACCTAATGATTTGTTTCTAATAGAATGTGGCAGAAGTGATGGGGTGTCACTTTTGTGATTAGATTACAAAAGACTATGACTTTTGTCTTGCTAGCAGTCTCTCTCTTGCTGGCCCTCTCTCTTGCCCTCTTGCTTGCTTGCTCGGATGAAGTAAGCTGCCACATTTCGAGATGCTCTGTGGAGAAACCCACAAGGCAAGGCACTGATGGAGGCCTTGGGCCAGTAGCTCATGAGGATCTAAGGCCTTAGCCTGAAGGCCTGTGAGCTTTTGAGACCTGCCAAGGATGAAGTGAGCTAGGGAGCAGATCCCTGCCAACCGAGCCTTGAGATGACTGCAGCCTTGTGAGGGACCCAGAGCCAGAGGACCAGTTTAGCTGCACCAGGATTTCTGACCCACCAATATGGAGAGAATAAATGTTATTTTAAGTTACTAAGTTTTGGGGTAATTTGTTAAGCAGCAAAAGAGAACTAACTATATATATTCTATTTTGTAGATGAAGAAATTGAAGCTGAAATAGATGCATCAACTTTTCTAAAGTCACACAGCTAGTAAATGGCAGAACCAGGATTTGAACACATTTAAGTTCAAGAGTCTAAGTTCAAGTCTACTTTCTTATGAGATTTCAAGTGATTTGGGAACTGGAGTTCTAGAAGGCATTCTACTCTCTGAAATCCTTGGAGTATAGCCACGTTTCCAGGAAACTCTGTGTGTGTGTGTGTGTGTGTGTGTGTGTGTGTAAAACAGGGATAGACAAAAGTTTAAATGATGCTAAGTACTTTGAGGGGCCCACTCCCTGTTGCAGAAGAATGGCTGGTCCACCCACAGATCTGGTGATAGTAACCAGGGGCTTTATTCAATAGCACAAAGGCACAACTGAGAACTGCAGCCCATCCATTTTAGAAGCACTCAAGCCATCTTATAATATGCAAGATGAGTAGAGGGGTACCCACAGTTTTCATGAGGATGAAAATGCATGCATTGAGTAATGGGAAAGTATGGTGTGCTCTTCAAAGATCACATGAGCCTTAGCATTGGAAAGTAAATGGTTCTGCCTAAAAGAACACTCTCTTGCAGTAATCTCTCTCTCACTCACTCTTTCTCTCTCTCTCTCTTTTTTCTTCTTCCCATGCATGGAACAGAGCCTTGAACTTTGAAACCACAGTATTTTTTTCCAGCATGGAAGGCAGCTTAGCACTTCCCTGCACTGGAAGCTCCCCAGTTTGGGATGGTAAATATATCTTCTTCCGGATAATTTCCCTTTGTTCATCCAGAGCATCATGCCAATGGTCACTTTTATCAAATCAAATGAAGATACACTTATTGGCTGCCTGCATGAATCTATCCTCCTTGTCAGCTTTGTCTTGGTGCCAGGGCAGCAGGCTTTGAGCTCAGGGAGGATTTCTAGGTAGCAGTAGAGCAATGGTCCCATAGAGTACAGTGCTGGCATGGTTCTCTTTTCAACCAGTGGCAGAGGCTGCACCTTGCTAGTGTAATTGTGCAACCTGGTGTAAAGTCCATAGACAGGGACGTAGGGTAGGACTGTAAGCTGGCTTAGCACTCCATGGCCTCTTGGCTCTCTTTCTAGCTTCCCTTACCCTCTTTTTTGCTGCTCTTCTCCCTCTCTGTCATATCTCTTACCCCCCACCCCTGGCCCCTGCTCCCCCTTCCCTCCTCTCCAATCCGTTCATCTCTATCAGCCTCACTCAGGGATCCTTAACTCAGGGAACCAACCACCTCTTATCAAAGATCTTGGCTTGACTCCAACTGCTAGCCACAGGCAGCTCTGGCCCTGTAATCAGACTGATTGGCTTCTCCACCAGTTATTTGATTCTCTAATCCATTTGGAATTGTGTGTAGAATGGGGGAGGGGGTGCATAAAAAACAAACAAACAAACAAAGCAAAACAAAAAATGGAGCCTTTTTTCTAGTGAGATTGCCTCCCAGAAATAAATAGAAATGGAAGGAGACTTGGATCCTACTCTTGTGAAAGGGAGACGATGAAGAGAGGACAGGAATAGCAAAGAAAAGAAAGCAAAGAGTAGCATCAGCATACACTACAGCCCGAGGCAAACGGTAATACTCCTTAGACATTGGGACATCACCCTGAATCCTTATTTTCCACTTAACCAGGATTTACAAAGGCTATTTTTGCCTTTAATATACCTGCCATGCTGGTCTTGCTCAAGTAACTCTGAGTAGATACCATCTGCACCACCTCCACAGCCAGCCACACAACACAAAGCTGCAGACTCCCTGACTCCAGTGCTCTTGCTTTCTAAGAGGGAGTCTTGAGAGAGGTGGAGAAACATATAACACAGGAAAGAAAAGAGAAGTTGGTTGGAGTAATTACGTTATAAGGTTACACTGTGCACGCAAAATCAAGACAAAGGCCACAAGCAATCATCTTTCTAGTACTGCATGGGCTTTCAGAACACTAGAGGCTTCTGTTGAATCAAATAATATTCTTTAAAACCTTCTTCTTCAAGGTTTTCTCTCTTCTTACTGGATTGCACATATTTATTTTACATTTCTTTTCTGAACTGATTTTCCCAAGGAAGGGGAGCGGTATCGTATATACACATGTGTGAGCAAAAGATACTTATAAAAGACTTTTTTGGGGTGTATAAAATAGGATGAATAGTTGATCTTTGCAGTCTTTTTCTTAGTTTTGTGATAGTAATTCCTGATTTCCTTAACTTAGACAGCAAATCCTCTTAGTGAGGCTGGCCTAATTCTATATTTTCTATGGCACCTAGTCACTATGAATGTGCAAGAGCCATTATTACCCAAAGTACCGTCATAATGACCATGCCTTCCTGTGACGTTATTTTTTCCTATCTGCCAGGACATTAATTACCTTCTAACTTGCTCTAAAATTGGTAGGTAGGACACACTGCCAAGACCAGAGGGAAGAAAGCTGCTGGTAATATTGTGTATTAAGAGGCTGCGTAAAGGACATACTGACACCTTCTCATTGGAACATCTTCACATTTGCATGTTACTTCATTTGTTATAGGATGTTAGTTCAGGCTTGCCTTATGTCTTGGATTCTACCTTATCATGATCAATGTCTGATTTTTTCCTTCAACTGAATGATTCAGACATATCTGAAGTTATTTTGGCTTTTCCACTTTCCTTTCACAGGCTTTTTATGAGTCATTGAATTGAAGGGGAGGTTATTTCTAAATTAGAAGGTGAAGATGAGAGAAGGGGGAGGAAAGTTCCTGAAATTAACTAGGAAAAGACACCTTATTGTTATGTGTAGTTACCTGAGGAATAATTTCCGCTTAGTTTGATGATAGAGGCATGTGGTTTATAGGCTAGAAAATGGACAACTCTCTTTCCTGGGTAATGTACCATTAGACTCCTTTAGAGCAGTTTTAGAGTCCTTGTAGCTTGCTCTGCAAAGGACAGGAGGATAAATAGAAGGGACAGGGGCAAGGAGTTAGCAAGAAGAAGAAAGGGGCAAAGCACAAAATTTCCGGAGTTCAGATTCTTGGTCCTACAGAAATTTCCAACTATAAAATCATGCTTGTGAATGGGAATACCTCCTTGCCTTCTCGATCCCTGGGTGTATGTGTCATGGCTCATGGGCTTGTGTACAATAGGTGGAGTTGTGAGAAAGGTACATTTAAATCTGATTTAGAAATTGAAAGAGTAATCAGGACAGCATTTTGTTACGTAGGAGCAGGAAAAGTGGGTGGAAATTAAAAAGAAAAGCAAAAAGCTAATGACGAATGTATTTCTGGGAGCACAAGAGTTTTTATAGCAACACCAGATTTCTCAAAAGTGCCTACTGTGATTTGTACCCAAATGAATAAAAAATGCAATCATTTATTCTTGTGCATTGTGCCAATGTGAGAAAAGAACTGCAATTCATTCAATGGCCCTAATTTAGACTGCTGGGGAGAGGAGCAGTTTAGGAAAAAAAAAAAAAAAAGGCAAGCTTTTTAAGTATCTGACACACATCTAGTAGGACTATTTAAGAACTGCTGAACATTAAAATCAAGTTGGGGCTGGTGGTGAGAGGAGAGGAATTCTCATTTCCAGAGCATCACAAGGGTCAAGTGTGGCCCATTTAGTCTAATCTTGCTGAAGGCTGCCTGGTCACTTCACAGATGCCAGCTGGGGGTGAGTGTGGAAGCTGGAAAACTCTCAATGTGGCACTTCCGTTTATTAACGACGTTTATAATTGCAATCGAAGTGTACTGATTTCTGCTAAATAAACAGTTGTGCTTTCCATTTTAACATGGAGACTTCTGAGAAGAACTTCAAAGTAAATGGGCGCATTGGGACCTCAAGAAAAGGAGAAATTTATATAGTACTTTTTTCCCAAGGAGTAGGAAACACTTTTTAAACAAAACTTTTGATGTTGGTGTTTTGTTTGTTAAGTACTACTCCGGTAGTACTACCCTAGGAGTAAGCGAACAGTGGTAAGCTGCAGAAAGGGATGAGTTTACAGAGTAATCCGTACAATAAACAGTTAACCTTTCCCCGGTAACCTCAGAAGTGAGCTTCTGCCCCTTCCTGGCTTTCTACTGCGCAACCAAACTGTGCTTGCACCAACCCTGGCCGTCACAGACCTTGCCAGTTGATTTAACAGACACTTTAGGTAGCCTATCATAATTGCAAACTGTCCAACCATCAACCAATTGCAACTAAAGCTTGGTCTGGATCGCTCCAGGACCGAGCGGGAGCTGAAACCGGGTCCAGGAAAAGGGGAGGTAAGAGAGCTAAGACGGACAGGTAAACTAACCCAATAAGAACAGAGAGTCGCTGCCCCATTGTCCAATGGGGAGATAGGAAGTATAAAACGGGGTGGGCCTGTTGTCATGGGGGAGGCGGTGGCGCTTGGTGGCTACTGGCAGCCGAGGTAGAGGCAGTGGCGCTGGAGTTGGTCGGGGCTAGTGGCAGGTGAGTGCCGGTAACGCGGCCCTGAGGTCTGGAGGCTGTCGCTGGGCGGAGAACTCCAGCTCGGCGCTCCGGAGGCGGAGGCCAGAGGACGGGGCCCTGGACTGCGGGCCGGGTCGGGCCGGGGCCAGGGCGGAGGCGGGGGCGGCGGCGGCGAGTTCGCGCTGACTGGGCTGGTGGGAGAATGGCCCGGCTCCCGGCGGCGGAGTTCGCGTCGGCCAGGTAGGCTGGGACCGGACCCAAGCGGGTCAAGCCGGGAGGTCCCTTGGGACGTAGTGCTGCTTCAGTCTGGGAGACTGACCGCGGCCGGTGTGTGTGGGATAGGTCCCCGGAGAGACAGGAGCGGCCGGGGTCCCAGACAGGAGGGTGGCCGGTAATGACCTGGCCCGAGAACGGGGTGACTCGGGAATGCCCGGGGCAGCTTGGATTCGAGGGAGAAGGGGAACCCGGGAAGCCGGGGAGCGGCCAAGAGGAGAGAGCTGGGGGGGGGGGGGGTCGGGAAACTGGGAGTGGCCCGGGTTTGAGGGAGGTGGGAGACCGAGGGCGGCCGGGGTCCGGTGTGACAGGAGCGAGCCGAGTCGTGCGTCGAGGAATGACAGGGAGGGGGCTGGGGACCTCCTGAGAAAGGCTGCTGTCGGAGGGAGGAGGGCTCCTGGGGAGCTAAGGGGCTGCGGGTCTTAGGAGAGTGGGATCCGTGGAGACCTTGAATAGCTTGGGGAGGAACAGGAGCGTCCTGCCCCGCACCGCTGATCTGGGCTGGGAGACCCAAAACTGAACGAGGAACTTCTGGGTCTGAGGATCCCCGGAACACCAAGAATAAAGTCCTGGAGGAGTAGCTGGGCTTGAGACTGGGGGTGAGGGGTCTCGATGGGGAGTGGAAGTTCTTTCAGTTCGAGAGGAGTCTAGCAAAATGACACACCAGGTGGGGGGGGGGGGTGATCATTTCCTTGTAGGAAGGGAGTAGAAGATAGGGCGTAGTAGGAACGAGCAAGCGAGCCAGTTGCTCAGGAAGAGAGCAGTGGTCTTGTGGAAACTGGCCAGTACAGTTGACGTGAGAAGTTACCAGGGAGGCCATTAGCAAGCTCTGAGAACTTCAGAAATAGAAGATACTTCAGCATCATAATGCTAAGATGCCATTGAGAACCAGAGAGAAGGTCCTAAAAGCAAGAGTAAGTGACCTGCATTCCAGGGTTTTAGAAAAGAAATTTGTTTCAGGATGACAGCAGTAGTATTAGAAAATAAGGACATCGACAGGATGGGGAATTTGAAAGGAAATAGGACTGTGGACGTGATCAGAGAGAGGAGAGCCATGAAGAGGATAGGCGTACCCTGGCCGGGTTAGAAATAAGTTTGAATTCTGGTTCCACCACTTAGCTTGGATAACATTAACCTCTCCATGCAAAAGTTTTCTCATCTGTGTAACAGGGCTAATAATAATTCCTACTTCATAGAGTTGGGTTTTTTACGTGAATTAATACTTGTAGAACTTTCAGCGACTGGTACAGAGTAAGGACTGTGTACTGGATTGTTAAATAGAGGATGAAGAAAGACCTGAGTTCTTTGACCAAGTAGGTGGTTGTCAAACTTCAGCTTGCACCAGAATCACCTTGAGGGCTTGGTGAACTACATACAGGCTGCTGGCCCCGTGGTGTTTCTGATTCAGTGGGTCTGGGTAGGGCCTGGGACTTTTCATGTACCTCAGGTGATGCTTGTGTAGGTCTGCTTCCAGAACCACTTGTTTTAAATGAAAACAGTAATAAGGTAGCAACCTTAAAATACCTGTCTACCCTGCTAGAGAGAGAGGCAAGTTGCAAAAAAAAAAAAGATCTTAATATGAAGGATACTCTATTTTAAGCCTGTTTTTCAAATTGTGGATCATGATTTACTGGTGATTTATAAAATCAGTTTTTAGTGGGTTACCACCAGCATTGAAAATAAATAGATGAACAGAATTGACCAGCATTGCACTTGGTAAGGAAAAATATTGTTTTAGGAAATTTTTCTTATGATGTGTTTACTAGGTCACAATGTAAAATGTATTTCTTCCAGTTAGAAGAGTTTTGAGACATGCAGTACAGCAAAAGCAGCCTTCAGTAGAGGTGTCTAGGGACTGGGTTTATTATTTCTTTCTTTCGTTTTTCTTCTTTTTGTGCTAATTCTTTCTTAGGTCGTGATACATTCTATTGAATTTCTTCAGTTTCTACTGTGTTTTCCTTATCACATATCATGTTGTGCCTCTTTTTAGATACTGAGAATCTTTGGCACAAGGACTTAAGGGAATCCGAGGCAGAGAAATGAAATCGAGTGGTGTTTTTCAGTGGGGTACACTTTGTTTCATCCGTGCACCCTTGTTTGTCCCCTTTCTTTACCACCCTACTGTAAAGCATTGTCTGTATAAAAACCTAAGTATACCCAGACGTATTGACAGTAAATGATTAACACTGAAACGGACTGGTTTGTGAATAGTTCATATATGAAAATACGCAAAAACCAAATAAGATACTCTCAAAAGAGAAAAGTGAAAACGTGTTTGTTTTTAAAAGTTTCTTAAAACTTTTCATGGCCTTACACTAACACAAAACATATAATGTAAAGGCATTTTTAAGGGAACCAGATATACTTGTGTATTTTAGATTTCTAGATTTTTAAAGAGAGAAGAAATACTGATAATACTAGACAGTAAAAAGCACCTGGGGTAGAGGCTCAACAACAAAGTAGAGTTTATTAAGCAGGCACTTTGGTTCTGATAGTTTTCTCCCTTGAGAATGGACTAGATGTGGTATGTGTTGTGTAAATTTAACTTCTTTGAGGGACCTAAATGTAATCCATAATACTTTAAGGTATATTGAGAATATATATGTATGTTTTGTGCTGTTCTGTAAAAAACTAGTTGATTTATTATTTAGAAAGAGTTGATTTAGATTTGTTTTTATGGGTATAAGAATAGAGAAAGCAGCATTGAAAGCAGAGTCTTGCAGCTCTCTTTAAAATCTTTCATTTGGTGGATTTGTGTAACCCTTTCATTAATGTTTTGTGACATTGTGAAAAAACTATTGGTATAGCTTTGCATGGTGTTCAGATCATTTTTTTCCTCTCTGAAAAATAATTTTTAGTTCTAATTCAGATTTTTATATTATGTTAAAATTTTTAGTTTTGTTTGGAAGATTGCAAAACATAATCATTGCATGTCTGAGTTGAAAAACATAAGCAGTCTTTTCATAAAGTGAATTTACTAAATTTTTGGGACAAAGGTTCCAAGGATGAATGCTTTTGAATTCCTTGCATTGAGTTCAGTGTAGTATACTTACCACCAGAATGGTGGTTCTTTAAACCATTATACAGTTGGTAGGCACATTCGTATAGATCATTCAATTCTTTACTAACTAACGGAGGAATGCAAAATCTTAATAATCAAGTGTGGGAAAATATAAAGGTTCATCCTTCATAATGTGAACATTGGCCAGTTTGATTACTTACTTAATTCTTAATAAATGGACTTTAGTCAGTTGACTTTTTATTCATCCATAATTTAATCATACTTATCTACGAATAGCTTTGATTGCTCAACTCATTTTGCAGTGAGATTTCTTAATCTACAGTGATTTTTAAATTCCAAAGAAACTGTGTGCTCCTGACTGTACAATTTAATGAGACTCAATTTTACATATCAAAGATAAGTCATGTAAATGATCTTAAAAAGTGGAATTCAATTAACACTAGTTAATTAAGTTTATCTTCTATTTCAGTAAAGTTTTGTCTTTTATAAATAGCTTCTGATCTGCTTTCTCTGCTTCTTGCCCTCCAACTACCCATACAATAAATCGTAATGGAAATGTTGGTGCCTGAAAATCTAGTTCTACCAAAGTACAAAACCCCTATAATTGATTTTTACTTTCCTGGGAGAATTCCTCATATTAGAAATGGTTTCTTGGTGAACTTCTCACCTTAAAAAAGGTCTTATTTAATAGAGTACTTGAAAAGCTACATTTTATTTTGGACTTGCCAGAACACATCTATTGGGTTTAATAGATTTTTATTTCTACAGAACAGGCCCTGAATTCTGCTGATTGCCGAACTCTGATATGTTTCCTTGATAGGATTAGGGAGAAAGGAAACGATTGTACTCCTTAAATCTATTTTTGAAATTTGTCATTGTTTTATCTTGACATGATAAATCCTTTATTTTCAAAGAAAATGTTTCAGTAATATTTTGGAAATTGCGTTATGAAAGGTAGAAATACTCAATAAGGCTTTAGGATGTTTGTTCAGATGTGAGACACAGATACTGAAAAATAGGATGCCATTTATTGATATTGCTATATATTGTTGAGAATATAAAGTATGCAGTTGGAGCCCTGGCAGGTATGGCTTGGTTGGAGTGTAGTCCCATGCACTGAAAGGTTGAGAGTTCGATTCCTGATCAGGGCACATACCTAGATTGTTTGGGGCACATGTAGGAGGAGCCAGTTGAAATTTCTCTCTCTCTCCCCTCTTCCCTCCCTTACCCTCCTTCTCCTTCTCTCTTCTCCTTCCTCTTTAAAATAAATAAGTGTTAAAAAAAGTTTGAAAAAGTATGTACTGGAAATCTTGGGGCAAAAGGAGGATTGAAACTAAGGGAGGATGAGGAGAATACTGACATGTGTTTAAGGAGGAGTCTGGAGGATCTGCAGGAAGTGTCTAGAGGAGTGAGCTGTTTTTGGCAGTTTTCCTGGAGTGACATATGTAAAGGAGGATGAGCCTATTTGCAACATTCTCCCGTGTACATATTTTTTGTTCTGTGCAGTTTCCACTGCTTGCTTTCACTCTTCCTTTATTTTCTTCCACTCAGGAAAGCATGTCAGAATGCAACTGAATAGGTGAGACGTGCTAGTCCTAGAGGATGGGAGCCTGGGAGCCTGCATAGGACCATGTGGATTTAGAAGAAGATTGGACACTTGTGTCTCCCCCTGCAGCTCTGGGGAGTAGGTTCCCAGCAATTGTAAATAGGCCAGGCCTTCTCACTGGTCCTTTCCAATGGAGTTTGGGATTAAGCAGTAGGAAGAGACCCTTAGTCAGCTTAAATGGATTAACCAAGGAGCTGCTATATTAATAATTAAGGTTCAGTGACTACTTCTTCTCTCCCCACCAAAACTCTATTTCTTCCCACTTGCTTTCTAATACCTTATATTCTTCTAATCAGGATCAAAGTCTTGAGTTTTCTGATCAGATAGCAAAATCTTAATTGTAGTAACTTGTTTATAGTATTAAGGTGTATATAGTTAATTAGGAAAATGATTATTTGATCAGATTTTTTTTTCCAGTTTAGTTAGGGAAGAGGAGGGATTGAAAGCTGTAGAACACTGCTTGGCTTCTGAATAAAATTAAAGTTAAGGGAAGCCAGTAGCACAGAAAAAAAAAAAGCAAAATTCATAATTTTATTTAAGATTGACTGTGGCTACTTTTGACCTTAGAAAGTAAAAGTTAGTGTGCTTTTGTCCTGGTCAGCTATGCAGAAGTACACCTCAGGTACCTTTCACTTGTTTCATGGTTTCCGCTTTGTGTAATTCATGAAGGCTTATCTAATTATTTTTAATAGAACCAACTTTTTAATTAGGGATTTTAGCTGTCAATATTTTTGAATCTAGATAAAATTTTTTTCAACCTGGAATCTCACAGAATCACAGATTAGTCTGATGATCACAGAAGTGTATTTGTCATTACCATATTAAGAAATTGATAAGGGCATAATTTGTGTTCTGAGGAAGCATGATAGAATGGACAAAGTCCAAGATTTGTAATTGTATGACCATGTGTTTGAATCCTGGCTCTGTTATTTACTAATTGGGCAGTTTATTAAACCTCTCTTAGCCATAATTTTGTCATCCACAAAATGGGGCTTACATTATCCTCCTTACTATACTAGGCTGATGGTGAGAATTAAATGAAAAACATTTTGTATAGCGCCTTGCCCATAGTGGGCACTCAGTGTATGGCAATGTTAATTAATAATAATTACAACAATATTAGGCTTATTATAGACTTCTCTTTCCAGGAGGGACTAATATTGCAGATACTGTGTCTAGTGGCAGTTAGGAAAACCAGAATTGACTTTAAAATTTTACCTGTTTTAAGCATTTATTATTTTGCTTTTGCGGTTGGTTTAGTTTGGTGGATTAGACTAAAACATGGGGCAGATGAATCTAATATTTTATCATGTGGTCACGGGATGTGTCTCTAGCATTACCTGGTCCTGTTCCAAATATGTATGAGTTTTTGTTGACTCATAGAGGGAGCCAATAACCATAGTACTAGGAAAAAAATTGAACATTGTGGATTTAATGATTTTAAAATAGTTCTAAATGCCTGTTATAAAGATCAATTTATCTTCCTTAACAGTTAATACATTCTTCTTTACTATTCAACCAGAAGCAGATTGTATTTCATAAGTTAGTCCTGTACAGTCCTTAGTTAAGGATTTAGTCAGAGGCGAAAGAAAAATCTGCATCTGTAGAAAACTGTTAAAAGCGGTATGATCTCTTAAATTGTCTCTGATGAAAGAGCAGGTGTGTAATTTCCATAGCATTCATGATGTAATGGGCTTTCTTTAAATGTCATCAATGAACATAATTTTTGAATGGTTAACCATTTTAAAGAATTGATTTATTATTTTTGAAAGTTATTTTATTATTGGTAGTATGAAAGGATGATATGTTCTATGATAGCCAAGTCTTTCTTATTCTTGTAAGGAATGCAGTACTAAGTATTGTATTGAAAATATTGGCAAGAAAATGAACTGTAAATATTCATTTGTAGGGCTGGTCTTTATTTCTAAAAATCTTAAAATCTTAACATTGACATGTTACATCAAAAGCCGTTCATGGCCATGTCATGAAGAGAGGAAGGCTGAGTAGTTGCGGCCGCGTTGCTGACCTGGAGCAGCAGTCAGCTTCTCCACATAGAACCCTGGAGTGGGAGGTTCAGCATCAATTCTCTCTCCTCTCCCTCTGGTTTTGGCTTTGTGAGATCTCATCATCAAAGACAAAATGGCCAGCAATGTTGCCAACAAGACACAGCCTTTCTCCGTGAACTCCGTGTATTCATTGGGAATCTCAGTACTCTTGGTCTAGAAATCTGATGTGGAGGCTATCTTCTCAAAATATGACGGAATTGTGGGTTGCTCTGTTCATAAGGCCTTTGCCTTTGTTCAATATGCTAATGAGAGCAATGCCCAAGCCTCAGTGGCAGGAGAGGATGGCAGAATGATTGCTGGCCAGATTTTAGATATTAATCTGGCCGCAGAGCTAAAAGTGAACCGAGGAAAAGCAGGTGTGAAATGATCTGCGGTAGAGATGTACGGCTTCTCTTCTGACTTGGAATGTGACTTCCAATGGGATTGTTTTAATAGGATGTGCAGTTACCCAGCATGTGTTGCTCCTCTCCCTCCTGTGGCTCGGGCCATAGCGCCCTCAAAATGCCAGTGTGTATCAGGAAACACCTCACAAAAGGGAAGCAGTGGCTTCAGTTCTAAGAGTGGACAGTGAGGATCTTCCAAGTCTGGAAAGTTAAAAGGAGGTGACCTTCAAACCTTTAAGAAGGAATTGACCCAGATAAAAACAAAAAATGGATTCTCTACTGGAAAGCCTGGACAAAATTGAAAAGGAACAGGGCAGACCAAGAGTAGCGATGAAGAATGACAAGTTGGAAGAGAAGCAGAGCAGCAGCTCCCGAAGAAAGATGAGACTAATGAGAAGATGGAGTCTGAGGGGGGTGCAGATGACTCTGCTGAGGAGGGGGCCCTACTGGATAGGGATGATAATGAAGGTAGGGGTGATGACCAGTTAGGGTTGATCAAGGAGGATGAAAAAGAGGCTGAGGAAGGAGAGGATGACTCTTAAACACATAGTGGGGTTTAGAAATCTTACCCGTTATTTCTGTATATACGTGCTTGTCTAAGATCAAAATGTTCACCAGATCCTCTCCCGTAGTATTTTCAGCATATGCTCGCTGTTTGGCCCATCCTTGTCCCTCCGTGTTCATTAATTCATATTGCCCTGAGTCTAGTCCATTTTCACTTCCTTTGATGCTGCTAGTAGTTGTGTTATCCTGTAATTTTTGCTTTTAATTTTGATAGCTCTTTATGACTTAATATAAAAAGGAAGTATGGTTTTTGTCAACCAAAATAACCTTGTTATGCAGGGATTGCAGTTCTTTTCATTCATATGGGTTCAGTAGTCGCTTCCCTAACTGCAAAGGCAATCTCAGTTGAGTAGCACCTGAGAGCAGCTTTGGGTTAGAGGTATGTATGTTATACGCCACCTGAGTGTGTTATGTGGGGCTGTTCAACACAGATATAACAACGTACTTTTGTGAAAGACAGCTGGCATGTCAAATACATCCTCTAGGGAAATAATTAGTGTAATTGTCTTGTGATTTGTTTTCTAAAGTTGATACTGTGTGTTATTTTTCTGAGCAGCCTGATGTTTGGGACCTTTTTCTCTCAAAATAAACACATCTTTATTAAATGAATTTGTAGAAAAATAAAGCTGTTCATTTCTTAATGATCTCTTTCTCTTATATTCTAGGCTGACTTTAGAACCATATTGTTTTGGTATTTTATCATATTGTTGTTATTTTGTGATATTTAATCTCTTCATAAGGTTATACATTTTTTGCAGTCAGGACTTTGTTGTATCTTTCTTAATATTATCTGGCATACATGAATGTACTGAATGAATGGTGGGGAGATCCTGATTGAGGGTTGAGTTTTATGACATCAAGTAAACAAACTTCAGTTGCCTGAGTTGAAATCCAATCCTACTTCCTCAGGCAGGTTAACTCTTTTAGCTTCAGTTTCTCATCTGTAAAATAAATTGCTTTGAGGATTATATGAGATAATTCATGTAAAGCATTTAACACAGCACTTAGCTCATAGAAAATGCTTAGTAAATGTTAGCTGCTATTGTAGGGATCCAGGATTGCAGATAGGAGGTGAAAGCTTTTTCTCTGTTTTTGCATGGATTGTTAAAGAGTGTCGTTTATAAAGTTAAACTGTGAAATTTAGACTTCATTTAGACATCATAAACAATCTTGACTTCTTCTTGTCTCTGTTTTCTTGTTTTTAGTCCAGTCAATCTGTGGAAAAACTGAATATTTTAATTCAGCTATATTTTTGCTTTTAAGTCACAGTAAATTCTTAATTATTTATACCCAGATTAGCAGTGTTATAGCTAATCCCTACATTCTTTGGATTATAAATGTAGCTGTAGAACCAATTAGATAAATTTTTCCTTAGGCCTGACTTCTATTTTATTTAAGGTAATATTTTAAATACTCAGTTTTGTGGACATTGAGTATTCTCATCAACAGTTTTCAGTCTGTTGCCTGTAACTCTTTGGATTGAGGGTGGATGTTTTCCGCTGTAAGTAAAGGGTTCTCAAATCCATTTGCTCATCAAATATTATCTGTGGACAAAAGTAATATGTTCCCAATATACATATGTATATATATATATATACATATATATGCTTAGAACTTTTGTACATATGTATATACACATATATGAAGATATATATATTCTTACATATATCTCATATCTTTATATCTCATAAATATCTCTCTATAAATGTTGAGATAAATTTAAAAATTTGTTTTAAAAAAATATTTTATTTATTTTTAGAGAGAGGGGAAGGGAGGAAGGAAGAGGGAGAGAAACATCAGTGTGTGTAAGAGATACATTGATTGGTTGCCTCTCAAATGCCCCCAACCAGGGACCTGGTCCACAACCCAGGTTTGTGCCTTGGCCGGGAATCGAACCAGTGACCTTTCAGTTTGCAGGCCGGCACTCAGTCCACTGAGCCACACCAGCCAGGGCGAATCTAAAAAATCTTTAAAGCCAAGAGTGAACTCATAGTAGCTTTGGTGGTTTTGATTATCTGCTCTATTAACATATGCTGAAAATTCAGCTATTACCATGTAGGACTCAGTTAATATTTCACTTTTTAAAAGGTTCATCATACTTAAAAGGTATCAGCATACTTTTACTCCCTTTTTCTTACTCAAATGTGCCATTTCAGAAATACTACTATGCTTCTGTTCCCCCAGCATGGCTTACGCATTTTTTTTTAAATAGCTTTACTCAGGAGTAATGGATATACAATGAAATTACACATATTTAAAGTATACAATTTGATGAGTTTTTACCTATTTATACACCACAGCCAGGATAAGGAACCTAGTATTCTAAAAGTTTCCTTGTGTCTCTTTGTAATCCATCTCTCCACCTGTAGAGGTGACCACTAATCTGTTGTTATAGATTAGTTTGCAGTTTCTAGAATTTTATGTGAAAAAGAATTGTGTGGTATATATTCCTTTTTTGAGAGGGTGTTCTGGCTTCTTTCTCTCAGCCTGATTAATTTGAGGTTTATCTGTTATTTTGTGTATCAGTATATTCCTTTTGGTTGCTGAGTAGTATTCTAGTATATGGATATATCACAATTGTTAAAATCTATTCTCCTGTTGATAGACATTGGAGTGTTTCCAGTTTTTGACTATTCAGATAAAGCTGCTGTAAACATTCATGTAGAAGTTTTTGTATGGACACATGTTTCCATTTCTCTTAAGTATTTTCCTAGTAGTGGAATTGCTGGGTCATATGGTGGGAATGGTAATTCCATATTTTCTACATCCTCACCACCACTTGTTATTATTTCTGGTTTTTGATTATACCCATTGGAGTTAGGATGTGATGTGATAATTCACTGAGGTTTTGTTTTGCATTTCCCTGTAGGCTAATGATGTTGAGAATTTTTTAATGGGTTTATTGGCCATTTGGATAAATGTCTTTTCAGATCCCTTGCCCATTTAAAAAGTGGGGCTATTTGTATTTTATTATTGAGTTATGAGTTATAAACTCTTTCTGTATTCTGGATCCAAATCCCTTACCAGATTTGGATAAGGGATTTGCAAATATTTTTTTCCACTGTGTGGGTTATATTTTCACTTTTATCATGGTGTCCACAAAAGGTTTTCATTTTGATGAATCCAGCTTTTTTTTTTTTTGCTTGTGCTTTTGGTATTATATCTAAGAAACTATCTCTTAATACAAGGTCATGAATATTTATGCTTATGTTTTCTTATAACAGTTTTGTTGTTTCAGTTCTTACATTGAAATCTGTGATCCATTTTGAGTAATTTTTGTGGATGGTATGGAGAAAAGGGGCCCAACTTAATTCCTTTGCATGTGGATATCTAGGTGTCCCCGCACCATTTGTTGAGACCATTTCTTGTTTATTTGCTTGTTAAAAGGGTTTAATAAACTTTCCTGCCTTGTTACTAATTCTCCCAAGTAGCAATTTGTTGGCCTATTGATCTAGGGTGGCAGCTGGGGCCGTGGTGCTGAGGGAAGCATTTTAGAATAAAGGAACCAGCTGCTTGCTCTCTCTTTCCCGGAGCACCCTCACCTCTCCTTCTTTCATCCCTCAAGGTGCATCTCTCTCTCCCTCTCTCTCCTAAGCTCCAGGGGCCCTTCTACTACCTCTGTAACTTTCTAAATAACCTTTACCTTATAATTTGAAAAAAAAGAAAAGGAATAAATGAACCACTGATTTAAATAGCCGGTTGTATAATTTCATTCTTATCTTACTTAATAGTTGAACATTAAATGAAGTTGAGCTGCCATTTTTCTGCATACCGGGCAGCCTTGTGTTTATAGCTCTAAGAGTAGCTTCAATTCTAGACTATATAATGGAAATCCAGGTCAGATTTTTAAATACATGACTTTTTAGGAAGAAAAAGCTTCTATTATACCCCTTCTTTCTCCCCCTCTCTTATCTACCCTATTATGTTTTTATCTTAAAAAAAAGTTATTTATTTTTAGAAAGAGGAGGGGAAGGGGAGAAAGAGAAGAAGAGAAACATTGATTGGTTGCCTCTTGCATGTCCCTAACCAAGGACCTGGCCCACAACCCAGGTATGTGCCCTGACTGGGAATCAGACCGGTGATCTTTCAGTTCATGGGATGACCCATTGAGCCACACCAGTCAGGGCAAGAAGGCTCTTCTTTTTTATTATATTATGTAGTCTTTTTCTAAAGGAAGATCAAATACTAAGGATTTCTTTAATTGGAGCGTCAAGGAAATGTCTTATGTAAAAACATTATGGAGAAGAATTACAATGATTTTTATTAACCTTGGTAAATTTAAAATCCAGAATTAATACCATTAATATCAAAGTGGTTCCATGTAATCCTAGATGAAAGTGAGAAATACCATGGTATTTACTTTTCATTTAAAAAATTATAAAAACAGTTATTTTACAACTTCTGAGATTTACTTAGCATTTTGAAAGAAACTTATTCTGTGTTTATAGAACAGTTAACTGTAAATTAGGCTTTTAACTTTTCATATGTTTTAATAGGCATTAGTTATTTTCTTTTGGAGATCTTAAGAGCAAAGGGAAAAGTATATATCTTTCCCAGAGTATTTGAATTTTATGTGTCTCATCTCTATTTGTAGAGTTCTGCTTCTTTAGAATATGAGGCCCATACTTTGCCAAGGAAGAACTAATTTCCTGGGAAATCAGGTTCCTGGCTTGACTTCTTGCTGTGCCTTTCCCTTCTTTTGTTTCTTTGTAAAAGAGCTGAGCTCAGTTCTGTGGAAAATCACTAAATCATCTCACTATTTTCTCTGGCTCAAATTAAACATGATTGGTATATATTTGCATTGTATTGAATTCTGTAACTTTTCATAGATTTGTTAACATGCCCTGAAGGACTTTGATATCATTTGATTAGTTGATTATTCATCTGTGTCTGAAATAATACTTAATGGTATGTTCCTTTAGTGAATGTTCTTCTTATTATTTCTTTTATCCCCCTCCAGTAGACCTAGTGAGTGAGGGGCATCACTTGTGTTCTTACAGTGAAGCCCAGATACTTGTGAGATATAATTGTAGTTTCCATGGTGTTGGCTCATAATTTTTTTTAAAAAAATTACATAAACATTTATTGCCTCTATTTTTTCCTCATGTATATTTTTACTATGATATAATTTGGAGGCTGCGTTTTAAACATACATTCTAATATCATTGCAATTATTTGAAAACAGTGTAAAATCGCTGAAGAATATTCTGTTAATGGATATATCATCATTTATACAACCAATTTCATAGTGTGCACATTTAGATGAATAAATTTCCAATAATCATAAATAAGACTTCAGGGAATATTACTAAACACAAATCTTTGTCCATGTTTCTATATTCTTGAGATAGATTCCTACCTGGGTGGTATAGCTCAGTGGATTGAGCACAGGCTGCAAACCAAAGGGTTGCTGGTTCAATTCCCAGTCAGGGCACAGGGCACATGCCTGGGTTGTGGGCCAGGACCCCAGTAGGGGTTGCGTGAGAGGCAACCACACCTTGATATTTCTCTTCCCTCTCTTTCTCCTGCCCTTCCCCTCTCTCTAAGAATAAATAAATAAAATCTTAAAAAAAAAAAGACTCCTGTAAATGGAATTATTAAGTCAAGGTATACATTTCTTAGTTGCTTTCTAGAAATGTTGTACCAATTTACGTTCTCATTAGCAAGATATGAGATTGAAATATTTATATTTTCCAGAAGTGTTATCATTTTAAAATATTTTCTAATTTGATAGGGAGAAAGTAGTAACTGGTTTCCAAAATATGTATTTATTTGATCATTTTAAATATGATCATTAACCTGTAAGTATTTCCTTTTGGTGAAGTTATCTTCTTGTTCTTTGTCCTTTTTTTTTTGAGTGGATGTTAATTTTTTTGTGGAAGTAGGGTTGGATAATTTGCAAAGCTGTGACTTAATTTACATAAATTATTGGCACAGAGTTGTTTCATGTTCCTTTCAATTTAGTTTTGCCCTCACTCCCTGCAGCTACTTTCTAATTCTGTGTGTTATTGAATTTCATATAAATGGAATAATATCTACAGTAGTTCCCCCCATATCCATGAGGGATATGTTTCAAGATCCTCCAGTGTATCCTTGACGCCACGGATAGTACCAAATCCCAAATGTACTGTTTTTTTCATGCATATATACCCATGATAAAGTCAGTTTATAAAGTTGACACAGTAAGAGATTAGCAACAGTCATAAAGTAGAATAATCATGGTAATATACTATAATAAAAGTTATATGAATGTGGTATCTTTCTCAAAATACTTTATTGTATTCTACTCACCTTGTGATGATGTGAGATTGATAAAGTAATAAAATAGAACAATTGTAACATATGCTGTAATAAAAATTATGTGAATGTGGTCTATCAAAATATTTTATTGTACTATATTCATCGTTCATGTGTTGATGTGAGATGACAAAATGCCTACATGAGATCAAGTGAGGTGATTGATGAAGTCATTGTTGACAGAGTCTTAGGCAACTATCGACCTTCCAACTCTACATCATGTTGACCTTAAAAGTAAAACAGTCCATTATTTTACTAGCAAAAATGAGTTTATTTGGGCACAGCAAAGAATTCTAATTTGAGACAAGCAAACCATAGCAAAAGCCATGGGCAAGTCCAACAAACAAAAGAGAGGACCATTATTTTACAGAGAAAAAAGAGGAAATTGGAAGTTGTTTTGAATGAAAGTTCACTGGATTAAAGCAGGAGTCCAGGTTGATGAGAGTTCCTCATTGGTTGAGTTGCTGGGGTAGTTGATTTCTTGTGGGAGATGCAATGTACACCTTTCCTTTGGGGCCTATAACTGGTGATTCTTTCCTGTTGGGGTCTATAACTGACAGTTCTCCATGTAGTGGGCCTCCAGTGGAACAGTATGAGAGCTCCTCCTTCTGGTCCCATGACTCCAGAGTGAGGAGGCTTCCTCACAGTAGACTTCTACTAAAGTCTACTAAGATTCCTATTCATTATTTAGTAGTAGTGAGGTTTCACCTTATTAATTTTCACAGTCAGAGGGATCATCATCTCCTTTGGATGATCCTGGAGTATCGAACCATGATGATGTTGATGTTTGGACGTCAGGAACAGATGATGGCAATGGTTGGGAAATTTTAATATTTTTGGACTGTGATTGACTGTGAGTAACTGAAACTGTGGAAAGCAAAACCATGGATGAGGAAGGGGGTCTACTGTACCCTTTTTATCTGACTTCTTTTCCTTAACATGTTTTTTAGATTCATTTAGTTTATTTATTTTTTATGAAGGAAACCTTAATCAGTAGAAAATTACAGGAATAGTGTGTCCTTTTAAATGCAATGCCATTATGGCAGGCTGAGGTTACAGCATGGCAGCGGGAGCTGAGAGGAGTGGAGCCTGGACCCTAGACCAGGCTCCCAAGCACAGAGCACCAGTGCTGGGATCAGCTGCCCATGTAGCATCCAGCAGTGAAAAGCCACAGGGTTTTTCTCTGCCAGGGAGAGACGGAGCCCCCTGGAGACAAAACTATTTTTTTTTAAGGGGTCAAAGCATAGGTTTTACTTTCATAGCCACTCACCTTGTGCTCCAGTGAAGGGAGGGTAGCATGGACTGGAGTCACCTGAGGAGAGCCTGGAGTGGGAGGCATTGGGAAGAGACGTAGGGGAGCAGCTGCTAGGATCCCTGCACTGGGACATACCTTGATAGTGCAGCAGCCATTTTTCTTGAGAAGAACAACTCCCTCCCAGGGGAAAAATAATTACCCCACCCACTGGAATCCTGCTCACCCCAACCTATGGAATACTGCTTGCCCCACCCTGCATCTTAACCCCTGCTGAGAAGACAGCAACATGGGCAGATTCAGGGAGTGTCAGATACTGACTTTAGGGCACAGCCATTCCAGGCACTTTCCCAGGATCTAGACTGGTGCTTCCCCCTCATGGGAGAGCCATAGAAACACCCTCCTGGATTCCAGCAGACCTGAGCTCTGGAGTGGGGACACAAGCCCTACTAGGGGCCCTGCCCTGCCAAATTCAGTGAAGTAATCCTGGACAGACTCTGATGTGGGCCTAAGAGTCTGGGGAGCACACCCACCATCTTCCCCTAAAGTCTGAACAGCACCTCCCACAGGAGACCCAGGGGTCCCCCCCTCCCAATTCTGCCAGAAGCCCTCTCAGAAGCAGGTTAACTAGACAAAGACTGACCGACCATAGGTCAGCAGGCAGAAGCAGCTAGAGGCAAATACTTGGGTGCCATGAGACATTTGCTGACCCACCCCTGGGACCTACCTGTGCTGATAAAAGCCAGCCTTGCAGTGTAGTGTGGCCTATTCAGGTGTAGCTAAGCCCAGAGGAAATAGCCACAAACTATGGGTCACTTGTAGCTTTGAACTGGCTGCGGAGAGCTGGATGTGGACAGCATCTAACATTGGCCTACACCAGCTTCAGACAACATCAGAGCTCTATCCAAAGGTAGAACCCAGCAGGCAGGCACTATATTCAGCTGAGATGAATTCCACTTTGTTCTTTTTCATTGTTTTTGTTATTTTTTCTTTTTCATAGTCTTTTTATTATTTTTACTTCAATTTTTTATTTTTGTCTCTATTTTTCTTTCAGATCTCTTACTTTACTCTTTCCTTTTCTTACTCTGTTTTTCTTCTTTCCTTTTCTTAATTTTATTCTTTTTTGCTGTTTTCCTCTTTGTACTCCTTACTCTTTTTTTAAAAAAATATTTTATTTGTTTATTATTAGAGATAAGGGAAGGGAAGGAAAATGGAGGGAGAGAAACATTGATGTGTGAGAGAAACATTGAATGGTTGCCTCCTGCATGCCTCAACCAGGGACCTGGCCCACAACCTAGACATGTGCCCTGACTCAGAATTGAACTGGTGACCTTTTGGTTTGTGGGATGATGCCCAACCCACTGAGCCACACCAGTCAGGGCTCTATTTCTTACTCTTATTGTTTCTCTTCATTCTTTCCTCTCATAATCATTTTTCTTTTCTTTGGTTTTTCTCATACACTTTTTTTTCTTTTACTATTCTATATCTCCATTTTTATTCTTTGCTCTTTTGTAATTGATTTTGCTGTTGGTGTTACTGTGTTTTTTTTTGTTTTGTTTTGTTTTTTTGCTTGTTTTGGTTCTTTTTTGTGTGTTGTTTTGTTCTGTCAGCACCTGTGTACAAGATGGGGTGGATGTTGTGCCTCTTAGTCAGCCAGCCAGAGGGGTGATCCCACCAATGGGCCAGCAACAATCAAGACCCAAATACAACAGGAGAACCCACATAACCCACACAAGGGATGTTCCTAGAGCATCCAGCTCAGGAGATCAAAGAGACTGCACCTCTGGGTCTCACAGGACTCCTACTACACAAGACCACCTCACAAGGACAGGGAGTCAAGGCAGATCTATCTAATACATAGAAACAGACAAAAAGAGCCAGCTAAAATGGGGAGACAAAGAACCCCCAAATAAAAGAAAAGGAGGAATCACCAGAGAAAGAGCTAAATGAAATTGAAGCAAGCAGTTTATCAGACAGAGTTCAAAAGTATGGTTATAAGCATGCTCAAGGGACTTTGTTTCAATTACAAGGAACTTAGTGGGAATTACACCAGCATGAAAAAGGACATAGAAACTATGAATAAGAACGAGTTGGAAATGAAGAATGCAGAATCTGAAATAAAGCAGAGGATTGAATCAGCATTTTGGAAGACAAGATAGGAAAAAAGATCAATAAGAGCAACAAAAAGCAAGAAATACTTAAAAATAACAATACTTAACAAGAATGAGGATTGTTTAAAGGAACTTTCAGACAACATGAAATGTAACAATATCTGCATCATAGGGATACCAGGAGAAGAAAGTGAGCAAAGGATAGAAAACCTGTTTGAAGAAATAATGACAGAACTCTTCCCTAACCTGGTGAAGGAAAAAGTCACACAAATTCAGGAAGCACAGAGTCCCAATCAAGATGAACCCCACACCAAGTACATCATAATTAAAATGGCAAAGTTTAAAGACAAAGAGAGAATCTTAATGGCAGCAAGAGAAACAAGTTAGTTACCTCCAGTAAGTCTGTCAGCTAATTTCTCAATAGAAGCACTTCAGGCCAGAAGGTTCTGGCATGAAATATTCAAAGTAATGAAAAACAAGGACCTGCAACCAAGACTACTATGTGATAGCAAGGCTATCATTTAAAGTTGAAGCTTAATAAAGAGCTTCTCAGACAACAACAAAAAAAAAGGCTCAAGGATCAGTACCAACAAACCAGCATTGCAAGAGATGTTAAAGGAACTGCTTTAAAAAGAAGCAATATATACAGAGAGAAGCATAGGTATAAAGGAAAAAAATGGCAACGAGTGAAGTATCTGTAAATAATCTTAAATATGAATGGATTAAATGCTCCAATCAGAAGACATAGGGTAGCTGATGGATAAGAAAACATGACACATATATGAGGTCTGTCTGGAAAAAGTCCAGCCATTCTTAATATAACGAGAACGGTTTGCGCGACATCAATGTAACCTGTCAGCCAAGGAGAGTAGACTAGAATGCAAATGTGTGAACAATGACGATATCACTGTACTAGTCAGTGGGGGCTGTAGACGCCAATGAATGAGCATGTGTACTGTGTGGCCACTGCATTCAAAATGCCTGAGTGAGTAAAGCAATGAATCTGCATCAGATTTTGTGTTAAGCTTGAACACTCCTCTGCAATAATGATTTGGATGATTTAGAAGGCTGCAGCTATGGGCAACTGGTGATTGGCATCTTCATCACAACAACATGCGCACTCATGCATCATCACGTCTCCTATAGAGTTTTTTTTTGGTGAAACATCAAATCACCCAGCTGATTCAGCCCTTCTGCAACCCAGATTTGGCACCCTGAGACTTCTGGCTTACCCAAAACTAATATCACCTTTGAAAGGGAAGAAATTTCAGACTGTTGATGAGATTCAGGAGAATGTGACTGGGCAGCTGATGGAGATTGGGAGAACTGTAGGAGGTTCCAAGGTACCTACTTTGAAGGGGACCGAGGTGTCATTGTCCTATGTACAGTGTTTCTTGTATTCTATATCATCTTCAATAAATGTTTCTTTTTTTATATATATATTACATGGCTGGATACCTTCTGGACAGATCTGGACAGGAGACCCACTTTAGAACAAAAGATTTATACAGGCTAAAAGTGAAGCGATGTAAAAAAATATTTCATGCAAATGGAGACAAAAAAAGCTGTGGTAGCAATATTTATATCCGACAAAATATATTTTAAAACAAAGGCCATAACAAGAGACAAAGGTCACTGCATAATACTTAAGGGGTCAATCCAATAAGACGACATAACCCTTATAAACATATATGCACCTAATATAGGAGCACTTCAATATAGAAAGAAAATCTTGGTGGACTTTAAGGATGAGATCAACAGTAATACAGTAATTGTAGGGAATTTTAGCACCCCACTGTCCCCAGTGGGTAGATCTTCCAGACAAAAAGTCAACAAGGAAACAGTGACCTTAAACTACACACTAGATTGAATGGATTTCATTGAAATTTACAGAACATTTCATCCCAAAGCAGCAGAATACACATTCTACTCAAGTACACATGGATCATTTTCAAAGATAGACCACGTTGTAGGACACAAAATAAGTCTCAACAAGTTGAAGAAATTTGAAATCACATCAGGCATTTTCTTGGATCACAATGTCATGAAACTAGAAATCAACCTCAATTAAAAAACTCAAAAATGGCTCTGGCTGGTGTGGCTCAGTGATAGAGCTCTGGCTGGTGAAACAGGACATCGCTGGTTTGATTCCCAGTCAGGACACATTGCCTGGGTTGCAGGCCAGTCCCAGGTTGTGGGCGTTCGATCAATGTTTCTCTCACACATTAGTGTTTCTCTCCCTCTCTTTCTCCCTTCCCTCCCTTCTCTAAAAATAAATAAGTAAAATCTTTAAAACAAAACAAACAAATAATTATCAATGTTCTGAAAAAAACCCTCAAAAACATTTCTGATACATGAAGACTAAATAGCATGTTATTAAATAATGAATAGGTTATCAACAAGATCAAGGAAGAAATCAAAAATTACCTAGAAACAAATGAAAATGAACACGCAACAACGCAAAATCTATGAGACACAACAAAAGCAGTCCTGAGAGTGAAGTTCAAAGCATTACAGGCCTGCTTCAAGACAATAAAAACTAAAAATCTAACACTATAACTAAAAGAACTGGAAAAACAACAACAAACAAAGCCCAGAGTGAATAGAAGGAAGGAAATAATCAAGAGCAGAGTGAAAATAAATGATATAGAGAAACAATTCAAAGATCAGTGATTCCAGGAGCTGGTTCTTTGGAAAGATAAACAAAATTGATGAACCTTTAACCAGACTCATTAAGAAAAAAAAGAGAGGGCCCAAATAAATAAAATCAGGAATGAAAGAGGAGTAGTAACAATTGATACCATGGAAATACAAGGGATTGTAAGAAAATACTATAAACAACTATGCCAAGAAATGGAGCAACCTGGGAGAAATCAATACATTTCCAGAAACATATAATTGTCCAAAACAGAATCAGGAAGAAGCAGAAAACCTGAATAGACTGATAACAACTAATGAAATTGAAACAGTAATCAAAAAATTCCCAGCATACTGAAGTCCTGGACCAGATGGCTTCACAGACGAATTTTACTAATCATTCAAAGAACTAACACCTTTCCTTTTTAACTATTCCAAAAAATTCAAGAAAAGGGAATACTATCAAGCTCTTTTTTTTTTTTTATGAGACCAGTATTATTCTAATTCCAAAACAAGGTAAAGACACAACAAAGAAAGAAAATTATAGGCCAATATCCCTGATGAACATGGATGCTAAAATCCTCAAAAAAAAAAAAATTAGCAAATGAGTCAGCAGTACATTAAAAAGATCATATACCATGATCAAGTTGTATTTATCTGGGGATGCAGGGTTGGTACAATATTCACAAATCAATAAATGTCATACATGATGTAACAAATGAAAGGTAAAAGTCACATGATCATATCAATAGATGCAGAGAAAAAATTTGATAAAATCCAGGACCTATTTATGATAAAAACTCTCAGCAAAGTGGGAGTAGAGAGATGATACCTTAGCAAAATAAAGGTCATGTATGAAAAACCTACAGTCAACATCATACTCAATAGGCGAAACATAAAAGCATTTCCCTTAAGATCAGGAACAAGACAGGCATGTTCGCTTTCACCACTCTTACTAAACATAGTACTGGAAGTCCTAGCCACAGCAATCAGACAGAAAGAAGAAATAAAAGCTATCCAAATTGGAAAGGAGGAAGTAAAGCTGTCATTATTTGAAGATGACATGATATTATACCTAGAAAGTCCTATAAACTCCACCAAAAACTACCAGACCTGATAAATGAATTCAGAAAAGTAGCAGGATACAAAATCAATACTCAGAAATCAATTTCATTTTTATTCCTCAATAATGAACTAACAGAGAAACTAAGAAAATGCCATTTACTATTGCAACAACAACAACAAAAAAGATATCTAGGAATAAATTTAACCAAGGAGGTAAAAGACCTGTGCTTAGAAAATTAAAGGACACTGAAGAAAGAAACTGAGGAAGATGCAAATAAGTGGAAGCATATACCGTGTTCATGGATTGGAAGAATCAGCATCATTAAAATGTTCATACTACCCAAAGCAATCTATAGATTCAACATAATTCCTATTAAAATACCAATGGCATATTCCACAGGTCTAGAACAAATATTCCAAAACTTTATGGAAACGAAAACTTTATATGGAAACGAAAAAGACCCTGAATAGCTTCAGCAATCTCGAGAAAGAAGAACAAAGTTGGAGGGATCACATACCATATCTGATATCAAACTATACCATCAGGTCACTATAATCAAAACAGTCTGGTACTGGCATAAGACAGACACATAGATCAATGAAACAGGATAGAGAGGTCAGAAATAAACCCAAGTCTCTGTGGTCAATTAATCTTTGACAAAGCAGGGAAGAGCATACAATGGAGTAAAGACAATCTCTTTAATAAATGGTGTTGGGAGAACTAAATTGGTACATTAAAAAAAAAAAACCTAGACCACCCACTTACACCATACAGAATAAACTCATATAAGTGTGATACCATAAAACACCTAGAAGAAAACACAGGCAGTAAAGTTTTAGATATCTCACATAGCAATATTTTTGTTAGTGTATCTCCTAGGGCAAGGGAAACAAATGAAAAAATAAGCAAACGGGACGACATCAAACTAAAAAACTTCTGCACAGCTAAAGAATCCATTATCAATAAAAAGGGAACCCACTATATGGGAGAACACATTTGCCAATGATATATTGGACAAGGGTTTAATCTCTAAAATATGTAAAAAAACTTATATGACTCAACACCTGGAAGACAAATAATCCAATTAAAAAATGAGTGAAGGATCTGAATAGACCCTTCTCCAAGGAGAACATACAGGTGGCCCATAGACATGAAAAAAAATGCTCTACCTCATTAGTCATCAGAGAGATGCAAATTAAAACTACAATGAGATATTACTTCATACCTGTCAGAATGGCTATCATTAGTAAATCAACAAATAGCAAGTGCTGATGAGGATCTGGAGAAAAGGGAACTCTAGTGCACTGTTGTTGGAAATGCAGACTGGTACAGCCACTGTGGAAAATAGTATGGAGTCTCCTTAAAAAGCTAAAAATGGCATTGCCTTTTGACCCAGTGATTCCACTTCTAGGATATATCCTAAGAATCCCCAAACACCAAATCAGAAATATATATGCACCCCTCTGTTCACAGCAGCATTATTTACAATAATCAAGATTTGGAAATAGCCTAAGTGCCCATCAGTAGATGAGTGGATAAGAAAGCTGTGGTACATTTACACAGTGGAATTCTATGCAGCAGTTTAAAAAGGAAGGAATTCTTACCTTTTATGACAGCATGGATGGAACTGGGGACTATTATGCTAAGTGATATTAGCCAGCCAGTGAAAACACACATACCATATGATCTCAATTATAAGTGGAATCTAATGAGCAAAATAGAATCAGAGGCATAGAAACATGGAACAGACTGACAGCTATAAGAGGGGAGAGGGGAGGTGGAGACTGGTTGAAAGAAGGTGAAGGGATTAGTCAAAGAACATAATATGCATGACCTGTGCTCATGGACAACAGTGTGGGGATTGACTGTGGGAGTGGGGTGTGGGCTGGGTAAAGGAGGGCAGAGGGGGAAAAATTGGGACAACCGTAATAGCATATACAATAAAATATTTAAAAAATAAATACAGTATTATTAAAGTAATCTCTAAACCAGTGTTTAAGAATTCAATTTACCTGAAATCCAAGTTATATTTCCCCACAACAGTTTTCATCACAGTAGTCATTGTAAGCCAGTCATCTTTTTATATGTGCATAATTTCTAGAGAAAACATTTTACTCAGGATGAATGTGCACCAAGAATGAGTTAAAAAAAAAAAAAAGTGCAAATACATTTAAGAGTTTCTGTAAGAATATCACTTAATAAAACCCTGAGATTTATTTGTGCCTTAAAAGCACCTAGTAAACAATGACTCAAAAGTTTATACTGTGGCCCTGTCAGGTGTAGCTCAGTAGTTTGGGCATTGTCCTGCAAACTGAAAGGTCATTGGTTTGATTCCTGGTCAGGGCACATGTCTGGGTTTTGGGTCAGGTCCCCGGCTGGGGGTATAAGAGAGGCAACAATTGATGTTTCTCTTACACATCAATGTTTCTCTCCCTCTCTTTTCCCTCCCTTCTTCTATCTTTAAAAATAAATAAATAAAATCTTTTGAAAAAAGTTTATATTGTGGCAAGAAAATTCAAGTGAGTTACTAAACAAAAAAATAAGGTTATTTTTAGGATAAAAATTATCCTCAACTAAGGATTTTCAAAATGCATTTTAAAATGAGACACAATTTGAATAAAATAAAAATAAGATTTTCATTTAATAGTAAAGTCGAATCATTATTATAAATAACAGATAACTTCCTAGGTGGCCCAGTATTCCATTTTATGGTTATATCAGATGTTTTTCAATTCTGTTGGTAGACATTTGCATTATTAATTTTGCCTTTTATGAATAATGCTGCTATTAACATTCTTGTACAAGTCTGTGAACATACACAATGAGGTCTGTCTGGAAAAAGTCCAACCATTGTTAATATAATGAGAATTATTTGCGTAACCTTAGTGTAACCTGGGAGCCAAGGAGAGTGGGCTGGCATGCACAAGAATGAACAGTGACGACTTCACTGTACTAGTCAGTGGGGGTGGTAGACGCCTTTGAATGGGCATGTGTATTGTGTGGTCATCGCATTCAAAATGACTGAGCGAGTAGAGCAATGAATCTGTGTCAAATTTTGCATTAAGCTTGAACATTCCTCTGCAGAAACTATTTGGATGATTCAGAAGGCTGCAGCAATGGGCAACTGGTGATTGGCAGCTTCATCATGAAAACACACCCGCTCATGCATCATGTCTTGTGCAGTTTTTTTGGCGAAACATCAAATCACCCAGGTGACTCAGACCCTCTACAGCCCACATTTGGCACTGTGTGGATTTTGACTTTTCCCAAAATCGTTGAAAGGGAAGAGATTTCAGAACGTTGATGAGATTTAGGAAAATACGATGGGGCAGCTGATGGCAATTGGGAGAACTGTGTAAGGTCTCAAGGTGCCTACTTTGAATGGGACTGAGGAGTCATTGTCCTATGTACAGTGTTTCCTTTTTAAATTTTTATTTTGTATTTTTTAAAAGATTTTATTTATTTTTAGAGAAAGGGGAAGGGAAGGAGAGAGGGAGAGAAATATCAATGTGTGGTTGCCTCTTGTGCACCCCCTGCTGGGAACCTGGCCCGCAGCCCAGGCATGTGCCCTGATTGGGTATTGAACCGGCAACCCTTTTGTTCACAGCCCACGCTCAATCCACTGAGCTGCAGCCAGGGCTGTGTTATTTCTTTTAATCTTTGTTGTATTTTTTTCCCATTACCATTTAGTCCCCTTACATCCCCCCTCCCCCCAGCAGTCACCACACTGTTGTCCATGTCCATGAGTCCTTTTTCCTTTTTGCTCAATTCCTCCCCAACTAGCTGTCATCCTACTTTCCATCCATGAGTCTGTCCCCATTTTCCTTTTTAGTTCAGTTGGTTCATTAGATTCCACATATGAGTGAAATCATGTGGTATTTGTCTCTGACTGGCTTATTTCACTTAGCATAATTTTCTCCAGGTCCATCTATACTGTCACAAAGGGTAAAACTTTCTACTTTTGTATGACCATGTAGTATTCTGTTGTGTAAATGTTTCATAGTTGTTTTATCCACTCATCTACTGATGGACAATTGGGCTGCTTCCATATCTTGGCAATTGTAAATAATGCTGCAATGAACATAGGGGTTCTTAATGTTCTTTCAAATTAGTGTTTTAGGTTCTTTCGGATATATTCCCAGAATTGGGATCACTGGCTTAAACGGCAGATCCATTTTTAATTTTTTGAGGTATCTCTATACTGCTTTCCACAGTGGCTGCACCAGTCTGCCCTCCCACCAACAGTGC
This sequence comes from Desmodus rotundus, assembly GCF_022682495.2. Lineage (NCBI taxonomy): Eukaryota > Metazoa > Chordata > Mammalia > Chiroptera > Phyllostomidae > Desmodus > Desmodus rotundus. The sequence goes on along the minus strand of NC_071393.1, from coordinate 115,314,851 downwards.
AGAAAGGGGAATCCTTGCCAGCATTTATTGTTTGTTGATTTACTGATGACAGCCATTCTGACAGATAGGAGATGATGTCTCATTATGGTTTTAATTTACATTTCTTTGATGATTAGTGATCCTGAGCATCTTTTCATATGTCTTATTAGCCATCTGTATATCCTCCTTGGAGAAGTGTCCATTCAGGTCCTTTGCCCATTTTTAATTGAGGTGTTTGTTCTTTTTTGTGTTGAGCTTTGTAAATTCTTTATAAATTTTGGATAGTAACCCCTTATCAGATATATCGGCAAATATGTTCTCCCATTCTGTGGGTTGTCTTTTTATTTTGTTGATGATTTCCTTTGCTGTGCAAAAACTTTTTAGTTTGAGCAGTGTTTCTTGTATCTTGTATCTTCTTCAATGAATGTCTCAATTTTTTATATTACATGGCTGGATACCTTCTGGACAGACCTTTCATTTCTCTTGGTTGAATACCTAGGAGTGAAACTTTTGGGTCACAGGGTAGATGTGTGTTTAACTTTATAAGAAATTGCCAAATGGTTCTCCATTAGCAGTGTTCACCAGTTGTTCATGTCTTCTCCACCACTTACTTGAGTTGTTAGTATTTCTGATTTTCAGCCATTCCCATGGGTGTAAAGTGATATCATAGAATGGTTTTCATTTACATTTCCAGATGACTGCAGATGTTGGGCTGGGCACCTATTCTCTTTTGTTGTTGTTAAATCTTTTACAAAGGCAAATTTGCAGATTGATAGTAAATATCTTAATAAAAGATTCAATGTGTTTTAATTACTGTATATGGACCTAGACTTATTAATCTGAATTATATCAGATTAATTTGCAATTAAAAGCACAGTGAAATACATTTATTTCAAGTATAAGATTTTAGAAGTTCCAAATCATAGTGATAATTTATATAGATTTCTTGGAGTTAAGTAAACATTTTCTGTTGAGTAATGTTTGTCAGAACTTTGCTTGACTGATAAGTGAATGATTCAAAAGGAATACTCCAGGCTGTTTTACAGAGCTATTTTTTGAATTTGGTATATTGAATCATTGATTCAGAAACATTAAAATTGCATGATCTGGCAGGTAAACCATTCTGCATCTGAGCCACAAGGGAGAACTGATAGTCTAGTAAGGGCATCAGATAAAAATAACACTAGCAGCAGCTAACATTATATCCAGGCATGTTCTAAGCAATTTACATACATTAATCACCCATATGAGTGTAGTTACTATTATTATCTTTATTTTTTAGTTGAGGAGTCTGAGGCACAGGAGTTAAGCAGTTTGCCCAAAATCATAGAGCAAGTAGTGACTAGGATTCAAACCTAGATAGTCTGGCTCCAGAGCTTGTACTCTTACTCCTCAGTGCTAAAGTGATTAAATTAAATGCAGTCAATTCTGCGTGCTTTATAGAGTAGTATATCATTGTGTGGTAGCAGTGGCCAAAGTTTTAAGTGGGGATTTCTAAGTTTGCAAATAGGCTCTCTACCAGTTTCTCTTGTAATGAATCCCAGGGTGGGGGTGATTTGTAGGAGGAAAGTTTTGTCTGCATTAACAGATGGTGGATAACCCTAGTAACCTGATATTGAGTGCTTTCCTAGAGAAGATGTCATTTCTCTCTTTCCCTTAGTTGAGTGTTAGATCTGGAACAGTTACTTTCAGACAGTCAACAGTGTTTTTTTAACTGTCTTTGTAAAAATCTCTAAATATAAATGTTTAGCATCCTTTGGAAACAAACTGAGTGAGATTTGAGGTTAATGGAATTTGTGCCTGAAAAATATTGGGCCTAAATTAACAACACTACCTTACATACTCGATATCATAGATATTTATGATGTGTTGACACAGAATCAGAAATTCTTTTCTTTCTTTCAGAATCCCCTGCATACTGAAACCTTGGAATTCATCTTTGTCATTAGTTTGGGTTTAGATAAGATTAATCTTTGAGGGAAGGCTCGATTTTTGGGTCGATTTCTTGGAAAGATTTGGGGATGGGAGGAAATCACAGTATGTATTGGCTTTTGTGGCTTTCTCACTTGTGGTTTGCTCTCATTGTTGGTATCGTGGGTGACACAAAGAAGCTGGGGTGGATGGGAAGCATTTCGTATGTATTGAATGAGAGAACGTGAATTCTTGAATAAATCATGGAATGTGAGTTTAATTCCTGTGCTGCTATACTCTAGATTTGGCTCAATGTTTTTACTTCTCTGGGTCTTTATTTTATTTTTAAATATTTAATTTATTTATTTTCTGGAATAAACACCTTAATTACTAAGAGAGGAGAGAAGAGGATTGATTAGTCTTTCCGGGCTTTGATTTTCCTCAGATAGAACTCCAGCTCCTTGCCCTCTAGCACGCAACCATCTGCTCGGCCACACTGGCCTGGTCTTGGAGCAAGGCATGCAGCAAGCTTGCCCTGCTTGAACTGCTCCTCTGGAAGACTGCTGATTTTGGCATTCTTTTCCCTTTCATCATATGCTCTGAATTTCCTTTGGTGGTTTTTTGTTTAAAATCTCTTATCTCCTCAGGAGTCAACTTGGCCCCCTTCTTGTGACTCAGGAGCAGTGCATAGTGTGACTTGTACCACTGGGTGTGGTGTGCTGTCAGTGAGCACAGTGCAGTTCTTCACTAGGGACTAGTTCATCCTTGGACGCTTTGTAGACATTAATAATCCTTGTTTTGCTCTAGTTCCATTGATCTTTTTAATCTCCTCTTCCTATATGCCCTTTCCTTTTTCTTTTTTTTGACTTTTCATTAAGTCTGTTTGGTCTTCTTTAAATGCTTTTTCTTTGTTTTTCTTCCAAGCCATCATAGAACTATCTTCTTACACGAAGGCTTTCTTATTCATCACTTTCTCTACATTTTATCTTCTGATTCCATAGTACTTTGTTCCAATACTACATGGCATATTGTCTGCTTTGCATTATATTTAAGTATACATTTTTCTTCCTAAGTACATTGTGTACATACAGGGGATTGGATCCATGTCCCTTTGCATTATTCTTTATACCTTGCATATAGTGGGTTTTCTCAGTGGTGCTTGAATTGAATTAATAATTTCTACCCTCATGGAGCTTATGGTGTAGTGGAAGGAGGTATACAATAAGGAAATAAATACATAGGAAAATTGCCATTTGAGAGTATGTGACAAAAATAATAGTACATTTAAAATAAAAATTATGTTATCTTAATCTTGCACATACTTTTGTTAGTAGTTTTTCCATTGAGCTCTCTTCATTCATCCCTTTTAAAGTGCCATCTGTTTGAGGGGCAGTTTCAATGAACTTGTGGAAGTGGACCAGTTTAGAGCAGTTTAATAGTGAATGAAGGTTAGAAATTAGAGACTGTGGGAGTTGATACTTTTTTGAGAGTTGTGGCTACAAAGAGTAACAAATGGGGGAGGAAGTACAGCCTGGCTGTGCAGGGAATGAAGGACTCCTTTAAAAATATATATAATGGGAGATAATTGGTACATATTTTCATGATAATAGGGATGGTCTTTTAAAGGAAAGATTGATGACACAGGAGAGTAAATTATGGAAGGAAAGAAATCTTTAAGTGCAGGGAAGATAATATAAAGAGCAAATTTCTGTGGCCCTTAATAGTAATCAGAGATGATTATTCATTTTAAAGTAGAGGAAAAGGAGATGACTGGTTCATTTGGGGGGATTTGTAGATTTGGTTGTGGGAAGAATAGGGAGCTTTCACCTGATGGCTTCTATTTTCTTAATGAAAGTTTCTTAAAAGGGGTGGGAAGAATGGAGAGGAGGGGTGAGATGTTTAAGGATTGAGGAAGATATAAAACAGCCGCTACAGGGAGCTTTTAGAGTAATATTGCAGAGGTTGAGGATGTTAATCGTGAATTTATGACAGTACCTGGGCTCACTGCAGTGTCTTCAGTAGTCTACTGCCCTGTTGCAGACATGAAGGTTAGTTGGAGTTGCTAGCAGAGTGGGAGAGAAAAGAGACATGGGAAACACTGAATTGAGTGTGAGGAGGAAGTATATTGATGAACTGTGAAATCTAAAATGGATAAAAAAGAAAGCGAAACCAGGAGATTGATAGGGAGAAGTGGAGGGTTCATAATTAGGTGGTCTCATTAAGAACTAAGAATTATTTCTGAAGGCCAGTTGAACAAATGAGTTGAAAAGATCAAATCTTATATGTCTTTCTTCTTTCAGCTTTCTTCTCATTTATGTCTAAAATGGCTGGCATTTGTACAGACTTAACCACTTGGAATCTCCCATTCTTTATTTTTTTTAGTGATTTTTAAAAAAAATTTTTATTGAATTTGTTGGGATGACATTGGCTCATAAAATTACATAGGTTTCAAATGTTCAATTCTATAATACATCATCTGTGTGTTGTGGAATCTCCCATTCTAAAGAAGCAAGTTAAACCCACATTGTAGCCAAATGGATTGAAACACACACACACACACACACACACACACACACGGAGTTAGTAACCTGTAGAGCTTGTGAGTGTGATTTCAAACATAACGTTATTTTAAAGACTATTAAAGTCTTACATCTTTTGTTAACTTCTTTCTATAAAGAGGACATAGGAAAATAATTTCCTCTGAAAATATTGGGATTCATTTAGGATCTTTCTATGAAACTTGTGACAAGATCTGAACTTATTCGTCCTTAAAACCACTAAAAAACTCTCATTCACCATTGGTACAGTATTTTTGGAAATGGTTTGGCAGATTCTCGTGAACAGTTAAATGTATACTTACCATAATCTGGTAGCTTCACTCCTAAGTATTTACTTCAATGAAATGAAAAATTATAGTCACACAGAAATGTATGCTAATGCCAAAACCTGGACACAAACCCTAATGTACTCCAACTGGTGAATTGATAAGCGGTGGTACATCCATACATTGGAGTACCGTTTGTCAGTGCATACAACTACGTGGATGGATATCAAAGGAATTATGATAAGTGAAAGAAGCAAGACTCAAAAGGCTACATGTATTGTATGATTCCATTTTTATGGTGTTTTGGTTGACAAGGAGTATGGAGAAGGTGTGACTACAAAAGGTTTGAGAACATTTTTGGGGATGGTTTCTGTTTATGTCTGTTCTATATCTTGATTGTTGTGGTTATATGACTATGTGTTTTTCAAACTCAAGTATAACTGAAAAATAGTGAATTTTAGTACAAGTAAATTACATCTCAATTAAAGTTCTAGCATATATGTAACCATATTAAAAAGTGTTTTGGAAAACTTATGTTAAAAAATGGTTTGTTTGTTTATAGATTCTACTTATGTGGTTTTTATTCCTCCTGGGAATGATGGATAAGCATCATTAACATTTACAAAGTTTTTTGAAGCTCTAGAAAACATGTAATGCTGAATTCGTCTACCTTTAGCAAACATTCCTATCATGTTTAAAAGAGTGTTATAATGTTGGAATTAGTACAGCCCAAGAGACTTTGTAAAGAACTTTATAAAGTGGAGCCCAGGGACTTTATCCTTGTTTTATAAAGAACCTGAAGCCTAGGTGAGATTAGCTACAGCCACACAGCTAGTTAGTGGCAAAGGTAGGCCTAGAATTTAAGTAATAGATTATTAATTTTATGCTTGTTTTACTAAAACACACTTTTAATTAAGAGTTATTCTTTCTAGAGACTATTTTTAATTCTTTTTCAGAAACTTTTGATTGTGTCATCCTAAAGCTGGAAACCACTCCCTTCCTAGTGGTAGGAAAGTCCTGTGTCTGGCTGATAATAGGAAGGCTAAATTTGAGAGATCCTACATTGCTTAAAGTTTGCCTAGACATAGCAAGTTTAGTTATGAAGACATTTTGCTTTCACTGGGGAACTAGACACTTAGTGTTGGAGTTGTCAGGGGCTACCAGTTAGAAATAGGTTTTTGTAACTTTACTACATTTAAATAATCTTTAAAATTATTATGATTGCTGGTTCGTTGGGAAGGTAGAAAAGATTTAAAAGTGTTAGGTTCTTTTTGGTTTTCTTAGGTAACGAGGATTTATCTTATAAATACAGAGGGGTAGGAGGGAGCCCCTGAAACAGTCTTAGCTGTACATTCAGGAAATGGAGGCTGGAATGCCATTCAGAATATAACAGCATTGTTATTTTATAATACTAAGAATGTACAATATTCTTGAAACGCGGTTAACTTTCACTGTCCCTCAGTGTTCACTTTCCTCCTGGTATAATAGTTTTATGCTTGCCTCTGGACCCCAGTTCCAGAGCCAGGCTTAGAGTTATTGCCCCTCAGAGATATTGGTGGTATTGTAGATATTACATGCAGGACTAGCAGAGGCTTGGTTTCTTTCTTGGTTTTGAAGCTGTGTCTGTGTCCTGCTTATGGGAGTTATTTCCCATAAGCCATAGTCCCTAGCAGAGCAGGCAAGTTTTCTTCTTTATAAGGGAGTCCTACCCCAGCCTTAGCTCTGGCCTAGCTCTAATAGGTCCTCTGTCTTAGGTGGAGCGATTTTGGTCCCTGTTCACCTGGGAAGCCAAACTTGCCACTGCCACTGCCTGCTTCTGGCCCAGGAGGCCAGTAAACCCTGGGTTTCGTTATTGCTTACCATTTCGCACTTATGTTCTCTATCACTGAGAGATACTTATATATATCTTTTGAGCCAGCTATGCATTGTTTACTTACATATTTGGTATGTTTATATATTAATTATTATTTGAGTGAATGTACTGCACTATCTTGACCAGAAGCCTTTTTAATCTTTCAAAGCCATGGTTTCTCATATTGAAAATTGGAATTATAGCCCCTACCTCTTAGTGTTTGTGCTCATGAAATGATATTATATACACACGTGTATTTATATTCTTAGAACAATGCCTGGGATGCACTGATACACACACACATGCACATAGACACATATATAGCAGCTAGTATATTTTCAAGGGAGTCTTGTACTTCCTTGTTGGTTTGTGTATTTAGACATATACCCCAAAATGCTTGTCAGTCCCTATTCAAAATTTCTGTAAATGTGTCTGGGGATTGGCGTGTTTTGAGGCTTTTGGGTGAGGCATTTAAATCTAGTTTTAATCTGTGCCCCTAGCAACCTTGAATTGAAGATTTTTTAGGATGAAGTGCAATTTTTTTTTTCAATATAACAATGGACTGAAATGCTTTGTTGTTTGCATTTGTAGTAGTGTTTTATTTCTTTATTTATTGTTTTGGGAGCTAAAATGTATTTTATTTATTTATTTATAATTATTTTATTGTTGTTCAATTACACTTGTCTGCATTTTCTCCCCACCCCAGCCAAACCCACCTCCCTCCCCTGCTTCCACCCTCCCCCTTGGTTTCGTCCATGTGTCCTTTATAGTAGTGTTTTAGAAATATTCAGGCTATCGATAGTCTTTTAAGCTCTAATGTATGTAGTTCCCATTAGCTAATAATCAGAACAGTCAGCGCACTGTGTCTGCAGATGTGGGAGTTGTAGCGGAGTGAATTTTAAGTTGGGAAAAGGAACGTAGTAGTGTGCAGAAGGGAGGGAAGAAGGTGCTGTTCGAGTCTGAGATTTTGGCTCAGACGGCCATAGGCCCGACTGAGGTAAAGGTCCTGTCTGGGAAATGGGGAAAAAAGGAGGGATAAAATATTAAAAGACAGACTTTCAGTTCGTGTCTTTAGATTATAACTAATATGCTTGCATATTATAACTTCTAAAGCCTTCACTTTAGTGAAGTCAACTTTACCCATGAATTCAGAAATATAAATTAAAACCTTTTCTTTTAAAATAGAAATGTCAGATAAATTATTCTTTCGTCTTGGATTTTGGGTTTGAATTAGTGTCTTGTAGATTATCATCCACTATTTTTTAGGGAAGCCTGAATATATTATTCTGCCCTTTAGAGATGTTGTCTAAGAATATTGCGCTTGCAGATAAATGATCCTAACTTCCTTATTTCTTCAGCTGAAATAATAAGGCATATTACTTCCATTTTCCTCTTACATCAAGCCCTGAGTATGCCTTTGCTTTTATTTTTGTTTTATATTGTAAACCATTGTGTATGTATAGGTGTTTGGAACCATGAAAGTGTATTAGTGAGTAAGAGGCATGGTACAGCATCATTTAGGGTTTTAAAGTTAATCTACCATTCATAAATGAGGACAAATTCAACATGCCAGCGCATCATGTGGCCATTCTAAGATGAATTTCAGATAAGTGTTTCTGAGAGGACTGAATGAACTAGTGACTGTGTTAGAGGCACCTTGGTTAATTAAGACTTTATGAAGTCCTTAATGGTTATGCATATCTCCCCAAACTGAAAGGTTTTTAAAAAAATGTTTGTATGCCCCCAAAGTTCATGTTTTGAAATCCTAACTCCCACTACGATGGTATTAGGAAGTAGGGCCTTTGGGAGGTAATTAGGTCGTGAAGGTGGAGCCCTCATGAATGGGGTTCATGCTCTTTGAAAAGAACTCCAGAGAGCTCTCTTGCCTCCTTCTGCCATGTGAGGACACAGAGGGAAGACGACCATTAATGAATTAGGAAGACAGCACCAAATATGCAGGCACCCTGGTCTTGGAATTCTCGGCCTCTAGAACTGCAAGAAATAAAGGTTTACTGTTTAAAATACCCAGACTGGTAGTTTTGTTATAACAGTCTGTATAGACTAAGCCAAGAAGTAAAAACATTGTGCTTGCTTTCAAGAGCTAGAAACCGTAGCATTTAATATCATAGATTTGGAGATTAAAGACAGGAGTTCAGGTTCTGACTCTACACTTGTTATTTGACCTTGGGCAAGTTTCTTGCTACCTCTAAGCCTAAGTTATTTCTGTATGTAAGGTCTGTCAACCTGTCGATGGTCCTTGGCACCAGTTCAGTGTCAGCAGGAGTCCTCAGTTTGGGATGCAGCGAAGAAGGAAACTTTATTCATGCAAAACAGTTCAACTGTCACACGGCCGGCAGAGAAAACAGCACGGCTATGAGGCAGCCCTGGCACCAGGCGGCCCTGGGGCCAGGCCCCTCTCCCAGGTTTGCCCTGCTGTGCTCTGGTGAGACGTACTTGTGCTTCAGTGCAGCCAGAAATAACAATCTTCAGTCTTAGGTGGAGAGGGAAAGTGCACTCCCAAACTGAAAGGTGTTTAAATAGACTTTGTTAACTCTTTACTTGTCTGTTTTGGGATTGTGGAATATTTGATTAAGTAGAAGATTCATTAGGATTCTGACTTAGAATCTTTCCGGTATGAGGAAGTAATTAGAGACTGTATGTCAGTGTACCTGCTAAATTTTACTTTTTTTCTTTTTTAGTATTTTTTCTTTTTCTCTCTTTCAATATGAAACACAAAAGTGTTAACATTTAAAAATTTCTCATTGAGAAATCACTGATATATGTAGTCAGTCATATATCAAAATAGATCAAAGGGCTTTATATTGATCTTTTGCCATTAGCACTTCATTGTATTAACTGATGAGTTTCCTTTTATCTGTTTGCCATATTAGATTTCTTGTGAAGCAGTGAGCTTGATGGAAAGAACACAGGATTTGAAATCAGAGGGCTGGACATCCTTTCTGTGTCACTTTACGAACTCCATGACTTTGACCTTTTTGAGATTGTTTTCCTTATAAGTAACATGAAAAGAATAATGAGAAGATGGCAGCTGAGGTAAAGATGGCTTGCCTTCTCACACAACCACATTAAAATTGCAACTAAGATATAGAACAACCTTCACTCAGAACCATCAGATTGAGTTGAATGGAAGTCTCACAACTACGGAATTAAAGAAACCACATCCATCCGGACTGGTAGGAGGGGTGGAGATGTAGAATGGGCTGCTCTTACTCCATGTGTGGTGGATAAAAATTTGGGAGGGATATCTTGGGAGTGAGGAGTCCCAGCCCTACACCAGGCCCCCCAGCCCAGAGTTCCAGTGCCAGGAAGATAAGTCCCCCAAACTTCTGGCTGCAAAATCCAGAAGGGATTGAGTCGGTGGTAGAATTTCTAGAGTCCCGAGCAGTTCCCCTTAAAGAACCCACAAACAGACTTACTCAGACTCCCTCCCTCTGAGCTCTAGCACTGGGGTAGCAGCTTGAAAGGCATCAGTGGCATACAAGGAGGAAATGAAGTGTCTGACATCAAGGCAGGAGCTGGGGGACAGCTTTCTTCCAGACAGAAAGTCAGGAAGAGGCCACTGTCACTTTTCTGAGCCCTCCCGCCATGGAGCCACACAGCTGGCAGCCAGTTGCTGTATCTTATGCCCCATCAGCCTGGCTAACACTGTGTAGCCCTCCCTGGAGATCCCATGAGACTCCATCCCACCCACCTCATGAGCCCATCCAAACAGTTAACTGTGACTTTTCCATATGAATGGCTGCTTGTGGCTCATGCCTCACAACTTCCTAAATCCCATCAAACAAGCTACAGCCAGCCTCAGTAAGCCCAGAGGCCCCTGTACCTCTTGCTAAGTGGCCCCAGGTCTGGTACTAGCAGCAGCCAGCCTAGATTCATAGCTTGGTTTCGCCTGGGAATCTCCAAGCCCAGCACAAGTAGCAGCCATTTCAGATTGCTTTATAGCTCATGCAAGGTGGTCCTGGGCAGGACACAGGTTGGGGCTGACTTTGGCCTATACCACCCAGGAGCCCCCAGAGCCTGCATACCCAGTGTACAGCTACAGGCCACGACAGAGTATCACACCCTGCCTCTGCAAGCTGATCTTCCACGGAGGCGGAGGTTGGTAGTCAGTGGTCAGAGCCAATCCTTGCAGCTGACTGGCCTGGGTAAATCACTCCCATTGACCTGCCAACCAAGCTCAACTTGGCTGAGTACACCCTCCTCAACTCAAGAGGAGGGTGTACTCAGCCCACATGAAGGGTACACCTCAAATACCCAGCTTGGGTGATAGGGAAGGCTGTGCCACTGGACCCTGCAAGATACCTGCCACATTAGGCCATGCTACCAAGGTAGGGAGTCATAGCAGCTCTACCTAATATATAGAAACAAACACAGGGAGGCTGCCAAAATGAGGAGACAAACATGGCCCAAATGAAAGAACAGATCAAAACTCCAGAAAAAGAAGATGAAGATAAGCAATCTATCAGATACAGAGTTCAAAACACTATAAGGATGCTCAAGGAACTTAAGGAGGACCTCAATAGCATAAAAAAGATCCAGTCAGAGATGTAGGAAACACATTGAAATAAAGAACAATTTGCAGGGAAACAACAGTAGAGTTGATGAAGCCAAGAATCAAATCAATAACTTGGAACATGAGGAAGCAAAAAACCAATCAGAACAGTAAGAAGAAAAAAGAAGCCAAAAAAATGAGGATAGTATAAACAGCCTCTGGTACAACTTTGAGCTTTCCAACATTAGCATCATAGGGGTGCTAGGAGAAGAGAAAGAAAATCTATTTGAAATCAATTTGAAAAAATAATGAAAGAAAACTTCCCTAATTTGGTGAAGGAAATAGACATGCAAGTCCAGGAAACACAGAGAGTCCCAAACCAGATGGATGGAAAGAGGCCTACTCCAAGGCACATCATAATTAAAATGCAGAAGTTTAAAGATAAAGAGAGAATCTGAAATGCAGCATGGAAAAAGTGGTTAGTTACCTACAGGGGAATTTCCATAATACTGTCAGCTGATATCTAAAAAGAAACTTTGCAGGCTAGGAGGGATTGGCAAGAAATATTCGAAGTCATGAAAATAGGGACCTACAGCCAAGATTGCTCTACTCATCATAGCTATCATTTAGAATCAAAGGGCAGATAAAGAGCTTCCCAGACAAGAAAAAACTAAAGGAGTTCATCATCACCAAGCCATTATTATATGAAATATTAAAGAGATTTATTTAAGAAAAGTAGAAGATCAAAACTATGGACAGTCAAATGGCAATAAGTACATATTTATCACCAATTGAATCTAAAAAACAAACTAAGCAAACAAGAAGAGCAGAGACAGAATCATGGATATGGAGAGGGTTTTGGTGGTTGCCATAGGGGAGAGGGGTGCGGGGGAATGGGTGAAGAGATGAGGGGATTAAGAAGTACAAATAGGTAGTTACAGAGTAGCCGTGTGGACGTAAAGTACAGTATAGGAAATGGAGTAGCCACGGACTTACACACATGACCCATGGATGTGAACAGTGGTATGGGGATTGCCTGAGGAAGTAGGGGGTGCTAGATGGAAGGGGCAAAGGGTGAAAATTGGGACAACCGTAATAGCATAATCAATAAAATGTAATTTAAAAACAAGAAAAGAATAATGATATCTACCTCTTAGAATTTCTATATAGTTCGTAATTAAAGTTTGCAATTAACCAATTAAAATTTCAGTGCTTTGTAAACTGTAACATACTTTTTGAGTGTTACAGTGTTTTTAAATTGGGACATTCATTGTATTTTAGCAAAACAACATCGTCCTCAAAGATTGCCATCATATGGGTTAGAAGACTCCCAACCTTTGGTTTGATGTGTCAATTTTATTTAGGGTGATTATCCTTTGGTTTTAATGTGCCTTTATATTTTCCTTAACAGTAAATAGTAAATGTCTTTTCTGTATAGGAATTCCTCCTTTGCCAAAGTTAGAAATTGGTTAGACTTGATCATTTTATTCAGCTTCATGGCATCATGAAAAGGGCTGTCTGGAGGCTACGCCGGGATCTAGCCTTTCTTGAAGCCACTGGTTCTTAAGGGTCAGTACCTCCCCTATTAGGTATTTGGATCTTTGAGGGTGCACTTTTGGTTGCTACAATGATTTGGGTGGGGTGGCTGTAGCATTGGCATTCAATGAGCAGGAGCCAGGAATGCCATACATACCACAGGGTAGGAGAGAGTTCTGCATGATTTCTGAACTCTTCCACAGATCTTCTTGTAGTTGAAAAACCTGTTTGTACTTATCTCACCTAATTCTGTTTCACATTTAAACACAAAGTATTTTTTGCATATTTTTAATAGATACTGAATTTTCCAGAAATGCAACTGCTGAGTAAACTGAGGGTAAATTGTACTTTGTTTTGTTCAGAAATTTAACAAGAGTTGTTAACTTTTGGAAAATCATGTTACCATTGCATTGCCCCTCGTGGTATCTGATTTTCCAGGACAATTTACTGTGTGAGTGCATTTGTAGCTGTCACATTTGGCATTTTTATGTATCAATGCAAGTGTCTTGTTTCCTTATTAACATGAATTCTAGGATGGTTATACTTGAGCATTTATATATTAAAATATATGGTTTTATTGAAAATTAATTTCTTCTCTTTACATTCAATGTTATCTTAATTTTTAAAATTGAAGATAGGTAAGTGACCTACTTTCATTTAATTTTAGGTTTATGCTCTTAAAAAGAATCAACTTTTGTTTTAGTTGAGTTTCAAGCTGGAACTTATATTTAGTAGAAATCTACATTACCTGTCCAGGGAATGATAGAAGGTCCATGTTGACCTGCATTATAAGTATCTATCCTTCTCTTTTTCCCTTTCTTTTCCTTCTCCTCTCCTTCCCATCTCCCTTCCTTTTGTTTTCCCTTTCTTCTATAAAGTATTTGATACATAGACAAGAATGTGGTACTGTATATATAACTAATGAAGCATATGATAAAACCAGTACCTGTGAACTACCACGCAGTTTAAGCAATTGGACATTGTTGGTATATTTCTCCTTGATTTCCATTTGCTTCTCTCTCTACCAGGGATAAAACTATTCAGAATTTTGTTTTGGTTTTGTTTATTTATTATTCCCTTCCTTTTCTTTTAAGTTGACTACAAATTTGTATGCATTTCAAAAGTATGTTTTTTAGTTTTGCTTATTCTTTAACTATAAAAATGGAATTATGTATATATTCTTATTTGCTTTGGTTAACATTATGTTTTAAAATTTTAATTCATAGCAATATGTAACTGTGGTTCATTTTCCCAGGTATATGTATTAGTTGTATGACTGTACCACATTTATCTTTTCTCCTAAAGGTGGACCAATACTTGCTGTAGAAAACAAAGTACATATTGAACCTAATTTGCTTTTTATTGATCTCTAAGGGCTAGGAGTGTATTTCTTTGTTCCTTTTTATTTCAGATAGGTAGGATATGGTAGATGAGAGAAATGATAACTAACCCCATTAGATATTCTAGGGCTCACTTGGTCTGAAATTTCTTGTATGATATGTCATCATTTGAGGTTGTTGAAGTGGATGCTACTTTAATTTGTATTCTGCTCTTTGCCTTTGTAGCTGCTTTTGCTTTTTCTAGTCCCTAAATCATATTTTTTAAAACCTTTGATGACTTTTGATCTCTGTTTTTTTGTCAGTCCTGTTGTTATGTCTGGTCCCTAATCTTTTGTCTTTTCCATACTTTTATTCTTTTCTTTCTGTTCCTTTCTTCTATTTCAGCTTGAGTTAGATAAAGGATTGAAAACATTTATTTCTTCTGGTTTTGAAGAAATTAATCATACCATGTAATTTTTAACTTTTATGTATATATTCTTTCCAGCTTTTTGTATATTTTAGGCTACCTTAAACTCTTGAGTGCACAGTTCTTCTGGGTAGTTGAGTTTGCTAGCTACTTGGATGATAGTATATATGTAGAGGAAGTTTTATTGTCATTTGACCTAAAATAATAATATTAATAATGATATGGTAAAAGTGTTGTTGAACCTATGAACTTAGTAGTGAATCTGCCTTGTGACATTGATCAAGTCATATTTAAAGTAGCATATTTTTCATTTTGTAAATTTGGATGACCTCACATTTTAGTTTCCCTTTCTTTAGATACAGTTTTGCTTACATAGCAAATGCAAGAGCCAAAGATTTGGGGACTTTAGGGATCATCTGGTATCTATTTTGTTCCCTCTACAAATATTTGCCTGACACTGTTTTGGTCTTGAGGATACAATGAAGTGCCTGGCTTCATGGAGCTTAGTCTTTTATGAAAAGAAGGTTGTGGAGAAACTGTGTGATCTTATTTAAAGATTACTCATTACATTTTGGTGGGTCTTAATATGCTCAATGGAAAAAGGGTCTGATCCCTTAAATGCCAAACAGAAGAGGAGCTATAAAGCAGGAGGAGGGGACCCTGAATGAGTGATCTAGGTAGGAAAGTGCCTCTCACAATTCCGTATGTGTATGAATCACCTGAGGATCTTGTTAAACTGCCAATTCTCATTCAGTAGGGCTAAGTAAGGCCTGAGATTCTGTATTTCTTACAAGCTTCCAGGCAGTGCCTATGCTGCCAGTTTGTGAACCACACTTTCAGTAGCTAGGATAAGTATGTAATTAAGAGAAAAGAAGAATAGCCTGCTGTCATTTTGAGAAGAGTAGTTTGGAGCCATGCCGCAGCATAGGCTTGGAGTTGTGAGCAGCACATCCCACTTGGTCTTGCTGAAATGAAATTATAAGAGTTGTTAATGTTCATTCATATATTAAAAGGGGGTATAAATACCTGTTTTTTGACTGGCATCCAGAATTGAGCTTGGCCAGTGGATGGGTCTGACACCTTTGAAAATAAACTGGGAAGTGAAAAAGATGAGAATCATCAGATATGATGAAAGTAAATATCTAGTTAGATAAACAATTTAAAAGAGTTAAGTGTTGACTAGGAGGACTTAATATGTAATTGAAATTTCCTCCTCTCGGACTGCGGGAACTATTATAAAGGACACATGGACAAAATCGGGGGGATGGTGGGGGTAGGGGAGGGAGATGGGTTCAGCTGGGGTGGGGGGGAGGGAAGGGGAGAAAAGGCATACAACTGTAATTGAATAACAATAAAAATTTAAAAAAAAAGAAAAAAGAAATTTCCTCCTCTCTTTATACTTATACTAACATAATGATTCTAGTTTAAAAAAATTACAATGCTGTTTTTAAAAAATAAATAATACTTTTCATAGGCATATTTTCTGTGGAAAGTATGTCAAATTTCTTTGTTTTCTATGTCTGAATAAAGTTTAGATGTGCATAAGTTGTCTTACTCTGATCTGTACCTCTAGTGGTGGCTACTTGGAGCACAAACAATCTGGGAATTCATTTATGTTCATAAGTATTAGCAGAAGACTCTTAACTTGGAGGTGGTATAAAATGTCCAGTGGGTATTGAACATTTACCCATGGGGAACATTTGGCAGGCCACATTTTTCAGCCAGCAGCCTTTTATTTTGTACTTTGAATTCACAATGCTAGTGTTTCTAATTGTGTTTTTAGAAATTTAGATTTTTTCTTTCTGGTACTATTTCAGTACTACTCATATTTCCTCTTTAGTATACTACCTAGCCTGCGCTGATCTGAGGACATTGGAAAATTACTGCTGATACTCATAATTTATTATGGTTGCATGTTTTAGTATCATTGAAATACTGGTTTCCTTGAAAATAGTTATAATATAGTAGGAAGGTTTTTAGTTTATTGTGCTGTAATGGAGGCAGAAATATGTGAAATGTTACCATGGACAGAACCTTAATATTACTTTAATTATATTGACTTATGATCAAATACATGTCAATTGTTTTCACTGGTAGCATACCCAATGCAATTTCTGGAATATTTGAACAGCATTTGCTGTACCTATTGTTATTTCTTTATGGTTTTTTGGTATGTATTTAGTTGCCTTTTAACACAATTGCTAAAACTGAAAGTTAAACGTCAAAAGCTTTACAATCTGTTTTAGAATGAGGCCAATGAAGAAATGACATGAACCACATTGTTGGCTAATAATATATTTTGCAAATTACAACTGAAATTGTTTTACGAGAGCATTTACTGGAGATGAAATTCAGCTTTTCTTATTCAGTGGGGTTTTGTTTTTTAAACATTATTACCTGAAAGTAGATGTCCATACAATAATGTCTTCCAGTTTTTAACTCACTTTTCCTTGACCATATCAGCCTTTTCCATATATGTTCTGATTAGTGAATGAATACGCAGAATGTTAGAAGTAGAAGGAATTTTAGAGTTCATATAAATCATATAAGCACTAGAATTTCTAAAAAGAATTTTAGATTGTTTGCATAGGGCTACAAGCTTTTGATTTAGACTCTATAGGGTATTTAAAAAACAACTACTGTCTATCACATCATCTCATTTTAACACCAAAAAAGTAGGAAGGACAATCTCATAGCAAGCACAATTGTAACTTTACACCATCTTTTGTCACGACTGGCACCTGTTCAAGGATTAGATTTCGGAAACCATTATCTAATGCAACCCTCTCTTTTAGAGATGATGTTTCTGCACCCAGAGAAGTATCAAAGTTCTTATAGCAAGGCAGAATGACAACTGAGTTTAGAACAAGGTCTCCTGACTCCCAGCCCAAAATGTTGATCAAGTCCCCTCAACCTTCATCACATGACGAGACTTAGGCACAGAGAATTTGTGCTCACCTAAGACCTTACAGCTAGTAAGAAGTAGAGCTGAAAGTTGAATTCACGTTGCCCGAATCCATTTTTAGTGAAGCCTGTTTATTCATTTCCATGTAATCTTAACCCACTCTATCAGCCCCTGTTTAGTAGTAGAGATGTTACTGTAAGTGTGATTGAAAAGAGATGTGTATATTTAGCAATTTTTTTTCCTTGAAAATTTCAGATTTGGGCCTTAAGCAACTTCTTTCAGGAAGAGGGCCAGTGCAGCTGCTCTTGCAACCAGAGATCTTGACCCACATCCATAGATTGGAATATTGGTGAGCCAGCCATTCTCAGACACCTCACTTAGGACAGGTAAGTGAAAGAGTAAGCATAAGAAAAGTAGAATGGATGCTGATGTTCTTCCTTTCTCTTGCATGTTAGATGCAAACAGTTGAACAGTGATAATAGTATATCTGATTTAACTCTTTATCCTGGTAAAAACAAACCAGTTGGAATCTTAGGTGGGCAGGGCGAAACATTTTCTTGATTGTAAAATATGTGTCAAAATGTTAACAGTGAAATTAGGGTAATTAAATTTTTTCTTTCTCTTTTGTACATTTTCCAAAGCATATTCATGAGTACATGTTAGTAATCTATTGTTACATAACAAGCCACCCCAAACTTAGTGGTTGAAAACCTGCCAATTATTTGTTTTGCTCAAGTATCTGCAATTTGGGCAAGGCTCGCCTGGTGGGGACAGCTTGTCTCTGTCATCATGTGGTGTTTGGTGGGGTAGCTGGAAGGGTAGGGGTGGCTGCAAAGGCTGGGAGCTGGAACCATTTGAAGGCTTGCTCTCTCATGTGTCTGGTGGTTAATACTGGCTGTTGGCAAGGACCTCAGCCTGGGCGTCCTGCCAAACACCTACACATGACCTCTCCTTTTGGCTGCTTGGTTTCCTCACAGCATGGTAGCTGGGTTCCAAGAGTAGAGAGCATAGTGAAGTTTCATGGCATATTTGACTTAGTTTTGGAATTTGCATAGTATTACTCTGCTCTCTTCTATTGGTTGAGGTAGTTATAAAGGTCCACCTAGGTTCAGAGGAGGGTGTGGACATAGACCCCACCACTTGAAGAGAAAGAGTATCAACATCACATTATAAGAAGAACTATGGGCCCTGGCTGGTGTGGCTCAGTGGATTGAGTGCTGGCCTGTAAACCAAAGGGTTGCCAGTTCAATTCCCAATAGGGAGCATGCAAGTGGCAACCACACATTGATGTTTCTCTCCTTCTCTTACTCCCTCCTTTCCCCTCTGTCTAAAAATAAATAAATAAAATACTAAAAAAAAAAAAAGCTATGGGACAGAATCTGCCATTGTAGCTATCTTTGGAAAATGTAATCTGCCACAGCTGATATTGCTTTTAAAATAAAGAATATAAATAATATGTGTGTAGAAAAAGAGGAATATTTGCCAGAAATTATAGTGTATGGGTTCAATAAGAATTTTGTGTGCTCTTATCTAATAAGAGTATGATATTGAAAATAAAATGCCTAAACAGGACGAAATGAAATAGATTTTGAATTTTCTTTTGTATCAATAAAAAGCATACTGCTATAATCAGAAGTATAGACAAAAACTTATAAACAAGATACAAAAAGATTTGTAGTTTGGGCTTTTTGATTTTGAGAACATGCTAGTTAATTTAGTTTAAAATCTATTTGGTTTTTTTTTCTTGTTTGTTTCAATAATTTTAATAATGAGAATTAATTGGGAAACTGCTTTCTAGTACGTATGGTAGATATGAGAAACTAGTGCCAATATTTCATTGTCTTATTGATCACACTCACCAGTGATAGAAATTTCCTGTGGCTGGTTTGAATATAGCTGATACTTAATTTCTGGATATAATGGGATAATATTTTTAGGTAATCCTCTAAGCATTTCATGGAGGTATTAGTCCATTCACTATAGCTATGAAATAAGCTCTAGGGAGCATCTCATCTATTAGACCCAGAAAATTTTCTTGCCGTCTAGATACTTTCCAATTCCTAGGTGATTTACACCATATGAGCCTAATTAAGCAGAGTTGGTTCAGTACTCTTTCCCCACTACTCACAGGTAGATAGATATTTTGCAGTGGAAAATGATTGAACCATATATAGTGGTAATAGAGGTAACCTAGGAAGTTTCCTCTTAACTGCGAAACAATCAGAATTGACTGAGCTTGTGAAACAATATATTTTAGTTAAGAAAGTACAATATTGGGAAAGCTGTGAGGTTTTTTTTTTTTCTTTCTGGCATTTGAAAACAAAATGAGATGTTTTCCAGTAGACATAGATTGGGAATAATGATTATAGTAGTGTAAAATATTGTATCTTAAATAACAATAAAACATATGCACATATATACAAATATATATAAAACCTTTAGGTGATTAACTTGCTTTTTTTGTTTTCAGATTTTTTTTAGCCCACTTTTGCTTTTAAGAAGTCTGAGTAGGTAAATTGCATCTCTTCCAGGTTTGTTCACTGTTTTATCTTGCCTCCATTGTACAAAGCCTGTATTTGAGGGGATAAAGATTCCTTAAGTTAGTGAGATACTGCTTTCTGACTGAAGATAAAACAAACAACAATCAAAACACCAAAAACACCCTACAGGAATTGCAAATGTAGTGGTGTTTAATCTATGGTACTTTATTCAGTCCCTGGAAGGATGTAAATAATAAGGTTCTCTAGTAAAGATAAGAGACTATGTAAATAAAAGAGCCATTGCCCGTGT
This sequence comes from Desmodus rotundus, assembly GCF_022682495.2. Lineage (NCBI taxonomy): Eukaryota > Metazoa > Chordata > Mammalia > Chiroptera > Phyllostomidae > Desmodus > Desmodus rotundus. The sequence continues at coordinate 115,294,795 of NC_071393.1, read as the reverse complement.
GACTCAGTTGGTTTGAGCAACTTCCAGTAACCAGTAACTGATAGGTTGTGGGTTTGACACGACCCCCAACCCCCAACCTGGTCTGGATGCAGGCGTGTTCGAGTGTGATCTGTGGTCCAGGCATCTACGCTCCCTGGTTAGGGAATGTACAGGAGGCAGCTGATCGATGCTTCTCTCTGGCATTGATGTTTCTCTCCCTTCCTCTAAAAAGAGGAATGAAAAAAACGCCCTTCCCTGGCTATGTGGCTCAGTGGATTGAGCACAGGCCTGCGAACCCAAAGGTGTCTCCAGTCCAATTCCCAGTCAGGGCACATGGCTGGGTTGCAGGCCAGGTCCCAGCTGGGGGTGTGCAAGAGGCAACCGATGGATGTTTCTCTCTCACACATCCATGTTTCTCTCCCTCTCTTTCTCCCTCTCTTCCCCTCCCTCTGAAAATAAGTAAATAAATAAATCTTTTAAAAACTGTCCTCATGTAAGGCTTAAAAATTTTTTTAATGCAAACATAATTTAGAATAATTGTTAAAGGCAGAAATTACATATATGTACATGTCATATACATGCATGTTGAGCATCCTTTCATATGCCTATGGGCCCTCTGTGTGTCCTCCTCAGAGAAGTATCTGTTTAGGTCCTTTACCCATTTTGTAACTGGATTGAATGTCTTCCTGGTCTTGAGTCCTGTGAGTTCGTTACATATTTTAGAGATCAAACTCTTGTCCCATGTATCATCAGCAAATATGTTCTTCCATACAGTCGGTTCCCTTTTCATTTTGATGATGGTTTCTTTAGCTATGCAGAAGCTTTTTAGTTTGATGTAGTCCTATTTGTTTATTTTTTCCTTTATATACCTTGCCCTAGGAGATATATTGGCAAAAATATTGCTGCATGGGATATCTGAAATTTTCCTGCCTATGTTTTCCTCTAAGGACTTTTATGGCGTTACAACTTATATTTAAGTCTTTTATGCATTTTGAGTTTATTCTGGTGTATGGTATAAGTTGGTGGTCTAGTGTCATTTTTTTGCAGGTACCAGTCCAGTTCTCCCAACACCATTTATTGAAGAGGCTATCTTTACTCCATTGTATGCTCATGCCCCCATTGTCAAATATTAATTGGCCATAGAGACTTGGGTTTATTTCTGGGTTCTCTATTCTGTTCCATTGATCTATGTCTGTGTTCTTAGACCAATACCAAACTGTTTTGATTACAGTGGCCTTGTAGTATAGTTTGAAATCTGTATTGTGATCTCTCCAATTTCGTTCTTCTTTCTCAAGATTGCTGTGGCTATTTGGGTCTTCTTTGGTTCCATATAAATTTTTGGAATATTTCTTCTAGATCTGTGATATATGCCATTGGTATTTTAATAGGAATTGTGTTGAATCTATAGATTGCTTTGAGTAGTATGACCATTTTAATGATGTTAATTCTTCTAATCCGTGAACATGGTATATGCTTCCATTTATTTGTATCTAATTTCTTTCTTCAGTGTTCTATAGTTTTCTGAGTACAGATCTTTTACCTCCTTGGTTAAATTTATTCCTTGGTACTTTATTTTTCTTGTTGCTAGTAAATGGGATTTTTTCCCTAGTTTCTCTTTCTGATATTTCATTGTTGGTGTACAAATGCCATCAATTTCTGAATATTGAATTTGTGTACTGCTATTTTGCTGATGTTGTATTTTCTCATGTGCGTAATTTTGGTTTGTACCCTGGATATTTTGAGTATTGTGTAACGAGATGCTAGGTTTTCTTTACATTCTATGGCAAATGTTGGTATTTTTGTTTTAGCCTTCAGTGGATTGTGGTTCAAGTGTTAATTCAGTTTTTAGAGCTTTATCGGTGCTGTTCAAATCTGTCCCACATGTGTTCACTCAGTGGTCAGTTTGGAATCTGGGTGTAAGTTTACCCATTATCACAGTTTTCAAAGTTTTATTATACTACTTAGCATCAGATCCATACCTACACAGCTTGAGTGTGAACTCAGGAGTTCATAAACAATTTTATGGAGTGACTTTCCTGAAGACAGAAGAGGAAGGAAAGGAACAAGTTTGATCTGCCCACTTGGAGGAAGGGCTCCATTGAATGGAGAGGAAGATTTTTCACTCCTGGAGGCTTTCCATTTCCAGTCCCTGTTGGTGGTGCTGTTGCTGCTACGCCCATACGCCCACCCACCTCGGGAGACCTGAGGACCGGGTTGTGAGAGTTTGGAGAGAAATACCCCAGGGGTTTTCCCCACTTTCCCTGAGCTTTAAGAGTTCCCTTTTTGGTCCTTGAGCCAGAACTAGAGGGTTTCTTCTGTATCTCTCTCTTCTGTATCATAATGCTCACTTCTGGGTTTCAAGTTGTGCTGAGTTCAAGCAGGGGGGATACTGAAGGGAAAAAATGGTAAACTCACAGCAAATTGGTGATGCTTTGAATTCTGGATCCACCTGTAATACTTTTTCAGAGTCTTCAAATAGTTGTTCATACATTCTGTTCAGATTTCATTGTTTAGTTCAGTGGAAGATAAAGGGAGGTGTGTGTTTATTAGCAAACTGGAAGTCTTCCCAACATTTCTTTTTAATGAGTAGATTTTTAAAAATCCTCACCCGAGGATATTCTTTTATTTCTTTTAGAAAGAGAGGAAGGGAAAGAGAGAGAACATCCATGTAAGAGAGAAACATCAGTTGGTTGCCTCCTGCATGCATTCTGACTCAGGATCAAACCTGCAGCCTAGGGAGTGCCCTGACTGGGGAATAAACCTGCAACCTTTTGGTGCACAGGATAATGTTCCAACCCACTGAGCCACCCGGCCAGGGCCCAGCATTTTTATTTTAACTTTTAATTTTTTTTGTAAATTTAGATTCACAGGAAGTTGTAAAAAGAGGACAGAGAGGTTCCATATTACCTTTACCTAGTTTCCTCCATTGGTGACATCTTATATAGCTATATTACAATTCCCAAACCAGGCAATAAACATTAATGCTAACTTTTTATTATGAAACAATTCTAATACAAGAATGTTGAAGGCGTAGTACATGGAACATCTGTATATCTCCTACTGATAATCAGTATTATCTGTGTATCTCCCAGTGATAATGCAGTATTAAATATTTTTCCATGCTTGCTTTACATATTTCTAAGATTGTGTATTCTTTTTTCTGTGAGCCACTTGAAAGTTGCAGACATTATGATACTTTACCCCTAAATACTTCAGCATGCATCCTCTAAGAAAAAGGCCATTATACTTTAATACACATTTATTTAATAAAAGTAGATTATTTTCTATAGAACTCCAGTACCATTATCATTCCTAAGAATATAAATAATACTAATTTTTTGGACAGTAGTCTTAATGTTCCGGGGCTTTTGTTTTGATGTGTGTTATCAACTCCTTTCGGCTTAGGTTATCATTCAGGGATGGCCCTCCTGATACACTGTTGGTGATTATTTGAGAGTCTGGGCTCTTCCTGTGTGTGCAATTCAGAGTCCAGGCATCTCCCTGACTCTATCTTCTTATTCTCTCCCATTCCTCCCTCAGCTCAGTCTGACCTCAAGGTTTTCCACAGCTCTCTGAACAGATACTCATTAGAAATTAGTCCTTACCCGGAAATGATAACTTTATTAGACTAATTTATTAGATAACTTTATTAGAACTAGTGTGTAATTTTGTTTTTTAATCATTAGTCAGGAAATTACTTACAGTTAAAGTTGTGGTAGTTTCTGATAACGGTGATGTATAAGGACTGAGTCCAACTCTAAGTTGAAAACCTGACTACAAGGCTCAAACAAAGAGAAGTTGTTCTTACATCAGTCTGGACGTAGGCAGTTGCTCATGTTCAGTGGCTCCGCAGTGTTGGGGCCCATATCTTTTATTTTGCTTGGCCTTCATGGTCCTAAGATAGCTGCTGCAGCTCCAGCCTTCCACTCACATTTAGGGAGGAAGGCGAAAGGTCTAGATCAAGCAAAAGCTTTCCTATTACTGCTTCTAACAAGTCACTTCTTATGTCTCATGGGCCAAAATTAGATTATATGTCACCTCTAAATGTAGTTAGTGTTTTGGCCTCTATAGTGAGAAGCAAGAAGGGAGGAAGGACTTGGAAACAGCTGTTTGGGTGGCCAGTTAACAGCGTCTGTCACAATTACATGATTGCATTCATTTTACTTCAGAAATGTATTCATTTTACTTCAGTATGATGTGCAGGACATACGTGCTTTATAATTGCATAGTGACATCTTACTGGGTACTATGGGAACTTTTAGACAACTAAATTCTGGGAACTGAATTAGGATTGAACAAATGGATGGATGTTAGACGGGCCATGTAGTGAATTAGCTACCTTGTTATCTTCAATTGCTTTGTGTATAAATGAAAAAAAAAACCCGTCTCATGTCTCTTGGTGGTTTTGTTGGTCTTGAAACTATATCTATCTCAGTTGCTTACTATATTCAACTAACTTTATGATATTTTGTCAAGGAGTAAGCACATTCAAAATAGACTATAATAAAAGAGAACTTGTTAATTGGTCGTGATGATGGGACTTTTTTTCTAAATAGCTATTGCATATTTTGACATTAGGATAGAAAATTTTTTACTCATTTAAATTTGATTTTATTTACTTTTAATATCTGGCAGTGTAGAAGATAGTGGGTAGCTTCTCAACTGAGAGAAACTCTTTCTTCTTTAATAAAATAAAATTGAATGTGAGTTACTGTCTTTTTTCTGGAATTTATATTATATCTGAAATTTTCTTTATTTCTAAATATTTTGATTCTTAACAGTGAGTGCAATATGGTAAAATGAATGTCAGCTTACAGCTATGTGAATATTGGTCACAACCCATTATTTTTTAATGCAATTTATTTCTAGTAAGGTTAAGTGTGTTCTGTAGTTATATCCGTTAGTGATCTGGTTTGTAAGGTTTACATTTTCTTCTAGAGTTTGTCAGAATTCTTGGAATTTTCTGGAAAACAAATCTAGTAAATATGTTGTTTCAACTTTTATTTGATATTAATAGAGGATATTAATCTTGCCCCTACAGGGAGTTTTGATCTGATATGAAATAAATTAACTGGATGAATGTGGACCTGTCAAGTTTCTTTTTTAATATTTGCTTTACAAATGATTAAAAATGTAAAATTTGAGTTGTCAGACCCACGATATAGAAACAATGCTGATTAAAAAAATAACAACAAATTATGCATGCCATTTATTCTAACAAACTTCTGTCAAATTTGCTTTCTGCTATAATACAGTTATTAAAAGTTTTAAGTAATTCCTGACTTCCTAAAAAAAATATTTTCCCAGGAAAGTCGTGGCTTATAAGGGAAAGGTTTTCTGAAATTTTAGTTTTAGTGGTAAGTTTTTTTTATTAGAACTCTTAATAAAACTTGTGAGAGATTGTGTGTGTCCTTTATGACTTTAAAAAATTTGTAATCTCCGTGATCAGAATTGGCTGAACACATATCAGAGTCCCAACAGGATATTTGTGGGTTCCTAGACACTGAGGGCCTTTAAAATCTGTAGACTTCACTATATAGAACAAATTTTGAATTGGAATCTTCTTTATTTCTTTTTCATTTTGTTTTCTGTTGGAATTTCCTGGTGGTATTTAGTTAAGACTCGGGGATTTTCTTTTAGAGATCAGGCAGCCTGTTCTTCCCTTAGGAGAGTTATTCAAAGTCTTTCTTTATTCTGTGGTATGTGCTTACCAGCAGAGTAGCCACTGTATTCTAGTAAGAAAACCTATTGCCAAACACCCACTAGAGCAGAAAACTGACCTACTTAATGCTGACAAGTTTAAAAAAAGTCTGTGGAATTGTACCAGCGTTGGATCAACTTCTTCCTTCTCTTGTGGTGAATGGGGTGGGGGCGGGGAGAGAAGAGGGTAGGAAAGGATAGTGAAGGAATATTTAATTACCTGAAATGACTTGATCAAAAACTATTCATTTGTACAATTCTGAAGCCTCTAAAATGCATCAGTTCTTAAATCACTTTAAACTTAAAAAAAAAAAAAGCATAGGAAATTTCTAGGGCTTTCATGCCAAAAAGCTAGAAAAGCCCTCTAGTTAAGGTTGTCAGCCAGCATTCCATGAATAATTGTTTTGTGCAGGATATGGAAAATTTATTTAAAATTTTTTCAGTTTATTATTTTATCAGAATAGTACAACTTTAGACTTTATAGGTATTGAAACAAAGAAGAATGTTTGGTTTATTTATTTGTAGCGAGTGACTGTGGGCCTTAACTTTGTAAAAATTCATCGTTATCCCTGTTAACCCAACCTAATTTTCACTATTCTCAATATTTCTAGCATCTAAATTCTAGAGCTCTGCTGTCCCATAGAGAAGCCACTAGCCATATGTGTCTATTTAAATTTAAATTAATTAAAATTGAATAAAATAAGAACTCTAGTTACTCTGTCAAATTAACTACATTTCAGGTGTTTACTAGCCAAATGTGACTAATGGCTACAGATATTGAATATTTTCATCGTTGCAGAAAGTTCTGTTGGATAGGATTGTTCTAAAGGCTGCATCATTCTATCATGCTTTATGTACTTCAGAGTTTCCCGCCCTTGGCACTGTTGACATTTTGGGCTGGACAGTTTTTTGTTGTAAAGGACTTGTAGGATATTAGTAGCATCCCTGGCCTCACTCACTGGATGCCAGTAGTAGCCACCCAGTTGTGACAACCAAAAATGTCTCCAGACATTGCTGTGTGACACCCTGGGAAGCAAAGTCAACCTTGTTTGAGAACCACTGATCTACTTACATATATGAGTTCTGTGTCAGCTAGTTTTTGCTTCATAAAAAGCTTAGTGGCTTAAAATAAGTCACTTAATAGCTCATGAATACATGGATTGGCAGTTTGTTTTGGGCTATATTTATCTGTATGGTCTGATAGTGGTTTGGCTATGGCCAGGTGGTATAAAATATGTATTTTGCCATGTATAATGTGCACCCATGGTTTTGTGCACATTGTACGTGGGATTTTTATACCCATGGTATGTATTCATTATACCCATGTATAATATGCATCCTTATTTTTCCCTCAAATATTTGGGGGGAAAGTGCACATTATACATGGCAAAATATGGTAACCTCACTCATATGTTTGTTGGTTGGTGGGGTTTCTGCCAAAATGTAGGGGTGGGGAATTTGTTTTCTGTGTGGCCTTTCCAGCAGATAGATTCATTCACCTGGTGGCTGAGTTCTAAGAGTATCAAGAAAAGACAAATCTCTCTAGTCTCTGCTGACATCTTCTAATGCCCTATTGGCCAAAGCAAGTCCCGTGGCCTAGCCCAGATTCAAGAGATAGAGACATAGATTCCACCTGTTGATAGGAGGAGTGGCAAAGTCACATTGCATCTGTAGCCTGGTGTTTTTTTGGTCAAATTTGGGGTATTTATTCTGATACTGCTTCTGCCTCACACGTTCACTCATTTTCTTCTGGGATTCTAGATATCTATGTTAGATCTGTCTCTGCATCCCATATGTCTCATGCACTTTTCTGTATCTTCCATCTTTTTCCTTTCCTGCCCTTCATCTGGATAATTTCTATTGACCTGTTTTCTAGCTCATGTAATGTCCAACCTGCTAGTATAAGCATCTATTTATTAATTTCATATTATGTGTTTTTTTAATTCTAGAATTCAAGTTAATTATTTTTTATTTGTTTTTATAGATTCCCTGCTGAAATTCTCATCTTGTCATCTACTTTCCTGAACATATTAATCACAGTTATTTTAAAGTCTGTGTCTGATAATTATAATATCTGGATTTCCTTTTGGTCTTTTTCTGTTGTCCGCTGTTTTTCTTGGCTTTTTGTCATTGGGTCCTATCTCATAGCATTCCTGGTAATTTAAAATAATATCAGACATTATGTATGAGAAATCATAGAGGGTCTTGATGATGATGTTGTTCTCTAGAGAATTTAATTTTCTTCTGGTCATAGTTAAAAGTAGGAGTAGATGACCTTGATTCAGTACAGTCTTGAGATGACTTGAGTCTTTGTTTTAGGCTTCTTAAGGGCTGATTTAAATCCAGTTTCCCCTTACTCTAAGAGTGTTGTCTTTCAGAGGTATCAAATGGAATCCTGGGGCGTTTGCCAGGGCCTTTCCTTCTTGGCAGGCCCTAAACTGTAATTTTTCTTTTTCTAGCACTGTGAGGCTAGCAAAAGTTCTGCTTATCTTTTTTTTTTTTTGCTTTAAAATAGGCACTTTGCTTTTGGCCTCCTGCCCCCATGCAGGTTAGGATTCAGTGTATACCCTGAAGGCAAAAGCAGTACAGGATGTCCAGACTCACTTTTCTGTGGTTGCCTTTTCTCTGGAATCTTAGCCCCTCAAACCCTACCTGTCTTGCTTGCTAAGCCCCCAGTTCTAATTTCTGTCTGCAGCCTGCTGAGACTACCAAAAGCTCCAGTCAGCAGCTAGTTGCCTCAGAAAGAAAGAGGAGTGGAGACTGTCAGGCTTAACCCTGCATTTCCTTTTTCTCTGGTATTTTAACTTGCCTTATTTATTTATTTATTTAACCCAGTTTTTACAGTTTTTCTTGCCAGGAGAATTGGTCTGCTCTGTCATAATTTGTAATGGCTGTTTTATTTTTGAATCACTTATTAAATAATATTGTTAAAAATCACTGGTAATAGAACCCATTAGTCTGTTGCACCTTGTGGTGGGATGCAGTGAGAAGAACCCAACATTACTTTGTGACATTCCTATAAAAACTTTGTAGCCTGAGTTTAAACACAAGAGAATATCAGACAATCCTAAATTGAGCGATAGTCTACAAAATAACTGGTCTATATTCTTTAAAAATATTAGTCTTAAAAGACATAGACTGAAGAACTTTTCCAGATGATAGGTTTCTAAAGAGCCATTACCACCAAATGCAATGCATGATCCTGAATTGGATTCTGGACCAGGAAAATCAATAGCTTTAAAGGACATTTTAAAGACAGTTAATGACATTTGGATATAGACTGTAGTTATGTAATAGAAATTTTAACATTGACACAATACTGATTTGGTTAGGTATACTGTTGATATATAAGCAAATGTCCATGTCCCTAGGACAATACATAGAAATATTAAGGGCTAAAATGGTGTAGTGTCTACAACTCATTGTCACATGGTTCAGAAAGAGAATGACAAAGCAAATGGGATAAAATGTAAATAGTTGGTGGTATTTGCAAATTTTCTGAGTTATATAAAGATAAAAATTTACCCAAATTGCTGAATAAAATCTTCATACAGCTGAGTTGTGATTGAACCAACTTGACCTTATTAGTTTCTTATAGCATTCATTAAAATGTACAAAAAATTATACTCATCATTTAGAGGAAGTAAAGTAGTGAAGGAAATACTGATCAAATAGAAAAATCCCAAATTGCTAAACAGAAGGACCTAAGTTTTTTGTTAGGAGTTTATGCGCTAGTAACCTACACTACTTCATGTCCTTATTTGCATAAGTAGCATAAATGGTAGGTAGAAAATAGACAGGGGGAGGTTAAGAATAGTATAGGAAATGTAGAAGCCAAAGAACTTATATGTACGACCCATGGACATAAACTAAGGGAGGGGGAAGCAGGTGGGGGGGTGTAGGTTAGAGGGGACTAAAGGGGGGGAAATGGGACAGCTGTAATAGTATAATCAATAAAATATATTAAAAAAAACCAAACCCCCAAAATTATCCTGTAGGATTTTTGCAAAGTATTACTCCTATTTTTCCTTTTCAAGAAAAATTTGTATAGTCTATTGTTAAAATCATCCTCTTCTAAGAGATACCTAATCTATCACAAATAGGTATATTACTGGTAAATGCAGGCGTTGGTGGAAATGTGGTTATTTATTTTTAAATTATTTGATTGGGATTCTAAAGACAACAATAGTTACAGTTTAAGTTGTTTTGACTAGTAAAATGTCAGGTATGATGGACATAGTCACTCTTTGATGGTAACAATAACGGTAGTTCTACCCTACTTTGATGACATGTCTGTTTCTTTCTGTTTTTCTCTTATAAAAATTACTTTCTACTAATGCCTGGAATTGCTCCTTCTTGATACAGCTCTTCCTGTTTGGGCCCCTTGAATACTATTCGTCTTAAAGGATGTGTGTGGAATGGGATTTGTGGGAGTTACTGTGAACAAACAACATCTTACCTGTTTGTCTCTTTCTCTGTGTATATACATTATTTTATATTTCAAGGATCCAGTAATTTACCTCCAGGCATTTGGCTTTTATCTAGGGGAATTTTTTGATTGGTGTTCTACACTGGTGTGGATCTTACAGTTCCTGCAGTGACTAGTGGTCATCTTTGTTACAGCATAATAAAGTGCAGTTTATGGGGAAGTTTGAGAACCTTCTCTGTTTATCGTGTCCTTCTATTTTTGGTGAGAGTTACCATATCAGTTTAATGTAGTAATAATTATTTTACTAACAACAATTTTGTGAGATGTTTATTATTCTCATTTTACAGATGAGGAAACTGAGGCTTGGTGAAGTTACGAAATTTGTCCAAAGTCACACAGCTTGTAAAGGGCACAACCAAGATTCAGAGACAGGTCTGTCCAACTTCAAAACTCTTAATCATGGCCATGAAACTTTGAAATAGCTGTGAAATCTCAACCTATGATAAGTTGTGTTGATATTGTTTAACTCTTACTGATAATTTTTTAATAGTGAGTTTTTTATCCATAATAATTTTATGTATATTTTAAATATTGTGAAAAGAAGTGTAACATAGTAACTAAGGGTCTTGGGACTCAGCAGACAGACTACCTGGGTATGGCTCCCTAAGTTTCTCCGCTTCCCTGTGTGACATTGGGAAAGTTACCAAACTTTCCTGTACCTCAGTTTTTCTATCTGTAAAATGGTAATAGTAATATTATACACCTGATAGGGTTGTTGTGAAGATTGAATGATTTAAAATGTAAAGAGCACTTTTTGTAGTGCCTGGCACACACAGTAAACACTCTATAAATGGTAACTATTAGTATTATCATCTAGCAACCAGTAAAGCATGATTTTTATTCCTAATTCTGTTAGGACATTTAGATAAAGCCAAATTTAAGCAGTATTATAAGATACCACAAAACTCTCATAAACCAAAATTAAATTTGAATAAGTTAAACCTAAAGAAAATGGTATGTTTGATCAAGTTCAAAACTGTTGTACAACAAACTGGGCAACTGCTTATAGGCCTCACATGTACAAAATTATTATATGTATGAGAACTACACATGGGTCCACTAGAGTACCCTTTGACCCCAGTACAATCATTGTATCATGAATGTGTTTTGTCTTTTCCTCTTGTAAAAGCAATTTGTATTCAGAGTGGATGTTTACATTTTTAGGTGGCTTTTAAGGAGATGGTGTTCTGGCAATGTTCACAGATAATTACTAAGAACCCAAACCTATGTGTATGTAAAATGTCAGCTATGTTTTATCACTTGCAGTGGTTATCAAAACCTACATTGTAGTGAACCAGTGGGTTTGGTTGACCTTTGAACCAGTGGGACCACAGCACATTCAACTAGAACTCAGCTGAATACTGATCATGTGCTCTTCACTCATACTTGTACATTGAAGTTGTGAATTCTAAAGTACCTTATCAACTATTACTACAATTTGGTTAAAGTAAAATTCCTGTGTTAGTGACTAATAAGTTTATGCCAACTGCAAAAATATTTATGAATGGAAATAATTTGAGTCAAGTTTGCAAAAATTCAAAAGCTGTTATTAGGATGTGAGGGAGATCTGGCTGCAACTTCTGTTACCCCATTGATCTCCAAGGTTGATTCGGCTGATCGGGCTGGCTAGGCAAATGTCCCCTTCCTCCCTCACCACTCCATGTGTGTCCCTCCCGAAGCTGCACTCTTGGTCAAAGAGGACGACCTTCCCTGGTAGAGCAGAGGACCGTTCCTCTGCTAGAACTTCCAAATAAGCTCTCAAAAGCTGTTATTAAAAAATGGAACTTGTCTTGTGAGTTCAAATCTCTGTAGTTTTTAATCTACACATGCATTTAACTTAATTCTTTTTATCATATTGTGCCTTTGTTTCCTTAAACGTGGCATATCTCTCTAGTTATTTGGATATTTTAAAATACCTTTCAGTAAAGTGTCCTTTTCTCCATAAGATCTCTCAAGTTTTCTCTTAAATTTAATTATTAAATTTCTTATTTCTTGTTACTATTGTAAATAGTATATTTTTCCTTTTTGTTTCCATTTTCTATTTGCCCTTAATAAGCTTTTTTGGTATGTACATCTGTGCTCAGCCACCTTTACTAAATTATTAAAGTATTATGAGTGCAAACGGTGTCTTCCTTTCCAGTGCTTACACCATTTCTTTTTCTTGCCTTACTAGGCTAGTGAGGACTTCCAGTACAGTGTTCAATACAAATGTTAATAGTGGGCATTCTTATGCTGCACCTAATTTTTAAAATCAAGTGCATTTTATGTTTCACCATTAATAACATTTGCTATAAATTTTTGGTAGATATTCTATAGGTTAAAACAATTTCTGTTGCTAGTTGGCCAAGATTTTGTGTGTGTGTGCGTGTGAACAATAAATATTGAGGGTTATCAGATGATTTTTCTCCATTTATGAGATGATCATATGGTTATCTTCCCTTATGTTGTTAATGTGGTGAATTTATAGATTTCCTAATGTTGAATTACCGTTGCATTGCTGGAATGAATCCAGATTAATCATGATGCTTTTCTCTTATACTATACAGCTGTACTTAGTTTATTAGTATTCATTTAGGATTTTTGCGTCTGTGTTCATGGATGATATTGGCCCATAATTTTTAGTTTTTATATTACCCTGATTTTAGTATCCAGATTATGCCAACCTCAAAAATGATTTGGGAACTAATCTTTCCTTATCCCTTTGAAAGGATTTGTGTAAGACTAGAATGATCTGTTTCTTTACGGTTTGGTTGAGCTTCCATTCAACTGTCTGGGCTTAGTATTTTGGAGGGAGGCATGTGGGCTTAGTATTGAGGAAGGTTATGTATTCAGTTTTCTATGTGGTTTTATTTAGGATTTCTGTTTTTAATTAGGTCAGTTTTTAGGAAGGTTTTCTTTTTTCTTTTGTTTTTTAAGAATCCATTCATTTTGTCTGAGCTTTTAAAGTATTTAGCATAAAATTGTTCAAAGCATTCTTTTGTTATCTTTTAAATCTCTGTTAAGTAATATTTCCATTTTGTTATTTCCATTATTTTCCGTGCCTTCTGTCTTTTTTCCTTGCATTAGTCTTGCTAGTGGTTTATTATATTTTCTTAGTATTATCAAAAAAACAATGCTTGACTTTGATTTTCTTGGTTATATATGTTTTCTGTTTCATTAATTCCTGGCCCCTCTCCTTTCTACATTTTAAAAATGAAAAACAGAATCTAAACTATGAGGACACTGGGCTGTCTCTCAGTTTCCAAGGACAAGATTTCAAGAACAGTTGGAACCAGGGGCTTATACTGCTGCTAGGACCTTTCTTCTTCCTCTTTCCTTGATGAATCTATTTCTTTCTCTCTTGCTGTCAATTAGCTTTTCTACTCTGTAGTCAATGTGGCTGAAAATGAGCCTTTGAATTTGATGTAGATTCCAACTTTACGTGCTCTTGATTCCTACAGGGATTTCAGATATTTCCATCTAAATTACTTTCTTTCAGAAGATTGTTTACTTAAAAAATTTTTTTTTTAATTTATTTATTTTTAGAGAGAAGGGAAGAGAGGGAGAGAAACATCAATGTGCGAGATACATCCATCGTTGCCTCTTGCTTACCCCCCCACTGGGGGCCTGGCCTGCAACCCAGGCATGTGCCCTGACTGGGAATCAAACTGGTGACCCTTCGGTTTGCAAGCTGGCACTCACTTCACTGAGCCACACCAGTCAGGGCCAGAAGATTGTTTTCTTTAGAGTTCTTTCTAATGAGTTTTTCTGTAGTAAACTGTTTTTTGTTTTTTTGGCATGAAAGTGTCCTTATCACCCTCATTCTTGATAGATAGGTATTCCATTAGGTATAAAATTATGGGTTGGCAGTTATTTTTTTTTTTAGCCATTTGAAAAAAATAACTTCACTCTTTTTTGGTTTTTATTGTTGCTATTGATAAATTAGCTGCCTAGTTCATTTGAGTGGATCTCTTTTTTGGTCTTCTGAAGTTTTATATGCTATCCCTAGGTATAGATTTCCTTTATTTACCCTGTGAGATTTTGACTGTGAACTGATTATTTTCCTTGGAAGAAATATCTGTGGGTCTTCTTTGAAGTCCGAGAAGGAACTGCATTACTTTGATAGGATTTGCCTTTGTTCCCTGCCACTCCCAGACTTAATTCCTCAAGGTACTAGTTTGGTTGCTAAATTCATCCCTTGAGGTTTTGGATGAAATTCACTGGGTTGCAGATAATGTGTATGGGCCTGCTTGTCTTAGGAATCCTTGTTTGCTTCTGCAACAGGAAGACAAATTTCCTTGTAGCCCTTTGGGCATAAGATGTGGGAATGGGTAAACTAGGTTTAATTGCAGTTTACCCCATTCTGGAGGATGAAGCTTTTGGGGAGGTCCCCGCTTTATGGAGAAAGGGTCTCCTGCTAGATTTTCCTTTTTGGCTGGGTATTAAACTTTGAATTCGCTTGGCTAGCAAGAGATCGTTAAAACTGTAGCTCAACTTTGTGAGTTAGGCACATGTCTGCAGGACAGAAAGAGTTTAATTATGCCATGTATCTGTCTGATTTCCTCTTATAGATTTTGGTCTGGTTATTCCTTTATCATCTTCTCAGCTCTCAAAGCTTTTAATGTTTTTTGAAATGAAGTGTTTCCATTACTTTCTGTTGTTCTCAGTGACAGAATTGGGTGAATAATCTAGGCTACTGTGTTACTGTAAGTAGCATTTTATTCTGATTTCTTTGGGTTTTTTTTTTCTGATAGATGCTTAACTCACCAGTTATTAACCTTACTTTTAATATAAGCATTTAAAGCCATACATTTATAAATAGCTCATGAGGTTTGAAGTGGAGTATTTTCATTATTATTAACTGTATGTAAGATTTTATGATGTATGTCATAAAATGTATTTTATGTATGTAAGATTGCTATTATGTTTTTTCAGTTATGCTTGCTCCCTTAAGTTATGACCTATTATGCACAAGACAATTAAGAGTTTTGAAATGTATAGATTTAAAAAGATTTATCTTTTGTTACATTTAACTCACCTTTAAAAAATACCCAAGATTTTCAATTTGGATTACTGAGCAAGACTCAGCTATGTGCTATATACAAGAGACACACAAAGCGATTTAGAAAAGCTAAAAATAAAGGGATAGGTGAAGGTATACAAGGCAAAATGGAAACAAGAAGAAAGCAAGGGCTGCTCTCTGACCACTCTTGCCAGTGGCTTTTTCTCCCCTTTCTGTTAATGAGCTTTAATGAATAACAAATATTCCATGTCATTGAGACTTCTTGAGGCTCCTGGAAGACTGGTTTTGTGTTAATAATAGAAAGGTAATTTTCTTTTCCTCTCTTCTCCCCCTCCTCCCTCTTTTCCTCTTGTTCTCCCTTCTCCTCTTCCTCTTTTCCTCAAACTTTAACATCTTTGAAGCTGGGATGCATCTCTCATAGAGAGGCATCTTACTATTGATGATATTTAACAATTAATTTGGGCAGCATTTTTTTTTTCTTTCTTAGTGGAACATAACGATGCATGTTGCAATCGATGGTATCTTAGTTTTGATGAAATATTACACTTCTGCATACATACCACGACTTTTCGTTCCACCCCATCCCCTACTTGAAATGCTCTTTCTTTGGTTGTTGTATCTTATGTTTATATCATTCAAGACCCTAAGGGAGGAAATAACCTCTATTTTCTCATCCTGGCTCCTCTTCTTCCAGCACATAGCACAATACTTAGTCGGACACAGGGTTATATTTAATTAACAATTAAGGGAAGGGTGTAGGTGTAATGAATCATAGCATAGGCTGTGACATATTCATATTAGTGACCAATATTGTAGCTTCATGGTGAAAGGAGACTAATACCTACATTAGTTAAGATTATTTTGGATAGAACAGAACCCATTGCTTCCTACAACTTAAGAGAATTTGTTAGATGGATGCTTAGTCATTCGATGATGTTCAAGGAGTTTAACCAATGAAACAAAAAGGTAATTACAGAATATAAGACACTATGAAGGAAATAAGAAGAGTAGTATAATAAAGAAATATAGAAAGTGGTATTTAGAAAGAGGAAAAAGAAACCCTCAAAAATGAGATGACATTTAGGTTTAGACTTGAAGTATTAGTAGGAGACATAAGTTCCTGAAGGGTCTAAGAAAAAAACATTTCAGACAGAGGGAAACAGCAGGCCCAAAGTGGGAAAGAGCTTGCAGTTAACTGAAAGGATCATAGTTGGGGAGAAAGTCGCTGGAAAGTAAGAGAGGCAGACTGGGGCTTTCCCTGAAAACGCCAACATTTACTGAGCCCTTTTGGTGTTCTTGGCATTGTCCCAAGCACTTCTTGCACAGTGTGGGCAATGTGAATTGTTAGCTGTAATGCTGGCTCCCTGGATGCTGGGAGTTTGGATTAATTTGCAGATACACCATTACTCAGTGACATGATCCATCTTACAGTTTTAAAGATCACACCGCCTGCTTTGTGTGTACAGTTAATCAGAGGGGGACAGTAGAGGAATTAACAGTAGTTGATGATTTATACTAGTCTAGGTAAGAGACAAAGTTGTCTTGGGCCATGATTCTGATGGTGGAGATGAAGAACAGTAGAGATTTAAGATATATTTTAAAATACAAGACTTTTGATGGTGGCTTGTGTAAAGGGAGAGGGTTGTGAGGGAAAGGCAGATTGGGGAGTTAAAGAATTGGATAGATGATATGTATAGATAATTTGTGAAGTTATTTGTCTGTAAAGGGGAGCAGAACTGTTTTTAACATTCTCCTATAATTTTTTCCAGTGAATTTCTGTCTGTCTCTTTTTAAAATTCTTGGACTCGGATATATTTTTATTCTAGTTTGCCTCTCCAGATTCCAGCACCTTTTTCTCATCCCACACTTTGACAGATGCTTAGAGGAGGAAAGTAGTGTAAAAAGTAAGCTAGCATTCTAAGCAGTTCTGCCCTTTTTCATCAAGATGTTCCATGCTAAATCAGTCCTAGCTATATCAGAGTAAAACCATTTTGTTCTCTAAAGATTTAACTCTTGAAGCTGTCTGTGTTGTGTGGGATTACGGGTGATTGTGTGGGGTTAGGGGTGATGGGCATTATGTATTTTTATCTAAGTCTTAATGTATCTTAAAAGGTAAAGTTAAGTATACCTGAATCCCAGACTCAGTTAACCATTTGTTTTCTCAGTTGAAAGGCAAACGATTAACTAGAAGATACAATTGGTTTTGTAACTGAAAGAGAGAGTTCTCAGAAGAGGTAGCTTTTTAAATAAAAGTGTCTTAAAAAATATACAGGTTCAGCTTTTGAAACCACCTTTGACTGTAGTTTTAACTGGACAGGGTCTTTCCTCATTTGAGGAAGCTCTGGTTTTCCAAAATTATCTTTAAGGAGTAAATAAAGAAGCCATATATCAAAACAAAACAAAGAATTTTGTGGACAAGATGAGTGGGAAGAAGATTAGTAAGGCAGAAATCTAAAAGTAAAGTCAGATAAAAGATAAGGGTCCTGTACTACTGTTTAAATCAGTGGGTCTTAAATTTTCGATAGTTACAGAATCCTTTGCGACTCTGATGAAAGTTGAAGTCTGGCCCTAGAAGGTGCACAGACACACGTACATTCAGATTTGTACACAGTCTTAGGGCATTGCTGAATATGAAGGGCGGCCGATGGGGTACTTGATGGCCTGGTCGAGACCACATGGTCTAAAATGTGAGCAGCATGTGGCTGGAGAGCTTCACCATTCAAACTGTGACAGTGTTCTCTTCTCAAATACCAATCTTTAGGCCATCTCAGACTTAATTTATGGTCTGACAGTTGATAAAGCAAAAGAAGTTTTAGTTTTAGCTATTGAAAAATTAGAATACTCTGTTCTTAAATTTTTTTAAATTCAGAAATGCCATAGGTTTTCAGAAAGAAGGAAACACAGTATTCAGATCTAGCCTAACATAATGTAGCCTATTAATAAAAAAAGGTGAAGTACATAAACTCCGAGGTTTATATAGGAGCTGAATGAATATTTTCTGTGACAAATAAGTTAAAAAAAACCCTTTTGTTCTCTATACCTTCCCATGAATGTTTGTAACTTAACTTGCATCACAAAACTGTGAAGTTTTTTTTTATTAAATCATTTTTTTATTGTACTGTGAAGTTTTTAAGTGAACTTTATTAGTTCTGTAAGTTAAGTATAGAACATACTATATTTTTTCACTGATGGTGAAAATGTACTTTGTTGCTGTTCATTTGGTTTAGTGCCTAAGTGGAACAACCAAGCCAGTGATACAACTTAATAAATAATTTGTTTCCTGTTAGACAAATTAATCCAGGATTCTTAGGATTTATTGATTGAGTAGGACTGAGTAGGTGACCTACCTCTAACTTCTTTGGCCATGCTGAGAGTCTAGGATTCCTTACATTTTTTCACTTAGGCAACTTGATCAAATAAAAAGATTTTTTCCCTCACTCTGAATCTTGAAATCATGTTCCACATGATAAGAAATAGTACAAATAAAGAAAGAAAATTCAGAAATGAAATATTTTATGCTTGTAGAAAAATGTTATATTGTAATGTAATGACATTTTTTTTTGAGCAGGTAGACAGATGATCAATGCATTCTTTTTCTTGTAACTTCCCCTGTAGAATTCCGGTATAGAAATGTGATGAAGAATACAGTGGAATTGTATATATTCACATTTAGCCAAGTTTATTCAGAGAACAGTACAATAAAAGTCAGAGTTCAAAAATGATTTGATTAAATTTAAATTGAGATCTCTCGCCGTTCTGTTCAGTCTCTGCTGCACAGTGTTCTTGCGTCTCCCACGGTGTGAGCGTGCCTTGTGATGCCAGTGCTGGATCTTTTCCTCACAGCATAGATCCTAAGCAGAAGCTTGCACCTTCAGCTGCGCTCAGTTGAAAACAGAAAACTGTTTATTCCAGGAGAAGTCTCCAGCTGTGGTGGACTTATTGCAAGATAGTGCTGTACTTTATTCCCAATACTGGTTCATACTTTTCAAATCTTGCTGTTTATATCCTTGCTGATTTTTTGCTTACTTACTCTTAATTGTTGAGAGGGGGATGTATAGCCACTCCAGCTTTCTTTTGACTACCAATAATATGGCATATTTTTCCCCTATCTCTTTACTTTTAACCTATTTGTGTCTTTATATAGTAAGTGGGTTTATTGTAGGAGGCCTATAGTTGGGTTTTGCTTTTTTACTCCAGTCTGATGAAGAGCTAGTTGGTCTGTTTGACTACTAGGGAGCTAGTGGCACTGCTAACGGTTCAGTCTTTTCCAACAATTCTGTTTGTGATCTCACTGGGGGAACATGTTGTGATGGGGGCTAATGTTCAGGACCATGGTGGACATTGTGGAGGGCCGGTGAGTACCATTGTATGTTCCTCTCTGTGCCCACCTGAGGTCGGGTGAGGGCCCATGAAGGCGGGCCAACCTTCTGGGGACCTTGAAGGAAGCCAACAACAATGCCTGAGTGGGATGAGACTTTTGGCATCTGACTTGGACCGTTACCAGTCAAAACATTCACTGGCTTTAGTGCTCTGTTAAACCAGCTATTAACCTGTTAGTTGTTGGATTGTGGAAGGTCAAAGGGTGGATCCTAGGAGACAGGCTCAGCACTCTGGCTGTTTACTATCTAGAATGGAAGCATTGCAAAAATGTAATCACTGGTATGGATATATTAGTACAGCACCTACTAGTTAATTATATGGTGTGTGTACCTCTGTTTATTTTTGAGTGTGCTGGGCTTAATTCTGTTTACTGTATCCTAACTCCTATTAGGAAAAAAGAGAGAAACAATAAGAGATCATCACAATAAAAGTTTTACCTATAATGACTGCCTATGGTGACCCTGACCTCTCCCTTGAACTTCAGGCTTACACACATCTCCACTCGGAAGCTCTATAATTAAGCCCCTCCAATTCAGCAACTCAGTTTGCTGAACTTATCTATCCAGTTTTCCGAGGCCTAAAACTTAGGAGTGATATTTGGGTTTCTCCCTCTTTCTCACTTTTCATAATCAAGCACCAATTCCTCCTATTGACTCTCCCCACTGTAGCAAGGAAGAGCACTGGTAGGTAGGGAAAGTTAGGAAAGGGTATTTCTAGGGACTTAAAACCTGGACTCACAAGGCAGGTCCTTCAGGGTGGGGCACTGGTTGGGATGAGCAAAGTTTGTGACAAAGTATTTAGAATTCGTAGATACAACAAGGAAGACAATCTGTCTTGGAAGCAATCTGTTGTTTCAGGAGTGCTGTTTGCCCAGATAAATTAGTTGGTAAGAGTTTGCTGAAGCAAACAGTATAGCTAATTATTGGTTTATAGCCTTACCATCCTGGGATTTGACTTAGTTCTCACTGCTACTCTTATTTTCTAAGCTTTTCTTCAGTTCCCCTTTTTTTCTCCCACACCACCACCACTACCCTAGTTCAGTCTGTTGTCATAATTTGTCTGGACTATTTTAAAAGCCTCCTAACCCATCTACAGTCTTTTCCCTCTCAGATTTGTTTTCCATACTGCCACCAGAGTAACCTAATTATACTGCTACTCTGACCATGTCACTGATGTGTTTTAAACCTTTAGTGGCTTCCAGTTTTCTATAGGATAAAAATCAGGACCTGATCCTCACCTACTCCTTCAGCCTTAGTTTGCATTTCTTTTCTGGCATTGCTGCCTAGTGTTTGATTCCCTGCATCTGTGCTTTTGTTGATGCTATTGCCTCTATCTGAAATATCTTTTCCCTCCTACTCCCTACCACATGTGGCTTTTTGTTCTTCCTTTAAAACTTAACTCAGGCAGTGTCCCCTATAGTAAATGTACCCTGAACCTAGACTGTGCTGCCAGACCATACTCTGTATAGTGCTATTATTATAGTCGTCATACTGTGCAGAAATTAACCTTTTATGAGGGGAGGGAACCCCTCCCCCTCATAAGGCAAGTTATCTTACTGATTTCTGTACCCACCAGCATTAACAATATAGCCCAGCACGTAGTAAGTTCCTAAATAGTTTTTACTGACCCAAACAGATCTAGTCAAAGGGGTAGGACTTAAGGGATGGGAGGTAAGAGGTGATGATTTGCCCTGGCCAGGTTGCTCATTTGGTTGGAGCATTGTCCTGTACACCAAAAGGTTGTGGTGTGATTCCCGGTCAGGGCACATATTAGGTGGCAGGTTCAGTCCTCAGTTGGGGTGCGTATGGGAGGCAACCGACTGATGTTCTCTCTCTCTCTCTCTCTCTCTCTCTCACACACACACACACACACACATACACATCTCTCTCTCCATCTCTCTCTACCCCCTCTCTCCTCTCTCCCCTCCTCCCCTTCCTCTCTCCCTCCCTCCCTCTCCTAAGAATCAATAAAAACAAATCCTTGGATGATAATTTTTTTAAAAAGAGGTGATGATTTAATTCTAAATTAATGTACTTGAGGCAACATCAATGCACTCAAATACAGAAATCTGAGTAAGAAAGCAAGACCTAAAAGTATGATTGGGAAATCATCATAACAGGGGTATAGGTTGGATGTCTTTCTTTAAGGGAAGTTGTCAAAGTGGCTCCTTTGTCAGTGAGAAGTTAGCCTATTATTACATCTTCAGTGTCTTCCAACACTGATGATTCTCTGGTCTTATATGTCTCCTTTTAGTAAATACCATCTAATATGATGAGGGAATCTATTTTATCTTTTGTTTCTTCATATGTATAGTATGCCATGTGTATGAGAGGCACTGTGTTAGGATACAAGGGTACTATTTAAAGAAAAATATAGTCTGCCATTAAGGACATAGAAAATTGCTATAAGTTTTTGGTGAGTACAGTAACAGAAGTAGGCAGTAGGTGTTAATGGGAATCATGAAATGGAAGGACCTAACCCAGGCCGGATAGAGGCTTGTCAGAAAAAGATGCCAGCTTCTTTGGAGACTCCTCAACTGACTCTTTAAAGATGAATAGAGTTCAACCAGAGGCAGATAGGGGAAGGTCTTTCTAAGCAGGGGAAGAGCGTATACGGAAGCTCTGAAAGAGGCCTGCCTAGTTTGGAGAACTGTAGTTTAGTATGGCCAGAGTTTGGCGTATGAATGGGGACTGGTGAAAAGATTGGTGAGTGAAGCTGGATGTAAAGGCCTGTGTTTGCCATGCTTAGAAATTTAGACTTTATCTTGAAAGTAAAGTGAAGCACTTGAAGGATTTTAAGCAGAGTAATTGCATAGTCAGATTTGTGTTGTAGAAAGCACTGGCAGTAGTCAGGAGAACAGACTGGAATGAACCCCTCTTGGAAGCAAAGGGGCCATTAAGTAAAAGGCTTTTGCAATAATTTAAGCAAAAATGTCTGAGGCTAGTAGAGGTGATGTGGTGGTGGGAGTGGGGGAGTGAATCAAAGGTACACCAAGGAGGTAAAATCAGCAGAGCCGCTGGTCTGAGAAAGGGTGAATGCAGGGGTGTCTCAGGTGTCTGGCTTGACTAACTGGGTAGGAGGGTAGTCTGCTTCGCTCAGACAATGAAATTAAGGACTCAAATGGCTTTTTGCTGAAAGCTTATTGTGCCAACTTGAGCAAGGGTTGTAGGTGCTTTTCACTTTCTTGTATTTGTATTTGTGTGTATTTTAAAAATGTGATATGAAAGAGTAACAGGATGTATTATCAAGGAAGGTGATGGAATTCTTTTCGGAAGTCTGTTAGATTACAGTAGACTCTCGTTTAGCTTAGTTTAGGAATGAGTGATCTACTTAAAGGCAGAGGATTGGACTACCTTTTGTCCAGTCCTTTATTTAACACCTACCTAATATGCTCTGTGGATCAATTTTGAATTGAGAAATGATAGATTTATTTTTAGAATATCCAGAAATCTTTCCATTGCCATATTTGTCTGTCAGAATTTTTACCTTTTGAGAAGATGTGTGGTAAGATTGACTTGTCTGTGTAAAGTAGCTAATTTGATAATAGTTCTGCTGTGGCATTAATGCATTTTAAAATACAAAATGATTTTCCTCAGAACACACACTTTGATTTTCAAATCTTTAATTGGTGTCATGTGGGAATCCATGTGCAATCCCTTGCTATTTGACACTCCTGGCAGAAAGGATGTTTCCTTTATGTAGCTTTGTCACTCATTCCCTCAACTCAAAATCTCTTTTAGGCTGGTGGAGGCGCTCAAAAGGATGAGCAGTGCTACTTAACAAAGAACTGCAGACCTTGGTTTTCCTTTGTGAGATTTGCTCTGTAAAGGGACGCTTATTCACTACGTTTACTCATTGGTTCTTGAATGTTTGTTGTTCATCAGTTAAGTCTTCCTTCCCTGTAGTTTTGTGATTTCTGCTGACACTTTGAAAGCATTAGAGAGTGCCTCTTTCACTAATAAAGCAAAAAAAAAAAAAAAAAAAAAGACTGTAGTTTAATACTTACTAATTTACAGAGTTAACGATGCGACTTGGACTACTTTCATATCTGTAATGATTATAGGTAGAAAGTACATTTTGACGTCACATTGCTTGCAAGAAATTTCTTCTTTAGAATAGTTTTATCCTAGTAGAAATTTTCTTCTTTAAGAATGTTTAAAGGAAACTTTATTTTACTCCTTTTTGTAAAATAGGTTTTTATAAAAGGTGATTTTAGTCCCTGCTTTGCTTAGTGTCTTCAAGTAGTAAGCCAAAATGGTCCCCAAATTTCACTGTTTCAGAATGATCTTTTTCCTAATAAGTATGAAAGTTTTCAGACATTGTTAGCAGCCTATAATGTGGCCTCCAATTTTCATTGCCAGGAGTGAGAATAGATTTGAGAGGCAGGTCAGTAGGGATACTCATTGGATTATTACAATTAAAGTGCTTGAAAGTTCTCAGAATAACATCTTTTCAAATCCTAAGATATTATTGTTGTTTTACAAGGCTAATCATTGTCTTCAAAATGTGAAATGATTTGTTGGAACTCAGAGTTACTCTAAGAGAAAGTATATTAATTATTTATTTTCCCCCAAATCAAAATCTTTACTTTGGGACATTAGTTTTTTATTAGTATTGTAATCCAAAGTTTAAATGTATGAGAAGGTAATAACTTCTTTTTCATATTTCTTTAATTCTCTCTGCAGGTTGTAAAAATTAAAATGAACAAACTACGGCAAAGTTTTAGGAGAAAGAAAGATGTTTATGTTCCAGAGGCCAGTCGTCCACATCAGTGGCAGACAGATGAAGAAGGGGTCCGTACTGGCAAATGTAGCTTCCCAGTTAAGGTAAAAGACCATGTTTCTAGAAATCTATATGTGGAAAAGAATGGACAGTCTCTTATGTGTGAAGTACCATCAATTAGGACAGTTAAAAGAAAACCCTCCAAAAACCAATATCTTCATATTCTACCACAGTAGTAATAAAATAGGTTATAATTAGTAATTTTTCTCTTTATATTTACTTTAAGACTTTATTTATTTTTAGAGAGAGTGGAAGGGAAGGAGAAAGAGAGGGAGAAAAACATCAATGTGAAAGAGAAACATCTCGTATGTGCCCTGACAGGGGACTGAACCCACAACCAAGGCATATTGCCCTGACTGGGAATCAAACTGGTGAGCTTTTGCTTTGTGGCACGATGCCCAACCAACTAAGCCGTAGTGGTTAAGGCGAGTGGTTTCTCTTTATATTTAAAGAGGATATCTCTTTTATGTAGCTTTGTCGCATTATTTTCTCAAGCTGAGACCTCCTTTAAGCTGGTAGAGGTGCTTAAATCCTTCAGGGAATGAATGAGCAATGATACTTAACAGAAAACTGGAAGTACAGGTTTCAGATTTTGAGATTTGCTCTGTAAAGGGACACCTATTCATTACATTTATTCATTGGTTCCCTAAACCAAAATTTTTAATTTGGGATAATAGTTTTTTATTCATACGGTAATCCAAGGTTTAAATATATGAGAAGGTATGTAACCTAGTGTAAATCTAGAATAAGCACAAATAAGATCACTCTGATGAGAATAATGATCCTGAATTATCAAGAATCAAATTAATTTCAGTGGAATATGCTTACTAAGAGGCAGGGCAGAAGTAGGGAAAGTCTGCTCTCTTAAACACAGGCCTGGTGTGCTAGTAAAACTGAAATCAGAAGAGTTCATTCAAAAGGCATTTTCTCATTAATCTTATAATTTTTAATCATGTAAAGGTTGTTTAAACTAATTCCTTCATTTCTCTGAACAAGAAGTGGAAGCTCAAAGGTTAAGAACATAGTGGGTGTCGTACAGGTGCTTTTTCGTACTACTCCTTGAGATTCTGGAGAAGAGAGGTCATATTGGAATGCCCAGAAAGTCTGTTTAGTTTTTTTTGTAAAATGAAAGACACATTTTTCATTTTCACCAATAACTTTATTGATTTGGGTATTTTGAGTATGTTGGCTATCTCCCGCTTTTAGCTTCTAGTGAGTAGAGACCAGGGGTGCCTCTAAACATCTTCCAATGCGTAAGACAGCCCCACAGCAAAGAATTATTTGGCCAAAATGTCAGTAGTACCAAGTAACTTCACAAACCACTTTTGACACATTTGATCAGTCATAGCACCTTCTCCATACATTGCACAAATCTTTTTTTGCATTTCAGTGGTGTTTTACCTTTCTTAGAATAATAAAACATAATATGCTGAAAATGTTGCACATTTTTCCATCTTCAATATTAAAATGGTTGCACAAAAATTCATCAACTTTGATAAGTTTTTTTAAATGCATGCTGATATGACAGCTGTCACAATAGAATCTAACAAAATCATTTTGAATGAAGTTAAAAACAACGAAGTGCTACTAGAGCCATCTTATGGAAAAAACTTAACGAACTTTTTGGCCAACCTAGTATTTAAGGAGATGGAAGAAATGTACATGCATACCGTTTAGTGAAAAGAAACAATTTATAATTATGTAAGCACACTGTGGATGATGTATTAGTGTGGGAGGCATAAAATAGAGGGAACTTGTCCAAAATGTTAATCTCTTGAGGAAAAATTTAGCTTAATAGAAAATGTAACATTTTTTTTACTATTTTTATAACCTTTTGTGTATGTTTGTAATTTTTCTCCTCCTTTTTACTGCTTGAGTGTCGTTGATTAAAACATGGACTAAAGCTTCAGAAATAAACAAATAAAAAATCTGTATGACAGGAAAAGTGATTTGTAGAATCTACAGGTTAAATTACATAATTTGGAAAATACACACATTTTTCCACAGTGTCAATAACAGCATTTTCTTAATCACTTTGTTTATTTAACTCACTTGCTGAAGCATCTTTTATAGGAATAACATTTTAATTTTAATGTTCAGTGTAATGTGAAAAGAAAAAAAAACACCTCTCAAACATAAAAACTAACACTCTTCTCTACCACCTCTCCCACCCCAAGAAGTTGGCACATTTTGGGTATGAAAGTTGAGAATTAAGTGTGGAAAGGAGCACTCTTATATACTGTTGGTTGTTTAGAGTATAAATTATAATTAGGGCAATTTTTAAACATCAGTTAAAACTTTTAAATGCACTTTTTAAATGCATTTGACCAGCAATTTTACTTTACATTTAAGATATAATGCCATAAGTGGTCATCCTGGCATTGTTTGTAAAAGCAAAAACCTGGAAACAAATGCCCATCATTCTGTGATTGGATAAAGAAATTATGGCACCTGTTAAATGGAATTATTTGCTGCTATTAAAAAAGAATAAGGTAGATCTATATGCATGTATTCAGTAAATTTATTTGAACACCTGCTATGTGCCAGATATACTAAGTAAGGAAAAAAGACATAGTTCTTGCTCTGTGGAGTTCATAGTCTCCTTGTGTGGGTGACAGACTTTAATGAGATATTTACATTAATAATATTACAAACTGAGATAAATGCTTTTTTAAAATAATATATTTTATTGATTATGCTATTAGTTGTCCCATTTTCCCCCCTCTATTCCCCTCCACCCTGCATACCCCCTCCCACCCACATTCCCTCCCTTTAGTTGATGCCCATGGATCATACAGATAAGTTCTTTGGCTTCTACATTTCCTATAATATTCTTACTCTCCCCCTGTCTATTTTCTACCTACCATTTATGCTACTTATTCTCTGTACCTTTTCCCCCTCTCTCCCTCTCCCACTCCCACTCCCCTGCTGATAACCCTCTATGTGATCTCCATTTCTGTGATTCTTTCCTGTTCTAGTTGTTTGCTTAGTTTGCTTTTGTTTTTGTTTTAGGTGTGGTTGTTAATAACTGTGAGTTTACTGTCATTTTTACTGTTCATAGTTTTTATCTTCTTTTTCTTAGATAAATTCCTTTAACATTTCGTATAATAAGGGCTTGGTGATGATGAACTCTTTTAACTTGACCTTATCTAGGAAGCACTTCATCTGCCCTTTCATTCTAAATGAAAGCTTTGCTGGCTAGATCAATCTTGGATGTAGGTCCTTGCCTTTCATGACTTGGAATACTTCTTTCCAGCCCCTTCTTGCCTGCAAGGTCTCTTTTGAGAAATCAGCTGACAGTCTTATGGGAACTCCTTTGTACGTAACTGTCTCCTTTTCTCTTGTGGCTTTTAAGATTCTCTCCTTATCTTTAATCTTGGGTAATGTAATTATGATGGGCCTTTGTGTGTTCCTCCTTGGGTCCAGCTTCTTTGGGACTCTCTGAAAATCTATTTCCTTTGCCAGATTGGGAAAGTTCTCTTTTATTATTTGTTAAAATAAGTTTTCAATTTGTTGCTCTTCCTCTTCTCCTTCTGGTACCCCTGTGATTAGGATGTTGGAATGTTTAAAGATATCCTGGAGATTCCTAAGCCTCTTCTCATTTTTTTGAATTCTTGTTTCTTCATTCTTTTCTGGTTGAATGTTTCTTTCTTCCTTCTGGTCCACACTGTTGATTTGAGTCCCAGTTTCCTTCCCATCACTGTTGGTTCCCTGTACATTTTCCTTTATTTAACTCAGCATAGCCTTCATTTTTTTATCTAATTTGCGACCAAATTCAACCAATTCTGTGAGCTTCCTGATTACCAGTGTTTTGAACTGTGTATCTGATAGGTTGGCTATCTCTCTGTTGCTTAGTTGTATTTTTTCTGGAGCTTTGATCTGTTCTTTCATTTGGGCCATTTTTTTTTGTCTTGGGGTGCCTGAGCCACAAAAGGTTAAGTGCCTAAGGCAGGTTCTGCTAAAAGGACCGATGCTCCCGACTGTCTCGGAACGTGTAGGTAAAAATGCTGGAAGAACTTGTCCCCGTGTAAAAAGTCTACCCGCATCCACATAACTGCGGTTCCTTGGAAGAAAGTATGTTCTCGGTGGAAGGGATCACGGCTCTTTTTTCTCGATAAATGCTTTTTAACAAAAGGGAATCTGGTTTTGTAAGAGCGTGTGACAAAGTATGACCTAGCCTATAGGATCAGGAAAGGCTTCCCTGAGAAAATAAAGTTTGGCCTGATATCTAACGATGGTGAAGGAATGGATTTCCAGAGCATGTCTGCATTGTGGAAAGTGTGCATGCACAGACCCTGATGGTGGGAGGAAAGAATGACAGCAAGGAGCTACGGGAAGGCTGTAGCGTATGAAGTTGTATGAGATGAACCTGGAAAGAAGTCGGGCAGGGCTTTGTAGGCCACATTAAGGACTTTGAACTTTAGGGTAATGGGAAACCATTATTTATTTTACTGTGGTAAAATATACATAACATAAAATTTATCATTCTAACCATTTCTAGGTATAAGCACAGTGATATTAAGAACATTCTTATCGTTTGCAATCATCACCACCATCCATCTCCAGAACCTTTTCATCTCCCCTGTTGCTGGGACGCTGGCTGCATTGTGGTTGGAGGCGGTGCAGAGTGGATGCAGGGGATCTAGTGAAAGATTATTATAGTGATCTAGAGGAGTGATATGATGCTAGGTGGACTGGGGTGGTGACTGTGGAGATGAAAAGAAATGAAGTTGAGAGATGATTACGAGATAAAGGCAACAGGAGTTGGAGATGGACTGGATCTAGGAAATGAGAAGGGGCGTGGTCCTAAGGATGGCACCTAGTTTCTTGTCCCACATCACACTGATAGAGGTGATGGTCATGACACAGGAGACACTGAAAGAGTATTCTCTGTGCTCATACAGAAAGATGACTTTAGTAAGATAACTTACTATTAAATAATAAAGGCAAGATACAGAATAACATTTATAATATGAGTATTTATAGTTAAAAGAACAATATGTATGTTATATATATGTAATTACATATGGGAACAAAGGATGGGGGGCCTTTTAGAACTATTGACATTTCTTGTGAACATGTATCATTTATAATAAATAAGCAGGGAAGCCAGTTGAAAGAATGGCTGTCACATAGGCAACTAACACTGTTGGCCACAGTCTCTGTATCTTATCTATTCTTCCTAAGTATATATCCTCTCTGTTTTGAGGGTTTTTTAAAAAATACTGCCACTGCTTTAATCACCTTCTGATCCTTTTTTTACCCCTCTCTTAGACCATTACAATAACTCTTGATTATTTTTCTTGCTTCTGATCTCGTTTCTGTTCCAAATTCTTATATTAGTGCTATAATAGTGATCTTCCTAAATTACAAATACGCTTGTGTCACTTACCTGCTTCCTGTTGTTCAGTGGCTCTGTAATAAAATTTTAGTCATCTAGAGCTCTCAGAAAGCATACACTTACTTGTAAGCCAAACTACCTGAGTTTGAATTTGAGCTCCGCCAGTTATTAACTGTGTGATCTTAAGCAAATCACCGAATATCTCTGTTCCTCAGTTTCTCATCTGTAAAATGAGGACTAGTACCTGACTAGTGTACCAGTGTTCTGAGAATTAAATGAGTGAATATAGTACATTTGAAAAACACAACACTGCTCGGCAGACAGTGAAAGCACAATACACAACAAATGCTGCTGTTACTGTTTTTATTGGCTAGATGCCAGCTGAATACTGGAGTTTTTAATCTCCATTTCTTATTTCTTGGGTTTTTTTTTCCTTAATTGAATTTTTAAGACTGCAATTTAAATATCTTCTCTTGAATAGGAGCTATAAACTTTTGGTAGATGTTTGGTGTCTGAGGACTTATGCACTGGTCACACCAACCTCCTCTGCCTTAAAAATCCTATTTTTACCAAGAGGTGAGACCTTTTTTGCAGCTTATAATTTTATTGTCTGAATGTGACAATCTTCTGCATACACAATGTTTCATTTCAATGCTGCCTTACACTGTAATTTTTTGGAAAATACTCTAGGTAACAAGTAGCGATCTGAACTTAAGTTAATGTTCAATCGTGTGGTACCAATGAATAAATCAACTGAAGTGACAGTTGGTTGAACAGATACATTGTATTCATTTCTAAGTTTGCTAGCGTGCTGGCAATGACAGTGGCATCATAATTTGCTCTTCTGTCTGAAACATTAAAAATTTGGAAAAACATGTCTTTGGATCAGAGCGATATTTCAAATAAGTTTTTTAACATAAATTGTGAAATGTTAATGGTTTATTCATCTTGAGCATTTCAGTTACTCATGATTGGCTGTATATTTTGCAGAGAAGTTTCAACTCTAACCAGTAACTCTTAAGAACTTAACTCCTTTGTGGCATTATATGAAGTAAGATTTCTGTTACAGATATTGTTAGGTAATTGTTGGTAATAACCTGATTATTTTAAGCCAGGACTTGAACTCCACTGATCTAGATTTAGAGAGTTATGTTCTTAAGCACTATAATTTTATACCATGATATGTGAATTAAATGTTAGTTTATTAAAAATGTTGACTATAATTTAAACTTAAATTTTTTTATCAAAGTAATATATATTTATGGTTAAAAAAATGTCTTTTCCACCCCCAATTCCACTCCTCATTGTTACTTTTAACCATTTTTATTTCTGTTTCTACCATTGGTAATATTTTAACTTCATTAGGTAATACAGTTTTACTGCCTGTTCTTAATTTACCCATATTTATCATCCAGTATAAAGAAGGGATGGTTTAACCTACATATCTTGTCCTTCCATCTTCTGTTTGCCCTTTCTTTACCCAGACTTTTGGAATTAGATTATTTTTAGTTTTTCTATTTCTTATACTCATAAAAATTATTGTTCTATTAATTTTAGCTGGTATATCTTGATTCCTTACCATGTAAGATAAAAATACTAAAACACCTTACTCTCCCACCTTCAAACTGATATTAGCTGTGTTTTTCTTTTTAACATTATATAGGTTCAATAACATTTCCATTCTATCTTAGAGCCATAATTTATCTCCCTTTGTTTGTCTTGAGTTTATTATAAAAGTTTTCACTATTGTGAATTCTATTATTGCTTAATGTGGAACTAAGTAATGTGCTACATTTTCTTCTCTATAAGCCCAGTAATTCATCGATATATTCTAGGATATTCACTGAGTACCCCTGTGTGCCAGGCAGTGCTCCAGGCACTGGGAATTCAGCGAACAAAACAGACAAAATTCCTGCACAGTGCATACCTTCCAGTGGCTGTTAACAATGAACAAATAAAAATACATGATAAGTTCCTGGTACATCAAAAGGGGATTAGCTGTGAAGGGAGTGCATGGGAGGGGTGCCTGAAATTTAAAATAAGATGGTCAGGGGAGCCCTCCCTGGAAAAGTTAATTTTAAGCAGAGAAAGTAAGAAAGGAAGCATTCAGGTAGCTGAGGAAGCAGATTGTCGACAGCAAGTGCAGAGGCTCTGGAGCAGGAGAGTGCCTGGTGTTGGAGGCACAGCAAGGAGCCGGTGTGTTTGGGGTAGATGGCACAGTAAAGGTGAGGTCAGGTGAGTAGCAGGGTACCTGATAATGCAGTTTAGTACTTTTCGGTACTATCAGACCTGTCGCCTGCATTTTTACTACAAATATCTTCTAAATAAAATGTTGGTATAGTATAACCTACTTATGCCCACATAAATAAACACATAAATAAGAAACAAGAGAAAATTTTGATAAAAATCATACCAGTGCGTAAATGCTCGGACGTAACTACGCTAGAAGACCTAAAGTAGCACACATTTACGCAGAATCACCGTGGGTGAGATAGCTGCAAATGGAGCCTGACGTGATGCGTTGGTGATTCATGTACCACCAGATTGATGATGTCATTCTATGAATGGTAAACAGCTTTTGGTAAAATTCTTATCAAAGTATGATCTTCCCTTGACTGTCACAGCAGTTGCATTTGTACAAAAATAATATCCTGGTGCGTTACATGTAAAATGGAGTTAGAGTCTAGTCCCAAATAATTACAAGTTTTTAATCTATTCTAAATGAATGTCCAGTAGGACATTTAATCTATTCAAATGTCATAGGTCGCAAGAAATTGGTCAACTATGGCTCCTTGCCGATTACCTACACGTAATTTTTCCCATCATTGTTACCAAAAATGCCTCCATATATTTTCTAAATGCCTTCCTTTGAAAAACCCCTGGTGTAGGGCTCTCCAGACCGTTCTATTTAAAGTGAAATGGGAAGCCATTGGGGAGTTTGAGCAGAAGAGTGATAGGGATATATATGAGTTAGACTTTATAAAAGGATCACTCTGACTGTTGTGCTGAGCAAGGAGGGTTACGAAGTGTCACAAAGAGAAAGTGAAGTCAAGGATGGCACTGAGGTTTTTGAACTGAGCGACTGAAGGGTAGAATTGTCATGTATTTAGGGAAGGATGTTGGTGGAAGAGAGGATTTGTGAATGAAGAATAATATCAAGCATTCAGTTCTGATTCTGTTATAAATGGCATCTTTTTAAAAATTTCATTTTATGCATATGACTCATAGAAATACAATTGAATTTTTTAAAAGATTTTATTTATTTATTTTTAGAGAAAGGGGAAGGGAGGGATAAAGAGACACACAAGCATCTCTGTGTGAGAGAAACACTGATGGACTGCTTCTCACACGCCTCCAGCTGGGGACCTGGCCTGCAACCCAGGCATGCGCCCTGACCAGGAAGCGGGCCAGTGATCTTTTGGTTTGTGGGATGCCACCCAAATCACTGAGCCATACCAGTCGGGGCTACAATTGATTTTTGTATGTTGAAATATACGATTGACTTTTTAAAAATTGATATATAGTTGACATATAACATTATTTTAGTTTCACCTGTACAGCATAATGATTCAATATTTGTATATATTGTGAAAGGATACAATTGACCTTTTTTTTAAAAAAAGGGTTTTATTTATTTACTTCTCGAGAGAGGGAAAGGGAAGGAGAAAGAGAGGGAAGGAAACTTCAATTGGTTGCCTCTCCTATGGGCCCTACCAGGGGCTGAACCCACAGCCCAGGCATGTGCCCTGACCAGGAATCAAACTAGCGACCTTTCGCTCTGCAGAGCAGTGCCTTACAAACTGACACACTGGTCAGGGCTACAATTGACCTTTGGATGTGGAAATTATATCTAGCGACTTTGCTAAATTCATTTATTAATCCTAGTAATTTGCATGTTCTGTTGAATTTTCTAATAGAATTATATAATCTATGAAACTAGTTATAGTTCTTACATTCCAATCCTTGTGTTTTTAATTTCTTTTTGTTTCCTTATTGCACTGGTCAGAGTCTGGTAATCAATAGTGGGTAGAATTGGTGATAACAAGAATCCTTGCCTTATTCCTGATCTTACCACAATTTACCAGACTAAACAAGTGTCTTTCTATTCATGATTGAAAAATAACTCTAAAATTATGAATGGAAACTAAATTTTATCAAAAGTCTTTCCAGTACCTACTAAGATGATTATATCATTTTTATCTTTAATTTTTTAGGTAGCAAACTACACTTACTGGGTTTTTTGAATAGTCAACTAACCTTACATTCATGGAATAAACTCCACTTGTCCAACGTCCATCATGATCGGGTCGAGGCCATTGAGTGTGCTGCTGGGTTCTGTTTGCTAATATTTTGGTCAGAAATTTTACATCTGTGTTTTTGAGACAGATGGGTCTACAATCTTATAATGTCCTTGTCAGGTTTTATATTAACAGAATTGAGGCTGGATTACAGTTTTGGCAAGGCTCTACCTACCTCTGGCTTACGTCCACTCATAGGACACGCTTGTCCCCGTGCTCTGAGAGACTGGTGGTGTTCGCTAGAACCCACCCCTCTGGTAGGTCCTTAACTGTAATTCTGCACTCCTCAGCAAATTGAAAATGCCAGAAACTTACTCTGTTTGACATGTTCCTTTGTTTCCTGTGCTGCTTATAAATTGGTAGTTTTCTATATAGGCTTGATCAGATTTAACTTTGATTTTTTTTCAGGAATACTTTATTGGTGGCATGGACTATTATCAAAATGCACACAATAGCTAATTATCTATCTTTGTGATAACAGTAACCATTAATTTATTAAGGGTTGCAAAATGGTGATAATCTAGTTCTGTCATCCCTTCTTCATCTATCACTTATAATATTCCTATGAAGGAAAATTCCCCTTATCTCCTGTTTGGTTAGCAGTGGTATAGTTTAACTAGGAAAAAACAGTGAAATTCACTTATGAAAGAATACTGAGCTGTGAGAAAGGTCAGGCCCCACTTCAGCCGTAAGCAACATTACCAAAATGAATGACTCTCCCTATTTGATCAGCCACCTTTTTTATTCTTATTTATTGATTTGGGAAAGAGAGAGAGCGAGCAAGGGGGTGGGGAGAGAGAGACATTGATTTGTTGTTCCACTTATTTATTCATTCATTGGTTGATTCTTGTATGTGCCTTGATCAGGGGCCTTGGGATATCAACCTTGGCATATGGGGGCAACACTGTAACCAACTGAGCTACCTGGCCAGGGCCTCCACCGCCTTTTTTAAAAGAAGAATAACATGAACTTAATGTATATAAGAGCAGTAAACTGTGGACCCTTAAATAGGAGAATTGCATAAGCAATGTGAGATAATTGAAAGATGATACGTCTAGAAATTAAAAGATTGGACTTCTGTTCCTGGCTTTGTTGCTATATTAGTTATGTGACTTTGTTTAAATTACTTAAGTCTTTTGACATGCAGTGTCATATTTGAGAGATGAAGGTTTGGGATCTCTTTATTTTTAGCTTTAAATTTAATGTGATTTGATTTAATACGTATGCTTAGGTTATATGACTTGTTTAAATGTAATTGTACTCCAAATTTATATTTAAAGAATAGCCCACTTTAATTTGATTTTACAATTTCGCTTTGATTAAAGGCCCCAAACAAGTTTTGATATCATGTTTAGCACATATGCATCTTATATTTGCTTAATAAGCAGGCCATGCATATGTGATAATATGCCTTATAGCTTCTTGTAAATTAATGATTGTGAGTTATGCCAGTTTCTGTTAATGTTGAGAACTGCTTACTGTACAGTGTCTCACAAAAGAGCTCTGCATTTCTTCTCATGGATAACATTTCCAAAATGGGTAAAATATATTTTTTAAATACTTTTTTCAAAAAAAGGAAAAATGACTTAATTCATCCAAGAATGAAATTCCACATAATAGTTTTTGTAAAGTACATTTTTTGTGAATAAAGTCCCTTACCCAGAGGGAGTTTGGAGAAGACGTACAGACAAAGGAAGTCCCAGTGTCAAATATTTTAGCCATTAAAGCATAAATCAGCTGCAATTCTTCAGAGAGATGGTATCTCAGAGAAGAAGAGAGACCTCTTTAATAATGTTTATTTCAATGGGCATGTTTTTCTCATAGTCTAATAAGACACAGCACTGATTTCTAGCTCCACATTTCGAAAATAGATTATGCAGCAAAGAGTCAGTCCATATAGGAGGTATTTTTGTTCTCTTTACACCATGTCTGCCCCCTCTTTTTTGTGGGCATAAATACCCATTTGTGACCAGTTGAATTGATCAAGATGATAGAATAAAATCCCTTAGAAATGCTTTAAAACCTGTATTCATTTCTCAGCACCTAAAGGTAACTCAGAGATCATAAAACTGTACTTTCTCATTTTTTAATTACATAAAACGGAAAGAGAGATTAAATAACTTGGGGGTAGTACTAGAAATGAACCTTACTAAATAAAAAAGAAAGAAAACAAATATATAATACTAGAGATAAGAAAGTGGGGAGACCCAGTTACAGACTCAATTTATGTGAATACTGTATATTTATGCTGATAAATTCAAAAATTTAGATTAACTAAGAATGTTCTACAACAATATACATTGCTAAACTTAGCTAAAGTAGAAAAAGAAAAGTTGAATAGGCCCCTAGCCATGAAGTAAAGTTTTTAAAACTCTAAAACTATTTCCCCCCTAAAACTGAGTATAGATGGTTTCACAGGTCACTCCTTTCAAAATCTTGAAGAATAACTCTTACGCTATTTAACTATACCAGAGCATGTAGAAGGAAAAAAAAGGATGGTTTTCAGATTTTTTTATGTTATGAACAAAATTCTGATAAAACTACCTAATAAAGATGATATAAAAACAAAAAGAAAATCATAGACCAACTCCACTTAGGAATATAGATGAAAAAGTAAGCAGAAAAATAGAGCAAATGGCA
This sequence comes from Desmodus rotundus, assembly GCF_022682495.2. Lineage (NCBI taxonomy): Eukaryota > Metazoa > Chordata > Mammalia > Chiroptera > Phyllostomidae > Desmodus > Desmodus rotundus. The sequence goes on along the minus strand of NC_071393.1, from coordinate 115,258,184 downwards.
TCTAAAAAGTTAAACCATAGTAGGGTTTAACTCTGAAAATCCACAAATGATTCCATATTAGGTAATTTGATATATAGTTCATCACATTGATGGGCCTAAGAAGAAAATTATTGCAATGGAAGCAAAGTTGAAGGACTCAACATTTCTTGATTTCAGAACTTGATACAAAGCTATAGTAATCAAAACATTGTCATTCTGGCATAAGAATGATATGTATAGGACAATGGAATAGCATTGAGAGTATAGAAATAAACCTATGCATCTATGGCCAATTGATTTTTGACAAGAGTACCAAGGCCATTCAATGGGGAAAGAAAAGTCTCATCAACAAATGTGATGGGAAAAGTAGATGTTCATGTGGGAAAAAAAAACTTAGACCCCCCCCCACACCTCACACCATATACAAAAATTAACTCAAAATGGGTCAACAATGTAAATATAAAAGTAAAAATTAGCATAACCTTTCAGAAGAAAACATAGGGGTAAATCTTCATGAACTTGAATCTGGCAATAGATTCTTGGATGTGATAGCAAAAGTGTGAGCAACAAAAGAAAAAAATAGATAAACTGGACTTCCTTAAAATTAAAAATGTCAAAAAAAACCTTCTGTGCATCAAAGGATATTTTCACAGAAGTGAAAAGACAACTACAGAATGGGAGAAAACATTTGGAAATCATGTATCTGGTAAGATTCTAGTATCCTGAATATAAAAGAACCTGATTGAAAAATGGGCAAAGGACTTTAATAGAAATTTCCCCAAAGATATACAAATGGCCAACAAGATACTTAACATCATTAGTCATCACGGAAATGCATATCAAAACCCCAGTGAAATAATACATCACACCCACTTGAATGGCTGTATTTGAAAAACAGAAACAGAAAATAGTAAGTGTTGACGAGGATCTGAAGAAACTATGACCCTTATGCGTTGTTGGTGGGAATGTAAAATCATTCAATAGAAAGCAATTTGGCGGTTTCTCAGAAAGCTAAACATGTAACTCAGCAATTCCACTGATAGGCGTATACCCCAGAGAATAAGAAACAGGCACTCAAATAAATATATGTACACTCATGTTTCTAGCACCACTATTCATAATAGTCAAAAGATGGAAACAGCCCAAATTGAAAAATGTCCCTCAATTGAAAAATGGATGAACTACAAGGAATATTACTCAGCTATAAAAAGCAGCTGAGTGTTTATACATACCACAGTGTAGTGAAACTTGAAAATAGTATGCTAGGTGAAATATGCCAGAATACAAAGAGTCACATATTTTATGATTACATTTATATGAAATATTCAGAATAGGTAAATCCGTAAAGACAGTGCAGGTTATGGTTGCTAGAGGATGTGGGAAGGGGCAATGGGAGACAAATGCTTAATGGGAATGCTTAAAGGAAATGATTCCCATTTCCTTTTGGTGTGAAAAAAATTTTTGGAATTAGGTAAAGATAGTGATTGCATAGCATTGCGAATGTACTAAATGCCACTGAATTATTTATTTTAAAATGGTTAATTTTATATAATTTGAATTACATCTCAATAAAAAATGTTAAAAATATTTATTATGCAGTCACAATAAATTATCTTAGCAAAATAGGAATAGCAGCCCTGGCTGGTGTGGTTCACTTGGTTGGAGCATTGTCCCATAAACAAAAGGTTCACAGGTTTGATTCCCGGTCAGGGCACATACTAGGTTGCAGGTTCAGTTTCCGGTCATGGTACATATGAGAGGCAACCAGTCAATGTATCTCTCTCACATTGATGTTTCTCTCCATTTCTCCCTCCCTTCTCTTCTCTCTAAAATCAGTAAGTGTGGCCTTGAGTGAGGATTTAAAAAATAGGAATAGCATAATACATTATTTAAATGATTGAAAAATTATCCCAGAATCATGCATAATTATGAAACATTTACATTGAATTTGAGGGGAAGATGAGGTTGCTCTCAAACACTGCTGTTGTTTAACACATTTACAATCACCTCTGCGTAAGAAAATAAATAAACAACTGTAAATGTGGGAAATGAATACATTTGTTTTGTTTGTTTCTGCAGATGATGTCTAGCTGAAAAACCCAAGAGAATCAACCAAAAAAAATGTTTCAAATGAAAGGAAATTGCAGTAGTTTTGGCTACTTGTAAGATATACCAAAATCAATAAATTTTAAAGAATAGTTTAGTGAGAAAATATTATAGGTCCTCTGATTGTGGCAGAATGTGAGTAAGCTAACATAGAAATATTCCCAATACACTGGCTACTTACAAGATATACTAACATCAATAGATTAAAAAAACAATTAGTTTAGTTAGAAAATATTATAGGTCCTCTGGTTCTGGCAGAATGTGGAGTAAGCTAACGTAGAAATACTCCCAGTACACATATCTAGAAACATTGACTACATTTTCAAACTTTTGCTCTTAAAGCACAGCCAAGCATTCAATAAGACAGAACTCTCCAGTTACCAGAAGTTAAGAAAGCAAGGAAGGAATCTTGCTGTCTGATGGGGCAGCCTGAGAGGGGAGGGTTTGTGAGCTAGAGCCTTTGGTTTTAACATCCATTTTCAAGGTTCTGGACTCTTGGACCTTGTCCAAGAGGTGTCCATTGTCCTGGACCATGACTATAGGTCTGTTCTTTCATTTGAGTGATATGTCTTTCTCTCCTCAATTTGGCAGCCTCCCTGTGTTTCTGTGTGTTAGGTAGAGCTGCTTTGACACCCAGTGTTGGCACACCTGTTATGTTGTAAGGGGCACAGCCTTAGGTATTCACCAGGGCAGTGCAACCTGCCTTGCCACTTTGCACTGTATGTGGAGGAGGGGTCAGAGAGGAAACAATGCCACTTGTTCAGCTCTCACCCAGTTTCCAGTCACTTCCCGTAAGTGACTGCCTCCTTCTAGCTGCTGCCCTGTGTTGATTGCCAGAGTGGGTGGGTTTGTGTACCTTGTAGGATCCTGTGGGCCCTTTAAATGGACTCTCCTGAGAGACTGGCAGTTTCTTCTGCCACCCCAAGCCCCACTAGTTTTTGCAGCCACGAGGCTTTATTTCCTTGCATTGGCACCCAGGGCTGCACGGTCTGGCCTGAGGCTGGGATCGCTTGATCCCCAGTTGTTATCCGCCATACGTGAGTGTGGGACTGCCCATTCTGCCACCTCACTGCGCCACTTTGCGTCCTCGCTACCCCTCCGACCTGTCTGGATGTTTCTTCTTTAAATCCTTGTTATTGGACTTCCATACAGTTCGATTTTCTGGCACTTCTGGTTGTTTTTTGTTCTTATATTGGTTGTTATCTTTCTTATGGTTAGGCCAGGAGACGAAGCAAGTCTATGTATACCTCCACCTTGCTGGGAAGTCTCAGATTGTAAGCATATTTAAATCCTTGTCTTCCTTATTGATAAGCATTTCTAAAGATAAACTTATTCCCCTACTTCTGGTACAGCAAAGAAGACACCTTATAAATGGAGATTTCCCTTACAAAATAAATGTCTTTTACAAAAGGTAACTTCTACTTGGATTTCAGAGCTTCTCTTTTATGTGTTACTTCTTAAAATTAGCCAGACTAAAATAATCCTTATGCCAAAGAGACATATTCTGGGGTGACAAAAATCTGTTCCCCTACAGCTGCTAGGCTGCAAACCTATACAGCCTGAACACTGTAGGCAATTGTAACGCAGTGGTATTTGTGTAATGCATTGCACTAGAATGGTAAGACAGCGAGATGTCACTTGGCAATAGGCATTCTTCGGCTCCATTTTAATCTTATGGGACCACTGTTGTACATGTGGCTTGTCTTTGACCGAAAGGCTGTTATGCCCGGCATGATTGTGTGTCCTCTGGGATTTTGCATTATTCAGATTTTCCCTAAAAAGGTCACACTCTTTCAGTTTAGAACTGTATATAATGCATTATTTGATTCACCATTTTGATGTAGAGAACATCCAAACCTATAGAGAACTTTTTATGAGTTTATTTGAGCCAAACTGACTACATACCAGAAGCAAGATCTCAAATGCTTCAGAGAAAAATGCTTCCCAGAATAAGTTTGCCATTTCTTTTTATACTGTGTAATTGGTGGGGGTGGGGCATAAGGAAGATTACATGAATTACAAGATTTCATGGACTGGATTGATGGCAGGGTAGTTAACAAGATTATGCACTCCCTGGAGGGAGGTCTGAAAAAGGCATTCCAAAGGTCCTATTAACCTAGATTTCTAAAAACAATGGAGAGAGGATCCACAAGGCAAGTAATAACCAAATGTTGGAGAGGTTGTGGAGAAAAAAGGGCCCTCATTCACTGCCAGTGGGAATGTAAACTGATGCCGCTGAAACCACTGAAGTCCACATTCAGGCGCGCATGCTGCCTGTCACTACCAGAACCAGTAAGCAGAGACAGGGATTGAATCTTTATGGGTGCTTTATTCAGATGGCCTGCAAGCTGAGAAGATGGCGGATTATATAGGCTGTCTTACATTCCATTTCAAACCTGCTCTTATTAAAAGGAGAAGAAAAGTGTAGGTAAGGGGTTTGGAATTCAGGGGAAAGGTTAATCAGATAAAAAGCTGCAGCATTCTTCCATCTGTTGGCCTGTGATTCTTTATCTGTGTCCAGGGCTGTGGCCTGGAGCACAGTGGCTCACATGCCATCCTGATTGCTTGAGTCCTCCTGAGGCACAAAGGTGGAACTGCTTATGGTCTCCTGGAGTCAGGGTGGGTCATACCTTCCTTCCTGGAACAATAGCTTTTTACTGACATTGATTACTAAGCTTATTGGTATTAACTGAAACTAAAAATTTCCAATTCTTGAGTGCCCTCATCACAGCCACTGCAGAAAACAGTACAGAATTTCCTCAAAAATTAAGAATAGAGTTAACCATATGACCCAGCAACCGCTCTTCTGGGTATCTACCCCCAAATTTTGAAAACTTATATGTGCAAAGATATGTGCACCCCGTGTTTTTTGCAGTATTATTCACGGTGGCCAAGACAAGAGATGAATTCAAGAAAGGATTAGCTAAAGAAGATACGGTGCATATATACAGTGGAATCCTATTCAGCCATAAGAAAAGATGAAATATTGCCAGTTATGACAACATGGATAAGCCTGGAGAATATCGTGCTAAGCGAAATAAGTCAATCAGAAAAAGCTAAGAACCATATGATCTGACTCATGTGAAATATAAAAATGCAACTCACAGACAACATTATGGTGCTTACCAGAAGGAAGTGGGGCGGGGGGGAGGAAAAGGTAAAGGTGCAAATACATGGTGACAGATGATTTGACTTTCAGTGGTGGGCGCACGATGTAACATACAGATCACGTATCAGAAATGTACACTTGAAACCTACGTAATCATACTAAACAAGGTCACCCCAATACATTTAAATTTTTTTAAAATTAAAATATTAAATATTTACGGTGGTTAAGAAAATGGCCAGGGCTCGCTGAAGGCAAAGATAACCTTTTACTAGGGAGGTTATGGGTCGAAGGCATGACTCACACCATGACCCGCCCTGTCAGGAATTTGTGAACAGGTCACCCTCTGAGGTTCCTTTCTGTCAGACTTATCACAGAGCCCCTTTTTATCAACGGCTAAAATGTGAGCATTCTTGCTGTTTTAGTTAATGTGTATTCAAAATTACAGATGTTACAATTCTTTAGACATTTAATTATTTTGACCTTAGTTCATGAATTTTGTAATTGATGCCTCAAGTATTTTGTTACCTAAAGTCCAGAAGTTTTCTACACTGGTTTTGTGCATTTATTCATCATTGAAAAGATAGGAGTAAAAATGAAAAATTCAGTATATGAGCATTATAAGACTGGGTTGGGCTGTGTGAGTTTGAGCTTTCATTAGCTGAATGACCTTGAACAAGTTACTTAAACTCTGTATACGTGTGTTTCCTATGCATTCCCACTATTTCACCTCCATTCCGGGGCCAAGTGGTGGGAGATACAGAGAGAGGGGGAAAAAGCAGAAGGGGGGTTGGCTCCACGTTCCTGGAATCACAGTTCCACTGAACAGAGAGGAAGGTTTGCCTCCCTTACAGGTGTGGTTTCCATTGCTGCCACCAGCACCACTGCTGTCAGAGGATTTCTTGGGGCTAGAGTGTGAGAGAAGAAAGAAAAAAAGAGATTAATGGAAGGTAGCAGGATTCCTGTGCTATTTCTGAGGATGAGAATTTCTCTTACCTGGTCCTTGAGCCAGAGCTACAGTGCTTTTCCCAGAGTTCTCTCTCTGCCACAGTGGAAGGTACCAAGGAAGGGGAGGGTACGGGGAGGTAAACTCCCTGCCAGTTCAGAAATATCTTCAATTCTCCTATTATTCTCTAATTCATCTTCTACTCTTTATAGAAACCTCAAATAGGTGCTCCAGGCATTCTGTCCAGGTTTTATTGTTTCATTCAGTGGGTGGACGGTAAAGTGTGTCTACTCCATCTTACCCAGAAACAGACCCTAAAGTTCCTTTTAAAAAAGAGTACTTACAATATTGCTATCATTCCTTCTGCTTTTCTAATCTAAGACTATTCCCATACTAAGGTACAATTTGAATCCTATTACCACCTTGAAAAAAAAAAAAGCTTTATTAGCTCTCCGTTGCTTCTAAGATTAAGTAGACTGGTTTTAGCATTCCGATTCTCCAGGTACATATACCTCATACTCCAGCCAAATAGTAATAATACTTGCCAATATATAGTTAATCCTGTTCTACATCTCTCACTTTTATTGAATTCCCTCTGCCTAAAATAGTTCCCTAAACTTTCCGTTTCTACCTCCTCAAATGCTACCATCTTTTAAAGCATGGCCTTAAATTTTGTTTTAGTTTTCTTCCCTGTTCTTATAGGTTCCCCCTAAAAGAAGTGTGTGAACTCTTCAGCCTTGGAATAAATGGTATTTTTATTTATGCCTTTTTAATATTTGTGAGTGTGTGTACATACATATACTTTGTTTTAGGATTGTTTTTATGTTTAGAGATACAGTAACTGTTTCTAGCACAGGCAATAGCCTCAGATCTACTAGATTCAGATAACATTTAGTGCCTACCACATACTCTTCAAGACACTTATTATACATCTCATTCATTCGAGGACACTGAGGGTAAGTAAAGTAACATTACCTTAACTTTTCTACAATGGCTGAGTTTCTTGAGTGTGGAAATTTCAATATTCAGTTTTCTACCATCTAATACCTATCATATAGTAGCTACTCAATAAAAATAACAAAAGCCCTAACTTTTTTCTTCTTCCTACAGTACCTTGGCCATGTAGAAGTTGATGAGTCAAGAGGAATGCACGTCTGTGAAGATGCTGTAAAAAGATTGAAAGCTGTATGTATTTTGTGGTTGCCAGGGTTGGTCTATATGCTGTAAATATTTTCTTAAAATATTTTGCTCAGTAAATTTTAGTGATGCACAATCCAGTAAGAACAGTGTTTCTTTTAAGGCAAAAGACATAAGTTCACTAATAAAGGACATCTCATGTTGTCCATCCAAAGGTGTAAATTATGAAGAACAACTCCTTCAATTTAGGCCAGACATTACCCAAAAGATACTTTTGATTAAGACCCATATTAAACAATGAAATGAATAATATTCTAAAGCCAGAATAAAACTGTTACAGTTAGTGTCTTATCTGTGATAACTGGGTTATAAATTATTGTTTTTAAGTCTATGATAACAAAAGCTTTCAAGGAAAAAATAGAAGACAGAGATTCTGTGTTGAAGGCTAGTGAGGTTTACATTTGGGGAGGACTTACTATCTTGACTGCTACTCCCAATTTCCTTCTCTACATCCCTCTAACATAAACAATATATTTCTCTGCCTCTTGCACAAACTGTGGCATACTTGAAATGGAAAAATCCTTTTCTAAGATAAATAATGTTTTCTTTGCCTTTATGCCATAGAACACATTCTAGGCACATGCCTGTGTATTTAATAAAAGGAGAGAATGGGTTTAGAGCTCATAAAAGTTCAGATGAAAGTGTTAATTTCATATTTGGGATGGATTTGAAAAATGTTTTGAAAAATCTGACAGCCCTCTTCACAACCTTTGGTCTGTCTGGTGTGTGGCCTCCCCACCCCCACCCACCTTTGCTCTGAAAGCTTTAAGCACTACTTCTGCATGCCCTTGCCCCAAATAGCATTAAATACTTGTTGCTTTGGGTTTGCTGGTATGGGGGGCTGCCATTAGTTTAGCTACTAATGAGTGCTTTTTCCCTCAATTTACTTAATAATCAGAACTTTTCTGCTTTTAGGTGCATTCTGTATGACCTTTTTGCTATAATCCCTCAGTATAAAATATATAAAATCAAGAAAGCAACCACTCAGAGAAGTGGATTATATTTTGGAAGAAATGCCTGAGTCTGTTGTAGAAGGAAAAGAAGAAAAAAATAACTGATTATACTATGCAAAAAAGTAATGAAATAAAAACTAAACCAGTATAGACAGAAGAACACATATGTACACACACATGCCCTTTACCTTAAATTTGGTTATTTAAATTCTTAAATGATTGAAGCCCTCCCTTGTCTGTCTTTGCCCTCCAATTATCATGATGTTAAAGGGACTTACATCCACGTTTTATGGTACATAGAACTATAATTTATAGACTTGCCATGTCTACCTGAATATATTCCCCAGTTAAGTATAGCTACAGGTATTGTAATTTTCCAAGAAATATAAATTCAATCTCCTCTTTAACAAAATAATTTTAAGTTCACTAGGAAAATCAGTTTAGCTAAGACTATTTTAAAAAGTAATGTAATGATCTGCCCTGTAGTCATTTAAAGGACATTTTAAACACCATAAACTAATGACTAAAAGCAACAGACGAAACGATGAACAGACTATATACACCTGAAACAAACTACAGTTATTAAAATCTTATAACTTCTGTAACTTAACTGTTAGAAGGTCACTGTGGAATCAGCCTTTAGAAAGTCTTTTAACTCAGTACAGCTTCATGTTCACTCTCTAAATGAGGAAAATCGAGGGATGGTTTAAATTTCCCCAGAAGGTATGTATTAAAAAATGGTGTTTAGTTGTTTAGTGAGCAGTTAACCCTCTTAACTGTTTAGTTATATTTTAAACCTACTTTTAAATAGAAAACATCTGTTTATTATATAGGTAGTAAGGGTTCATTGTATAAAATCCAAATGAACAAAAGCGGTACATAAAATCTCCTGCAATGCCAGAGATAGCCACTGTTTGCCAAGTTTGAAAACTAATTTTTTAGTTAAGTGAATGTTTTTGTTTTATTTTACCTTTTTATATTTTTGGCCAAGAAGATTATAAGCTATAAGCATGATTGAGTACAGGACTATTTAAATAATAAAATTTAATGAGTTTTTATTTTCATCAGAAATAGAAACCAAATTGCCACTTGGTTTAAAACAGTGCCTGGCACATAGTAGCCACTCAAAAAATATGTCTGGAATGAATACGGAAAACAATTCAGTCCTCGACAGGTGGTCAAGTTGAATCTCATAATAATTGCCATAAGCATAATTATATTTCATGTTTAAAGTTTATAAATTCCTTTTGCATACTCTAAAGGATCCTTATTTCCCTGTGGTATTTTATGACTAAAATGAAGTTTTATATATGTTGATTATTTTTCTGTGCATACTTAAACTTCTGAACTTTGAGGGGCAATTGGCCATTTTTGAAATTTTCATTCAAGAAGTTCTTTAAAATTTTTCAGACCAACCCTATCTAGGAGCGAATGTTGCTTATAATTTTACATAGGGAAGCATGTATTTTTAAAAGTGAGAGTGAGTTTAATGCAGTGCCTCCACACTGACGAGCGTACAGTTACTTCGTGTTCTTCATTCTGCTGCTGCTCCTGTGCAGTCAGTAGAGCTGTGCTGGGTTCATAGAACTGTATGCTGGGCAAGTGCCAGACTTCAGCAAGTGCTTGCAACAGTGAAAAATATTTCCGAATTTATCAGAAATAAAAATGCAAACAGTTCCTGAATCAAACACCCTTGGCTGATACTTACTTTCTTACCGATTCTACGTGAGCCAATTTTCAGCCCTGGGTACTCTTATTTGACACATATTTCTGCATCTAAATCAGTTTAAATCAGTTAAAAGAAAGGAAGTTGAATTTAAAAATAAAACCTTTTTATTTTCATTTTTGATAAGTTACCAGAAAAATGTAAAATACACAGGGAGTTTCACTAGATACCTATAGATGTTTTGACTGTTAATTTTTCAACATATTTTTTCCAAATGGATAGTCCTAATGTTTAATTAAAAAGTTACTAGCTTTTACTGTGTGTCCCATTCAAATCAATAAGCAGTCCATCATGACATTCGTATTCTAGTGTACCTCCTCCTACATTAAACTATCAAGTATGCATATTTAAATTAGAGTTATCTTTAATAAAAAAATAAAATAAAAATGGATTGAATTTTTAGGTAACTGATGTCAGTTTCCTGTTCATTACACTCAGACTTTCCCTTGTGTAATGCTGTACTGAGAAGGCTGCAGAAAGTTGGAAGTCTTCACCTTGTTGTTCTGCTCAGATCATGTTAGTCCACAAAAATTTATGACTTTTGTCTTCCCATTCTTACTATGCAGAAATTTCTAGTTGCCTCCCCTCTTACCAAACATTGATCCTAGCAGACATCTATGATCTATAACAAAAATACAATCGGATGCTTGTATTTTGCCAAAAGCTATGTCTCTGGAGGTGTTTTTGTTTCTGTTTACATAATAGATCATATAGCTTCCTCTTAGAGTTTCACATAAATGCAAGCAAATGTAAAAGTGTACAACCTACATATTAAAGGAAAGTTGCATATCTGTGGAACTACTTTAAACACCAAAGTTTTTAAAATTTGAAGAATTATATAGGTCAGAAGTTCCAGTTAAGTAGCAAAACAAACATCATAAACTTATCACTTTAAACTAAAAATCTAATATTCTAGTGCTTTTTAAATTTGTGGGGAATTGAGGAAGTAGGGTAGTTTGCAAGATAGCTTGCTTTTTCCTTGAAGTAGTTCCTTAAAATTTAGGATTATTTTAATTTATATTAGAAATTATCTGCAAACTTAATATTTTCAAATGAAAAGATACTATAACTAAACAAGATAGTGTTTTAAACATATGCTTCTCAGAGCCTAAATATATTTAAATTGTTTTTTACCTTGTATACATAGAGTTGGTTATAGCTATTTTTAACTCACTTATCTTGTGCCATAATTTCACAAATTAGCCACTTAGGGATTTAGATTGTATGAGATATTGTCTATGGACAATCTATTGTTCATTTTCAGTGTCTTTATACCACAGTCAGTGCTGGGTGAGGAGTAATGTCATTCACCAGTCTATTCTGTAAAGAGTGTATCGGGCCTTTGGTTGTCTTGCTGGACACTGATCCAAGATGCCCTTCCTTTTGAAAGGTCTTTTCTTCTCATTGTCTCTGTAAATGTCTCTTCCTCTGTCTTGGTTTTAGACTAGTTTCATTATACTACCAGTTTCTAATATGTTGGTTTTTTTATTCACTATTTGATATATTTTTTTCTAATATATGTTTTTGTTTTAGCAGGTAAAAGAATCATAACTTAATTGTTTTTTAAAAACAATACTCTCTAATAACTATCTTTTTATGCATTTTGCACGTCAACCTTTTTCATTAACATCTGAGATCTTTTATAAAAAGAAAGCAAACTCCGTGTTTAACAAGCGCTTTTCTGGGAGCTAAATTAAATATTAATAGATCTCTTTCCCTCACCTCACTGTCCCTTAAGAATGGTGAATCTTTTAACTTTGGCTGCATCCTTAAAAGCTGATGGTTGCTCGGTCTAACAAAACTAGGGTCACCAAATTTGGCAGCAGAAATAAAGTTAGTCTTACTGTGATAACTACCCCAACTCCTTTATTATTTTTCCAAGTTAAGTTCAAAACAGTTTGTGGAAATGATACATTTGATACTGTTTGTCATTTTCAACACTTAGGGAGCAAAGAAACCATTTAGTGTTCGAATGACTATAAATTTTCTGAGAGAGTCAAATTTCAGTACAGTTGTTTTTTTCTAGACATTCGCCCATCATTAAAAACTGATTATAAATAGTAAAGGCTTCAAGTGTAGTTTAACCAAAAGTAGGAAATGTAAAGTTAATGTAGCTTGGGTGAATTAGAACCCATCTACTTTGCATGAATTCTTCAGATTTTAAATGGTGACCAGTTTTTAAAGTTTGTATGTGCTTAAAACTTGGTGCTGGGGCCATACATAGATAACTATGTCTCTCTCATGTACATAGTTTCAGAATTCTGTACTTAACAACTGTCCGTGCAAGTTTCTTTATTCTAAAACAGTAACATTAAAAAAAAAAAAAAAACCCTCTATTCCTTACATTTCAGTTGTTCACAGATGTGGTTATGTTCTCATATATTTGTTTTCTCTGCTCCAGGGAGATCATTAGCCTTGTGTTTTTTATAGATGATTTATTCTGTATTTGGAATAGAATTTATTTATTTATTTATATTTTTTCCCATTACCATTTATCCCGCTTACACCCTCTTCCACCTCCCCCCAACCGCCTCCCGCCACTGCTGGAATAGGACGTATTTCTTGTTTCCCCCTGATTGTCATGGGATCGATCAGCACACGTACACATCAGTCCTGATGCAGAAGGAAGCATTGTCCAAGTGACCTCTTGAACTCAGTGAGAGAAGGTCTGACACGGACCCTTGCTGTGCACTCATAGTTTAATTTTTTGTGTTGCTATGTGATTATGTGGTCATTTGAATGTGAACTGGTTTTTTAATTGATGACTTCCACATAGTTGACCACTTTTCAATTGAAATATGTATATGGAACTAGTCTTCTATTGACTACACACTATTATGAAATTTAAAATGCGAATCTCACAAAACTAGTATGTCCTAGTCTTTTTCTCTGCTACCAAATTTGGATAATCTCTGTTTTAAAAGTAAATAGAGAACACTAAACTAACTAGCCGCTCTGCATGGATACAGGCTCTGATTTCTCCTCATTCTTTCCATGGATTCTCAGGCCATACAGTATGTTTCCCTGCATTTTCATGTCACTCCTTGTATGGATAACTCTTTAAAACTCACTCCCCCCCCCCTTCTCCTACTTTGCCCTTTACCCAACTTCCTTATGTGCTTATTGGTGTGAAACCCTGGGACATTTAGCCCATACAATAATAGCGCTCGACTTGTCCCCCTGTTCCTCCAGGAAAGGAAGTTCTTCAAAGGCTTCTTTGGAAAAGTAAGTTTGATGCCACATTTGTGCTTGCTTTATAAGGAGTTACACCCCTAGTATAGCACTGATGTATTAAAAAAAAAAAAAGAAAGAAATATAGCTTTGGTATCTCTATAATACAGGAATTGATTTGACCATATATGGAAATTAATGAATTAGAAAGTTGCTATCTATGATATTACCTATGTCTGTTAACAAATCTGATGATTCCTAGGAAAGTCCAATAAATACAGTAGGTTAAAAAAGGATTGTCTCTTTAAGACTAGGTGTTCAGTTTAATTTGATCTTGCAAAACTGTTATATTAACATATTAGCTGAATTTTTAACAAGTGGATTTTACTTAGTGTTCAGTATTGACAGAGAAATGGGAAGAATTAATTAAATTCAAGTGAAAATTAAATGTCTCCCAATTTTTATACTTAATGCTAGTTTTTTCAATCTAAGTTAAATTTCAGGTGAAGTAAGTGAAAGTACATAAACTTATCTTTGGGGATCCTATGATTTTTAACCTGGGCTACTTACTAATCTAAGAAAAACTATCTTGATTAGTTTACTGAGTATCTGTCTCATGTGAGTGTTCTGTAGATGCTTTCAAGTAATAACTGTTTAATGTTCAGATTTCCTTAGAATTAATATGTGTACAAGTAGGTAAATATATTTGTAGCATTTTTGTGTCCACATTTAGTTTTGAGTGTTACAAAATAATACAGACTGTGAAAGTATAAGAAAAAACTGCTGTCATTGGATAACAGTGTAAATTACTAAAAGTTCATAGGAATATAAAAATCCCATCACAATTGTTTTTTTTACTGGGTGGTTTTATTACTTTGAAAATTTGCTTTATAAAACAAATAGTTCCCATTTCCTTCTCAAGTAAATATTTTAGTAATAACCCATTTTTACATGTTCTTGTTTAGGGCACCTTTATATTAATGTAAACAAATTTGAAGGATTTTTAGAGTGAATGTTTTAATTTAGTTACTGCTGTCAATCTGAAATAAAAAGTCATATAACTGACCCACCACACATGTCACCATAAAAATTTTTAATAGACATTTTGAGTCTGAGTCAAATTAACAGGTTCATAGTATGTGGGGTCATATCTAGAAAGAATTAATTCTATAAACATTTCCATTATTATTAATTGGTACTTAATTGTTAAGGAAATGTTTTTTGCAGAGTGCTTATTCTTTTCCAAATAGAATTTCTCCAAACAATTCCACATCACCACAATTATTACACAATTTTTATTTTGTAAGTGATTAGTTTTTAATATGCCCCACTATAGTAAAACAGCCTTGTCTATGAAGGCTGGGTTGTTGAAATTTACTTCATATAGAAACATGTTAAAAGTATATTTGTTTCGAAGTTTATAACACGGTGCTGAGAAACAAAGGCGGGTCTCATTTCAGAATCAGTCCCAAGCTGGCAGTGTCATCCCTGTGTGGGGTCCGGTGCACCTGCAGGACAGCCGGGCGGGGCCACCCCCGCTTCGTCCCTATTTTCACTGTGTCTGCCACGTGATAAACATGGCATGAAAAACAAAATTATGAGCCATCTCACTTCCTCTTTACAATAACCTTGAAATTATTATTCTCCCTATTTTGCAAGAAAACTGAAGTTTTATAGAGGCTAAGGGACCCACCCAAATTCACAGATATAATAAGTGGTAGAAGCTAAGACTTGAACCCAGATAAGCTGACTCTGGAGCCCACACTCTTAATCAGTGTGCTGTATAATCACTCTGTTTTCGTCTTACTTACAAGCAAACTTTAAAAGATTTAACCCTAAAGGATGCTAATAAATAAAGAGCTTCCTGGAAACTTATTTTTACTCTCTGACTTCTTTAATGGTAGTTAACTTTGGATTTATCTCTAGTTAAAATTTGCTTTATTAGTTAAAGCTTTAAAGAGTCTTTTTTAGTGATTCAAATTAACATACTTATTTTGGAGATATTTAAATCATATTAGTGAGTTTGATGCCCACAGGATTTCCTTAAAAGGTGCTAAGTAATCCCATACTGGCATCCATGAACAAATGTGACTATCAGAATGTTTTCTTAACGTTACTGCAGGGGGAATTCTTTTTATGGCAGGGTGATTTTATTCTAATATACAATTTAAAAAATTACAGTAAGTCATTCAGAGAGTTTGGAAAACCGAGGCGGGGAAAGCATCTCATAATCTTAACCAGAACTGTGCTTGTAAATGCAAAACTTTACTTCAGAGCCTTTTAAATCTTTCAAGTTGCCATCATTCAACTCAAGTCCACACTGTACTACAAGAAATAGGCTGCTGAAAGAGACTTGGCTGATGAGTTTGCTAGGTCAGTTGTGGTTTGATGAAAGCTGAAAATGAAGAATCTCATAGAACAGTATGTGATAGGGAGTTTTTATCCAGTACAAGTCCCCATAAATTTTGATGTTTTCTTAGTCTTCATGTCATGTGCGACTTAATGGTCCAAGCGTAAGGAGAACAACGGATGTTAAGAAATGTTTCCATCAAACACATCTGCATGAAAGTAGGTAGATGTAAGAATTATTAGCTCTTGATTCTGAATTTATAAGTCATGGCCAGGAGGACTGCTGCTGCTTTTCCCTAAGTTGCATCCTGGACCTGACTATACAGTCATTTCCTATTCCTGCATCACCTGCTGCTGGGAGTAGTGCCCCCAGAAGCTTCATCCGTAGGGAGTAGATACCTGGCTCTGTTACTGGCCTCTGCTATTAACCTATTGTGAGCTTATGCACATCTTAAAGGAGGTGGAAAACTCTGAGAACCTGAAATAACTTATTCCAAAGTAGCACATTAAATAGCTCATTATTTTAGGGAAGTCAAGAATGTAGTCAACTTTTTAGGAAGTGTTATATGCATCTTCATTTGTGTTTTTGGCCGTTCTAGACCAGTACTTCATTACCTAGTAATTATAGCGCATTTAACTTTTGAAAAGGATTTTATAATATTAATATATTTGAGGGACCCCATGAGCTAAGTAATCTATACTCCCATTTCTATGAGGAACTAACTGAACACAGAGATACAAAATGCTTAGACCTCCCTATTAAGTCTCTTTTTAAAGCCGTCGTATCAGAAAAACTCAGTTCACTGTACTCCTGTGGGTCTTTCTCCTGTGTCTCCCTTACTATTCACACAAAATATTTCACTTCTGGTCACCAAATATGTGGAGATTTTCCCCACACCAAGCAATTCTTTGCAACAACAGCTGGGTATCCTACAATTTGAGTTCTGACACTGCCTACCTGGAGATAGTGTCAGATCCCACAGGATAAGGACTCAATCCCACAACACTGCTCCCACCTTATTTCAGATGCCAGCTGCAAGCAGTAGGTCCCCAGGTTACTCACAACTTCCGTCCAGTTGTTTGGCTACAAATTGAAGGTTCCCATGATCTCTCCCTCAGGTTTGACTAATTCACTAGAGCAGCTCACAGAACTCAGGCAAACACACCAGTTTATCAAAGGATGTGATAAAGAATACAGATGAAGTGATACCTAGGGTGAGGTCTGGGAGGATCCCAAGCTCAAGAGCTTCTGCCCATGTGGAGTTGGGGTGCGTCACCCTCCCAGTGTGGGTGTGTTTGCCAATGTGAAAGCTCTCTGAACCTCTTAACATGGGGATTTTATGGAAGCTTTCTCACATGGTGGCTTTACTCCATTTTTAGTTCCTCTTCCCTCTCGGACAGTGGAGGGTGGGGCTGAAAATTCCAAGCTTCTAATCAGGGCTTGGTCTTTCTGGTGACCAGCCCTTATCCAGGAGCCCACTCAGAATCACTGCATTAGAACAAAAGATGCTCCTAGTGCTGTTACCACTTAGAAAATTAAAAGGGTTTGGGGAGCTCTATGGCAGGAACTGGGGACCAAGACCAATATATATTTTCTATATCTTACAGACATTTACTTATAGTTATATAGAGCTTTATAGGTTATGATATTCTTTGACCTACTTTGTAATTTGCTACTCACAACACCTCCGTGAATTAGACAGGATAGTTAATGAAACTACATTTTACAAATGAATGAATTAGCTCCAAGAGGTCACCCAGCTAGTAGTAAGTGGCAGTGCCTACCCTGAAACCAAGGTTTTCAGAAGCATGCTGCAGAGTTCTTTCACCTACCCCGTATTAATGTTCTCCCATTCAAAAGTATTGGCCTTTGCTGTCCTCAGGTGAACCTTAATTAAAATGAATGAAGAAGGGCCTAATACAGAGGACACAGACTGTTCAAAGGCCTGAATGCTTCCCACAAACATGTGTTGTATGGCCTGTGCAGTTTATAACTTGGAATTAGTTGCCAGTATTCCAGACATTGGAGTCGTGCACGTAAAAACTAGGATGTGTTTAAAACAGAGATGCTCACCGACCTGCATCCATGCCCACATGCTCTGTTTTCCCTCTTATTTAAGGGATGAGCATGCTGCTGGCTGCGGCCAGCGCCTCCGGTAGATGCTAATTATTCCAGCTCCTATTTATTCTAGCAGTGCTACCCCCCTCCTCCACGATCAGTTTTCTTTCATTAGTGGATTGTCCACTAGTATGAAAATAAACCATCCTTTAAAGAAAGGTTTCTTCTTAGTGCCTAGAGTTCCTCTTCTCCCTTCCTTTGTTAAACTCATTTAATCAGGCTTTTGCCCTCACTACTCCGCCAAAGCTGTTCTTGTCAGTTCTTCCTCTACATTACTATTCCAATGGTCTTGTCACCTTACTTAACCTATCCAGCAGCATTGGACATAGCCCATTCCTTTCCTTCCTTGAAACACTCCATTTCTTTGGAGTTCAGGGATCATATTCTTGGCTTTTTCTTATAACGCTGCCTACTTTGCTGTTTGGTTCATATACGCTACCATCCTTATTTTTCTCCAAAAGCCTTTAAAGGCCCTTTTCACTTAAGAAAATGCAGGAAATAGAGTACGTTAGTGTCGCAGACTAAAAGTTTCTGTACCGTCAATGAAGCAGCCTTTAGAGATCGTGCCAGTCTCAGACCCCATAGAAAGCTGTATTTCTCTCCCTTCACTGCTTTGTCCTTTGAGGAATAGTCACTGTATCTTGGAATTATAAGATAAAATCTGTTTATTACATGATTTATTAAGAAATTCAAATGTCATCAAAGTATAAGACTTTAAGGCTTTTCTCCAGTTAAAAAAAATGAAGCCAAGTTTTCTGTGACAGCAAAGAAGTCTCTTGATTTATTACAAGGCACAGCATGTCCTGGTTGCCTGTTAATATGTCATTACTCTGTAGTGACTGGGTTTTCTCAGTGTGCAGACGTGCACAGAAAGACTGACCCGTGATTCTTTACACATTGGGTGTCCTTGAAAGTCTCTTTGGTTTGTAGCGGAACTTCGTAAAACAGAAAGCAAATCACTGTTGCTCAGAAAGAGTGACGTGTTCTGCCCCTGCTGCCCAAACTGCTGACTGCTGTTGCTTTGTAACAGCTCATGGCTCTGCCAAATTACACTTCCATGTGTCTTCGTAGCATTTCTTCACGCTGGCTTACATTAGAACATCCGCTTAGCCTTTTTGCCCTTATCTGTCATATGCCCAGCAGAATTGTCTTGCCTCCAAATACTCTGTTTATGTTGGTTAATTGCATGCTCTTACCTCACTGGGATTTGGGGAGTCATAGAACTTCAGAGGTGGAAAGCACCTGAGATCGGAGTCACAGTTTAAAATAATAGGAGATAAGCACATTTGAAAACAATAAAAACAGAAAAGAAAATGGGGGGGGGAGTGTTGAGAGGGAAATGCAGGCAACTGTAATTGAACAACAATAAAATAATTTAAAAAAAAAATAATTCAGGGACACAATTTCAAACAGATTTTAATATCTCAATATAATGAATTATCTTTTCAAAAAGATTTAATTAATGATCACTTCTCAGGGATTATGATTATTATATCAGGTTGGCATACTGTGGCACAGTGCCTGGTTTGGTGAATAAAGTTTTATTGGAACAAAACCATGTTCCTTTGTTTATATATTGTCTGTGGCTGCTTTTGTGCTGCAGTGGCCTAGTTCATAGAACGTATGGCCTTAAATATTTATCTGGTCCTTCACATAAAAAGTTGGCCGATCTCTGATTTAAACAATTTAAAATTTTATTTCTCCAACCAGGAATCTGAAATACTTTCCTAGATAACACCGATATGTAAAATGAAAGAGTACCTGTAAGGATCTGTCAACCTACTGAGAATATCACCAACTTGTGATCTTTGACCTTTTTCAATTTATTTCTTATAGAAAATGTCTATTGAAACAAAATACTCTGGAGATAGATTGATAGATAGGCAATGATAGTTCTTTATTGTAATTAGTTATTTCAGTTACCTTTTACCGTGAGCAGCTTTTAAATTTAGGGACAGTGATGTTACAGTTTCCTGAACTTGGTTAAGTTACTGTATCCATGTTATTTTTGCAACCATTGTGTTTCTTCACTGGTGTTTTCATTTTTAGATTATCTGTACATTTCTTTTGTAATATGTATAAGTTTCCTAATTTAGTAAGTTGTAATAGATCCACTACCTGCTATCATTTTCTCCAGTGTCAGCCTGCTTAATTTCTGTGTTGCTTTATATCTACCCATAATGAAAGGTATTTAAGGCAGATGTTAATTTTAAAATCCTAAGTTGGATATTTAAAGAGTTGAGTGGTTACTTGAAAGTTATAATTACATTTGTCATCTTTCATTCATAGGTTAGCTTGAGCCTTCTACTCAGATTTCACCAGCTTAAATTCAGAGTTAACTGAAGTTCTCTCCATGTTAGACTCATTTTCTTTCCTCAAAGAATAAGCAATTTTCTCTTTGTTGTAAAACTTTTTAGCACATTGACACTAGTCAGTGTGAATTCTACCTATAACCTTGAGATCATTGTTAAAATACAAAGTGTTGGAACAATAGTGATGAAATAACTCTTAATGTCTTACATCTACATTACCCCACCACATTGTTATTAGTTTCTGAAGTATTATGTAGTCTTTTTTTGTAAGATTTTATGTATTTATTTCTAGAAGGAGGGGAAGGGAGGAAGAAAGGGAGAGACATCAATTGATTGCCTGTCAAATTGGTGGCCTTTGGGTTTGCAGGATGACACCCAACCAACTGAGCCACACTGGTCAGGGCTACTGTATATTTTTTTAAGAGGTGTTTGTGGCAGACTCACCCTCAACTTGGCCTACATCCATTTGGACACGTACTTTTCACCTCTTTCACAGTGACTCTCACACCTTGACCTCTTTCTTTTTCTTTGTCTGAATTTAAAAAGAAAAAAGAGGTGTTTGTGTCACTAAGATGTACGTAAATTGTACATTTCATACTTACTCTGGGTGATTTGTTTGTTTTGCTAGCCGACTTGTCCTTATCTCCTTGGGTGTTAGTTTTAAGTGGACAGTTTTAGGGTAAACACAAAAACTTTTCATCTTCTCTCTGTGACCTTTATCATTTTCTAAAAATTTCTTAGGAATATTATTTTATATTATCAGAGTGAAAGACTAAAGTTCGCAGAAGCATTGCCACTATACAGAACCTATGAGGGAAAGGCTGGACTTAATTTCAGCTACAGGTGTCTTGGAGCTTTAAAATCTCAGAGACTGCTGGAAGTAACTGTGATGTGGCAAACTGGAGTGACATCCAAGTGCCAGCATCCAGGTGTATAATCAGATACAAAAAAAATGTATGTTATCTGTTTTCTTCTCCTCTTTAGAGAGATCAGAGGTCATGAAATATGACAAATATACTGCTTCACTGAGAAGTTAGTACAACACCATTACAAAGACGTACCTCAAAAAGTAGAGATGTTTTCATAACAGGATAATTGGGCCAATAAAATGTTTCATTTCCCTGTCAGGGGTGTCCAACCTTTTGGCATGTCTGGGCCACACTGGAAGAAGAAGAGTTGTGGCAAGGTGGTATAGGGCAAGCAAGCAGGCTGGATACTTAGGTAGAATTTTTATGTTACTGACTTGAGGTGGAATTTCTTCTCTGGGAAACCTCCGTTTTTACCTTAAGGCTTTCAACTGATTGGATGCCCCCCTCCCCACGTATTATCAGGTTAATCTCCTTCTCCTAAAGTAAATTAATTGTAAATGCTAATCACACCTACAAAATACCTTTACAGCAACATCTGTACTAGTGTTTGACCAAACAACTGGTAAACTGTAACCTACCCAATTTGACAGATAAAATTAACCATTACAACCTCTATTGCTATACCATGTCTTCTTCGTTGCTAAATCCGATGGACACTTTTCACAGTTTTTCTTACTTGATCCCTTTGCAACATTTGACATTTTGAACTGCCCCATTACTTCTGAAACCCCTCTCCCTTAGTTTCAATTATCCTAATGTTTTCCAATTTCCTGTCCTTCCGGCTATTCCTTTTCTCATATTTCAAAGGCTTAAATTAACTCATCTTCTCCCAATTCTTTAATTATTGATAGTCTTTTCTATCCTTGGCCCTCTTATTATTCCCATTATTGATGTCTCCCAAATCTCAAATTCCATCTTAGAATTCTCTACTGAGCTTCCCACCTATATATCCAATTACCTGTTGCACATCTCCACCTGGATATTGCACGAACACCTCAAACTTTGCTTATCCAAAACCGAAGTCCTATCCTTTCCCTCTCAAACTTGCTTTTACATCTCTTCTATGCTCTATCTTAGTTTGTGGTACCTCTCCACCCAGTTACCCAAATCAGGAACCAGAGAGGATCCTCAGCTTCTCCCTTACATTTACCGTGTAAAACCTCTCCATCCCGATCTCATTCAAGAAAGCTCAACCCTCGTTTTCTCTCACCTGGAATCTTGGTGTGGTCGCTTTGCCTCCTGTCATTCTCTTTCCAACCCCTCTGTACTGATGGCAAAGTGATGTTTTAAGAATGGCAGTCTCTTTGACCGCGTTTAAATTCCTCCAGTATCTCCTAATTGCCCACAGAATTAAGGTGTAATTCTTTAGCAGGCCTACAAGGCCCTCTGTGGCTAGGCCTTTCCTACACTTTAGCCCCCACACACCTTGCTCACCCATCATACTTGCAAGCGAATACTTTTAGAGCCCTGTCATGCCTGTCTTGCTGTCTCCTGCCCAGCATGTTCACTATTTCTATCAGTTCCCTTCCTTCCTACCCGCCCCGAACATCCAGAAAAATTACTTAAGTACCCAGTTCTGTCTCCTCCTTTGAATAACCTTTCTCGATTCCACAAATAGATTTGACCATGCCTACTGCCCGACATCATTATACATTGTTTTCAGCTCTACTATAGTACTTATCACCGTATTATTTTTTTGTCTATCAGTGTCACCTTTCAGTGGGCTGTGAACTCAAGTATTCTCACTGTCTGGCATATGATAGACTCTGATGTGATGTGTGGTGGCGATGGAGATGATGAGCCGAGCGGATCACACAGTCGTTTAAATAAGGATGTGCCTTCCGTATTGAGGGGTGTCGGGCTTGGGCACGGAGGAGAATGGCAGACATTTCTTTACCTTCCTCTGTCCCTTCTAGAAGCTGCTGCTTCGAACCTGTAATACCTGATCCCTTTATACCTATTCTCAGCTTTCAGTTTGCTTTTGTTTTATTTTGCTTATATCCTCGGAGCAGTAAGGAAGAGAGAAAGCTGTTAAGTTATTATTGCAAACTGCCACTCTCCCATTTTCATTTCATTACAGGAGAAATCATACATCAGTTTGTTCCCATGTGATTCTTGTGTGCAAAAGAATTCTTTTCTCAGCAGTAAAAAGAATTCATGATATAATAACCATATTTTTCAACAGTTTCTTAGTTCTTCTATGTCCCCAAAATGGTCCCATGCATTTAATGTCAAATTAAAAACTAAACTAGTTCTGTGTTAATCATGAGAGAAGACGAAATAATGGTTTTTTAAAGGAATAATGATAAATTCTTGGATTTTTAACATGAAAATTGCAGCAGACCAAAGGTCCTGCTATGTACATTGGGGTCAGATAGTAGGATGGTCAGCATCTCAATTTAGACTTACGCATTACTCTCTGCTCTCAGTACACTTGTAGAAGCTACTTGTGGTGTAACTCCTTATGTATTTAAATTTATCTGACTCTTGGTTTTCTTGGTTTATTTTTTAAGTGGGTGAAGAATCTACTTATGAATTCTTTGCCCTTTACGGAATGTGGTATCTTGGTTTAATTCCATATATCCCTCCCCTTTTACTTAATTTTATCGTATTATTTTGCATTGTGTTTCTAAAACAATGGCTTTGGTTTGTTTTTTCCCGAATGTTTCTGCAGTTTGGTTTGAGTATCTGGCTTTGGGCACCCCTCCTGGATTCCATTTGTACTTGTGGTTTTTGGAAGGAAGAAGTCAGTGTTTTCTATGGAAGATGACTCTTTTTTGTTAATATTGTGTATGTGTGTCTCTCCCCTCCTTCCTTTTTGGTTTCTCTTAAAAGACTGGAAAGAAAGCGGTTAAGGCGGTTCTGTGGGTATCAGCAGATGGACTCCGAGTTGTGGATGAAAAAACTAAGGTAAAACTTTTATAAGCTTAAATGTAACTACTCATGTTTTTCTAATCCCTGATGAGCCAATATAATGCCATTAAGCAGTTGGAATCACTCTGTATCCTTTCACTTGGAGTTTAGAGAGAGGAAGGAGTGGGGAATAAACAGTGATTGGTTGTTCTACTTATTTATGCATTTATTGGTTACTTCTTGATAGAACCCACATCCTTGGCCTATAAGGAAGATGCTTTAGCCAACCGAGCTACCTGGCCAGGGCTTTGTATCTTTCCACTTTGTCCAAAGTACAATCTTCTCAGACTAGTTAGTGTTTACGAAACCAATTTAGTTACTCATTTACTTGATAAAAAATAGAACTCACTCAACATTTTGCTCTACATGACACAGCATGTTTAGCCTGCCAAGCATTGTCATTTAATGTTAAGATCTGAGGTCTATTTTTGTTACATATTTTTTTAAATGTTTATCCCTACAGATGTAGAAAATGATGTAAATGATGATAAACCTTTTACCACAGTTAAATTAAAAAAAAAAAAAGATAGACCACATTCGAAATTTCTTCTTGTTCCTTAATAAAACACTGTAGTTTTTAAAAGTGATATTTGAACTGATTAACCTATTATGTAACTGAAAGCCCAATTCAAATGAAATCTTGAAGACTTGTAAATGGCTCATTTAGCTGAAATTTACTTAGAATTCACATACTATATCAAATCATAGGTAGCATTTTGCATTTGAAAGAAAGGGATCGATCCTACATGCCTCATTAAGAACAGAGACAGATTCCTCCCTTAGAGAGCATATGGTATTATGTAAGTACATTAATCATTAATTTAAATTTCCTAAGAGACCTTAAAGTCTGGAGAAATTTTAACAGGACAGCAGGTTTTCAAAAAAACCCTCAAATGTTGCTGGACCTAGGAGAAAGGCTGTCAGGTAAAGAGCAGTTTGATGGGTAACTTGCCTGATATATTTTAAGTGATGTAATATGAGGGGGGATCGCCCCCCCAAAAAAACCCAGAATTATCTTCTGGTGGGCAGGACCCTTGCAGTGCAGGCTCCCCCTGCTAGGGGAGTGCTCTAGGAACCTGTCTGTGTCAGTGGACCAGCTGGTGTTGTTGTGAGCGGCTGTGTTCAACTTCAGTGAATTTTTTTTTTTTGAAGACTTCCAATGCATTTGCCCATTTTATAATGGGTGATTTACGAGTGTACCTGCCCACACTGTGCTGATTGTTTGGCGGTTTTTGACCAAAAATGGCATGACCCTCATGCCCGCCCACCCCCCATTCACCTGATCTTGCCCGAAGTGACTTTGTTTCCCCGGATGAAAAAAGATATCAAAGGCAAATGTTTTGTTCATGTGGAAGAAGTGAAACAAAAGGCACTAAAGGCATCAAAATCGACGAGTTCAAAAACTGTTTTGAGCAGTGGAAAAAAATGCCTTTAATAGGTGTATTGCATCAACTGGAGAGTACTTTGAAGGTGCCTGAAGTTTAAACATGTAAGAATAAATACAGAATTTTTTATAAATAAATTCTGGGGGAGGGTTTTTGGGTCCGCCCTCGTATAGCTGCATTTCAGTTACTTTGATCTTTCATCTACGGCTTTTTCTGCTTTTTAAGTTCAACAGAGCGGTAGTGTTAAATGTATGTGGCTCTTGGAAACAATGACCATTTTAGTTAATTATTTTTAAGAACTTGGGCAGTTTTCATAAGTGTTTTGGATAAAATTTGCACACGGAGGCTACGTTTTTTCATTGATTTGTATGTACTATAGTGAGAAAGTGATGTTTCCCCCTGGTGGCTGCTTATAGCACTGGCAATAATTAGTTCTTTCCACACACAGTAATAATAGTAATTGGTGGATTGTCACTCTTGGACCCATTACGAGTGGAAAAGAAATTTTGCAATGTGTATAATCTATAAATGGCTCATATTTAGAATATGTAAACAACTCCAACACATCAGTAAGAAAATGACAGCCAACACAAAAGACAATCACTTTGCTAAAGAGGAAATTCGTAGTAATCAAGGTTGTGCAAAATAAAATCACAGTGAGTCACCAGAATTGCAAGATTGAAGGGTTATATGGAGATTGGATTAAGTATATTGACTTCAACATATTACAAATTAATTAAACATGAATCTGCCATGATAAAATTAGAATCAGCAAGCATATGTTTTAGAATATGAAGATGGCCCTGGCTGGTATGGCTCGTGTACCACCCTATGAACCAAAAGGTCACCAGTTCAAATCCCAGTCTCAGGGCACGTTCCTGGGTTGCAGACCAGGTTCCAGTTGGCGGCCTGGGTCGGGGGCATGAGAGAGGCAGCCAATTGATGTTTTTCTCTCTTTCTTCCTCCATCCCTACCCCTCTTTCTAAAAAAATAATAAAATCTTAAAAAAAACCATGAAGATGAAGTCAGGGGAGGCATCTGGGCAAAGGGCCTCATGGGGTCCCTCTTAGGTCAAATTCTTTTTTTTTTTTTTTAAGATTTTATTTATATATTTTTAGACAGAAGGGAAGGGAAGGGAAGGAGAAAGAGATGGGGAGAAACATCAATGTGTGGTTGCCTTTCTCCCCCTCCCCCACTGGGGACCTGGCCCGCAACCCAGGCATGTGTCCTGGACTGGGAATTTAACCGGCGACCCTTTGGTTCGCAGGCCCATGCTCAATCCACTGAGCTACACCAGCCAGAGCAGCTTCATAATACTTTATTTTACAGCTCCCCCCGACCCTATTCACAATCATGTAAGAATCCCAGGAGATTACTCAGGCCAAAGAGGCTAGTCCTGTTCCCAGACTCCTCTTGGAGCAATGGTTCTCAGCTGGCGGCACATTTGAAATCATCTTGGGTCACATTTTGAGTGTTCATACCACTGGCCTCAGATCTAGCTGTTCCGTAGGCTTGATGCCTCAGATAGAGGGATGTTTGCTTTATGAAATGAATATTCTGTGTTTCTCCTGAGAAGCTTGAATAACCTCGTAAGTTCTCTGTTCCTTTTTGCTTCCCTTTTTCTAGGACCTCATAGTTGACCAGACAATAGAAAAAGTTTCTTTCTGTGCTCCAGATAGGAACTTTGACAGAGCCTTCTCTTACATATGTCGCGATGGCACCACTCGGCGCTGGATCTGTCATTGCTTCATGGCTGTCAAGGACACAGTGAGTTCAGCATGGATTTCATCACAACTAGCCTCAGCCAGCCAAGCTCCTTCCTGGTTGGCTCAGTCAAGCAGTTTCCACTACATTTTTGACAAGTACCTGCAGTTACAGCCCTTAGAAGTGGCTAAACTAGCCCGCTTTCATTCCTTTTATTCACATAATCCACACTCTTGGTGTGACCCTCCAACTCATGGAGCAAGATGACTAGCTGAGATCCAAGGTCATTAAAGGAAAATAGGAGTATTCTGGTGAGGGTGACTACTAAACTTTATTTGAAACTTTTCATTATTAGAACTGTTTTCAAGATTCTTACATGTATTCGTTTGCTAAGACATCTGGGTGGAAGATACTGGCATTCAGAAGGTGCTTATAAATTTATTTGCAAAGAGACTGTACTACAAATGAAAGAACTAAGTTGGAGTATATTTTCAATTAATTAAAACAATCGAAATACTAAATTATGGTATAATGGAGTATGCTAAAAATTGTTGCATAATAGAAATGTTTGCTTTTGTTTAAAAATAGAGAATAACCTAATATCCTTTATGTAAAATACCCAAAATCCTGACATGAAAGACAAGTCTCCTACAGAGTGGCGATCTTAACTATAATTATAGGATGGCATTGAGTGTGTATTTTCTGAGTTTTTAAAAGTCCAGATAGAATAAGGCAGTACAGCCATTCCTGAAGGCTTCAACCCAATAAACTCTTGCCAAAGTTTAACCTGAAAGCGAAGTGGTGACTGTACTCTAAAATTGAGCAAAAGGTTTTTTTAAGTTCTTGGAGACAGTGGTATAAACAAATATTAGGAGCTCAGGCTCTGAATCAGATTTGGGTTCCAGACCTGATTCTGGTTCTTACTAGCTGTGATATTTGTGGCAAGTTAGTTAACATTCTCTCAGTCTTATCTTCTATAAGATGGAGATAACAGTTGCAAAAACTAACTGAAATAATGAATATAAGCACTCTTAGCATAAGGTCTGGGCCATGGTAAGTGCTCCAAAATACTGTGTGTTACTAGTAAAGCTGTTTGTTTCTCCAGCTGGTCTGGGGTGGTGCTTGAATAGGGATATGTCTTCAATAACTTCTGCCCTGAACCTAAGAGAAAGAATAAACTGCCTCGGCCCATAGCTCCATCCTGGTAACAGAGCTGGGCGCAAATGCAAACGGGGTCTAAGGCTCTTTCAGTACTCCCTCCTGTTTCCTGCTTTCCTGCCTGCCCTTATGCCACCCTACTGGAAAGTTAGAGGGAACCTCATGTGGGTTCATAAAGAGTAAGTCTGTCAGTCTTCAAGCAGGGATGTGAAATCTTACAGTTCACAGTCATGTGAAATCTTAGGGACAAAAAGCATTTCAAACATTACCTCTCCTTAGGATATCTGACATCGGCATATGCAGTCCAGGTAAATTACTTGCTCAGAGCCGTGTGTAGGAGCAGATGCTTACATGGTTCGATTATGAAAACTCCACGAAGTGTTCACTCTTGTCAAATACATGTCTTCTTAGTATTAATGATGCCAGTAGTTATTACATCATCTCTAACTTTGAAAAAAAAATTTATTGATTTGAGAGGGAGAAAAAAACATCAATTTGTTGTCCTACTTATTTATGCATTCATCGATAGATTCTTGTATGCACCCTGACCAGGGATCAAACCTGCAACTCTAACTCTTTATTCTGCAGTCAGAGATACGGTCTAAAGTTCAAATAATGCTTGATGGAATATTATGCAGCAGTAAAAAAAAAAAAGAATGAAATCTTGCCATTTGTGACATCATGGATGGACCTAGGGGGTATTGTGCTAGCGAAATAGGTCAGAGGAAGACAAATGCTGTGTGGTTTCACTTGCCTGTGTACTAAAGAAAACAAACAAGCAAAGAACGGAATAAGAGCAGATTCATAGAAACAGAGACCCAAGGGATGGAGACCCTAAGCGAGGGGGCAGAGGGAACGCGTGAAAGGTGAAGGAAAATATAGTCAATAATATTGTGATAAGTTTGCACAGTGAAGATAATTACTAGAATTAGTGTGGTGATCGCATTGTAAGATTTAAAAATGTTGAATCACTATATTGTACACCTGAAATTAGTATAACTAATATAATAATGTATGCCAACTATACTTAAGTTTAATAAATAAAATGAGCAATAAAGATGAAGATAAAATAAGTAACCCTGATAAAAATAATTCATTGAATTTATTAAATTTACTCTCAGTAATCAATCCAGTATATCTTTAAAACAATATTTAGTTTATATAAGCCCCCCCTCTCCTTCCACAGACAAACAGATCCGTTTTTGTTTAATTCCTCTATAAGAAGAGAGTGTGGATGAAAACATGCTTTAACTTCTGCTTGTGTGTGGTTGGGAGGTAGAGTTGGGATGACAACTAGAAGAATATAGGGAAGGTATAGGGGGAAGCCTTTTAAAAGCCCTGTTTAGAATGGGGAATGGTGCTTGGAGGGGAGAGCATGCAGAAAGGGGAAGCTTGAGAAAGCTAAGCTTTCATCTGCCCGATTCTCTTCTCATTGCTGGAGTTGTTTATTGTAAATTTTAAGTTTGCACCTTTTGTTCCTAGACGCGTTGACAGTACATTTTAAGCTCCTGAAATTTGCCCTGCCTTTCCAGTGGTTCTTAGAAATGCTTGGTAAACATTCCCACTACCCTAAATGGCAAATAGAGTTTTGCATTTCAAGACTTAGGGCTCAGAAGCTTCAGCAGTGTCTCCTAAGCTGGTGGCCAGAGCTTCTGTGACAGAGGGAGCCTGACTAATAAGAAAGTCTCAGTGGCTGCTCACAAATCACAGGTTGTTGATGGTCACTTCACTCAATGCCTGCTACAGTAAAGTATCATAAGCATTACCAAAATAAATTCGTTTAAGTTCATTTGGCATACTAGTATATTAAAATCCAATTTAAGCTGGAGTTCCCAACATTTTGCCTTGTGTAAAAACAGACATTTGTGGTCCAAGCTCTTTTGTAATTGTTGGTACTGTAACTCTAAAAACATTTTGTGAACCTTCTGTTACGTACAGGGTGAAAGACTGAGCCATGCAGTAGGTTGTGCTTTCGCGGCCTGTTTAGAACGCAAGCAGAAGAGGGAGAAGGAATGTGGAGTGACTGCTACTTTTGATGCCAGTCGGACCACTTTTACAAGAGAAGGATCATTCCGTGTCACAACAGCTACTGAGCAAGCAGAAAGAGAGGAGATAATGAAGCAAATCCAAGACTCCAAGAAAGGTACAGTCTGTTCTACTGTAGTGTGTATTTATTTAAGCAGTTTTCTCCGGCAGGCTAATATTTTGACGCTATCAGGGCTAAGCTTTCTCACAAAGAGAACTCTTAGCAATATACGAAGACCTTCAAGAACAAAGCTTAAAATCTAAACAAAGTCCTCTCCTTTAGAGTGGCTTGTTTAGTGACTTTGAAACTGTTTGCCCTTGTTATTATGTTACACTATCTGGGGAAGCTGAGAGTGCAGTTAAATAAGCTGCAAAGACATTACACCCCATGTTTAAAAACAAAATTGGGAGAATCTACTTCCTGGAATAGAGTTCTGATTCTGATGCATCTGATCTGGGAGAAGCAGATGCTATCAGTGACCTACATCTTAACAGGAAGAAGTACAGATCCCAGGTTTAGGCTGCAAAGGACCCCCTGACGTGATGCTGGGTACAAACGCAGGCAGAGATTTCCCAGTGATACTGTACTTATTAGATTATAACTGTGTTTTAGTGCTTTAGTGGAAAAAAAGTTCACAGATTTTGAGAAGGCAGCCCCTAACTTACCCTGTTAATTTTAGCATGTGATTTTTGCAGAACATGAGTTTTTTCGGGTACACATGGAAGCATAGCAGAAATGCCTGTGCAAGCATTCAGGTTACTCAGAAAGCTATTGCCTAAGTTGGGTTGGGTGTGTTTCTGAACTAAGTGATAGGGCTTGGGAAAATGCTTTGCATTTTTGTGCATAGCTGGGGTTGAAACAAACAAGGAGTATTTTGGAATTAAGGAGTTCAGTTTAAATATACATTAATATAATTTTGCTAATTTTTTGCTATATTCTTTCAGTTCTAAACCAGCCATTTGGGGCAACATCATTAAAAATGACCCAAACATCCCTGGCTGGTGTGGCTCAGTGGACTGAGCGACAGCATGTGAACCAAAGGGTCTCTGGTTCAATTCCCAGTCAGGGCACATGCCTGGATTGTGGGCCAGGTCCCCAGTAGGGGGCGTGTGAGAGGCAACCACACATTGATGTTTCTCTCCCTCTCTTTCTCCCTCTCTTCCCCTCTGTCTATAAATAAATAAATAAATCTTAAAAAAAAAATAATGATCCGAACAGCTCTAATTCTTAAGTCAAAAAAAAGAAGATAAATATTTTTATTAGAAATTAAACTAGTGATTGTGATTTTTTTCATTTCTTATAGATATTTGTGCCAGGATACCAAAGAATAGAAAACACTACACTATTTTTTTTATTAGAAAATGTAGTATGTACAGCTATTATTTAGTGTGTTTCAGAGACTTTCTCACTGGAAGCGTATTCTTCAAAACCACCAAATAATATCTGGGCTACACATAGCAACTGCCAAAGTGGTTGTGTCCCAACAACTGCCGAGGATTGTGAGAAGGGAGAGCTGGAGATTTTCCACATTCAAATTGGGACTCACCTGGCACTCAGGTGGAAACAGTCTTCTATTTAGGTTTATTCCCATTGAAAATTTTACTTCCATATGCTTTTATTCATTGAGCCACAATGCACATTCTCCATGATTGAGAGACTGCTTTGGGACACTCTTTAACATCTAATCAAACTTATGCTCATTTAGGCATTTCCGACTGCCACTCCCAGAGTCCTCTGCCCCAAACAAATAAGCAAACACACATTGAAAAGCATAAACCATCATTCTTTAAAGGACATCATATTAGTTCATACCTACTGTTTTTGTAAATCTTGTTCAAAGTCTGAAATTATGAATCACTGCATGAGAATCAAAGATCTAATTTTGTGTCGTAGTAGATGTATCATGTGACATGTAGTAGATTGAACTTTTTGTTTGAAAAATAGATCTGAGCTCTGCTTCTAACCTGTCTTTTAAGAGACATTGGGAAGGAGATACGGGTAAAAGGACCTAGGAGGGTTTTTCATTTTCTCAGCAATATAAGCTCAAATTATTTGAAGACATTGCTAAGGTCCTCTTTCTCTTGACTTTCTTGAGCTGAAACAGATAAGACAGTTGGGGGTTCATCAGTGGCCCCTGGCAGCACTGCCCCATCCCCTTCTTCCCCCACCTCTCCCACTTCGGATGCCACTGCCGGTCTGGAGATGAACAATCCTCATGCCATCCCACGCCGCCATGCGCCAATCGAACAGCTTGCTCGCCAAGGTTCTTTCCGAGGATTTCCTGCTCTTAGCCAGAAGATGTCACCCTTTAAACGCCAGCTATCCCTGCGCATCAACGACTTGCCTTCCACTATGCAGAGGAAGACTGATTTCCCCATAAAAAATGCAGGTAATGCAGCTTCCACCTGACTCACTGAGTGCTCTAGCAGTGAAACATCATCGTCACTTCCAGTGGAAACACTAATCCTACCAAACTAGCCCCCCGCCTCGGACTGGTTTATGGTTGTATGTATCTTGTATCATTTCCCTTGTGAGAAAACTGAGGTACATGAAGGGAGATGTGAATCATTCGTTTCTCTTCAACAGACAGGTAATAGAGCCATGATGGAAATTCCTAGCCTGAGCTTATAATGCTTGTGGTTTGTCCTGATGGAAGTGTACTTACCAACTCTCAGTCAGCCTGCTTCCAAACATCAAGGGTCTCAAGTTTCCATTCTTATCCTGCCACTTGGGACCCAGAAGGGAATTAATTATAAAGGCTTTGGAAACACATCCAGTTAAATAGCATTACTGTCAGATGTACCAGAAGAAATGGATAAGAGCTCATTGTCCTTGTGGCTGGTTGGCTCCATAGGGAGGAAACTCTAAACTGGCCTCCTGCATAAATCTAAGATCTGTTGTTCATCAGAGACAGTGGGCTTGCTCACACATATTCATTACCTTTCAGAACCGCCACACAGCCCTTTGTGTGGCCTCTGTACAGCTGAGCCAGACCCAGTAGCTTTATCCTCATCATAAGATCCGGAGCTAAAGTGTCAGATCTGGTCAGTGCTTTCATTGGACTCGACTTTACTTCACTCCGGGACACTTCTGGCCAGGGCTGCAGCAGAATGTGAGGAAGCTCTGTCTCAGTAGGGCACTCTCACAGGTGGTGCTCTAAAGAGTTCAGAGGGTTAAGTGCTTTTGAAGGATGAAACGAGGCCTACACAACAGTTGACTAGACGACTACCGAGGGTTGTGCCAGCTCTCAGCTCCTATAAGAACAAACTCCAGATGCTTCAAGTACCTGTTCTCAGTCCCCTTCTGAGCAGATGGGAAACAAAAACTATCATTCTCTTTTCACCGTCGAGCAAACAAAGGTTCGGCGCACATAATTACCTTCCTCAGTGACACTGTCTCAGGGTCAATGTTAAGAACAAGGCCTCGGGAGTCCTGAACCTCAGTTCACTTTTTCATGTTACCACAGTTCCTATGAGGTACTTTGGTGCTTTGGAGGAAAATGAGAGTGATGACATTGTCATAGCTTATCACAGAGAAAAGGACTGAGCATCCACTGGGGCCCTTGACTTGGTCCCATTTTCTGATAGTTGCTAAATAGCTTCAGAATGTAACTCGGACCACAGCCTTATGAACTGGTTGGGAGATAAACAGGTTGCTCATGTCTTCCAGAAAGATCTAGCTAACTGAACATCTTGGCACAAAAAGAACACCAGCTTCTCAACAGTGTCACCCAGGAGAGGAGATAACAAAATCTTGGAATTTCCAAGGGATGAAGATAGTCCTTCGTACATGAATTGCTGACACTTTATACCTTCTCGTCTGAAAAGTCAATGAAATAGAGCCAGTAAATATTTTAAAGCTGTTTTTATAGCCCCACCTGACTGTTGAGACTTTTCCTTTCACAAGTAAGGGATGCTGTATAAAATGTCACCTTGTATCATACTGTCATATTTCAGGATTATTTAGTTCTTCTTCCTGGAGCCATTTTCCGTTTGTCTTGCAGTGCCAGAAGTAGAAGGGGAAGCAGAGAGTATCAGCGCCCTGTGCTCACAGATCACCAATGCCTTCAGCACACCCTCTGAAGATCCCTTCTCATCCGCCCCAATGACCAAACCAGTGACAGCAGCGGCACCACAGTCTCCTGCCTTTCAAGGTTAGTGCCCTCTTCGCCTGCTCAGCGGTTCTCTTTGAAAGTAGTACTTTTATGGTGCTGCTCACTAACTGTAAGTTGGCATCCTGAGCTTCCAGGAGCTAGTCAGACCCATTCATTTCCCTGTTTGATAATGTCTCAGATTGATTCATCTCTCTGTTTGACAGTGTCCTTGTGCCTTGTTGCCCTTTCTGTTTGCCAGGATGTCTGCATTCGTCATTTTGCACGTGCCTACCTACCTTTCATCCCATTCTGTTACGGGCTTCTATAGTCCCCACCCCTGCTTCCTTTGCTGCTTCACTGTTAAGAGTCAGCATATCCAGCCAGTTCTTCAGGAGCACAGCCATCAGAGTTTGTTCTAGTGTTCTACTTCTTCTAGCACAGTGGTTTTCAACCCAGGGTGATTTTGCCCCTCAAGGAGAATTTGGCATTTATTGTCTGGAGAC
The DNA here is from genome assembly GCF_022682495.2 of Desmodus rotundus. NCBI lineage: Eukaryota > Metazoa > Chordata > Mammalia > Chiroptera > Phyllostomidae > Desmodus > Desmodus rotundus. The sequence goes on along the minus strand of NC_071393.1, from coordinate 115,223,569 downwards.
ATTTTGGGGTTGCACAGCTTGGTAAGAGTGATTGCTACTGGCACGTGTGTAGAGGCCAGGAATGCTACAACACTAACCATCCTTCAGTGCCCAGGCTAGCCACCCTCGCCACAGAGAGTTTCCTGCCCGAAATATCAGTAGCGCCAAGGCTGAGAAGCCTGGACTCGTCTAGTCTCCTCCCTGTCTCAAGAGGCTCCTAAAGAAAAAGGCACTTTTTTTGGCTCTTCAGTTCATTTTATCTTCTGTAACGAGTACCCTAAACTTTGACTTCGTGGCATTGAAGAGTTATTAAAAGTTGTTTTCAGAGATACTGAGTTAACAGTTGGTATTGACTCAAAGGTAAGCAAGAGTCTGTATAAGTTTAAGTATAGACTTTTAGAATTTGAGCTCCTATAATTGCCATTTCTTCATTTCTTTTGAGAGAGAGCTCAGAAAAAGCTTTGCTATGGAGACAGTACCCCACTCCTATTGGAGTAAGATACTACATGCTTTTCCTCAAGGAGTCTCTTTAAAAAAAAAACCATTCCAGAGGTGTCCAACCTGCGGCCCAACACAAAATCATAAATTTACTCAAAACGTTATGAGGTTTTTTTACGATTCCATGTCACAGTGTATTTAATGTGTGGCCCAAGACAACTCTTCCTCTTCCAGTGTGGCCCGAGATGCCATAGGCTGGACACCCCTGTGTAGTCATGTGCACCAAACAGCTTTTCACTCCATCTGACAAGTACTTATGGTGCCAGGAACAGCAGGCACAATTTATCGAGCACTTAGAGCCTCCTGCCACGTCAGGGTGAGGACCCATGCTTGTTCCCATCTCAGTCAATCCCCACCCCAGCCTTTGGGGTGAGCACTGCAGATAAGGAAAATGAGCCTCAGAGAGGTTGAGTAAATTGCCCAAATGTACCACCAGGATTTAAACCCAGGTCTTACTATATTCAGTAAGACCTGGGTTTAAAATATATAGTAATATATATTTTACTGACTATGTGCCTGTTCACAAGGCAAAGGGTGTAAGACTGAATAGAACATAGTCCTTTCCCTGCCTTTAAGGGGCTCCCAGTCCAAGGGTGAGCTAGTCCTTTAGACAAGCCCTGGGAAAAGAGTGCCTGTGCCCTAGTGTGGCTGCCCAGTCCTGAGGAGGGCAGCGGAAGGTGCCTGCTTCTCTGTCCTCCACCGAACATGACAGCTGGGCCCTGGGGTAGAAACCGATGGACTAGATGCCTACAGAAAGGAGCAGGGTCAGGAGACTTCAAAAAAGACAAGGAAAGCATAGTAGCTACTTTGAGATATTATGAACGTTACCAAGAGGAAAATAGCTTCAAAAAAAAAAAAAAAGGAGATGAAATTAATTCTGTAACCAATTACAAATTTACTTAGCAAATGAAGACATACACCAAGTTTGATTCATCATCTGTAATACAGGGATAATCCACTTTTATTAGGTTTTTGAGAGAATTAAATGAGATAATGCACACTAAAGTATTATTAACATAGTGCCTAGCACATAATACAGAATCATTATATTTATCTCATGGTTGTTATTGTTGCCATAATTTGATCTTTTGGAAAAGAGGTAGGAGAGGGAAATGCTTTATCTACATCACTATGCCAAAGGCTAAGATATATCTAAAAGAGTTAGCTTTTTGCTGCTTGTAAGACAAAGCAGCTCTGTTCAGTTTAATTTGAAATTGTTTTTCTAGGCTTCACTTCCTCTCTCCTCATACACATAGTTTCCTTGAACAGTCATTTGACTTTTTCAGTATAGCCATTTTAATTACAACCTCTGGTTCTTCCTTTGCCAAAAAGGTTTGTGTATTCATTACAAGGTGGTATGGTTATCCCAGCACCAGCTTTTCTTTCTGTTCCACCAGTATTGCACATTGGCCTGACTGACCCAGCTCCAAGGGGTCACCTATACACCCTGCATGAATTAACTCCATTGATGTTGTCTGCTCCCATTGTAGCTAATGGCACTGACTCAGCCTTCCATGTGCTTGCTGCTAAGCCAGCCCATACTGCTCTAGCACCCGTAGCAATGCCTGTGCGTGAAACCAACCCTTGGGCCCATGCCCTTGATGCTGATAACAAGGGAATTGCAGCCACACATTCCGGTAAGGTGGCCACAGATGGTGGTGAGGATTCTGGGATCAGATAAGCGACCCTGGTTTGAAAATCAGCCATTTACCTGAATGGGTAATCAGGGAGGAATCTTTTTAGGAAGCCTATGTTCCCTCCTGGAAAAAAACTGCTATTAAGAAAGGATAGAGAGGAGAAGGAGCTAAAGAGGTTAAACTGATAGTTCTTAAGACTATCAAACAGAACTACCCATAGAACTTTCATAAAATACAGATTCCTGGGCCCTGCCCTGAGGGAATCTGTCACTGGGTTTGGAGATAATGTGGACATGCCTTTAGGATGAGGGGGCCCTGCCTCCTACAGTGGCAGACCTTAAAAAAGAGCTATAAAAAACATTTTATTTTTGCTTTTCTGTACCTTCTAGTTTTTCTATAATGAAAATTTAACAATAAAACCAAAAAAAATGTAAATAGTAATAAAGGCAGTTCACCAGAAACACGTGTGTGTGGAAGCCAGGCAGGGTCACTGGCAGTGACAAGGTACAGCACCAGGTCACTGATTATTTCCTATTTGCTCTCTCAGAGCTGGAGGTGATTCACCTTGGGCCCCTTGGAGCTTATGCTTGGAGCATAAGGTGGTTTCTCTACCACGGATGAGCTACAGCAGCAGGGAGGGATTTCTGATGCCAGCCCACTGCCTTGGTTCAGTGCAGTTGAGCCACATCTAGACAGCTCCTCTACGTGGCTGAGGCAGCAGCATGGTCGGACAGGTTCTCTTTGTCCTCCCACAAACCCGCCTTAGCTAGTACCGAAATAGCCCAGTAGAGGGATTTGTTCCATGTGTTCGGATCATTCAAACAACCAAGGTTAGCAGGTGAGAAAAGCAGCCCCCAAAGACTGATTCTTTTGTCTCCCTTTCTGTCGTTGGTTCCAGGGACCGAGTGGGGTCAATCTCCTGGTGCTGCCTCTCCAGGTCTCTTCCAGGCTGGTCACAGACGCACTCCCTCTGAGGCTGATCGCTGGTTAGAAGAGGTGTCCAAGAGCGTCCGGGCTCAGCAGCCCCCAGGCCCAGCTGTCCCTCTGCAGCCAGTCCTCCAGCCACCTCCACCCACTGCCATCTCCCAGCCAGCGCCGCCTTTCCAAGGAAATGCATTCCTCACCTCTCAGCCTGTGCCAGGGGGTGTGGTCCCACCCCTGCAGCCAGCCTTTGTCCCTGCCCAGGCCTATCCTGTGGCCAACGGGATGCCCTATCCAGCCCCTAATGTGCCTGTGGTGGGCATCACCCCCTCTCAGATGGTAGCCAATGTGTTTGGCACTGCAGGCCACCCTCAGGCTGCCCACCCCCATCAGTCTCCCAGCCTGGTCAAGCAGCAGACATTCCCTCCGTATGAGACAAGCAGCGCCACTGCCAGTCCCTTCTTTAAGCCTCCTGCACAGCACTTCAATGGTTCTTCAGCTTTCAATGGTGTAGACGATGGCAGGTTGGCTTCAGGAGACAAGCACACAGAGGTTCCTACAGGCACCTGCCCGGTGGATCCTTTCGAAGCCCAGTGGGCTGCATTAGAAAGCAAGTCCAAGCAGCGTACTAACCCTTCCCCCACCAACCCTTTCTCCAGTGACTTACAGAAGACGTTTGAAATTGAACTGTGAGCAGCAGTCCCTATGGCTTGTGTATTGTCTCCGTACTTAGGCAAGGTGGGGTGGGGCCAAGGTCAGAGCAGACTTTGTCCCTGATCAGTACACTTTTCACTAATCCCAAAGGTCCCAAGGGCGATTTTGCAAAAAGTGGAGAAAACCATTCCTAGAAAAGAGCTGTCCTAGTTAAGCTAAAGAAGTCAAGAAAGTGTTACCCGCTGTCCCCCTCCTCCTGCCTCAGCCCCTTACAAATCTCTGGAAACAGAGAGGCAGACATACCTGAACAGGAATCTGTATTCAAAGCACATTTACTGGAATATAAAACACAACGGGAAGCAAAACGATCTCCCTTTGTTTTTCAGGCCATGCACCTGCCTCCTATCAGTACTGGCCTGTCTTAGAGATTAACAACAGTGTGGCCTGTGCTTGGGGGCCGGGGTCGAGAGGCAGGCGGTGCGGCCAGAATTCCCAGGAGGGCACACCAGCAGCTGCCAGCAGAGCTATATTTTAGGGGTAAAGTTGAGCTTCCATTTTGAGTAAGAATAAATATTATAAATATATATCAAAAAAGCCAAAATCTTTATTTTTATGCATTTAGAATATTTTAAATAGTTCTCAATATTAAAAAGTTGTAAGAGTTGTAAGTAATCTTGCCAAAGGTAAAAGGGTTAACTGTAAGAAATTGTACATAAGATTGATTTATCATTGATGCCTATTGAAGTAAGATGAGGAAAAGCTGGAGGTGCAGACGGGACCCCTAGCTTACTCGGTATCAGTCATTGTAAGTAGCACATTGCAGCCACAATCATGCTTACGACCAATACAGTCCCTAGATTGTAGTTTAAATAAAGAAAATGAAAGACTAGTATTGTCCTGGTTTTAAACCTATGATGAAATTCTAATGTCATTATTTTAATGGACTCAACTAAACGTGCTCTATAGAGAATATGTATTTTCCTTTATGTATTGCTGCAGTTTCCTTATGTTAATCCTTTAACACTAAGGTAACAACGATCATATCCATAGACTGGAACGCAGGTTGCCGTGTTGGTTTGTCATGTGGGTCTTCCTTGGTGGGTTTTGTTTTGTCCTGTAAGTTTTGTCCCCGCAAGTTTTGTGGGGCTGGAGTTTCTGGTTTATTTGGTGTGTGTCTGTGTGAGTATGTCCTCGCCCCCCTCCCTCGTGGTGAGCAGACACCCCGTGGCCGGTAGCGGCCATTTGACCTCTGGTAACAACGTGAGATCCCATCTCATTTTTACTTTTGAACGTTGGCCTTACAATCAAATGTAAGTTATCTATATTTGTACTGATGAGAATTTATAATCTGCTTTAACAAAAATAAATGTTCGTGGTAGAAGCTTTTCCCATGAAGGGCTGTTCTTTCCCCTTTTATAGCAAATGAGTTGACACTCAGTTCTTTTAGGTCTTGTTCTCTCCATTCTGCTGCTGCAGCAGACCTCTAGTTTCGTGACTAGAAAATCTTTTATTGGGAGGAGTATATTCTTAAAGTTCATGTTTGTATTCATTCTTTAGGCTTCGGTTGATCCTAAGTGCATCTCTAACGTCAGATTTTCGCTGCCCAAAGTGTGGTCTGGACAGCAGTGTGCACTTCACCAAGGAGCTGGTTAGAGACGCAGAATCCAGGCCCCACCCCAGTCCTCCTAAGCAGAATCTGCATTTGAAGTAGAGTCACAATCGGAAGTCCGGGGCTGGAGAAGGATTCTCAACCTCAGATACGTATCAAAATCACTTGTGGAGCTTTTAAAATCCTCATGCCCAGCCCATACTCCAGACCAATTAAATTCAAATCTCTGGGGAGTGGAATCCCAGGTTTTTAAAAAGGCTCCCACTATCAAAGAGGGTTGAGAACCAGTGGTTTAGATTGAGCTTTACTCTCACCTTGAACCTCAGTCCACTTATTCTGTGACTAGTTCTAAGACGAGCTAACTAACTTCAAACTCACTTTCTGAAAATGTGTCAACAACAGACCAAATACTGGTTTAATTAAAGAACTGGGGAGTCCAAGAGAGTAGCCCTTATTTTCTAATTTCTGTAGCAAAACCAGCCATGCTAAATGAAAGAAGATGCTCCTCAATATTCTTTATACATGGAAAGAAAAAAAGAAAACATGGGCCCTGCTCCCGCCCATGTTTTCTTTGTTGAATGATAGACCAAGAAGTATCCCTCACCCAGACAGCATGGTGGCAAATAAAAGAAACCTTTTCCTTTAATGCCTCTCTTTCCCCGAATAACCTCTGTCACTAGGCCCAGCCAGCCGTCTGGAGGATTGGTAGAAAGTTCAAGTGGAAAGGAATACAGAAGCCCACTGAATCCAGGCCTCTTATTTTAGCAGCAAGGAAACTGGAGGGTCTGAGATGAGGATGGACTTCTTCCATTTCAAACCATTTCGGAATCCACTTCCTTATACTACGTTGCCCTCCCCTCCGTTGGTTCCCCCCATCTTTTAATAGTTGGTGCCATTTTTAATAGTAGTCGGGCTTTTACCTGGCAGCCAACATTTTGCCTCACAGGTTCCTACGTGAAGAGGAGAGGCTCCTTGTTGGTCACAGTACAGAGCAGGCCTGTGGATCAACTCCACACAGGTGGGAGGCATGTCAACCTCAGGAGGAGGGCTTCAGGCCCCAGCTTCCCATGAAAGTAAGGAGCTCTCCCAGTTCTTTCATGCTCAGAGAATAATGCAGCTGCTCCCCCTTCATCCCAGATCCCTGTACTGAGCCTTAATCATTCCACTTTGCCATGACCGTATGCACAGATGGGTTTGAAGCTGGGTGCCGTTTACTGCCTAGAAGGGTGAGAAAGACTGTAGCCATACACCACTGTGTGGCCCCAGATGAACTCTAGTTCCAGCAAAGAATCCTTCCCTGTCACAGCAGGAATTAGACAGGTGTTAACTTTGAAATCATTATGCACCTTCCTATTTGGCTTTAAATGAAGTGAGAATCCTGGTAGCTTGTTTTAAAACACAGTGAACTGATCCTGTGTAACAGACATTACAGAGGAAAGTTGTAAAGTAAAGGGTGTCCTTATACAAACAGATTTCTCTTGACAACTCAGCAGCCACCTGCGTTCACGTCAGAAATGCAAACACTGCTAGGGACTCGGAGGGAGGCTGGTTCTGCTGCTGCTGAGGCTCAACACTGGCTGAGCGGGGGCAGGGTGGCACTGTCTCCAGAAGAGAACCCCCTTTGCCAGTCACAGAGGGGAGAGCGAGAGTCTCTCTGCCTTCTCCCCAGCCCTTTGAGTTGTTTCAGAACTGGGGCTGGAGCTGGCCTTCATCCCTGCTGCCAGACCGGCTGAGCATGAGGCTGGACACGGGAACAACTGGCACAGCAGAAGCTGGAGTAATACTCATTGCCACAGAGCCGGGCCTGCAGGATCAGCTCACAGTTGGCCAGCTCCGGCTGGTCGATGCAGTCCCTGCTGGGGTCCCTCTCCGGGGTGGCCTGTGCTGTAAAACACCAGGGGAGAGAGAGTGGTAAGGAAGCCCCGTGTGCACCGAAAATTCTCACCCACCATTTCATTTCCTTAAAAGAACAGTAGTTCTGTGACTGCCAGCTTCCCCTCACAAAATCAGTTACTCTGTAACCTTTCAACACCAGTATGTACAACTACAAGGAGGGATTGCAGTTTGCACCCATTCTTTTTATTTTCCAATTACAGTCAACATACAATATTACATTACAGTATTATTGTCTATATTCCCTATGCTGTACTTTACATTCCTGTGACTTTTTATAACAGGCAATTTCTATTTCTTAATCCCTTTGCCCTTTTTCACCCATCTCCCAAACTCTATACCCTCTGGCAATCATCAGTGTGTTCTCTGTATCTGAGTTTCTGTTTTGTTTATTTTGTTTTAATTAATTTATTTTTTAGAGAGGGGAAGGCAGGGAGAAAGGGAGAGGAAACATCAATGAGTGGTTGCCTCTTGTGTGCCCCCTACTGGGGACCTGGCCTGCAACCCAGGCATGTACCCTGACTGGGAATTGAACTGGCAACCCTTTGGTTTGCAGGCCAGCGCTCAATCCACTGAGCTCACCAGCCAGGGCAGTAGTTGTATTTTTAATTTTTTTTATTTTAATATATTTATTGATTATGCTATTACAGTTGCCCCATTTCCCCCCCGTCACTCCATCCTGCCCACCCCCTCCCTCCCACATTCCGCCCCTATAGTTCATGTCCATGGGTCATACATATAAATTCTTTGGCTTCTACATTTCCTATACTATTCTTACCCTCCCCCTGTCTATTTTCCACCTACCATTTATGCTACTTATTCTCTGTACCTTTCCCCCCTCTCTCCCCCTCCCAATCCCCTATTGACAACCCTCCATGTGATCTCCATTTCTGTGGTTCTGTTCCTGTTCTAGTTGTTGGCTTAGTTTGCTTTTGTTTTTGTGTTAGGTGTGGTTGTTAATAACTGTGAGTTTGCTGTCATTTTTACTGTTCCTATTTTTTATCTTCTTTTTCTTAGATAAATCCCTTTAACATTTCATATAATAAGGGCTTGGTGATGATGAACTCCTTGAACTCGACCTTATCTGAGAAGCACTTTATCTTCCCTTCCATTCTAAATGATAGCTTTGCTGGATACAGTAATCTTGGATGTAGGCCCTTGCCTTTCATGACTTGGAATACTTCTTTCCAGCCCCTTCTTGCCTGCAAGGTTTCTTTTGAGAAATCAGCTGACAGTCTTATAGGAACTCCTTTGTAGGTAACTGTGCCTTTATCCCCTGCTGCTTCTAAGATTCTCTCCTTCTGTTTCATCTTAGGTAATGTAATTATGATGTGCCTTGGTGTGTTCCTCCTTGGGTCCAGCTTCTTTGGGACTCTCTGAACTTCCTGGATTTCCTGGAAGTCTATTTCCTTTGCCAGATGAGGGAAGTTCTCCTTCATTATTTGTTCAAATAAGTTTTCAATTTTTTGTTCTTCCTCTTCTCCTTCTGGCACCCTATAATTCGGATGTTGGAACGTTTCAAGATGTCCTGTAGGTTCCTAAGCCTCTCCTCATTTTTCCTAATTCTTGTTGCTTCATTTTTTTTCTGGTTGGATGTTTCTTTCTCCCTTCTGGTCCACACCGTTGATTTGAGTCCCAGTTTTCTTCCCATCACTATTGGTTCCCTGTACATTTTCCTTTGTTTCTCTTAGCATAGGCTTCATTTTTTCATCTGGTTTTTGGACAAATTCAACCAATTCTGTGAGCATCCTAATTACCAGTGTTTTAAACTGTGCATCCGGTAAGTTGGCTATCTGTTCGCTGCTTGGTTGAATTATTTCTGAGGCTTTGATCTGTTCTTTCATTTGGGGCTTTTTTTTTTTTTTGTCTTGGTGCATCTGTTACGTAAAGGGGCGGAGCCTTAGGTGTTCACGGGGCGGGGTGTTCACTTAGGTGTTCACTGGTTGCTGTGCTGTGATGCTGTATGTGGGGGAGGGGCTGAGAGGGAGCAATGGCGCCTGCTCCACTCTCAGCTGGATTTCAGTCACTCCCTCTGCTACCCACAATCAAACTGGACCCCTCGTGCTGATTCCTGAGTGGGTGGGCTTGTGCACGCTCTAGGCCCCTGTGGGTCTCTCCAACAACCTCTCCTGTGAGGCTGGAAGTTTCTCCTGCTGCCGCCTCAACCCCCACGGGTGTTTTCAATCAAAGGTTTGAGGCTTTATTTCCCAGCGCTGGAGCCCTGGGTTGCTTGGTCTGCTTCGCTCCCTGCCGTTCGTCGAGGTTTATCTATGCTCGAATGTGGGGCCGCGGGGTCTGCTCGCGGTTGCACTGCCTGCCCCGTTGGTCCCACAGTCCGCCAGTCTCTGGGTCCCGCTGCGTTGCCACAAGTCCCATCCGCCCCTGCTGCCCGTCTCTGCCCCTCCTACCCGTCTGGACAAAAGTTACTTCTTTATCTCCTTGGTTGTCAGACTTCCGTACGGTTCGATTTTCTGTCAGTACTGGTTGTTTTTGTTTTTAAATTGTTGTTGTCCTTCTTTTGGTTGTGCAAGGAGGCACAGTGTGTCTACCTATGCCTCCATCTTGATTTCTATTTTTAATTTTTTGAGGAACCTCCATACCGTTTTCCAGTGGCTGCACCAATTTACAGTCCCACCAACAGTGCATGAGGGTTCCCTTTTCTCCACATCCTCGCCAACACTTAGTGTTTGTTGATTTATTGATGACAACCATTCTGACAGGTATGAAGTGATATCTCATGGTGGTTTTAATTTGCATTTCCCTGATGATTTGTGATGTTGAGCATCTTTTCATACGACTGTCGGTCACCTGTATGTCCTCTTTAGCGAACTGTCTGTTCAGGACCTCTGCCCATTTTTTAATTGGGTTGTTTGGGGTTTTATTGGTGTTAAGTTGTAAGTTGTATGAGTTCCTTATATATTTTGGATATTAACCCTTTATTGGCTGTATCATTGGTGAATATCTTCTACCATTCAGTAGGTTGTCTTTTTGTTTTGTTAATGGTTTCCTTCTCTGTGCAAAAACTCTTTAGTTTGATGTAGTCCCATTTGTTTGTGTTTTCGTTTCCCCTGCCCAAGGAGACATATCCAAAAATATATATGTATATTACTAAGAGTGATGCCAAAGAGTTTACTGCCCAGTTTCTTCTAGGAGTTTTATGGTTTCAGGTCTCATATTTAAGTGTTTAATCCATTTTGAGTTTATTCTTGTATATACTCTAGATAGTAATGCAGTTCCATTTTTCTGCATGTATCTGTCCAGTTTTCCCAGCACTATTGAAGAGACTTTCGTTACCCCATTGTATGTTCTTGCCTCCTTTGTCATAGGTTAATTGACCATATATAGGCATGGGTTTGTTTCCGGGCTGTCTGTTCTGTTGCATTAATCCATGTGTCTGTTTTTTTGCCAGTATCATGCTTTTTTGGTTACTATACCTTGTAGTGTAGTTTTATATCAGGCAGTGTGATACGTCCAACTTTGTTCTTCTTTCTCAAGATTGCTTTGGCTACTCAGGGTCTTTTGTGGTTCCATATAAATTTTAGGATTATTCTAGTTTTGTGAAAAATGCCATTGGTATCTTGATAGGGGTTGCACTGAATCTGTAGATTGCTTTAGGTAGCATGGACATTTTAACAATGTTAATTCTATCTATCAGCATGGTATATCATTCCATTTACTTGTAGCTCCTTTAGTTTTTCTTCAGTGTCTTATAGTTTTCAGAATACAGGTCTTTTACCTTCTTGGTTAAATTTATTCCTACCTAGGTATTTTATTCTTTTTGATGCAGTTGTAAATTGGATTTTCTTAATTTCTCTTTCTGTTAGTTACTGATGTATAAAAATGCAACTGACTTCTAAGTATGAATTTTATATTCTTGCTTATTTACTGAATCAATTTATTCTAATTTTTTGGTGGATTCTTTAGGGCTCTCTCTGTATTGTATCATATTATCTGCCAATAATGGCAGTTTTACTTCTTCCTTTCTTGTCTGATTGCGATGGCTAGGACTTCCAATACTATGTTGAATGAAAGCGCTGAGAGTGGACATCCTTGTCTCATTCCTGATCTTAAAGAAAAAGCTCTCAGCTTTTCACCCTTGAGTGTGATGTTGGCTGTGGGTTTGTTGTGTGTGGTCTTTATCATGTTCCCTCTTTCCCACATTTCTGAGAGGTTTTTTTAAAATCATAAATTGTTGTTGGATTTTTTCCAATAATTTTTCTGCATCTATTGATATGATCATATGATTTTTTTAAATTAATTTTATGTGATGTATCACATTAATTTGATTTGCAGATATTGAACCAGCCATGCATCCTGGGAATAAATCCCACTTGATTGATTGATCATGGTGTATAGTCTTTTTAATGTATTGCTGAATTCATTTTGCTAATATTGAGAATTTTTGTATCTATCTTCATCAGGGATAGTATTTCATAATTTTCTTTATTTGTAGTGTCTTTTTCTTGTTTTGGTATCAGGGTAATGCTGACCTCATAAAATGAGTTTGAGAATCTTACCTCCCCTGTATTATTTTTTTTTGAATAATTGAGAAGGATGTGTAGTCTTTGAGTGTTTGGTAAAATTCACCTATAAAATCATCTCATCCAGGGCTTTTGTTTGTTGGGAGTTTATTTTTTTTTTAATTACTGACTTGATTTCATTAGTAGTTACATTCTATTCAGATTTTGTTTCTTCTTGATTCAGCCTTGGAAGAATGTATGTATTTACTTGGGCCCTCTCTCTTTTTTTCTTTTGAGGAGCCTGGCTAGGGGTTTCTCAATTTTGTTTATATTTTCAAAGAACTAGTTCTTGGTTTCATTGATCTTTTCTATTGTTTTTTTAAGACTCTACATTTATTTCTGTTTTGATACTCATTACTCTCTTCCTTCTACTCACTTTGGACTTTGTTCTTCATTTTCTAGTTCCTTTAGGTATAAGGCTAGATTGTTTGACTTTTTTTTCCTTTCCTTCCTTCCTTCCTTTCTTTCAACCTATTTTACTATGAATTTCCCTCTTAAAACTGCTTTGGCTGTGTCCCATGGGGGGTCATTTTGTTTTCATTTTCATTTGTCTCAATGAAACAAAACACTCAAAGTATTTGAGTGTTTGTTAAAATTCACTTATAAAATCATCTTGTCCAGATGTCATCCTTGATGTCGTCGTTAACCTATTCATTGTTTAGTAGCATGTTATTTAGCCTTCACATGTTTGTCTTTTTCTTGTAATTGATTTATAGTTTTATACTATTATGATCAGAGAAGATGCTTAATATGACTTCAAACTTCTTAATTTATTGAGGCTTGTTTTGTGGCTTAACATGTGGTCTATCCTGGAAAATGTTGTGGGTGCACTTCAAAAGACTGCTTTTTTACGTGAAATGTCCTAAAAATATCAGTTAAGTCCATCTGTTCTAATGTATCATTTATATTCTTGGGTTAATCCCTGTGTCATTATGAAATGCCCTTCCTTGTCTTGTTCTAGCCCTGTTTTAAAGTCTATTTTGTTTGATAAGTATTACTACCCCAGCTTTTTGGGGGGGGTTCCATTTGCATGAAATATCTTTTTCCATTAATTTACCTTATGCACATATCTTTTCATCTGAAGTGGGTCTTGTTTTTCTGTCCATTCAGGTACCCTATGTCTTTTGATTGGACCATTTAGTCCATTTCCATTTAAAAGTACTGTTAGGTATGTAGTTGCTGCCATTTAATTGTTTTCTTACTCTCTTTCTCTCTTACATCTTGATGACTTTCTGTAATCTATAGTGTCATGTTTGGATTCCCTTCTCTTTCTTCTCTGGTAGATTTTTGGTCTCTGGTTACCAAGTGCTTTATGTGTACCAGCTACGTTTATAACAGTTTGTTGTAAGTTGGTGGTCACTTAAGTTCAAACACATTTTAAAATCACTACAGTTTTACTCACCCTCTCCACGTTTATGGTTTTGTCATTTTTTAAACTTCTTTTGTGTGTCCCTTAATGTATTATAATTACATGTGATCTTCCTACTTTTGCCTTTTAACCTTTCTATTAGCTTTATAGTTGGTTGTTTCACTGCCTTTACTATTTGCCTTTGTCAGTGAAAATTTTTTCTTTCCTATATTTACTTATTTATATTTTTTATCTTTTTTTTCTACTTAACTCCCTTTAACATTTCTTGTAATACTGGTTTAATGGTGACAAACTCTTTTAGCTTTTCTTGTCTGGGAAATTCTTCAATTCTAAATGATAGCCTTGCTGGATAGAGTAACATTGGTTGTAGGTTCTTGTTTTTCTTCACTTTGAATATTTCATGCCAGTCACTCTGGCCTGCAAACTTTCTCTTGAGAAATCAGCTGACAGTCTCCTTCTTGGAGATAACTAACTGCTTTTCTCTTGATGCTTTTAAGATTCTTTTGTCTTTAACCTTTGGCATTTTAATTACAGTGAGTCTTGGTGTGGGCCTCCTTGGATTCATCTTGTTTGGGACTTCTCTGCACTTCCTGGACTTGTATGTCTATTTCCTTTGCCAGGCTAGGGAAGTTTTCCATCATTATTTCTTCAAATAGATTTTCATTCCTTTGCTTGCAGTCTCTTCTCCTCCTGGTTCCGTATGATGTGAATTTGGTTTACCCCAAAGGGCCCTTACACTGTCCTCTTTTCCTTTATTACTTTTCTTGGTATTTTACTACATTGTTTTCTAGATCACTGATTGGATCCTGTGTTTCATCTAATGCGGTGTTGATTCCCTCTAATAGAGTCTTTATTTCAGTTATTGTAGCCTTCATTTTTGACTGGTTCTTTTTTATGACTTCTCTTTGTGGAGGTTCTGAGTTCATCTATTCTTCCCCTAAATTTATTGAGAACCCCTATAACCAGTGTCTTGAACTCTGTATCTGGTAGATTGCTTGTGCCCATTTCATTTAGTTCTTTTTCTAGAGTTTTGTCCTGTTCTCTGGCTCCTCATTTTGGCAGCCTCCCTGTGTCTGTTTGTATGTATTAGGTAGGTCTGCTATGTCTCCCAGTCTTGGCAGAGCACCTTTACATGGTAGGTACCCTGTGAGGCTCAGTGGAGCAGTCTCCCTCTTCACCTGAGCTGGGCACGCCAGGAGTGTCCCTTGTGTGTGCCCTCTTGTTGTACTTGAGCCTTGATTGCTATTGGCATGTCAGTGGGTGGGACTGACCTTCGGGCTGACAGGCTGTGAGGACCAGCCATGACTACAACAGCCCAACTGTTGTACGCAGACTGACCCCATGGAACAGGAGCTGCTTTAGCAGAGCTCTGGTTCCAGCCAAGTCTGCCATTCTGGTGTGTCATTTGTGGAACCGATTGAATGGTACTCTGGTGTGGTCTGCAACGGCCCCTAGGTGTGTTGGTTCTGGAGGCTCTTGGGAAGGGCTCTGGTGTAGAACAAGGTAGCCACCATTTGTGCCCAGCTTGGGGCTGCCTAATGGCAGCTACAAAGTGATCTGCAGTTGGTTGCCACTTGTGCTGGGTTTAGAGGTGCCTGGGACAGGCTAAGCTGTGAACCAAGGCCAGCTGCCCCTCGTGTCAGGTTTGTGGCCACTTAGTTGAAGCTGCAATCCAGGCCAACACTGGCTGCAGCTTATACCAGGCTTGTGGCTATCTGATGGGAGTTATGATGCAAGTTGAGACCAATTGCCTCTTGTGCCAGGCTTGGGGCTGCTTAGCAAGAGGTTAAGGGCATGCCAAGGCCAGTAGCTGCTTATTTGGGGTTTCTAGACCTTAGGGAGATTTTACGAAAGTTTGCAGCCAAGGCCAACTGTTTTCATGGAAAAGCGACTGAAAGTGGCTTGGGCTGGCTATAGGTTAGGTGGGGGGTGAGGTGAACAATGTTAGCCGGTTAATGGAGAGCTCAGATTCGGCCCCCACCTGCCCCTGCCGGCTGGGTGCAGGGGAGGCTCAACAAAGGAGCAATGGTTCTTGCCCAGAGACTGCCACCCATCAATTCACTTCCTCCCCATATGTCCCTGGTGCTGCTCACGCTGCTCTCCCCCTCCCCACACTGGAGCCCAGAATGGGTGAGTCTGTGAGCAAGTGTTTGTGCGTGGGCCCCTCAAGGGGAGCACCTCTGACTCCTGAGCCATCTGTCTAACTTGGACTCAATCCCTCCTGGTTTTCACAACCACATGTTATGGAGATGACTCTTTCTGGCACTGGTGCCCTGGGGCTGGGACCCCCTACTCCTCAGGGGGACCTCCAAAGTCAAAATATCCCTTGTGATTCTTAATTGCCACACTGTGAGCGTGGGACCTGCCTGTTCTTTCCCTCCTACCAGTCTCGTCATGGCTTGTTCTGTGTGTCCCTAGTTATAGGACTTCTGTTCGGCTAGTCTTCAGGTGGTTCATAATGATCGTTGTTCTGTAACTTACATGTAATTTACTGTGATCACGGGAGGAAGCAAACACATTTATCTGCTCTGCCATCTTGACCAGAAGTCAATTTCCACCCATTGTAAGCCTTACTTTAGCATGCAGTCCTCCCCCCATTATTCTTTTGCAGCCTCAGCCCAGCACACAACCCATCCCAGACTCCCAGACACTGACTGATTGAACATCTCTGGAAGTTAACTCCCTACCCTCCTCCTATTCGGACCTGAAGGGCTGAATGACAACTGCCTTGGCCTGTAGATAGGAAGAAGAAAGAGTAGGATCAGCCCTCAGGAAAATGTTGAATTGGCAAGAGCTGCCCTGTCCTCTCTCTCACTGCTGGTTTTCTCCAACCTCAAGTTTTGTGCCTTCAATAGTCCCAGCTTACCTTAGTCTCTTAGTTTCCCCATATTTCCAGTTTCTCCTCTCCCCCCTGAACCCCGAGAACACAGTGAGTGTCAGGCAAGGTGACAGGAAAACAGTCCTGTGAGCGACAGCTCTAGTACTGCACTGAGCACAGAGCACTGGTCACCTCCTCGTCTGCCTTGTCTAGGGGGGCTGCTTCTGTATTTTATAATCCCCGGGTTTGTAAATTCACTCGGCTGCTTCATCTTAGGACTGCAATGGCCTCTCTACTTAACTTTCCTTTTCTTTCTGGAAGGGGCTCTTGCTCCCCACTTGGCTTAGGCCTGAGTAGCACCTTCCCTAAAGTCAGGCTGCTTGGGCCTAGGGAAGGCTTATCCCTGCTGCCCTGTGCTTCCTTCCAAAGCACAACTAAAAGACCGTGACTGCAAAGGCTTGTCGTCAGTATGATGTGAGTGCTAACTACCTACACGAACAGCAGCCGTTTATGCATGTAGTTTAAAAAAGCAGCACCTTTCCTGTCAACTCTCAGCTGTTGCAGCCCTCGGGCCTATCACAGGGCCCAGAGGTTAGGAGATGCTCAGCATTGTGATTAAGCACACCAGCTCCGGAGCCAGACTTATAATTGCAGCCCTGGCTCTCCTCCTACCAGCTGGATGACTTTGGGCCGGATGCTTATGCTGTCTGGGCCAGTGTTTCCTCATCTGAGATGGAGATGATAGCAGCCCCTTGGGCACACAGTAAGCATAGCTGGATCTGAGTGTTTAACTGTGCTGTCCCACAGCCTCATTCCCTCTCATTTAAAGAGTTGAGTGACCCCTGTGTCTTATCCCTGTAGTGTTTTCTGTTTGTAACCAATCTTTTAGGCAAAAAGGCAGAAGTGTGTCCCTTCCACTGGACTGTAACTGGCTCCGGCACCACCGCTACCCTGCTGCCAACACTAATTACAGTACGCTACCAAACCGGGACTAGGGCGAAGGGAGGCCCGCACAGGAAGACATAAATGGCAGTGACCAGCTACCTGAGCCCTAATCAGTGGAATGAATACGGTTAGGAGGGAGACCACTTCTTGTCAAGAAAGACTCTCCCAAAACATCTAGATTAGCAGCGCGCTCGTCCAGCATGGAAACCACACAACATCAGGAGCACTCTCCCGCCCCCACCCCACAGCCCTCAGCGAGCGAGTCTCTGATCGTAAGTCGGTTCCCCATATAGGCATGGCTACAGCTGATCACAACCAACCGCCAGGGTCCTCCTAACAGCTCTGTTTCTCATAAATCTGCATTCTGGTTTGTCTCAAGTCTTACAATTTTGGTTATTATGTAGACAAGAGGTCAATTTGCTGGGCATGAGCAAAGGTGAAAAGTACCCCGTGTAATAGGGTGCCGTCACCAAGGGGATGCGTGTGTGCACTTGGCACCCCCTATCTGAGCACTGGGCTGGGCCCCAGGGTGCGAGTCCCAGTCACTGTTCTATGGAGCTCACAGACTGGAAGTCTGGGTGTCGGTGCAACTCACTAAGCAATATCTCTACCGTGGACCCTCAGCCTCTGCACTGACCAGTTCCCGCCCCCATTCTGCCAGGCAGGAGGCAGCCGGGCCTGCACCGGAGTGTAATGCTGCCTCTTGTGCGGAGCTGCAGCCCTGGCAATCGTGAATGTCCCGTCCCACAGGCCAGTGCAGGAGTGCCCAGCACGCCCCCCACCCCGGGTCTGTTGCGAGCCCCATGAGAACTGGCTGCAGGCCGGGTATGGCCCTGCTGTCCAGGCAGTAAACTCAGACCAAGGATGCGTGGGAGGGCAGACTGGGCGTGGGGCAGAGCTCCTTGCCCCCTTTCCCTCTGGCTCATTCGAATGTAGAGCTCTTGTGAGTGTGAACGTTAAGCCAGAGTCTGTTTCATCAATTGTGAGATGCTCTTATTTTCATATTTGAACACCTGCAGATTGGACTGAGTGTTAGTTGACGGGGCCTTGGCAATGTGCCCTTAAATTGACAGCCCTTCTTTCCTTAGTGGTGTGAAAATAATGCATCTTACAATGTGGTATTTAGGCTTGTTGACATTTGATAACAACTCAAAGCAAGAGCTGTAGAATATAAGGCTAAAATGTCAGATTCCTGAAAAATGCAAGTAAAATTCTTCCCACTCACAGGTGTATTAGTTCAGGGAAAAGAACATTAAATACGAGAAGTGAAAAGACCTGGGTTCTAGCACCAACTCGGCCACAGATCGGCTGTGTGGCTTGTGGAAACATCGCTTGAGCTCTCCAGAAACCTGTCTCGTTCGTGGGGCGGCGACACTAACCCTGCGCTTTCCTTTCTGGGTTCTGTGGTCGAAGGAACTCAAAGGCGCTTTTCAATCATAGGACCGCGTTTTGCCACCCTAATCAGAATGGACAGATTTTGATGGTCTTTCTGCCTTAAGATTTATAATGAAGTTCCGGTAGATCGTATTTCTCAAAACCAGTCAGTCTAAAAAATGATACTGAACATCCCCTGTTACGCTATTACCAGATTCTGCCATATGCATTACTTCCTCCGTCCCCACTTTGACCCTGCCAGGCGGCGGGGTAACCCACTCTACAGACGAGGAGAGAGAGGCACGGGAAGGCTAGACCTCTTGCCCCGAGTCACACTACCAGTAACTGGCGGAGTGAGCCAGGATTTGGAACCCCCATCCCTCGGACTGCAGTGCCTGCGCCCGCCCTCATTCCACCACACTTGCCAGCTCTGGAGAACAAGCAGGCCTTTCTTACCTGGCGGGACCACCTTCACCTCCGTGCTGCGGCTGACTGCCTGGCTTCCGCGGTAGGTGCTGCACGTGTAGGAGCCCTCGTCCCTGGCCCGCAGGTTGTAGATCAGCAATGTGCCATCTGGGGACTGGCGGACGCGGTGGCCATCAGCCCATATCGGCAGCCCGTTCCTGGAAGGGAGAGGACACCGGAGCGCTGTCCAGGGCCTCGGGTCTTCAGGCCCCAGGACTCTGCCACGCGGCCTCCAGGGCCCAGGGCTAGGAGGCAGAGGGTGGAGGTGATCAAAGACTGTTCCAGAGCCAGCTGCTCCCTCTCTGTGGGAAAACAGGTGACTCGCACCTCAAGGAAGAGATGGGACAGGGTACCTGAAGGATAGAACCTTATCAAAGCGAAGTAACTCAGAAGTGACAGGGCTCACACCAGCCGAGCAGTGACTCGCGTTGCTGTACGTGGGCGTCTTCCCCACAAAGGAAGCGCATGCTCACCTTTAACCAGCAAAGGGCTTGAAAGCAGCTACACGGGGCCAGGCCCTGTGCTGGATGGACTTATGCACCCTCCGCCTCCAGGGCCCTGGGGTGGGGAGGCAGGGGTTTGGGGGAAACTTCCCTGAGGAAGATGCTAGCCGAGACCTGGCCTGAGGATGAGGCTGCAGCTGGCTGGCAGACGGGGAACATGGGGACTCGAGCTTGAAGGGAGGGTGAAGCCAGAGCAAGAGAGTGAGAGAGAGGAAGTGTACACGGCTCTGGCCGGGAGTTTGGGCTGCACCCTGGGGTGATGGAGGGGTGTCAGCCGGGACTGACAGGGCATTTACACTTTGAAAGGATTGCTGACTGCAGTGGGGGTGGAGGACAAGCTTGAAACCAGACCAGGGAGATGGCACAGGCAATGAAGGGACTGGGATGAGGGCCAGATGCGGGAGGTTGGGGGAGAGCAAACCAAGGGTGACAGGTTTCTAGCTTGGACAACTGGGTAATGGTGGTGTCCCTCCGCCTCAGGGAGCCTCAGGGCAGTGGTGAGGGGTGAATGGGGAGGTTCTTTCCCACAGTTACACATTTTGCGTGCCTGTGAGGCACCAGGAGACGGGTTTGAGGTCTGCGCCCAGGTTGTGTTTCATCACTGGGTGGTCCTGGAAACTGCGTGTCTACCTGTTTGCCCAAGGAGAAGTGAGATAAACCGAGGACCAAGGGCAGACCTGGAGGTGCTCTGGCTTCCAAGGGATAGGTATGAGGAGATGAGCCAGCCAGGGAAAGAGCAGCAGCAGCCAGAGAAGCCTGCTGCTGCCTGAGGCCAAGGGCAGGAAGGTCTCAGGAAGCCCAAGTGGTCATCAGAAGGACCCAGGCCGCCTGGGGGCAGAGATGTGTCCAGAGGGTTTAAGAGCAGGTAGGTAGCTCGTGGCCTCGGCCAGGGCAGCCTCCCTGGATCAGGAGTGGATGTGAGGCCCCAGTACAGGGGCTGAGCCTTGAGTGGGGTGGACAGGTGGGGACACCTGCTATAAAC
Organism: Desmodus rotundus; assembly: GCF_022682495.2. Taxonomy (NCBI): domain Eukaryota; kingdom Metazoa; phylum Chordata; class Mammalia; order Chiroptera; family Phyllostomidae; genus Desmodus; species Desmodus rotundus. Next base: position 115,203,402 of record NC_071393.1, on the reverse strand, counting down.
AGTGGAGCTGTGGAGAGGACACTGGTGGAAGGCCGGGCTGCAGGGAAACGGGGGTCCGTACAAGAGGGGGGTCCTGAGCATGTCTGCTGCTGGAGCTTGGGGGCATTGGGCTCTCCCCTGCCTGAGTGCCAGGGAGGCTCAGCTCTTCCCAGGATCCGCCGGGAGTGTGTAGGGCTCTAAGTATCCTGGGAGCCCAAGAGCCTCGCCTACTCCTGACATACTGCCAGGAGGAAGAAGGCAAAAAAAGTGTGTGCTGAATGAAGGAATCAGACCAACTGATTTGAGGTAAAAGACCAGTAAAGTCCCCAAAGCCGAGTGTAGCCCGATGGTTCTCAGACCCAGAGAAGATTTTGCCGCCAGGGGACATTTGGCAACAGCTGGAGACATTTTTCATTGTCGCGACTTGTGAGGGAGGCTTCTGGCACCCAGTGAGCAGGAGGCCTGGGTGCCGCTACACACCCCGCAATGAATGCACAGGACAGTCCCCGCAGCCCGCAGTGATAGTGTAACCTGGCCGTGGTTGGGAAACCTGGTATGGGCTGGCCAGCAGAAAAGAGGGCGGGCCCGTGGGCTTCACTGTGCAGACCTGCAGGCAGGAGTGGAAGAAGGGGCTGTGGGGGCTGCCTCCCTGAAGGAGGGTGGACCCCTGTGCTCTGCCTGCGCAGGCTCAGCTGTGGGTCTAGGGCTAGCCTGCCCGGGATGGCGCCTTACCTGGACCATCTGATGTTCACACTTTCTCCTGCCACCACACAAGGAAGCCTGGCTGTGTCACCTTCTGGCACCATCACAGTGGGGGGCAGCCCTGTGATTGTCAGCTCCTCTGGGTCCAAGGAGGAGGCACTGTCAGCCACTACGCCGATCCTGTCCCACCCGTGCCACCTGACCTCGAAGGCCACGGGCCCCAGTCACCCGTCCGATTAGGGCTGCACCATACCCAGAACTCTGAGCTGGACCCATCGCTGGGCGCGGTCCTGCCCATTGAAGGCGACGCAGGCGTAGAAGCCGCCGTCTTCCACAGCCACTGGGCTGATGACCAGAGAGCCATCAGGCTGCTGATGGTGTCTGGGGACCAAACAGAGTCAGGGGCTCCGTCCCACTGGGGTGGAGGTTGGGGGAGGCAAGAGCGGGGCAGGGCGGGGTGGGGGGGGTCTGACCAAAGGGCAGCCTGGCCCCCAGCACTCATTCACTGAAGGTGCCTGGCTTGTGACCCTGGCAATAAATCAGGACAAGTTTTCTGGTACAGAACCCTCTGGGTTTCCAGTTTTGGGTGTACTCATTGCGTAGTCTCAGATCCTGGTCCTGCCACTTTGGAGCTGTGTGGTGTTAAGCCTCTGTGTGAAAAATGGGGCTAGAGTAACACCCAGCTCCACGTGGTTCTTCTGCAAGTCGAGTGGTGGAGACAAGCCTCACACCCACACGGGTCAGCAAAGGTCGGCTGCTCCAATTACAGCCGGAACTGTGTCTGCCTCCTCTCCTCCCTCAGCCATCACCTCTGGCAGCTGGCCTGTTCCTTCTGCCCACTAACCACCCTCTGGAAAGGCTCAGGGACCCACAGGTCTGTCTGCCCAGCAGCTCCACCTCAGAGAGCCCCTGACTGACCGGAGGTGACTCGGGGGCAGGACGGGGCAGGGACAGCAGGGAAGGGGGAGGAGCTGAACCAACCTGGGAGATGAGAGGGTCTGCCCATCTCTCTGCCATTCAATGGCTGGGGGTGGGAAGCCCTCAGCGCGACAGGTCAACCGGATCCGCTGGCCTGGATGGGCGTCCACCACCACAGGCTGGTTCTGGTCCAGGCGCAGCCTGCAGAACAAGCACCCCACAGCCCTGAGGGGCTCCTGGCCGCTGCCTCCCTCATCCCCATCCATGCCTGGGGATGGGCCCTTCTCCCCCTCCGGCCGGATTTATCCTCCTCACACTGCCACCTTGTTCCAGTAAGGACCCCGTCAGTAACTACCTGGGCAAAGTCCAACAGCCACCTCCACTCCCCCACCATCCCCAACCCGGAATCTCAGACTGTCTCCTCCCCACCCTCCACATCTGCCTCTGGGTGCTGACCTGGGTGCCCCCCAGCCCTCTGCATCCCCCATAAACAGTGCCTTCCTCCAAGGCTGCCTCGGGCCCTTAACTCCTGATGCTCCCCCGTTCCCACCGCTCCTGAATCCAGGGCCCTGACCTGCACTGTCCCACCTGCTTGGGGTGGGAGGAGGCCCCCCCACCCGCCAGCCCTCCTCCAGAGGCTGAGCTCAGGGACTCCATAATTTCCTAGTCCTCACCTCACAGAGCCCTGAGCATGGGCCAGCAAGCCTGGGGACAGCACACACTGGCCTGGGGACCCATTCACCTTCCCCTCCTCTCACTCACTGAGACCCCCATGCACCCCGGCCCTTGGGGGTTTGGCGGGGAGGCACTGCCACACTGTTACCTGGTCCTGGGCCGTGGGTGAGCAGAGGCAATGGCCCCGGGGCCCCCAGTACCTGCCCCTAGGCTGGGGTCCTGCGGACTGTGGCCCTGGCTGGGGTCCCTGGTCTGAGCGAGGTGCCTCGTCTCAGTCTCTGATAGCACAGCTGTGTCGCCCCCTGTCATGAGGCCAGGAGGAACAAGGGAGTGGAAGGAAGGGTGGGCCATGAGGCCAGCGGGGGACACATGGAGAAACGGGGCCAACCAGCAGCAAGACCTCCACCCTGGCCCAACCAGAATCCATGGTCCCTGCCGCCAGGAGGCCTGGGCCAGAGGAAGCACCCTAGTCCCTCTGCCATAGGGGTGCCCTGGCTCAGGACCCCTCGCCAGTCCACTCCACCACGGGGCCCTGAGAACCCGTGCAGGGAGGGGCACAGACACCTGTGACGTGAAGCTGGACCTTCGGAGAGTCACGGCCTGGCCTGCTGCCACAGCTGTAGGTGCCAGCGTCCTCTGCCCGCAGGCGGCTGATGACCAAGGAGCCATCTGGCTGCAGCCTGTGCCTCAGTGAGTGGAATGGGGGCTTGAGCTCTGGGCTCCAGGGGGATGACAGCAAGCCCAAACCCCACCCAGGCCCCAGGGTTCTGTGGCCCCACACTGACCCTCCCACCCCAGAGGGGATCAGAGAGGCCGCCCCAGGGAGGGCCCTGAACACACCTGTCAGAGGAGATGGGCTGCCCATCTTTCTGCCACCTGGTGTGGAGGTCCCTGGAGGTGTCGCCAGGGCATGAGAGCCGCACCGCCTGCCCCAGGGCCGCCTGCACCAGAGAGGGCTCCGAGCCCGCCAGGCTAACCCTGGAGAGTGGCACGGCATCAGCACCAGGGACTGCCCCTTCCCCAGTGTGTCCCATCCTGTCATGGGCACTTGAACGGCCAGAGGTGTCATGGGAGCCCAAGCTCCAGAAGCCCGTGGGCTCAGGAAGCCGCCCTCCCGCCCTCCCGCCCTCCCCACCACGCCCAGGGCACAGCCGCCTCAACCTGCTCCTGCAGCAGTGGCAGGGGTGGTAAGAAGCCCTGGGACAGGGGGCGGGACGGACAGCACACGCCAGACCCCCGCCGGGGCCCGACCCGCACTTCCCAGGGCTCTCACTAACACGACACAGCCCCAAGAGCACTGGCAAATGGGACCCACCTGCAACCTGTGAGGTAACATCACCATTTTACAGGTCAAGACACTGAGGCTTGGAGCAGTCGAAGGACTTGCCAAGCCAGGAAGCCCATAAGCTTTCCAACTGGACAGACCCTGGGGTGCAGTGGCACAATGTGCCGGAGAATCCAGGCACCTCTGAGCACCGGCTGTCTGGCCCCCCACGGCCTGAGCTTCCCCAGGTAACGAGGCCCCCAGGCAGGGCTGTTCACAGGATTCCAGGTAAGGGATGGGGAGACAGGACTGGCTGACCTCAGGGTTTTAGCTCCAACAGGCTCAGCTCCTGGCCCGTGCCCCTCCTCCTACCTGGGGAAGGTGAGGCTCACCTGTAGGAAGAGCTGTGGGAGGGTGATGCTGGACGCCCCGAATCTCCACCCTGTCCTCGGGCACTGAGCCCCAGATCCTGGCCCTGTTCTCCTAAGGCCTGAGTGTGGTACACCTCCTGCTGGCTTCCATGACTTCTGCCACCGCCGTCTCTGTGGGTGCCCTGGCCAGCAGCCCCAGGCATGGGTTGGCTGGGTGCCTGTTGAGACCCCTGGCAGCTGCTCATACACTCTGCCTCCGAGGCAAAGTTATTGGCATTGCCGTGGCAGCCGCCATACCAGAAGCGGTTACAGCGGCCCACAGAGGCGATGAAGTACCAGCGGGTGGCCCAGTCTGTGCAGGAGCCGAGGGCGCTGGGCAGCAGGCACTGCACGGGGTACGCTGAGGGCAGGTAGGGTACATGTCACCAGGGGGCCAAGAAGCACCCACCACCCCGAGAGACAGCAGCCCTTGCCCATTTATGAAGCACGCCTTCCACCCTGCCCTGGATCACAGTAGCCTCGGAGTCAGCCTGTCCGCCTCCACCCACAGAACTAAGGCCTCCAGAAGGTCAGGGCAGTGAGCCCATGGACTGGCTCCCTCGAGCCCCTATCCATCCCTGAGCAGAACACTGCTCACGGAGCAACCCAAGGGCTTGACCTTGACCTGCTCAGCAGGGTAAGGACCCAGCCCTGAGCTCCCAGGGGCCTGTGAAAATGCCCAGCGAGGGGCCCACCCTGTACCCAGGGCTCTTCACCCACCCTCTGAACATACCCCGAGCCCCTACCTGCCCCTTCTAGCAGCCTCCCCCCAGCACAGCCTGCTTCCCCCCCCCCCCCTATGTTTGGATGTGACTATGGCTGGCCGCTGCATAAAGCCTCCTGCAGACTCTGACCTCCAGCTGGTCTTGTCCCCTTGTCGGTCCCCAGGAGCTCCCCCCATGCATCCCATGCTCCAGCCTCAACAACCTTCCGCCAGGACTCATCCCAGGCAGGGTGGGGATACCCCATCCCCCCACCCTTGACACTGATTGGCCCTCCCCATCACTGCTTCTGAAGGGCTCTGAGCCCCCAGGAAGCAGGACGGGCCTTCCTTCTCTTGGGATCCCCACCTACGACTCCCCCTAACCCTCACAGCAGCCAGGTGGCCTTAAGTGCAAACTTCTGGAAACATCTGACTCTGTTCTCTGGCCTGGCACCTAGCAGGTGGACAATATATACTTGGAAGAAATGAACGAACAGCTGAGCCTAGGAAGGTCTTAGGCCTTGAGTCAGGGTAGAGACACATGGGACCAGAGCCTGCCCACCAGGATGCAGAAGGGCGTCCACTCACCGTAGTTGGGCTGGCCCACGCAGCCTTCCCCAAAAGGGCCTGCTGCAGAGGCCACGTTGTCATAACAACAGCCAAATTGGGAGCCCCGGCACTCGCTGTGCTCACTCTGCTGGGCCTGGTCCTGGTGGGCCTGGTGGGCCCTGGGGGCCTAGGGAGGAAGTGGGGAATGGGTCTGACTCTTGGCTGGGACTCCAGGCTGCCTGGGAGAGGATGGCAGGAAGAGGGAGACAGACTGTGAGCCCACAGTGCACAACCCCAGCGCTAGGGGGCGATCAGAGGCCAGGAGAATGTCAGTGGAAACCCCCAGCCCCAGCCCACCTCTGAAACTTGGTGTCCTCGGGAGGACAACCCGGGCCAGCAGGCTTCAGGGACCTCCTTCCTCCAAGGCCAAAGCCACACAGTGGCAGAGAGCAGGGTCCAGGGCTGGACTGCTGCCGCGTCACATGAACAGGACACTTACTGTAGACGCCACAGCTCTCGACCCCGGCCTGCTCCTGGTGCTGTCACCACCATAAGATCTTGCACAGCCAGCTTGATGGGGCCCCTCAGCCTCAGACACCCCGTCAGGGCAGCACCCGTACCTAGAGAGGCATCACATAGCCCTCGCCTGACCACCCGGTCCCTTCAAGGGACCCTTAGTTCCAGCACGCCAGGACCCCCGCTCCAAGGCTCCCTGCACTGGAGGCTGACCAGGCAAGAGTCCAAGTGGGAGTGCATGCCAGGCACCCCATCCTGCAGACCCAGACTGTGCGTCTGCCAACCACTTAGTGGCCAGCAGGGAGGGCAACTGTAACACAACAAGCAGAGTTACAGCCCTGGCTGGTGTGGCTCAGTGGGCTGGGCATCATCCTGCAAACCGAAAGGTCACCAGTTCAATTCCCAGTCAGGGCACATGCCTCGGTTGCTGGGCTGGTCCCCTGTTGGGGGGCGTTTTGAGAGGCAACTGATCGATGTTTCCCTCCTTCTCCCCCCTTCCCCTCTCTCTAAAAGTAAATAAATAGTCTTACAAAAATAGTTGGTAAATCCTCAACTCATCCCTCCACCAAACCGAGGAGGGGAAATTAATCCGAGCCTGCCTGGTCGTCTGGCTCCCAGGGAGCGCTTACGAAGCACCAGTGGGTGGGAGCTGCGGCAGAAAGTGTCAGGAGCCTGGCACTGGCTTCACCCCCACAACCAGGGTTTGGGAAGGAAGAGGCAGAGAAGACGGAGCTGAGCCCCTTCTTTGTGCCAGGCACGGTGGGATTCGTTTCATCCTCTCAGTCACCCCAGCCAATGGCGGTCACTGTACCCAATTCTCAGCAGAGGAAGCCAAGATCAGAGAGGTCAAGTAACTTGCCCAGGTCACCCAGCACGTGCTTAGTAAGTGGCTGAGCTGGGAATCATGCCCAGGCCATTGGCCTGATGTCCCTTAGTACCCTAGCCCCTGAGGGAGTGGGAGCCCATCTGGACTGAGAGCTGAACCCAGAACCCCCTCCCCCAACATGCCTTCCCAGAGCCTCAGGCTACAACTCTGCAGAGAAAGCAGTCTTTTCACTCGTACTGGGCACAGGGGGAAGCAGTCAGGGCAGCTGGAGACAACACCTCTGCAGTTCCATTCCTGAGCTCCGCACACCCACCCCACCCCCTCTCTGAGCAGAGAGGCTGCCCTGCCTGTCAAACACCCCCCCACACATACACACCTCCCCCTACACAGGCCCTTCCCTCTCCACCCGGTGAGGAAGAAGAGGCCCCTACCTGCTCTGCTGACAAGAGGCCCCAGGGCAGCCCTGCCACTGTGGCCCAAGAGATGCCGTGAGGCCATCAGGGCAGCACCCGTGGGGGCTGTGTCTGCAGTCAGGGCGTCCCGAGCCAGACCACAGGGGCTGCTGGTTCCGGGACTGCTGCAGAGAAGAGGCTGGGCCTGGAGCCAGCAGGTGGGGGCCCTGGTCTCCTCTGGGGTTACCCCGGGCTGAGGGTTGCTCCTGGGGTGTCCACCACTGGCCTCTGGAATCTAGAAAGAAGAGGGAAGCAAAAGCCATGTGATGTGCCCTCTGGTTCCTCACCTCATCTGTATCCACATCAGACCCACTTCTCTCCATACCCCCAGTCCCCCCAACACCCAGCCTCCACCTCCAGGGCTCTGGGCTGGGGGCTTCCACCGAGCACCTCACCTGAGGCAGGGACCTCCCGAGGGCCCAAAGACATCCAGGGTGCCCTGAGGCTGGTGTGCATGTCCTGTATGCTGGGAACTTCTGCAGGGAGCCAGGGCAGCCGCGGTGGGGTGCAGAAGCACAAAGGAGAGGAGGGGGCTTGAGCTGTGGCCAGCCCTGACCGGCATTTGCTCCCACCCCACTGCTCAGGCAGGGCCTGGGGAACCCCGGAGAGCAGATGTGAAATGAGCAGTTACCTGGGATTCCGTAAGACATGTTTCCCGTGTTTTAAGAGTGTTTAATTACATAGAAAAATGCTAATATTACAGGTTCAGCACAAAAGAAAGCCAGACATAAAATTAGCATCTATGTGTGATCCTAACTACAAAAAAAAAGGCGATACACCATTTTCTTTCATTGGATTGACAAAAAAACAAATAATCCAATTAAAAATGAGCAAAAACTTGAACAAGGAGTTTTCCCAAAGAAGACACACAAGTGGCCAGCACACGAAAAGATGCTCGGCATCATCGGTGGCCGAGGGAGTGCCCAGCAAAGCCGTGACGGGACACCGTTTGGCACGCACAGAACAGCTGTCATCAGAACACCTAAAAGGGTGAGTGTTGGTGAGGATGGGGACAGACTGGAACTGGGACACGCTGCTGGGGGGAAAGCAAAACGATGCGGTCACTGTGGAGACAGCCTGGCAATTCCTCAAAAAAAGCCCAAGAGAAATGAAAACCTGTGTCCACAAAGAAACCTGGACACGAATGTGGACAGCAGCACTATTCAACATGGCCACAAGGGGGAGCTGAGCCCGACACCCCTCACAGGTGAAGGGCAAACATGGGTGGTGCATCCATGTAACAAGGTCATTGGGCCCTGAAAAGGAACGGCGGGCTGGTGCATGCTGCAGCGGGTGGACCTCAGAAACATTCCGCTAAGTGAAAGAAGCCAGTCACAAAGGTCTACTGCCCCTTTTCTGTGATAAAATCCAAAACAGGCAAATCCATAAGGACAGGAAGCAGGTCAGGGGACCTGGGAAGGGGTTACTCAATGGGGGCAAGGACCTGTCATGGGGGATGAAAGTTTCTGAACCTGGGGGACAGACAGCTGGCGGCGGTACAACAGTGCGAACCCACCGAGAACCACCACGATGCACACTTTAAAAAGTTTAACCAGAAAATAAACACACTCAACCATATGTTATGTGAATTTTCACCTCACTAAAAAGATCCCGTATTAAAAGTAATTGGATTAATAGATGAAAGGATAGAAAGAGAATAATGAAAAGGCAAATATGACAAAATATTAATTGTAGAATTTAGAAAGTGGGTACGTGGCCACTCATATATAGTTCTTCAACTTTTCTATATTTACAATTTTTCATCATCTTGTCCAGCTGGGTAAATTTACTAAATATCATGAATTATAACATTAGAATATACAGATGAATTTTATGGTATATGATATTTAATCACAAGGGTTATTAAAATATTTTTCATCATAAAATGTGGGAGAAAAATGCAAAAGGCCCAGTAAAGAAAACCCAGGCAACGGGAATTTTTTTAAGCAATGACTAAAATAAGACGTACAGAACACACCCCAGGTGCCCCTGTGGAAGTTTCTGAGGGATTCGCGGGAGTGCGTGCTGGGTGGGTTGGGGGGTGGCCCTTCCTGCTGTTTGTCAGTGCTTCTGAACTTTTCCACAGTGAGTACATCACTCCACAATGGAATAAAGTTCTTAAAAAATAAGTGAAAATTCCATTCCATATGGACTACATCTAGCCAGTCTCCAGGAAATATTTAAAAAATAATAATAATTCAGAGCTGGAAGACTTCAGGAGATATGCAGGGAAGCCTTCGTTTTCATTTTATTGCCTGTCCCCTGCCACCCCCCGGGCCAAAGTCTCCCTATACTCGAATTCTCTCCCCGGTCCTGTCACCTCCCACCCGCCTTCTCTCAGGCCCAGCCTGGGAATCTCTGCCACCTGGACGTGAGAGGCTCCTTTCTGCCAAGCCCGCCGTGCCTCTGGCTGCCCTTAGCGTCCGGACCCCTGTCCATACACCCTCTGGGCAGCAGGCTCCGCAGCGCCAGCCCCTGCCCCTTCATTTCTGTTGCTCTTTCTGGCACTTGCATTTCTGCTGCCTGCTCCCCACCAGGCTCCTGCTCCCCAGCGTCTCCCCTTCAGTCTGACCCTCAGGCTGGTGCCCAGTCTGTCCCCTGAATAGCTTTTGCGGTGTCACCGCCCAGCTCCAAAACTGTTGATGGCTCCCCCAGAGCGTTTGAAACTCGTTGAAGCTGCAGCCCTGAGCACCGCCCAGCACTAAGAGCACAGACCTGCATGGACCCCGTCCGCCCCCACGCCCTGGGCTGAGGGCACGGCTTTGGGCACGGCTTTGGGCACTGACGTGCGGCCAGAATGATCGAGAAACTGAGCTTTAAACTCTTTAACTGGGATTACCTTAATTTCAATTTTAAATACTAATGCTTGATTCATTTACAGAAAAACACCTCGGCATGTGGGTAGTGAATCTGCTCTATCGACTACGTTTTTTGGAATCTAACTATTGATCCCATATGCCAGCGGGGTGTCAGCATGTGAATGTAAGTATAAATTATATATTGGATTCTGAGATTTAATTTTTTTTAATCTTGTGTAAAAAGAATGCAATATATCCCATTCCTCACCTGAGGATATATTTTATTGATTTTACAGAGAGAAGAAGGGGAAGAGAAAAAACATCAGTGTGATAGAGAAACATCAAACAGTTGCCTCCCATACGCGCCCCAACCGAAGATGAAACCCACAGCCCAGGTATGTACCCTGACCAGGGGTCAAATCCTCAACCCACAGGATGATGCTCCAGCCAACTAAACCACCCAGCCAGGGCCCGTTCGTAATTTTTATATCAACTGAATGTTTAAAATACTGTATTGGGTTAAATAAAATATATTAAGTACAAATCCACTTTTTTCTTTTTTATTTCTTCATGTGGCTCTCAGAAAACTTTAAGTGACCTCTGTGCGTGGAGTCCTATTTCTGTTGGGAAGAGCTGCTCTGCAGCCTAGAAAGAGGAGGAAGCAGAGTTGCCCCCGTAAGCCCGGGTGTCCACTGGGACCCCCATCCCTCAGTGGGGCTCCCCCTCCTGGGCATCCGCCAGTACGCACCACACATTAGTTACAGCACCCGAACCACCAGAAACTACCGAATCCTCCTTCTCACCCATCACGAACTTCTGTGAAGCTCCTAGAGATCATGAGCCTGGAAGTGTCACTCCCACGTGGCATTAAAGGGGAAACAGATACAGCGCCACACACACATCTCAGGGAAGCAGGCTAAACCACTAACGGATGGGACCAAAAGCTATTTTTCTAATTTCTCCAGGTTTTCCACAATGAGCGTACATTGTTTTTACAATTATAAAAGTCACTGTGGAGGTTATTTCTTTAACCACTCAGCCTGGCCTGAAATTCTCTCTCCATTTCCTTTCCTTCTACCCATGCGAATGCCTCTCAGGGGCAGGCTCAGGGACACCTCTTCCAGGAAGGTGTCCAGGGCACTGGGCAGTGAGTGGCTCTAGGGAGCTGGGCTCACAGAAGCCTCGGGATCCCCCTGCTCATGCCCCACGAGGGCCAGGCTGAGGCGCCAGGGGCCCCTGCACAGCGCCCCCACCACCACCGCTGACGCTCGCTTCTCCAGCACTGTGCGTTCAGAGAGTGTGCCAAGCGACTCACCACAAGCCTGGAAAGTCACTCTTACTAACCCCACGGTACGGATGGGCAACCGAGAGTCAGAGGGCAGAGGCGGCTGCCCAGGGCCACGTGGCTGGTTGGCAGTGCAGTGGAGATTTGCGCCCAGCCCCAGGTGAGCTGTTGACTCCAGGCCACTGGTTCTCAGCCACCCTGCCCTGTGCCTCCATTGGAGTCCTACCGCCACCCATCACGGCTCCCAGGGCCCCTCACTAGTGTGTCCGTATGAGAAGGCCCCCCTGCAACCCAGCCCAGTCCCGCCTTTCCTCAGTATCACATCCTCACACCAAGCCAGTGCTGGCCTCTGTGCCCTCCGCTCAGCCTGCAGCTCCCAGCACCCTGGACGCCCTCTTTCTCAGTGGGGAGGGGGGAGGCCGAGCAGTGTTTATGGACAGTCTTCCCTGGGCCACCTCCCTGCTCTGCACTCAGTCTCCCAGTGACCCAAACACTGAGTACCTATGATACACTAGCAAAGTCCTGTGGGGGAGTGTAAACAGGCATAAGGAGTCAGACACCCGGCCCGCAAGAAGTTTATAACCGATAGGCATTACCAGCCATGGACCACCACCGCAGCACAAGGAAACAAACCCAAGAGTGACCACGGACACCGGACACCATGAGCTATGGGTGGGGGGGGGGGCTAAGGGAAGCTACCTCTGAGGGGGAGGAACAGGGCTGGCTATGGAGGTTGGTAGAGCGGCAGTTTACAGCGGCAGGGAGAGGGGGAGAGCTTTCCAGGAGGCAGGAGCCCCGGCTGGCAGGCTGGCCAGGCCCCACCCCCTGGTCTTACCTGGAGGAAGGTGGCAGGGCTGCGTGTTACAGGGCTCCACGTCTGCAGGCCTCCACGGCTGCAGGCCCCTGCAGCGACTGGGCGGCCCGAGGGCACAGGCGACCCGCCGAGTCCGAGTGCCTGCGCTGCAGCTCCTGGAGCACTAGGGCCCACGGGTGAGAAGGGAGAACACTGTGCACAGGGAGCGGATGCCATGGGAGCGAGCCCTGAGGGTGCAGGTGGGGAGGATGGTGCCCACAAGGAAGGGAGTAAGGACGGGAGGGGGAGGGGGTATAAAGGTGCCTGATAATGCACATCAGACCCAAGAATGGGCACAGGTGCAGCCACCTGCCAGAGACCCAAGGGACCAGGATTGGGCAGCAGGTATGCGGGGGCGGGACAAGTACTCACTAGACCCCAGGCGCCTACGTGCCAGGCCTGGTCATTGAGGGAGGGGCAGTCATCACGCACACAAGGCTCAGTGAGAGGTGGCTGGTCCTCTGAGGAGCACGCTGTGGCATGGAGCAGAGACCCCTCATCACCCCGACAAGTGACATTCCTCCTCCGGACCCCAGCACCGCAGCTGACAGAACACTGCAAGGACCAGGCATCAGCAGGAGTTTGTCCTCACCCGGAAGGAGCCACACTGGGTCAGGCAGCTGGAGGCCCACCAGCCCAGCATGGAGGGTGGACAACACCCTACTGCCCATGTCCAGCTCGCAGGCCCAGAGAGACCAAGTCACTCCCCTGAAGTCACACAGCCTGAACCATGGGTGCTGCTGTCAGGCCAAGGCACATTTTCCACCTTCCCTCGCCTGCAACTTGGACATATATATGCAGGTGTCAGAAGCCATGACCAACAGCCCCAGACAGTGCGAGCCCTCCCCTTCCCCCCTTACCCCCGAACCACCGCAGCTGCTTCTTCCTGCCAAGGCAAAGCCTTTCCACCCTGCCTGCAGCCCTCAAGGAGGGAGAGCACTGGAGCAGGAGTCCAAGCACCCGCTCCCTCTTCCAGCCTTGGCCACAGCCTCCAAGCCTACACAGCAGGTCACTTTACCTCCCAGGATCCGTTTCCACAGCAGAGAACACACCTCCCAGACCTGCCCTGGGCCCAAGACCCAGTTTCTGATTTCCGCCCACCTCTGCCTGGTCTGGCCTCACCTCTCCCCAGGGCTCCTCGCTCCAGGCTGCACAGCGCTGCAGGTTGCAGGCCTGTGTGGCAGGAGGTTTCCCAGGCAGGCCTGCACACTGGGCCTCCTCGACCGCCTCCTGGACACCAGCCCCGTCGGACCAGACACAGTAGACGGAGCGGGACTGGGAGCCGCCGCCGCAGGAGGCCGAGCAGGGTGTCCAGGGCCCTGTGCTCCAGCTGGCAGGGAGGGGAGTCGGTGAGGCTGGCCCAGCAGTAGGGGCCAAAGCCCAGACCCGAGGAGGCACCAGCTCTCACACACAGGAGTGGACTGGGGACCCCCAACCCTGCCCATCCTCTGACAGGCTGGGGGGCAAAGAGCTCTGCACAAAGGCCAACACCTAGGCCCCCTCACTGCTTCCCACCACCACCACTGCCTGTGGGCCTGCAGTGCGGAGCCTGGCTGCCTCCATCTCAACTCTCCTGTCCTCGCCCACCCCCCCCTTTCTGCTGCTCTCTGGGTCCCCTGTCACCCTAGCCAGACTCCATCCCCTCAGGGCGTCACCGTAGTTGGAGGCGTCTCCCAGAGGGGCTGTGCTCACCCATGTGTAGAGTGGCCTGGAGTGGCCCTGCCTGGCCCTGGGGCACAAGGCCCTGGAGGAAAGGGCAGCCCCTAGCACACATACATGGCCAAGCCCCCCACCATCCCGAGAGGCCAGCTGCCTCCAGGGTGGAAGGGCTGTCTGAGCCCGCAGGGGGCCTGGGGCCTGCAGGTGACTGTCCCCACACACACACGCTAGGCCCCAGCAAGACCCCACACTCCTGGCGCAGGTAAGAAGTCCTTTGTGCGCCAGCAAAGGCTTTGCAGACGCCCTCAGGCCCTTTGGCCCAGCCCCTGGCCCACTCCTGGGCATCTGCCGAGGCAGGCCCCCTGCCAGCTCAGACAGAAGGGCCTCCCATACCTCCCCCAGCCCTCCTGCCACCAGCTGGACCTTCTGGGCACTGGTGTTCACACGGGGGTAGATAGAACAGCCCTGGGCCTCAAGCTCAGGCTCCTCCACAGCCTCCCGAAGTGACAGCTGCCTCCACTCCCACTCCAGCCACAGCTGTGGGGAGTCCTGGGACACCCAGTCTCTTTGCTCAACACCTCAAGAAACCTAGGCACCCCAATCCCTCCCACCCAAGTGCTTGGGCCCCGCCATGGGGGGAGGGGACAGGCAAGGGCCTCACCGCTCTGTCTGCGGGCAGGGATGCAGGCTGCAAGGGCGGCGGTGGGCCGGCCGTGGCTGGTGCTGGCACATGTGGTCAGGGTAGACCTCATTGTCGATGGTGCAGAAGACCGAGCGCGACTGGTGACCTGCAGAGGCCAGGCCACAGTGGGTGGCCGGTGAGTCAGCATTCAAAACCCGAACGCCTCCCCTGGGCCAGGCACCGTCCTGGTCATTGTGATTCAGCCTCAAATGACCCCCTGGGGTACATGCCATCGCCTCCCCAATTTACAGAGGAGGGAACTGAGGGTCGGAGTTCTATGTGGGAGTGAGCAAGCCCGTCCTGACAGCTGGTCATCGGCCCAGGGCTCCGCCTCTACTGCCAAGGGTGCACCTCTCCTAGGAGATGCCCTGGCCTCGGGGAGTCCTCTCTGGTTCTCCTAGCTTAGGTGGGGACCCTTTATGGAGTCCCCCGACCCCTGGATTCCCCAAGGTGCCTCCCATGACATGCCGATGTCTCATGTACTTGTCCACCTCCCCCTAGGGCCGGAACGCCTCGAGGAGAGAGGAACAAGCCTGCTCAGGCTGTGGCCCTCACCTCCACCGCACTCAGCACTGCAGTCGCTCCAGGAACCGTGGCTCCAGCTGAAGCCGGGCCGGGCGGGGCTCAGGGGCAGGTGGTACTCATAGCGCACGCCGGGGTTGGATTCCTGGCTGATGAGCTGCGCAGGGGGGCCTGGTTGAGGCCTGTCACTAACAGCTCTCCCCCTGCGCCTGTTCCTGCAGCCCTCCCACTGGCCCAGGCCCGAGGTGCCCACCAGTCTCCAGGGGATCAGGGGACCCCTTCACCCCCGAGTATCTCCTGCCGGCCCTGCTCACCTCGATGACCAGGGGCTCCGAGGTGGGGCCACGGGCATGGAGCCGCTCAGGTGCCAGGTCCCCCTCAGCACCCCGCTCGTAGTGCAGGATGGTGCTGGCCACGGGCAGAGCACGGGCAGTCTCGATGGTCCAGTGCCCATTGAGGTAGTACTCACCCCGGATGCTCTTCACCGCTGTGCAGGGTGGGCCCCATCAGCTGCCAGGCCCGCCAGCTTCCTGGCACAACCCCCGACACCCCTGCACCCAAACTGTCCTCACCCAGGAAATTCCTGCTGGCGGCCACCTCCTCGATGCGGATGCTGGTGGCCCCCACGGGAACTATGAGCATCTGGTTGTAGCCTAAGGAAGCGGAGAGACTCTGGGACCATTGGAGCCACAGGGAGGAGTCGGCTGAGGACGCCAAGTGCCCAGCAGCACAGCAGGGTTAGGGAAGGGCCAGTGGGAGGCAGCAGGCTGGGCCGCTTGGGGAAGAGTGTTTCTGCCCAGGGAACAAGGCCGGGGCGAGGGCAGGCTCCGGCACCCGGAAAGACTGGGGAGGAGGCGGGTGGGGAAGGGACGAGAAGGGGCGTTTAAGTGGCAGTGGTGTGAGACTGAACTGGATGAGCAGGCAGAGGCCGTCACCGTCGTGGGCCCACGGGCTCCTGAGACAGGCGTGGGCCTCCGGCTGGAGCCATGAGCTCAGGCCTTTTAGGCACGCCCTGAGCACCAGAGCAGACCCTCTAGGTGCCAGGACATGGCTCAGCCAGAGCAGGGGACAGGCAAGGAAGGGACAGGCAGCAGACCCTTGTCTCAACTGTCTGCGGACCTCTGGAGGCCCCCACCTCTGCTGAGGTCATTGGCATCAAAGGTGCCGGTGACGGGGTAGCAGGTCGTGCCGTCACCCCCACATTGCAGACACTTGTCCTCCTGCTGTGACGAATCTAGGTTGTGGTCACAGCCGACAACCTGCCGGGCAGAGATGAAGGAGAGACACAGGGTCACAGACAGGCTCACGAGGGTTCGAGCCCTGGTTGCTGGGCCAGGTCAGGGAGGGGCAGTAACTACAGGGGTTTGAACAGGGGTTTGAAGTGAGAGGGGCCACATATACATGAGTTTTTTCCATTAAGTGCACTGGAAAAAAATGTTTGGAGATTTGCAACAATTTTTAAAAACTCTCAGATGAACCACGAAGCCTAGAAATATCACAGGCTGAATAAGCCTTGGACCTGGCCTGTGGCTGGCTGTCTGCCTCCTCCGCCCGCTCAGCACCCACCTCCCCTTCCCTGGCAATAACACCTCACTTTCCTTTGGGGACCAGCCTGCATCCCGCAGAGTTTGGGCAGAGCTCCCAATGGTGGGTTTGGGCAACTCAGTGGCCTGTAGCCTTGCTCAAAGGGAGTGGTTGAGGGGAGCCCCAAGTTAAGACAAAGCAGAGGCAACCCAGGTCACTGAAACTCCTGGGGATGGGGAACCCTTTCGCGGGGAGTGGCCAAGCTGGGACCGCGGGAGCCTGGAGCTGCTGGTGGCTGCGTTCACACCTCACTCACGGAAGAACCTGCCTGACCCCAAGGCTGAGCCACGGGAGGGGAAAGCCGAAAGGCAAGGGGAGAGCTCTCCAGCTGGACCACTCACACACCCGCAGCCAGCCAGCCCACCCTCGGTGGCTTTTTCCAAAAGTCAATTTAGTTGGGTTCTGTAACTTGCCATCCAGAAGGCTGCTCCCATCATGGGACTGAAGTTTTCAAAGGGCAAAGGTAAGAGGGTCATAGGGCATCTGTGAGGAAAGGCAGCTAGAAGCTAGTCTTGAGAAAACATCAAGCTCAGGAGGGCCACTGGCCCTGCTCCTGCAGGGCAGGGTGACACCAGCAGGGGGTGGTGGAGGGCACTCACCCGGCAGATGCCGTCCACGCAGACGTCCCGTGTACCGGGCTCACAGGGTGTCCCATCCACCACGGCCTCCCTGTGCTTGTAGTAGAAGTTCTCCCCCTTGGGGATGCAGGTCAGCTCACACTTGTTCCGGGCTGGGGCAGGCAAAAGGGGAAAGCTGAGATCCCGGTGAGGTTCAAGGGCTACCCCAGCCTCCGCGGAGCGTGGGCAGGGCCAAAAGCACACAAACGGGGAGAGGGGATAGAGAGAAAGCCCCTGCAGCAGCCCCCTCCAAGTGGCTTCGAGCCCCACCCCCATCCCAGGGAGAGGGATGTTTCCCACAAAACTGCTGCATCATCTCTGATGCTCAAGTCCAAGGGAAATCCCAGAATAAGGAACAAACTAGACACTTGAAGAGGTCTATCTCAGCATTACCTACAATAACTTGATTGAAGTGTTAACGATCAGTGACTCTAAGTAAACGATCTAGCCATAGGATGTTATGCATGTTAACAAAGCTATTAAAAATTATGAAGACTAGTCCTGGCTCGGTTGGTTGGCAGACCAAAAGGTCATGGGTTTGATTCCTGGCTAGGGTACATGCCTGGGTTGTGGGTTTGGTCCCTGGTTGGGGCACATGCAAGAAGGCAACCAACAGATATTTCTCTCTCACATTGATGTTTCTCTTCCTCTCTTTCTCCCTCCCTTCCCCTCTAAATAAATAAATGTTTTTAAAAATAATTAAGACTATACAGTAATGTGGGAAGATGCTTCTAACAAATACACACACACAGAGAATAAAGTGAAAAGGGCCAGAACGAAATGCTAGCTGTGGTCCTATGGAAGAGGTAGGCTTATGGTCATATTTTTCTTCTTTTAATTTTTATATTTATCTAAGTATTATACACACATTGTTTAAACAGACCCAAAATGCTAACAGGGTTTTAATCACCTTCACAACACAGAAGGCAACCCTCCACGACCCTTTTTTACCTTTCCTCTGCATTCCAATGTTTCTATAATATAGATATATTTAAATTACTTTCAACACAGGCTTACCTCAGAATTTGGGAGGAACAACAAATGCCAATGGTCCCCACTGGGGGCACCCCCTCTAGCCAAGCCCCCCACCCCCAAGAGCACACACAGGATATGACTGTTCAGTAACTTGGAACTCAGAGGGCCATCGAGTTTCCAGGAGTCGTTTGCAGTGAGCCGTGGAAACCAGTACTCAGAAGAATTACCCTACAGTACCTTCTGACTCACCTGGAAGATTGTAATTGCCTACACATTAGTGGATTTTTTTTTTCCTTGAACTGTATTGCTCTAAAAATTAACAATCCACATACACCCTCCTCCAAATTACCCAGAGCCGGCCCTCCAGCCAGGGACCCTGAGTCCACCGGCTCCCGCCCGACTCAACACCGTGCCTCCTCCCCACTGCCGCTGCGGCACCAGGAAGGCCTCGAGGATCCAGCCAAAAGCGGGACTCAAACTGCAGAGCCACAACCATGGCTTTGTTTGAAAATGTGCACAGAGGGGCCCTGGCGGGCAGCTCAGCTGGTTAGAGCACTGTCTCTGTCCCCCAAAGGCTGCAGGTTTGACCCCGGGTCAGGGCACATCTAAGGATCAACCAATGAATGCGTCAATGAGTGGAACAACAAATCAATATCCCCCCCCTCTCGCTCTCTCTCGCTGTCCCCTCTCCCCCTCGCTCTAAAAGTCACTAAGCTTTTAATCTTTTTTTAAAGAAAATGTATACAGAAGGGGGAAGGACAGAAAACCTCAGGATGACCCCCACCGCTGGGTTGTGATGGGCACGTGCTGGGATACTCGTGAGTTTTAAAATGTACTTGACGAAGTGTCTGAAGTATGGTAATAAAAAACATAAAAGAAAGTCGATGTGTAAAAGAGATCCCAAGAAGACGGGGACCAGCACGGGAACACGTGCGGTGGGGCCGCGGGGCCGCCTGTGCTCAGGCCACCTGCACACTCACCCCCGTAGTAGGGCAGCCACCTGTACCTCCGGCCCTGGAACTCCTGGCTGTCGAAGGCGGAACACTGCACTGCCCGGAAGTCGCGGGCACCGTCCGGGCAGCTCTGTGTGGCGGAGGGGGCCAGCGCAGGGGATGTGGGGCCTCCCCTGGGGGCTGCCCAGCCCATGGGTCCCAGGGAAGACGGGTTCGTTCCCTCAACCCCCGCTGCAATTTCAGGGAGGCAGAGGGGTCCCCAGGGCCCCCCTCCAGGGGTCGGGGCGGGGGCTGGGGCAAGGGTAAGAGGCTTTGGGCTGACTGCTGGAGGAGAAGGGGTCGAAGCTGTCATTTCTGTCCTTCCAGTGGGGGTAAGGAAGGGACTTAAGGACTTCCCACGGAGCCCCGGCTGTACACCAACAGGCGGGCGCCCTGGGATGTCTGCCAGAGAGAGGGTCTAGGAAGCTGGTTTCCCCTTCCTGCATGGGCTTTACCTCGATGTGGCAAGAACGGTGTCTGCGAGCGGGACCCACGCAGCTGGAGCCCCCATCTCTCCTGCGGGACAAGAGCACCAGGAAGCCCCCACCCTGTTACCCAACACCCCCAACCCCTCCTGGGGCTCTCCCACAGGCCCCACAGGCCCCCAGCCTCTGTGGGACTCTTCTGTGGGCCAGAGAGGCAGCCAGGGGGGCATGCCCACAGACACAAATCCCCTCAGGAAGCTGCGCTGAGTCCCCTGTTTGTAATACGGAGGAGACTTAGAAGCCTAACTTTCCTGGAGTGTGTCTGACTCGGGGCCACTCTGCCTCTGAAGGCAAATTTCCAGAGAAGCCCCAAATTCTGCTCTTGGAGATAAAATAAGTTGTAACATACCCGAACCTGGTAAGGTTATCCTATCGATTAAGGAATAAGTGTCCTAAGTACAAAGCACTTAGGATAACACCTCACTTTCCTCTTCACACAGGGTTCTTGGGAACAGCGATCTAAACCCACTGACAGGCAAGGAGTCTTCGCCCCTTCTTTTGTGCCCACCCCTCTACAGCACCTATCAGAGTGCAGGACACATAGTAGGTCTTAAGTCACTTGTGGGAGAAACTGCACAGGGTAGCGCTGTCGAGGGTGATTAATTCAACAGGAATTTTCTGCACCTGCCGTCTGCCTGCACTGCATCAGGAGCTAGAGCCTCCGGGGTGGACGGAGAGGCTCCAGCTCCTCCGAAATGCAGTTGATTATGGAAATCAAGCGTAAGTCCGTGGGAAATGACTTGGCTTCAAATGCTCCATCCATGCAGCTCCCAGCACAAATCTATTGCATGGCAAGGTCTTCTCGGTGCGATGCAGGGCTGGCCCAGAGCTGGCCCAGGACCCAGCCCACCCCTCGCACCTGCCCTGCCTTAACAAGCTGGCCCGTTCTAGCCTCCCCTACCTCTGCGAGTAGCAGGGACGTTCCTGGAAGCTGATGCCCCCTCCGCAGGTCCGGCTGCAGGGGCTCCAGTCGCCCCAGGAACCCCAGGTGTCACTCTGCCGCCTCACCTTGGGAGCCGGAGGAGAAGACAGGGTCAGGAACCCGAGTCAGCCCTCGGAGCCCCCACAGGAGCACTCAGAGGCTCACTGCAGCCCCCTGCGCTGCCTAAAAACAGCTCTCCCCCACCCACTCGGGGAGTCCGGGTTTCCTTCTCTTCAGGACTCAGCATCGCCACCAGACGTCCCGAACAGAATTTACAGAATTAGGCAGCTTTCACCGCAAGGAGCTGATAGCAAGTCTTTGTGTCTGTCCCGGTGGCCATCGCCAGCAGCTCCTGCTCTTTGCCGGGCTGGGTGGGGAAACCACCAAGCTGGGGGCAGAGAATTGCCCCCTGACAATGCTGTCCACTGGCCCATGCCGAGTCTGGTTTGACAGTCAAGGCATCTACAAATACTGTCTCGCATGGGAGCCCCTGGGTTGGCAGAGCGGGCTTTTCCAGGAGGGAGAAAAGGGCAGGAAGAGCCCTGGCTGGTGTGGCTCAGTGGACTGAGTGAACCGAAGGGTCGCCAGTTCGATTCCCGGTCAGGGCACATGCCTGGGTTGTGGGCTAGGTTCCCAGTTGGGGGCACGTGAGAGGCAACCAATCGCTGTTTCTCTCCTTCTGTTTCTCCCTCCCTTCCCCTCTCTCTATAAAATCTTTAAAGGGCAGGAAGAAGAACAGGGCGGTTCTCAGGTAGGCAGGGCCCCACCTGTGCAGGTACAGGTAACGTCACCTGCAGCGGCAGCACCTTTCACCACGGTCTAGACTAGAAAGGCCACACTGAGCCTTATTGTACCTACTTCTGCCTGTATGGTGACCTTACTTCTAGAGTAGTTCTGACCTATTAAAGTAAGTCTAATCCTAGGAGGGGTATGGGGAGTTGGGGAGGTCGTGGTTCCTTCCCCCAATCTGGGGCAGACTCCCAGGACTGCCCTAACACCTGTCTTCCCCTTCTCCCAAGTGAGAGAACCCTTGACTCTTAGCTGGATACCAGGCTGCACCCGCCCAAAATTCGTTTCCCAGACTTCCTGCAGCTAACCGTGGCTGTGTCAGTAAATGCTCTTCAATGAGACGTGCTGGGCAGCAGCCCCCAGTAATCTCCTTAAGAGACAGCTGGCTTGTGCATTTGTACTTTTTCTTCATTCTCCTGTACTCCTCCCTATTGGTTGGAAAGCAGATGTGATAGCTGGAGTTGGAGCAGCCTTCCGCACTGAGAGGTAATTTAGGAATAGAAGTTTCCAATGGTGAAGCCGAGATAGAAGGATCCTAGAGCCTAGCAGGGGTGTCCAACCTTTTGGCATCTCTGGGCCACACTGAAGAAGAAGAGCTGTCTTGGGCCACACGTTAAATACATTGTGACATGTAATCACAAAAAAATCTCATAACGTTTTAAGTAAATTTACGATTTTGTGTTGGGCCACACTCACAGCCATCCTGGACTGCATGTGGCCCCCGGGCCTCAGGTTGGACACCCCTGGTGGAGGGCTTTGTGAGACCAAACAACATGGACTTCTGACCTCTGGGTATTGGAGTGAGAGAGGGACCACGTCTCCCTTGCTGGAGCGCTGTAATCTGGGGCTCCGCCACAGGACCGTGATCCTGGCACAGGGAGTTCCCACCAGAAAGATCTGACAATCAGCAGTCCACGTGACACACACGTTCTCTCATTTCACCCTCAGAACCACCCGAATTCCGGGCTCAGCCCTTCCCCGCGGAGGAGGTAGAAGCCCACACAGGCATTGCTATGGGAGGAAGCCCCTGACAGAACCCAGGGCACTTTGTGGGCCTTCACTCCTTCCATCTGCACCGCAGCCTGTGGGTGGTGGTACTGCCGGAGCGCACGGGTCAGAAAGTGAGGCGGGGACAGGGGCCCGCACAGGGACAAGCAGCAGGTCAGCTTCCCCCCCCTCCACCCCGGGGCCTCTGCTCCCCCACCTACCTCACTGGGGGAGCCCAGTGAGACGCAGGTGAGTCCTAAGGAGCTGGACAGGTGTCAGGCTTCACCCAGCTGTTTTGCCAGGAGGCAGAGGTGTACTGGAAGTACGTCCTATTTGCTGGAAGGGGACTTTATTTTAAGGCATCACCACATAAGAATCTCTAGGGAGAAAAGCAAGTCACTCCCACTTTCCAGAGAAAGAACTCGAGTCCTAATGTGAGCAAGCAAGTTCTTCCTCCCCCTGTGAGCCCCCAGCAACTCCCCGGGGTCTCAGCGGAGTTTATGCACCCCACCCGCAGATCTCCCGCAGCTCAGCTCTGACACCCCTGGTGCCAGCACCTGGTTTTCCTTGCTTTCTAACAGAGCCAGATCCCTGCATCACAACAGACCGCTCACAGCACCAAGGAGGAAGGACCAGCCAGACCAAAGGTTTCAGCTTTCACGCTTCCAATTACTTGCCCTCCAGTTCTTACTGGGACAAAGGGCCAAGCGTTTGAACGACCAGTGAACCAGAATATCCAAGTGTTCTCTTAATAAAATGTAAAATGCAGTTCACTTGATCAAGTTCCTATTTTAAAGGGAAGATATTGAGTGTCGAGAGTGGAGGGTGGAAGGCGACTTCGCTGGACGTGCCTCCCCCTCCCCAAGCACACAGCCTCATCACCCCGGTCTGAGTTCTGGAACCCGCCACCCTCAGGGACTGCTGCGTTGGCATCCTGCTGGCCTTGGCCTGGTCACTAATTACCCTCCGACCCAGGCCTGTCTGGATGTCAGTCTTGTTCCTGAAACAGAGGCACCGAGCCTCCCCCACCCACCCTTCACTGTTGTGGAGGAGACAACTAGGGGCACCCCTCCACCCAGCCCCCTTGTGGGCACAGGGCGGGGTGGGGCAGGACTGGCCCGAACACGGGGCCTTCTAAGTACCAAGCCTTACAAACACCCCCTTACTCACCCTCGGCAGCACCAGCAGCACCGGCGGGGCAGGCGGCCGCTGGCCCAGGGCCACCGGCGCTCGGGAACGAGGGACCCCGCCCGTCAGACCCTAACACTGCGCTCTGTCCGAGACTCCTCAGCGCCTCGCCGAGGGAAGAAAGCACCTTCCGCCGCAGCAGC
This sequence comes from Desmodus rotundus, assembly GCF_022682495.2. NCBI lineage: Eukaryota > Metazoa > Chordata > Mammalia > Chiroptera > Phyllostomidae > Desmodus > Desmodus rotundus. The sequence continues at coordinate 115,179,927 of NC_071393.1, read as the reverse complement.
AGCGGCACATGGCTTCCCTGTCACTACCCAAACCACCAGCTGGCGGTGAGCAGCCAGAACGAGCTGGTCCAGTCCGCCCTCAGCCTGGCCTGTCCTCACCTGCTTCCTGCTGCTCTCAGCAACCCGCCCCCACCCCCCACTCCTCCTGCAACTCCCACCAGGGCTCGGAGCCCCCTTTCCTGCTGCGCTGTGCCCTGGGGGAGCAGCTGTCCTCCGTGCACAGGCGGGAAGGGCGTGAGAGGGGGTGCGGGGTGGGAGGCTAGAGGGCTGGAGGTCCACTGCCTCGGGAAGCCTCCCCTGCCTGGCTTGGCGGTGGGGGTGGGTGTCGGGGTGGGTGTCGAGGGGGCGAGGGGGCAGAGCCACAGCTCTGCTTGTCCCTTCTCAGTCCTCTGTTCAAGCTGACCCCTGTCAGCACTAGAGCAGCCCAAGAACTGCCTGTGGGTCCTGTGGTGGATCCTGCCCCAGCCAGAACTGGAACCAAGGCAGCTGAGCGTGAGCCTGGGCCACAGCGTCCCCCCGACAGTGGAGGAGGAGCAGGAGAGGTCCCAGCCCGGCAGGCCCGGCCCCCGCTGAGCTCACTGCCCACTGCCGGGTAGGAGAAAGCGCCTGACAGGACCCGGGGCACTTTGTGGCCTCGACTCCTTCCATCTGCACTGCAGCCTGTGGTGGGCATTTCGGCCCCCGAATTAAAGGAATCTGTGGCCTGGTGATTTGTTGAAGGCCACGCAGCTGTTAGTGGGTGTCTGGGTTTCGTCCCGCGGTTTTGACACGGGCCGCAGAGTGGCACTTGGGGCGCAAGGGCCACGGGATGGCAGAGTTGGCTGCGGGGGTCTGCCGGAGAGGACGCGAAGGGCAGGCTCTGCCCGACACAGCTCCGAACGCGGCTGCACTGGCCCGGTGCGGCTTTGGGGGAGTGTGGCTGCCCACTGCTCATGCCCACCCTGCCTGCCCTCAGGGGCCCTTCTCGTCCTCAACACGTGTTCCACCGAGGCGGCGTTTCCCTGCCCGAGGCGGCAACGGTTTCTCTGCCCTTTCTCTCTGACCTGCCTGCCTCACAGAGGGCTGGGCAAGGCTTCGGGCCTTCTCTGTGGAGAGCTCTCCTGGGGCAGGATGGGGCCTGGCTCCGGCTGCCTCTGCGCCTTCCGTCCCAGCGGTGCCAGGAGAGCTTGGCAGGAGCCGCTCCGGGGTCCAGCCCAGCACCGCAGACCGTCCCCTCCCTGAAGGTAGGTCCCTTGATCTCAAAGACCCCTTATCTCCTGAACCCACATAGGTTCTTCAGGGAGCCTGACCACCAGACGGCGTTCTGCGGCCACTCTACGTTGGCCCCTGCGGTTGCCACTAGCACCTTGTGGATATTTAAATGAACTGAAATCAAATTAAACAAAAAATTCAGTTCCTCAGTGGCACTAGCCACAGATCGTGTGCTCAACAGCCGCGGGAACACAGCAGCTACCTTGTTGGAGACCAGAGATGCGAAACGCCTCCATCCTTTCAGAACGTCCTAGCGAAGCCCCGCTCCAGATGCCAACCCCAAGGGTGCGCCAAGTGGCTGGCTCCCCGAACCCCTGGGCGCAAACGTCTGCGGGTCGGTGGAGTTTGGTCCCAGGCAGATGGCAGGAGTCTGCTGGAACAGGCCACCGAGTCTGCACCTTAGCTGGTGCCAGCATTGCCCCCTCCTGCCGCCCTGGAACACCTGGGGCCGCTCCAGGGAGGGGGCTCCCAGCATTGGCGTGCACCCAGCACCTTATGAGGGGGGCGGGTGCTGGGAAGTTGCCATTCCTGCGGGTGCAAACTGCACTCCCAGCCAGGGGAGCAGGTCTGGGCGCCTCGGTCAGCGGGCTTCAGGGTCCGTCCCACCTCTTTCAGAAGGAGCTCCGGCTGAGGGCTCGCCTCGACCCACCCCATCCATCTTCCCGGACCTTGGCCCACTCCTAGATTGTGGCCGCCGCCGGGAAACGGGGCGGGGGGAGGCTGGGGCCCCCGCCGGCATCTGTCTCCCAAGCAGGGTCCTCCGGGGCCGCACAGGGCTGCACTCACCGAGGACCCGGCCGCCGAGGCCAGCAGCAGGGGCACGAGCAGGAGCAGCTGCATCTTGGCCTGCAGAGAGGCCCGGCTGGAGCGGGCGGGGCAGACCAGGCGCCGCCCCAACCCGGCCCCGGCCTCCGACGGCGGTTAGAGGGCGGCGGGCGGGGGCGTCCCCTTCCCTTCCCGCTCCGCACAGGTGACCTGGAGGCCCGCAGAGGGACGGACGCACGGGAGGGAACGCCAGGACACACAGCACAGCATCGGCCGCGCCGCTCACACAAGGGAGGGAGAAAAGGCCGATCTACAACTGGCTTGTGAACGTTCCAGAGTAACCCCTTCCAGGGTTTCAGAGGGAAAAAGAGGACAATTAAAAATACTTCCTCGTTGTTGAACGGCGGGGAGTTCAGGGTTAAAGCCATCGGATTCACTGTTTTAACTCAGCAAGAGATTTTTTTTTAAGCCATTACACGAGTTGTTTAAAAACTCGTTAATGTAGGTTCTTGAAAAGTCTCTTAAGACATTTATACAACTCAATTTAAATGCTTTAAAAATGTTAATTGTATCCTACTTTAAACCCAAGCCAGTATTTCTCTGTAGTGGGGAAGTTCCACAGCACGTTCCTCCTGTGGGTGTGTGTGCGCGGCATGTGTGCGCGGCGTGTGCACGTGAGCAAAGCGCTGGCTGTGCACGCAGTGCCTTGTGGGCTTCGGTGTGTGCGCTCATGCGGTTTGTGCACGGGCAGAGTCTGGGTGCAGTGTGTGCGGCGCGTGTGCGTGTGTGTACGTGTCACTGCGCTGCAGAATGACATAAGCAACGTGAATGTGCCCCGTTCGGTACAAAACATTGAACAAGTACTGACTTGTGTGCTTAAATTTTAAAAACTGCTATTCTACCATTGTTCTCTTTATTTTTTTAAGTATAAAATGACCTCAGTTTACAAGAATCAGACAGAGCAAACACAAGCCAATTCAGCAGATTTAACTTGGCACATTCAACGGCGTGCATGCTCCGTTAATTTAGCACCAACAGTGATTCATTTCGTCATTCTTCTCACAGCCTAATCAGAGGCTCGTGGGGTAGCGGGGGCGAGGCGGCTGGCGGGCAGCCTCCCCGCCCCTGCGCCCTCGGGTACCGACGGCAGCTCGCGGGAGGGGAGGAGGCGTTGCAGCGCGAGCCTGGTTCTAGGGCTCAGACGGAGAAGAGCAACAGGTGACGCTCCTCTGGGGAGACTGCCTTTGGGGGCGGGGTGAGCGGAGCTAAGGGAGAGACTGAAGAAAGGACCGGAGAAAAGAACTTTACTTATAATTGCTACTCCGGACACCTCCGGGTGGGTGATTACAGGAGCTCGCGCATGGGCTTCCCGCGCGTCTCGCCCCCACACCGTCCCATTTGGACGCGAAAAGCGACGCCCTGCTTTGTCCTCCCAAACGCTAGGATCTTCCCAGTCCGCCCGCCATAGGGGGCGCCCCGCGGCCGCACCACCACTCCTGGCACCAGCTCCACCCGCCGAGGGACCCCGCCGGTGCAGCGGCCAAAGGCTCCAAATTGCCGCTTCCGACGTGCGGCACGGGACGGCCGGGCAGGTGCGGGCCTCAGCGGAGGAACCGGGGCCACAGGATCCTTCACCTCTGGGGAGGGGGCGCACTCCGTCTCGGGTCCCCGCGCCGATGACGGAGGCCGACGGGGAAAGATCGCAGACGGCTGGAGGCGGCGGCGCTGGGGCGCCCGGGTTGGCGTCAGTCTGTCCGCCGGCACCGGCGTCCGCGGCTCCGGGCGTCTCCTTCCCGCTGGAGACCCCCACCCCAGCCCGAAGGAGCGCGGTGAGGAGCGGTGGCCAGCGCAGCTCCCACCAACGCGGACAGACCCGGGGGCGGCGTCTCCTCGGGGCTCCCCACGCCCTCGACACCGGGCAAAGTCCTGCGGCAGCCCCGGCGTGAGCCTCCCCCGCCTCCGGTTGCTGTCCCTCCGCCTTCCTACCTGTCTCCGGGACCGCCCCGTCCGCGGCCCGGGAGGCTGGCGAGGCCGCGCGGAAAGCCTACGTAGGTCAGACTTTCTCTCCCCTGAGCTGGTTGGCTTCCTCCCCGCCCCATTTCCTCCCGCCCCGCCCCCTGGGGACGTGCCCCCTTGGACAGGCCACCACAGTGGCCGGTGACGCCCAGGGCCTCCCCTTGGGCCTGAGCCAAGCCTTGCCCTGTCCTCCACTCTGCAGGCACTCTTGGGAGGGCACCAGTGGCTCTCCAGTCCCATTCCCTCTGTGTTCAACCCTTCCAGTTTTGTGCCACCCACCTTACATAACGCATCTCTGCCCAGTGCCCCCTGCCCTTGTCTTTTTCCCCTGAATTCTGTATTTTGGCCACAACCAACTTTTTCCTCAGACATGCTGTGGTTCCCCACCACCAGCTGGCTTTCCCCCTGCCCAGAAAGCGCTCTGGGAACCGCTCTACTGTGCAAACTCCTACTCATCCCTCAAGACCCTGGTCCAATGTCATCTTTTCCAGAAGCCTCCCCCACACCATGGGAAGCAGAGTCTGGGCTCCTGGCCTCTTAGTCGCAGTCTCTGTCGGATGTAGTTGACACAGGACACATCAGGCTGTGGGAATCTGAGTCTCCTTGACTCAGCCAGAGGCCCCTCAGGAGAAAGCTTGCACCCCTATACCCCGTGCCCAGGCACTAGTTGAGGTCAAGCTGGGGCTCAATAAATATGATACATTTTCTTTCCTAGTTGTCCTTTTTCTCAGCCAAGGCACTCTGCCTGCCATCCCTTTTTTTGGGACTGGAAATCACCCATCTCCAGGAAAGTAGCACTGGCCCTGGGGCATGTGGGAGGTGTGTGGTCCCTTAACCTCATCCTCTTCTGCCTTCAGCCTCTTGCCTGCCCCAGCCATGGAGCCAGGGGTCATTTCTCCCCTGGCCTCCACTGGGGCAGAGAAAAGTCACCAGAGGGGAGCTCACCCCGCTCTTAAGAATCATAGCTCCTGCAGGTCATGTCCCTGGGCTCAGACAAAATGCTTACTAAAACATAGCATTTTAAATCTGACCCATTTCTTACCTACCCATGGAGAGAGGAGAAGCCGCAGCTGTGTAGCAGGGGCCCCTGGGGACTCGTGTGAATTCTTAGGCAAAGATAAGGCTTGCCAGAGAATAGGCAGCGGAATTACCCAAAGCCTCCCTAGAGAAGGAAAAATAGTTTCTTCCATTCAAAAAGCCCCACTCCCTGCCTCCCCATCAGCCAGGAATTTTCTGAGTTTGGTCAAAGGTTCCCTCTAAAGTGGGAGGAAGCAGCTTTTCCTGCAGTGGGGGGTGGGCAGTGAGGCACCTTCCGGAACTGTTCCTGTTTTTCCTCTGTGATCCCTTTTTCTTAGACACCCGGGCCCGGATTTCCTGCTCCCCACCCACACAGTGTTAGGGGTCGGCCTCGGACTCACCAGCCAGGCTCCAGCAGTTACTGGCTTGAGCAGGGACTTGTCTTCAAACCTCAAATCCTGCCACCTGAGAAGGATGTGGGCACAAGCCCGGCACATAATTGTTGTTCATCAAAAAATAGTACACAAGCCCTGGCTGGTGTAGCTCAGTGGACTGAGTGCCTTCGAACCAAAGGGTTGCTGGTTCAATTCCCAGTCAGGGCACGTGCCTGGGTTGCAGGCCAGGTCCCCAGTGGGGCACACACGAGAACCAACCACACATTGATGTTTCTCTCCCTCTTTCTCCTTCCCTTCCCCTCTCTCTAAAAATAAATAAATAAAATCTCTAACAAAAAGAAAACAGTGCACACGATAGGTGTGTGTGCAAAAAAAAGGTGGCTTAGAAAAGGATCCCAGGAAAAAGTGTAAGACCATCGCTCCCATGTAACCTCCCCTCTGGCACTGGCTGGAGCTGCCAACTAGCTGCAGGAGACTCCCCTCCCCTGGGGATGGGAAGGGAGGTAACCCAAAGCAGGGCAGAAGGGGCAGAAGGAGTGCAGCCCTGGGAGGCAGACAGACCTGGGGTGGGGGCCTGCTCTGCCTCTCATGTTGTGTGGACTTCTCATGCCCCCTCCTTAAGCCTCAGCTGGCCCACCTGAGCTTCACACAGAGGGTGACAAAGTAGGGAAGTAACTGACTCTGTAAAGCTCCTACTAGGTGCTCAATAAAAGTTAGTTCCTTCTTCCCCATGCTCCCTCCACCTGTCTCCTGGGTTCCCTACATTGTGATCAGCTCTGAGAACTGCAGGTCCAGGGCCATGGCCGAGGCACGGCCAGATCTCTTGGTGAGGCTGGGTTGGGGTGGAAGCTGGAGAGAAGAGGAAGAGGGCAAAATCCCAAGAGCCTCAGGGCTCTCAGGAAGCACCTCCCCCAAGAAGCCTTCCCTACACACATGTCTGTACTTTTGAACTGTGACAGTGATACTTGTGTCTCTTTCTCCCTCTAATCTGGGAACTGTGAACTTTGCCCGGGCAGGGATCTGTCTCTTTCATCACTGTCCCCTGTACCAGAGGTCTGTGGTGCTCCTGAAGGTGTCCCTCAAGAAAGTGTGGTGTGGGAAGCATGGGTGATTGACAGCCTCCAGCGGCCACCCTCAGGTCCACATCCTGAAGGCTCCCCCTGCCCCTGCTCCCTCCAGGTCATGTTCCCCCACAGATCTCTGCCCATCTCACGGGGCCTGACATGCAGGGCTTTCAGCTGCAAACCACAGAAAGAACTTCACTAACAGAAGCAGCAAAGTTGCTTAGACAAAGGACATTGGGAGCTCAGAGAATTGATGGGAAGCTGGAGAATCAGGCACCCAAGTGGGCCGGAACCCCTGCCGAGGTCGAAGTTCAAGGCCCAGGAGCAGATCTGGTTGGGACCTGGCCCACTGGACACCAGACTACCGCAACCGCTACCTTAGGCAACACTGACCCGTGCCGCTCCCAGAAAGAGTGCTTATAGACTTCCACTCTGACAGGAGCACGCCTGCACCCCGACTGCCAGGACCCGAGAAAGCAGAACTGGCAGCTTCCCCAGAAGGGAAGTTCCGATGCTGGGCCACCCCCAGCAGACAAGGGTCCCCTCTCTCCCTGCAGCACATGGCACACGGATTTGTGGAATTGAACTTAGAAAATGCTACTTCTTTTCCTTCACTTTTCTTTCTTTCTGTCTTTCGGTGGTGGTTCACTCCTTCATTCGTTCCTTGCATATGTGTGAGTGCCTACTCTGCACCAGAAGCTGGGGAGAGGCCTGTCCAGTGGAGGCAAATGCTTAGAAACCAGCTCTCCAGAGGGAAAGTGCTGCTTTGTGGCACTTACTGGTTTCCATGGTGTGAGTGCCCCAGGGTTGTTTCCGAGCTACCCTTTTACAAGGGAATGTCTTTAGACACAGCGCTGGGAAGAGAGGCACTATCAGCTCTCCCAAGCTGGGGGCTCTAACCCACAGATTGCCCTGCCTTTGGGGAGTTTACAAGCTAGTAGGGCATTACATTCTGATGTGTGTTAATTAGAATAAATGAATCTTTCAACCTGAATGTTCAACTGTTTCCACTGCACAAGTCACAGAGCCTACGATATAGCCCACTAGCAATCCAAAGGAAAAGGAACGCCTCGCACTTGCGCGTTCTTCCATTTGTCACTCTGCCTTCTCCCCCGCTCCAACTCGTGTATACATTTCCCTTGAGACAATCGATCAAGGTCAGGGGTGAGTGTGAAAACACTCGGTGCCAGGCTGCCCCTCGGCTGGACGCTGTGCTTCCAGGTCCCACACCAGTCCTCCTTGCTGCCTCCTGCTGCCACAAAGAAGCCAGGACCTTGAAACACCGAGCAAGACCACAAGAGCCAGGAGTGCGGTGTGCAGTTTGCCTGACAAGAGGGGTTTTACCCTCAAAGCTGGGGCAGAAATTGAGCTCCGGACCCTCCCCACAGACAGGAGGGCCACCAGAGAGAAAGAACAGAATTCCCCAGATGTCCTTCAGTGACATCTGTCCCCAACCTCAACCTAGACCCTGGGAAAGGGCACCAGGAGGAGGGGGAGGCCGTGTGAAGAAACTGGAGTCGGGGCAGAGCACTGCTGTGGGGCAGGAGACCAGAGCTGGAGCAGCAACGAACAGGGGAAGGAAGGAGCTTTCCAGAAAGCCCGTCCTGATTGGCTCCCATCCAGCAGCTCCAGCCTCAGAGATCTCATTGCCTTCCTTCCACATGGGATCACACACACACACACACACACACACACACACACACACACTGCAAGCATGGGGCTACAGTCTCCTCTGGAGAAGCTCTGTCACCTGAACTCCTGGAGGCATTAAAGGAGCTGGCCTGAGAAGCCCACTCCCGCCCACCCCCACTTCTCAAATGGGAGAGGGGCTGGGAACCCAGGCCCCACAAAGATCAGTGTGGGGTGCTAGGCCAGCCTGAAGAGCGCAGGCCCAAAGGATCCCTCTCAGCTCAGGGTGGGCGCCCTGGCCTCCAGAGAAAACCCGGGGCCTGTGGCTGAGCAGCGGTGGCCTCAGCGCTCAGTCGTCAAAGAGAGAGCAGCACCTCCTGCTCTGGCTGCTGCCGTCCTGGTGGGCTGCTATGGGGGGGTGGGTCTCTGGATCCTCTCCTCCTGCCCTCACTACCATCCCCCCAGGGCACTCCTCATCTCTGCTCTGTTCCGTGGTTTTCAGCCCTGAAACCAAGAGGTATCCTGGCCTCGTGCAAAGGCCAGAAAGCCAGAGGACCAGACCCTCGCAATTCGGAAACAGGCTTCCCAATGTGCAACTTAAGTGAAGGGAGTTCTACCAAACATCATTCCTTCCTGTGCTTCTCCAACTTCAGTAATTTCGGACGCGGGTCCTGGGCCCTGTGTTGGAGTATGATGCCACTTAGAGATGGACAGGCGTAAAACTAGGCCCAGGCTCTTTATCTGGACAGTTTTTATAGAACTATAATCCCTTACCAGAAACTCTTGGGGCCAAATGTGCTCTTGAATTGAGAATTTTTCACATTTTAGAAGTTAATAAACTGTACATGTTATACCTCCCCCAGCAGGGTCTGGAATCAAAACCAACCAACCGCAAAGTACAACCCAAAACCCCGCACACACCCTCACAGCTCTGCAGAAAGCAAAACAGAAATACTCACCCCATGGGGAAAGCCAAGGCTCTCCGTGGCCTCACAGAGTTCGGACAGCCCAGGTCTCACAGATTCACGGGAGACCTTTCAGTGTTCAGTCTTTGAATTTCATAATTCCCACTAAGGGACTGTGGACCTGCACACATTTAACACAACAAGCGGGATTCTGGTTAGCAACGTTAGCACAAAGCACAGATGGCAGTGGCCTGCTGAACCCGTCACAGCTGGGGCCGCGCATGTGGGCCCGAGCCCGGGAGGCAGCGGGGCTGAGCGAGGCTGGCAGGCTGCTCTCCTGCCTGGGCTGGAGTCTGGCATCTACCCTCACTGGTCGGGACATCTCTGGCAAGTTAACCTTCATGCATGGAAGTTTCTTCATTTTCAAATGAAGACAATAGGCTCATGTAAATAAAAATAAATACTAGACCCTGGCCAGGTGGCTCAGTAGGTTAGAGTGTTGTCCTGATTCACCAAGGTTGAGGGTTCGATCTCCAGTCAGGGCACCTACAAGAATCAACCAATCAATGCATAAATAAGTGGAACAACAAATCGATGTTTCTCTCCCTCCCTCAAATCAATAAATAAAAATTTAAAAACAAATAAATACTAAAATTTAAAATTCCCAAGACACAACAGCAGCTTTAGTGAGAAAATTTGAGAAATGTTGCCAGACTCTACATTTTACAAAGGAGAAAACGGAGGCCCCGAGAGGTGGCCCAGTGGGATGGAAGCAGGCCTCCAGCGCCCCTCTGACCCAGAGGTAACAAGCAAAGGCTCTGGCCTCAGACCTCCCTGGGCGGGGGCAGCCTCTCCCACTTTCTTGCCGTGTGTAATCTGGGGCTGTTAATCATCCCTCAGCCTCCATTTTCTCTCCTGTAAAGTGGAGAGAACAGGCCCCTAAGCAAAGAGGGGTGAAGGTGCCCAAGACCATGCTTGTGATGGGCTCAGCATAGTGCCTGGGGCAGACCCATGGTGTTGGTTGGACGATGGACGTTGGTTTTGGGGGCAGGTATGTTCCTCAGGAGCTTTTCTTGGTGAAATGAAGGGTGAGGAGAACTATTAAGAACTGCACTTCTATTCTTCTCACATTGAGCATGGTGGCATTGACCTAGGACAAGTCCATACATGTCTCAAGATGTCACAAGTGTGTTCTGGGGAAGGAATCCTGTTTGGGTTCAACCCTGACCACCAATGTACAAATACTGGTCTCTTCAGCAGATGAGGACGATTCAGGCTCCACACTCTTCACACAGCCTTGGAAACTAGGGCAAAATCAGTAAATGTTTGCTCTTACTTAAACCATGTTCCCACACACGTGCCCTGTTTACATCATCCCGCATGGAAACCCCCTCCTGTGGACCCAGCATCCACCCGCTCCTCCACTTACTCACCAAACACTGATTGGGCAACTCCTAGGAGACCTGGGGTGGGACAGTGAATACATGCACTCAGCTCCCCCCGCCGCCCTCCGGGGAAGCTGGCCCCAGGCTTCCGGGAGCATGGTGCCCACCAGAGGGAGGCACACCCCACAGTCTGTGTGAATTGGGCCACGTGGCTCCTCTCATCTGGCTGGGAGGCAGCAGAGTAAACAAGACCTTTGCCTCTGCCAGCTTCCCGGCGCAGGGAGCCTGTCTGCAGACAAAGGCTGCCTGGCTCTGAGAGTGATGGGGAGTGTGTTGGGAGGGGGGCGTCCAGGAACATCAAACCTCAGGGAAATGGAGGGAGGAAGGGGGGATTCCCTCCAGCCAGAGACAGAATCCTGGCACAACACAACGTGGGAGGAGGGGGCTGGGCGGTGAGAAGCTCAGGCTGGGATGGGGCCGAGAGGGGTGAGTCAGGGAGGGGCTGTGGTAAACAGCTGGGCTGGCCGAGTTCCCTGCGGGGAGATGGGGCCAGACTTGCCTCCAGCCCCAGGGGCAGTAGCCCTGCGAGGGGGCGCCAGGCGTTACCCTCCTCCCCACCCGCCCCTCCAGCAGGCTGGAGCACTGCCTTGGAGAGACAGGCAGAGCCCTCCAGGCAGCCAGGGACCTGTAGGAGGGGACCTACAGCGGGCATGCCTGGGACACGTCAGCATGGCCTGGCAAAGTGGCCGCCTGGTGGTCTGAGGTGAAGTCCCACTGGGATGGGGACTTTCTGGGTCAGATCACCGGACCCCCCCCAAAAAGTGTTTCCAGTGCATTTGACTTGAACACAAAAATCAATTCATACAATTATAAAATGCTTGAGTGCCTCCGTGAATCCTATCTTTAATGACGAAAGTGGCATAATCAGTTGTAATGAGTCTATGACTTATCTCATGCATTTATCTAGAGCACAAGAGGGGGAAAGGGGAATTCCAGTCTCTGCCCAGTGGTAAGACAGCCCCCAAAGGATGACCTGCTACACATGGACAGGGGCAGAGGACCCTGGTTTCTCTCTCTCCCTGTCTCTGGGGTCATTGCCAGGGGCCATCTGACGCAAAATGGGCGCCTTGGCTTCCTGGGCAGTGTCCTCCGTCAGCAGAGAGTCAGACAGGCCAGGCCATCACAGCACACGAACCCCCAGGCGGGCTGGCCAACTCCCCATGGAGGGCCGCGGGCATCCACCAGAGGCTGAAGGCCCTGGGCCGCACCCCCCTGGGCTGCACTGCTGAATGCCCACTGCAGTAACCCGAGAGCCGGAGCAGCCAGTCAGCAAAATGGGAAGCCTGGCCCAGCTCTCCCAGCCCTGCCCTGGAGAGCGGACCCCCTCATGGTGTCCTCAGACTGTGTCCCCTGGGCCCCGTGCAGGTTACCCAGGAGAGGAAAGCCTTTCCCCTCCACTGAGTCCTCAAGCCTGATGATGCTTACAAACCGGTGACCTTCTGACTTGGTTATTGCAGAGCTGAGTCCTGCCCCGGGAGGGAAAAGGAGGAGGGAAGCGGGTCAGGAGTCTCCAGAACAAGGCTTCCGGGCACGTCTGCACACCGACCACAGCAGGATGGCGCAAAGGTCATTTTCAACATGTCAGAAAATCTGAAGAAATCACACATTCACATCCACTGGCCCATGCAAGTTAAAACAGTCATCTCACTAAACAATTTTTTTTTAAATGTTTATTGTATTTTTTCCATTACCATTTAACCCCCTTATACCTCCCTCTCCCCTGCAATCACCATACTTGTCCATGTCCATAAACAATTAAATTTAATGCTATTCTATAGCATATGTAGGGAAATCCAATTAGTATTAATAAACAGAAAAACAAGTTATTACTTCAGTTCTAGTTCTTGATGGACAAGACTCTAGGTGCAGGAAGAAGTCCCGAAAGTCTGCCGTCAGTTTCCTTGTGGCCTTGGAGCGACTACTATGGGCCTGTCCCCGCGTCGGCCACATCTGGAGGGAGGCGCACCCTCGAAGCCAGGCATTTAAGTGTAGTGCAAATACGCTTGTCTAGCTCCCAGGGTTGTTTCCACTTTTAAATCATCCTCGTGCATATATACCTCTGACTCAGTCTGCTACCGCAGAAAACGAGTCACAGTCAAAACTACCTGCAGTCCGCCTTGAGGTGTGCCGTGAGCACCTCAGCAAAAGGGCTAACAAAATCCTTCCCTCTTTTGCATGAGGAATCGACCCTGGGTTACTACATAATCAAAACAAATTCAGGGGGGGGAGGAATCAAGAGTATAATACCCCTTCTCCCAAGAATTAGGTCTCCCACAAACCTGGTTTCTGAGGCCCTCCCGTCTGTCCCCTTACAGGGCACGCACACCAGACTTCGAAGTGCCAGCCCAGCACACGAGAATCAATCTGTCAAGCGATAAGAGGCCCCTGTGGTAGGTCAGGGCAGCATCCTCCATGGTTTCTACAAGTTGTGTCACGGAGGAGGTGTATTCTCAGTACATATGGAAATGTATTTGGTTTGCTCATTGAGTTCTCTTCCAAATAAATCATCACTTTAACTCAGAAAGCAACTATCCTTGATATCTCCCCCGTACTTCTTCCTTCCTGGTTTTGTTTTTAGCGTGTGTTCTTTGCCTTCTTGTAATTCAGATTCTTCCCTCCTTCCCCAAGTTGGTTCAAACTTGGTTTCTGGAGAAAACTGATTTCAAACCCTGTCTCTGTGGATCTCTCCTTTACCCTGCATTCCCATTCAAGGTCAAGGTAGTGAGTCAACACTGTGCATGCTGAGACTCAAGCATGCTGTCATTTCTCATTTCACTTTTAACCAGACCCTAAGCTACTGGTGGGCAGGGTCTCTCTCTGAGAGAGAAAACCACGGTCCTCACCTAGTGATGCAGATCGCGGCCTCATTACTCCTGCTCCTCAGCCCTGTCTTCCCTCCCCTCCACTCCCAGGGCCCCAGCTCAGAAGCCTCTCCCCGCTGACGAGGACAAACCACCAGGTCTCTGAGGTGGACTCCAGTGGCACTGCCCACAGGACTGATAAAAGCGAAGGATGCCTCTAATTCCCAGAGGGGGAAACGGACACCTCTCCTGCTTCTTGATGCCCTTAGCCACTGGAGCCAGGGCGCCTCCCTCTTTTATATGCTCCTTCTGAAGACAGCGGTCAGCTTTGGTTTTTTCTACCACAAACTTATTTCTGATTGGTAATTCCCAACATGTGGTGGAGTTTGGGGCCAGAGCGATAAGACTATCTATGCTCTACCAGGTCAGCAAAAGCAATGTGGGTGTCTTCCGTCGACATGACCTCCGTAACAGTTGTAAAAGACAGCCAGCCCTCTGGCACATGAAATATTTGCGTGGTACTGCAACATCCACGTCCTGAAAGTTCTCGTTTCGACAGCTTTTACATTAACTTGAGTTAAACAGTTTGTAGAAAAAACCGATTCAGAAACTAAGTTTTAAGGATAACTATTTTGAGGCTTCTCATGCATGGATTTAGCATCGCACCCTTCAGCGATGTGGCCCGCCTGACCCATACTCTGCTCTCTGGGCAAGGGCGGGAAGGACGCATCTGCGTTTCTGAACCGTGTGCGGTCACTGCCAGGCACCACCGGCCCCACACCGCACTACTCTCGTGTAAGGAAACTCGCACAGCTGCATTCATGCGGGCTTTATTCATTTGACAAATACAAGGAAATCTGCAGTCATCTATCAAAATATCATCTCACCCAGAATTTGAAATTAAAAAAAAAATGTATTCACAGTTTGAATCACGTACAAAGCAGTGTCCGCAGAAGCAAAAGCCAGACAACGAGCACGTGAGAGCAAGCGCTCCCGCTGAATCGCAGCCAGCCCCGCCGATCACGCAGCCACCACCTCACAGTCCCGCGCCCACTCCAGTTGGGTTCGAAGCTGCCCTGCTGCACAACTTTATTTTAAAAGGAAAACTGCTTTCTGGGAGATCTTCCCTGTTACACAGATCAGACCGAAGTGCTAACACCACATCCTAGGGCCCAGGGCGGACCCAACTACTTCCTCAGGGCAATGCTGCAGCTGCTTGAGGCCCTGGGATTCATTGGGGGGGGTGGGGGTGGGGGGAGGGTTGAGGGGCTTTGAGGCGTTCTTTTCAGCTCCAGGCTGATTTTTTAAAAAGACTGTTTATTTAGAGGGGAAGGGAAGGAGAGGGAGAGAAACACCAATGTGTGAGACACATTGACTGGTTGCCTCATGTGCACCCCCTCCTGGGGATCTGGCCCACCTCCCAGGCATGTGTCCTGGCCAGGAATCGACCTGGTGACCTTTTGGTTCACAGACTAGCGCTCAAGCCACTGAACCACACCAGCCAGGACCCCAGGCTGATTTCTAATACAAAAACCTGAGGTGCTTCCTACCAGAGGGGAGGGCTGTGCACATCAGGCCGCCCAGGTGATTTGGGAACACAAGCGCGCTGGCAGCCTTGTTGGTACACGCAGTTTGACAATTTTAAAGGGCTGTGAGGGGCTGAAACTGTTGTTTTTCATCTCCTGTGTTTTGGGAATTTAAATGCAGGGAGATTACAAGGTTCACTTGTAACCTGGGCTCAAACTTACGATGCTGACACTGTTTCTTCCCGGGGCAAAACCCAACATCCAGTTTTCAAGTCTCTCCCCACACTCAACATTCAGGATGCCCGTGGAGGTGAGGGTTGTAACGGTGGGCCAACTCTTCTTTATTGACTATCCAAAGGCAAATTTAGGGAAAAAGGAGTACTTTAGGGATGGGTTTCTGGAAGAATCAAATCACCTTTATAGCATCAGTTTTATAAGCCCTCAATAACAGTAACTGCAAAAGGGGTTACTGACAAGTACCCAGTATTTTAGAGAAGATGGTGTATAGCAGAAAAGAAACGACAGCTGCATTCTGAGGGTAGAGCTTATTTGTCTTTGCAGCTTTAGACTCCAGCACCATGGAAGAGTCTGAACAAATCTTTTCACGGTGACATGTGAACTTCTTCTTCCAGGGCCAGATGGCACATGCGGAAACATGCAAGGCTAGGCACTGGGGGGTCGGGGGGGATCCAAATCAGAGGCTTCCTACAGACGCCTGACCCTGAAGGGCCTTATGTGAACGCCTAACTTCTCCCTCACGTTCTCCAAATTATGAATGAGACTACTTATGTAGGGTTTTTTGAAGCCAAGTAAAGGAAAGCACTGAACGTATTATTTGTTCGAGCATCTATTATGGAAGGAGGGTTTTTAAAACCAAGGGAAACTTTTAGAAATGGGGATCCGAGAGTTTAAGAGGAAAAACACCACCTATTTAGTTGCTTCTATAGTGAAATCAGTAATTTGCTCAGTTATGAATGTTTCAAGTTGCTTCGAAAGCTTCTACTTCTTCTGATAAATTAATCATTGACAGTGAGAGCCACGACCCTAAGACCACACACGAACCTCCTGAGAACCAGAGCCAGAGAGGTGAGCCCTTGGTGCCTCCACAGGCTGGTCTGTAGCACCACTCCGGACATAAGCACTTTATGCTGTAGGTCAGTCAGACCGACCCCGGTGGACACCGTTTCCTGCCCTCTTCCTCCTTTCCACTGAGCGGGGTGGCTTGGCTGCTCATGCTTGGTCCTTGGTGTTGTCGGGCTCCACAGCCACCGGCGGCCACGTGAGGGTGTGTCCTCAGTGGCACTTCTACTTTCTCTCTCCAGGGACAATTGATTTTTCATGGTGGAAGACCGGCATTTTGATACTTTCGATAAACGACTGAATTGATTCTAAAAAGATGTGAAGAAAAAGTTCTGCGCCTGAGATCCGTGGTTTAAGGAAGATGGGTTCTCTCTACGCTGAGATGTGGCTCCGTCTTGTAGCAAGCGGCGGGTTTGCCTCCGTCTTTCTACACAGGACAGGAACAACGGTGGTCCACGCACGTGCACCCCACAGCCTCCCCAGAGGCGCCTTTCATGAAGACGCCCTCGCAGACGAACCACTCTGCATCAGGGTGCCCCCACAACGGCTTCAGATCTCAAATTGGTCTGCAGGTGGCTTTGCTGTAGCTGTCGAATCGTGCGTATTCCTAGAACCCCCACGCTGCCACGTGTCTGCAGAGAAAAAGAGAATCTTGGAAAAAGGGGCTAAAAAAAAAACAGAGGAGAGAACCTACTCCTCCCAGCCTCTTTCTTCGCACAGCTCATTTTTCCTGCAGTTCTCGGCTGCCTAGCGTGAGCCAGTTTTCAGCCACACTCAGGTGAGTTAGTACCAGCACACCGCTCCTGAAGTTAGTTTCTAAAGAACACTCCATGACAGAAAACAAATATTGTAAACTCCAAGAACCAATCCCAAACCAGCCCACATGACAGGCTGAGAGAAAGCAGAAGGAAGAGCTGGTCCTTCCCCAGCCCCACGGGGGAACCAAGCTTTCCCCACAGATGCGTTCAGTCCGGTGAGCATGGCTAAGGGCTGCCTGCGGTAAGAGGAGGGCTGCTCCCTGGCAAAGCTTCCCAGAGAGGTGTGGTGCCCACAGGCGATGGCTCTGTTTACGCGCACGGCCCAGCAGAACTGCTCGGCCCGCGCTCCACGGCCCGACTCACACAAAGGTCCACTGAAACCCAAGGTCGGGCAGAGGGGAGACCACAGAACACCCACTGCGAGGGTCTTGAGGAATAACTTGGATCTCCTCCTTCACATCTGCTCACAGGACATTAGCTCATTTTCTCCCATTGGCTGCTGGAGGCCCCTTCTTTCTTCTGTTGGCACCTGTTTCTCCCCCAGCTCACCAAGCGCAATCACGGTTTTCTCCAAACTCTTGCTTTATACTGATACAACTGATTCATAACTTTATAAACCACTGGCTTTTGGCTATTGTTTTAAATTCTGACCTACTATTGGAGACAGCGGGTTGTACTGCAAAAAGAAAAACCAGGACAAAAGTGCTTCACCAGCCATTTTACTCTTCTTTAATGCTACTGCCTTTGGGTACTCCTTGCATCTGCTACTGAAGACATCAGACAGCAAGGCTGATAGCACTGATCCGTAACCCAGTCTTCGCACCACGCGAAGTAAAATCCCAGAGCAGCGCGATCTCTGCTACCACGACAGAGCTGGGCTGTCTTCTCTGCTGTATGAGAGAACCGCTTCGGGGGGAGTAAAGGGAGAGACGGGGGGACAGAAGGCTTCGAGGGCCAGCAAATCTACGACTATGTCTAAAAATTAGGAATTTGGGGATAAACCAAAATTTACCTAAGGGTGATAGAGAGTTGTTGAGTTAGAGTTCCATTATTTCCAGATATTACTGAATTTGGAACCTGAGGTTAAGACTTTTAAGATAAAGCAACCTCAGAGAAACCCATACTGGCCTTGGGAGCAAATGGCAACCATAGATGGGAATGAGTCAGTGCTTGAGAACAGAAAGTGTCAAAATCAGCTTATACATCTGACTTGACTCAGGGTGAAAAGAGAGTCTTATTTAAAAACGGTAAGTCGGCAGCAAAAAGTGCAAGTGAAAGTCCCCTTTCCCCGTTCCATTTCGCTGCTGGTACCTGCCCTCCTTACAGTACCTCCTGAAAAGGTTTAGAATTCAGTAGACTGAGTAGGCTGATTTTCAACGTGTTACTTAAGATGACGAGTCCTGTTTGGTTTAACCCCCTTCATTTAACCTTGGTAATGGTAGTCCTGAGAGTCTGCAGTGTTGATGGAATCCACGTGGGCCAAGCGTCGCCCTGCCGGTGGGGGCACAGCGACATCTTGGCCCATCGTTTTCCCCTGTCCTTGCCCCACAGATCTGGTAGTTTTTGCACCAAGGGACTCCGTCCACCACAGTAATGTATGTTCAGAACCATTTTCTGTGGACACCTCCTTCCAGTGCCCGGTAGTGCAGGTGGTCGGGAAGACTTGGAAGGAAGCTGCAAAAACTCCAGCTGGCAATCTTGACTTTGTTAGGTGTGGACACAGGAAAATCAAGTTTGTCCTTCCCAGGTTTTATTATAGTTAAAGGAGAAAAGTCCATGGGAGTCTAATCACAAATCCGCTAAATATAAAATTGATGGAATGCTAACTGGTCCATAAAGGGCTGCACAAGATAATCTGTGGCGAAGTAGAAAACGAGCCCGAAGGTGATGGAGATGGGAAGAGCTGGCAGCGCTTTCTTGAAAATGGCGAGCAGCAGTAATGTAAGGCACAGGCCCTGCAGGGGAGGGGGGAGACACAAACTCAGACGTGATTATGAAAGTATTTTGTGCAAAACAACTCAATCACAAGTCTTGGTTTTAATGTAGATAATCGAACACAATCCTTCATGGTTAAATTTTAGGACAAATGTTTCCATTAAACCTGGAAACAACTTTCCTTTTCCTTTGCAACACAGAGTTTGTGATGCACACATTCTTGATTCTTCAACCCCTAGTTCTGGGGGAGGAATAGAACCTAAAAATGAGTAAGACTATTTTTGGAAAAATTAAATGCCACCAAAATTTCTATCTAAAATATTGAGTTGGCTACTATGAACTTAGTTTGACTGGCTAAAATCCGAGAGGTGAAGAGCATTTTTTTGTGCTGGGGTGGAGGCTGGGGGGACAAAGATGCACAGAGAATATGCCAATAAAAGTTTATGAAAAGTATATTGCCGCTTTCTTGGAAACACAGAGCAGCCATATAATATAGTCCATTTTTTACTATAGTTACCAAGACACTAACTATAAATTCTGGAGACTAAGCATCATTTCAGTTTATCCAGAATAAGTAATTTCCTTCTTAAGAGATACAACACACTCAGGAAACTAACCTCAGAAGAGAAATGAAATACATGAAAATTCTGCCTGGTTATATTATCATTATAAACCACAGAAGTAATCAGAAGATAAATGCAATGTAAAGCTCTCATCTAACTTCACTTGCATATGAAACATCAGAGATTATATCTTTAGTGGCAAAAAAAGGTGTAAGAAATATCTTATGAATTATTTACTTAAATCACAGTTTTGAAAGCTTCCGAGCTCCTGCTGTGGCTCTATAAGCAAGATCTACAGAGGCATCGTGTTAACTTTTTTCACCTCCTGCTTCCCACCCAGAGGAACCCGTATGCTGCAGGTGGTCGCATTAAATGCAAAACCACCACCAAACTCAGGGACTAAGTGAGGATTTGCTCACCCATTTCAGACATAGCTGATTTCCTACAGATCTATGCTGCCTGAAGCAGAGGTTCCTAATCGGAAATACTCATCACAATTTCCTGGGGGACTTCACAAATAAGATCCGCTATTGAAACAAATTAAATAAGAATGTCTCAGGGTGGGAACACGCAGTTTTCAGAGGTCCCAGGTGATTCTAACGCGTGGCCACTCGGAGAACTACTCCGGTGAGGTCTGATTGTTTGCTGTAAAAGCTCCCGATGACTGGAGCACTTGGCCGGCTGGGTTAAAATGGGACCGCCTCCAAGTGGCAGCCATCAGCGGAGTTTTGAGGTGAGGCGTTCTGACTTGTTTTTATTGTTTTTATCAGTGTATACTTACAATTAATATGGCTACAAAACAGGCTATGGTTGTGTTCCAGTCTCCACTGGCTGTTGCAGAAGCTTTACCGACCAGAACACTGTAGAAAATGAAATCTCCTAATCCAAGTTTCACTCCCCCTAAAAGGAAAGATTACAAAATATAAAAAGTTTGTAACTCTTTGCTATGATTTCACAATTCAAAAATGTCACTGCTCCACTCCACCCTGCCCTGAGTAAGAAGTCAGTAAATGATATCACACAAAATTAGGCTTGAGCTAGGTTTTCTCTCTCTCTTTTTTTTCCTAGTAGGAGTTTCAGATTCTGTGGCTGTGGCTGTGTGTGTGTGTGTGTGTGTGTGTGTGTGTGTGTTTAAGATTTTATTTATTTATTTTTGGAGAGAAGGGAAGGGAGAGAGAAAGAGAGGGAGAGAAATATCAAAAGGTTGCCTCTCACACATGTCCATCTGGGGACCTGGTCCACAACCCAGGCACGTGCCCTGACTGTGTTTCGGACCCGGAATCCAACCGGTGAACTTTGGGCTTGTGGGACGATGCCCAGCTCACTGAGCCACACCAGTCAGGGCTGACTCTGTAGTCTTAACCAAAGATGTTGCTGTTACATATCAAAAATAGTAACAATGATAAATAATTGTCACCTATTGAATGCCTAGTTTACACCGGTCACTTGAAAATCCTCACAAGAACCACTGTAAGTATCTTTCCCCTTTTTATAACACGGCTTTATTGAGGTACGATTTATTTCATAAAAGTCACCTATTTGTGTAAGTGTAGAATTCAATGACTGTAAGAAACCATTTTCACAACCCCACACCTCCATCACCCTAATAAAACACATTGTGCCTACTAGTTAATCCGCACGCCCACCCCAGACTTAAGCAACCACTGATTTGCTGTCTCTATAAATTTGTCTTTTCTACACATTTCACAGAAATGGACTCATACATGATGAAGTCTTTTGTGACCGGCTTCTTTCACTTAATGTTTTTGAAGTTTATTCACGACACTCCATGTCTGTAGTTCATTCCTTTTTACTGATGAATAATGTTCCATTGTATGAATATACTACAAGTTTATTAATTTACCAGTTGATGGACATTTGGGTTGTGCTCAGTTTATTTTATTTTACTTATTTATTTTGGAGAGAGGGGAAAGAGAGGGAAACATCAATGTGTGGTTGCCACTTGAGCGCCCCCTACTGGGGACCTGGCCCGCAACCCAGGCATGTGCTCTGACTGGAATCGAACCAGTGACCCTCTGGTTCAGAGGCTGGTGCTCAATCCACTGAGCCACACCAACCAGGGCCATAAATGTTGATTTTTAAAAGGTTGTTCCAGAAGACATATGGACCTTTTAGAAATCAGTGTCTAATGTAAATGGAAACTTTTATATTGTAAGTAACCATAAGTCTGGTTTAAAACATTAATGCAGTCAGAGATGGCTGTGCGGTGGTAGATGCTGAGAGGGTGAAAGAATGTCGATTATTAGTTTATGTTGGTTCCAGAAAAAGAAAATATTAATGTGAAGTTAGAAGGGGCTTGCCAACAAAGGGAATCATAATGCAAAAGGTCGAGGCATTCAAATCCATAGGTCTCTTACAGCGAAGAGTGAAAAATATTAAGTAAAATATTTGTATACAGGCATATTGCAGCCATGAAGTCTTATCGTAAAAACAATTTCAGAGAAATCTTTGACCTTATAAAAAATGCCAAAGGACCAATTTCAAACACCTGAGGAGAACCTGACCCAGGAGCACGGGGAGCTATGAGAAAAGCACCCACTATTGGCACTTCCCACTAAACGCTGTGCTGTCACTTAGAATTCGACGTCAGCCTCGCGATTCATTTTGTTTGGGGAGAGGGTGGCGCTGCGGCACCTAAAGGAACCCGTGACTCTTCCCCTGGGAAATGCACATACTCTCCTCTGGGTCCTCGCTGGCCACGATGCTGCTGGAAAGCTCCTGCACGGCAGCTCGTGACTCAGCCGTAGAGTGATGAGGTCCCAGGCGACTGTCCCTCTGGGCTTCCCACTCTTCACTGAAGCCACCATCATCACTCTCTGCCACAGGGTCTTGTGACTCACTCTCTGTGCCTTCAAGAAAAGTAGAAATCACTAATACTCAGCAATAATATTCAACAAAATTCTTAATGTCTTTAAGAAAATTACGTGGAACAGTAACTACTTGACTGTCATTGTACTGGGAGAGGCGGCTCTGCAACCACAGAACACGGGCTGTAGCGGGGCTGCTGGCTGCCTCCACAACAGCCAGTCGCCCCAGCCCTTCCTGAGGGCGAGTGTGATTTGTCTGGGTTTCCACCGCTCGCCCCCCACGTGACTCTGGTGGTAAATCCCGATCAAGCCAAGCCAAGCATGGCACTCCCACCCTTCTGCTTCCGGTGAGAGCTCTGAGGCTGCGGGCTTGGTGCTAGTCAACGTGTGATGCGCAAAGTCTGCAGGGAATTCTTCGGGGGGAATTTTCCTCACTGTGTAAGATAAACTTAGGAAGACACGACCACCCCGTTGTTTCCCTGGGTGTTGTGTTATCTGGATATGCGGCCTGGGACTGCACTGTTATCTGTGACCACGAGGAGCAGGGGCCAGGACCACGCCTATACCTAAGGAGGCACAGCAGGAAGATGAAAAGAACCCAAGGCCTGGGTAACACCAGTGAGCCACAAAAGTAACCGATCACACAGATGCCTACACCTCAGGATTCCGGTCACGTGAGAGAACACATTCCTTCTTTGTTTTAAAGCAAGTAAGTCGGGTTTTCTGATGTCTGCAGCTGAAAGCTTTCTGACCGATGGCACTGGCTTTAGTGACTGGGTTACAAAACTGGACCACTCCTGGAGGCAGGGAGAGGGGAAGGGGGAGGAAGTGCGTTTTTAACGGGCCAGTCAGGAGAATGTTCCACACATCAAAAATAATTAAAATACTTAAGTGAAGTTGATCATTCTTTCTTTCCTTTTTTTAAATGTAAAAGTGACACACGCTCATAGCAGAGTTAGATTCACCACGAATAAATAAAGCCCGCACGCCTCAGGCCTCGCTTTGCACGGACTGTTTTTCTGGGAGGGGCCCTCGCAATTCTGTACTTGTAATTTGTATTCTTTTCCTTAACTAGGTCTCCATAAAACTGGAATCTTCCCTGGTTTGGAGTTTATGAAATCGTAAAAGCATAAGGTTTATCAATAAAAACAGCAGTCCCTGCTCTGCCCCTCCCCTCCTCACTCCTACTTTCAGCCCTTTCAGCTGTTTCTTTCGGTATTAACCTCCATAACTAACGATCACTAGCCTGTGCATAGCGCCATCTCTGATGCTCTTGTTTGAGGTTAAGACTCAGTCACTTCCTACAGAGAAATAAAGCATAGCTCCCATAATCATGCACGCATGTAAATTTAATTCTCCCTATATTCTCAATAAGTCATAATTTTATGGTAAGTTCAGTTTTTATACTATCATAATGCAAACAGTATTTACAACTAAATTATTTTACTACAACCAGGATATACTCTAATTACATATGCTTCTTTCAGACAAGTTCCTCCTCCCTCCCCAGAAAACTGCCGCATTTTCCCCCATAACTAATTTTCTATGCATTATGACCAATTCATCCTCAAAGTCTTAACCGAGGTGACGCTCAGATAACCCCCCACACTACTATTTTTTCCTTGCACAGACACCCCCCAGAGTCCTGCGCCCGTTTGTTCCAGTCTAGCATCTGGCTCCGCTAGCAGCGGATGTCAACTGGAGGCAGCGCCTCCCCTCCAGGGGTGTCTGGAAATGACTGTGATGGAGGAGGTTTGGTTACTCTCATACCTTGAAACCACGATGGGCATTTAGTGGTAAGAGTGGGCAAGACTCTTACCAGAAACGTTGAGAGTCTTGCACTGTGAGAGGCCCCCACATCACGAAGCACTGTCCCACCCAAAATACCAGTAGCAGGCCCACCGAAGAACGCTGCAGTTCATCCAGCTCCTCCTCAGTTCAAGGCCCTTGCCCATGTTTCCTCTTCTGGAAAGCTCTTCCCTTCTTCTGCTGGCCATCTATTACCACCTCCTCAGGGAAGTCTTCCTTGACTTTCCAGAATAAATGAGATGCCTGTACTATAAACTTCCACTGCAACTTACACTTCTCCTTGACAGGACTTAGCAAAGCTGTATGAATTACTTGCTGAATGCCTGTATCTCCCCAAATAGGCTATAAGCTCCACAGGGACAGGATACCCCCTTCAGCGCCACACCCCAGCGCCTAGCAGAATATCAGGCGTGCAGTTAGGTGCTCAGTCAACATTTGTCAGAAGAACAAAGCCTTCACGTGCCACACATACTTACACTCACACACATACAAACATATATATTCATAAACAACCAACCATTTAATTTTCTTTAGCTTAACACAGGTTAAAACAATAACCAGACTTGTAGCAATTATTCCCAGTGTATTTCCTACTTCTCTACTAGGCCTACTAGTGGTACAATGTCATCTTGTTCTGCTGCCTTGCTCGCTGCCGAACGAGCCTGCTGCCGCCTCTGGGTCTCGGACAGGAATGTTCTCAGTCACCCAACAGCTAAAACAGCAGCTCGCTTGACTCTGTAACACCTGAGCACTTCCCTTCCTGACAGAGAGACTCGGGCAAGGCCCCTTTCACTTCCCTCCCCAACCTTTATTCTGCCTGTTTTTCAGCTTCCTCATAAGGCTAGTCCTTTACTTTTCTTAAAAAAAAAAAAAAAAAAAAAAAAAAAAAAAAAAAAAATTCCTTTTTCTTGACTATGGATAGCTTTGCTGGTGAACTCTTTCCAATACCAACTCCTAACTTAAGTTCTCCTTAACATTGTCTGCAGTCTCTACACGTGGACCTTTCAACCTCCATCCCAGGTCTTCATCACTGTCCTCCTCCGGAAGGCCATGTCCACCTGGAAGATTTTACCTTCTCAGTATAAACAGCATCCTGTATAAAAGTCAAATTATTTTTAAGTTACTCTGGCCATGTCAGTGAAGAGATTCTCATTTTTAGCGTGTTTGGAAGGAGAGCGC
This sequence comes from Desmodus rotundus, assembly GCF_022682495.2. Classification (NCBI taxonomy): domain Eukaryota; kingdom Metazoa; phylum Chordata; class Mammalia; order Chiroptera; family Phyllostomidae; genus Desmodus; species Desmodus rotundus. The sequence continues at coordinate 115,154,961 of NC_071393.1, read as the reverse complement.
ACTTTTCCTTTTTAAAATCGGCCTGAACTTGAACTTCCTCATACTGGTATTAGTGGGATTCGATGGCAGAAATTCTTAGCCTACAGTGCTTTGGCTGTACTGTTGGGTTTGCAGCACCTGAACCCCTTAATATTTATCTGTATATTCTGGGTATTACTACAGCTTTCAGGAGATTTCCAAAGGAATCTATGACCAAAGAAAGAGGTTAAAATCATCATTTTATTACTCATTGTTAGCCTATAAGATGACAATGACCCTAAAAAACCAGGAAATTACCAAATAAAAGTCACCTACTTTGTGCATTATAATTGGAGTTTTTGGATACCTTCCTTTGGGCTTCTGGGTCTCCTTTCGCCATATTCACCAGCCACACCATTGTTGCTGTTGAGAAAGGCAGAAGTCCAGGTAAGCACGGGAAACACAGAAGGACGTGCATGGAGAGAGTAGGTCCTTAGTTCTCTACACAGATCACCAATCTCCTTAAAGCACCCTTAAGAATGCTTAACAATCAGAAGTAAATGTATATGAAAAACCACAAAAGGTTCTCTTTGATTTTGGCATATAAAAAAATTCTGAAAATGTTACTGTAGGTTTAAAACTGCAGCTGCTATTGTAAAACTGTTCATCATTTACAGTTCCTGAAAAGTAACTGAAAGAAACACTGGTCAGGCCAGCAAGATTCCACTGAGACAAGAGCTGGACTAGCTGAATATCCTAAAATAGCATAAATTCAATGACAAAAATTACTTCTTGGAACCAAATTAGAGAACTAGGGCTCACAAGAGTTGCAGATGCTTATTATAATTCTAAAAATGCATGGAATAAGTTTCCTTTACACTATGTCTCACTTCTGGGACTTTTAATAATGCTAACCTGCGTTACATAGAGAGAATAAGAAAAAAAGGTGAAAAGCAACAAATGAAGGAGAGAGTCCACTGCCCTCTTCTACGTCCCTTCCACAAATACATAGCTCTACAAATCTAGATACCTGCACACATCTCTGTTACATTTCAGTTAAGAGACAACGTGAATACTTTAAAATGGCAAAATGGCTTCTCACATATTGCGGGGGAATGAAAAATGGCACAGATGCTCCTGGACGGGAATTTGGGAACATTTAATAAAACTACATATGCATTAACCCTTCAACCCAGGAACACCACTTTGGGGAATTTATCCTGAAAATACACCAACAATAATATAAAAATACACATAAATATGTACCATACAGGCCTACAGCATGAACCAAAAACCCAACCTAGTAATAGTAAGCAATTAAAAAAAAAAACCTGGCATCTATGTCTCCCTGGCTTTTTATCACTGATTTTATAATTATACCCATGTTCCTAATACTCTTATAACTTATAAAAGAAATGCACAACCAAAGAGGATGAAAATCCTACAGTCAGCACACTTATTCACGGCTTTGTTACTTGCGGTCAAACAAGTTACGTTATACAGTAACACAACGAGGTGATGAAGTCAACGTAAGCCAACCAGGCAACACCCTGTTCAACTAAATCCAAACCCATGTAAGAGAAACAGAAGGGCAACCATCATGCACTAGGCTTATGGATTTCTCTAGCCTTCTTGGCAACAAAGGCAGCAGGTATTTATTTCATTTATGCAAGTATGAAAAAATATTGCTACAAACTCTTTTAACATTTAATATCACTACAGAAACAAGGGGTCAATAGAATCTTTCTATAAAGGGCCTAATAGTAAACATTTTGGGCTTGTGGGTCACATCTGGTCTCTGTCACATTTTCTTCCTTATTCTTTATTCTTCTGCTCAAGACCCTTTTAGGATTCTCCAGTGATCATGAAAAGCATACAGAGATCTAAACTAGGCCTTCTAAGCCCTAATCCGCCTTTCCAAACTCTTCTAAGTACTCTCCCCATTTTGTACTTCATGTTCTAGTCAAATTGAACACTTTAACTTTATAAAGAGGCCCCACATCTACACCTCCAAGCCATTCTTTGTGACAAGCCCACATTGGGAGTCCGCTTCCATCTGTGCTTGCTGAAATCCAACCTATCCTTAAAAGATTCAATCAAATGCTCTCTTCCAAGAAGTCTTCCCTGATCCCCCAGCCAGATCTTCCCTCCTTTGAACTCTCTCTACACTTCGATTGTGTCTCTTCTGAATCTGATAACATTCTGCCTTGGATGTCACTCATTTATATACCTGTCCTATCTCACCTCTAAACTGTAAGCAAATGAGCTGAGGGAAGGTAAAGTATCTTACTCATCTTTATGTCCCTCACAGTGCTCTGTGGGAGATCAGGTCAGTGACCAATTGAATGACGGGAAGAGTATGACTCTAAAAAATAAAAAAAAAAAAAAAGGCAAACACATTCTGAAGGAACAGTACAATTCTTTCATAAGCGAGGGCAAGGGTCACCTACAATATATATATATGTTTACAGCAAGTACTCAATAACACTTGCCTAGTAAGATTTTAAGTGAGAATACTGGCTCCCAACCTCTAACTATTTCTTCTATCTGTACACATATTAAAACCTCTTGTCAGGTAGAAGATAGTAATTTTCAAGGACAACAGAGATTTGCAGGAGTCCCATTAACACGCTGTGCATTTAAGATGAGACAAAGGACCATGACAATGACCAGATTTACATGTGTCAGTCCCTATAAATTCTAAGCTGTTTCCTAATTTAACACCATCCGGAATACTTACAGGAGTAAATGAGAGCTGGAAATAGAGTTTCATTTCTCTCCTGAGCTGTTTCAACCAGCATACGAAGTGGGCCTTTTGGACACAAAACAGCCACTAAATCTAGGAAGAAATACAGAAACAACATCTGAAAAAATGTACTGGCTAAACTTGTAAATGGATATGTTAGAGAGAAATCAACCAACAGAAAAGGTTTAATTTTTTACGCAAACAGATGTTGAATGAGTATGAAATAAACAGCAGGCAAACTGATGGAGGGGCAACCTAAACAAAATATGTAAAACCATACAGAAAATCTATGCAAATTTCATTTTAGTTTTGACTGCTATTTGGTTAGTTTACAATGTATCATCACTGGGTTCTAGGAATAAGTCTTCCCAGTTTGAAGAAAAGAGACAGAGATAATTAAGACAGAACTATTCTAGAGCAGTACACTTGTCAATTTCCAATAAGCTGAAACAGGGACAAGCCATTTCCAAACAAACCGTACCTATAAGCCACAAACAGAAGCTTTACTCTAAGAGGAAGTTAATAGAGGGTATTTGATTAAACTTTTCACAACATGAAAAGCAGAAGAGATTTATCTCCTTTCCTTTAAAAATATTACTTAGGGGAACTTAAAACAAAAGGGAAGTAAATTTACACGTAACAAAATAACTAATAAACCTTTCCATGAGAGAGTTTAACATTTCTTTAGTTCTCCTGTCAAAGGCACTTCATGTTTAGGTTTTAGAACATATATATTTTCATAAAAACAGCAACTCAGAGAAGAAGCAATATGCCTAAATTATTCTTGATTCAATCATCTCTTTCCATCAACAGCAATTTTTCTTACATTTTCTATCATGAAAATTCAGCATATAGAAAATTCAGACATTTAAAAATACAAAACAGGTATAGCTACATTTGTAAAGGAAGACTTGACAGCTTGTGTTGACATTACAATCATTCAGATACATTTAGTTAAAAAAACCTCACGCCTTCAAACGGTCATGTCTCTATACTACTACTACTGCTATTAATATAATAAAACACACACCCACACACAAGAAATTGCTCTTCTCACTGCTTCCACTGTAATTCGTTTTGGATAAAAAAAGGGAAATTTGCTGTGCTCCAAACTAATGGGATTTTCAACCTGAGGCTGCGCGTCCTGTCACTGCGTTTTATGACACGCTGCTTAGAGAATTGCTAAGTAACAAGCTCCCTTCTTTTTGGAGCAATTAAAGTGCATTAACAACCTTTGTGACAAAATAAAGTACATTGAGACCTTGTAAAAAATGAAATTACTCTAACTCAGTGATTTTCAACCAGTATGCCGCAGGAATTTCTGAAACATGCAATACCAGACAAGTTAGTAGGGGGCACTGACCTCCTTTCCCTTAGATTGTCAAATAAAATAATGGCAACACCCAACACAACAGCGGTTCTGTGTGAATGAATCAAAATTATACCTGTTTTTTTGTTGTTGGATCAGCAAAAAAAAATTTTTTTTGGTGTGCCGCAGAATTTTAGTAATTAGTTTATGTGTGCCATGAGATAAAAAAGGTAGGAAACTGCTGCTCTAAATATTAGATACAAAAGTCTTGTATTATAAAGGAACTCAGAGCTCTAGAGGTAATTATTTGTATAAAGTTTGGAAGATGTAGAGGGTTGATGGAGAAACAGTGTAATGTAGTAGAAAGAATACTGAATTTGGGATTCTCATTCTACATCAAACAGTGTAAGCTTGGGCAAATACTTTATCTTTATGAACTTCAGGTTTCTTAGCAGTAAAACAAGCACCACTGCCTTGCTTACTTCACAGGATTATATGGGAAAAAAAAGTAACAGCTAATATTTATTGACAGGTACTGTTCTATGTGTATTATATGTATCATTCAATTTAACCTTCCTAATAACTAAGACTTAGGGGTTAAGTAATGTGTCTGTGGTCATGTAGCTAATAAGTGACAGAGTAGAAGAGTCTGGATTTGAACCCAGGCAGTCCTTCTCCAGAACTAGTATTTTATTTTTAAATAAGGAACCAGGCTCATTATTACTCTTCATTACAATTTCCCCTGATTATGGAAATATGGCATGTTTAATTAAATTTTAACTTGCTCTATATGTCATATTGGTGTTCCATGAGGCCTGTGGCCTGAGACTGGTAAGGAAGGTGAAAATTCCACTGAACACCTTGTTCAGAGCCCAGCATTGTGTACTTTTAGGAGTGAAATGTTAATGTCATTATTAACAGTGTCTGAAGCCCTGGTTGGTGTGGCTCAGTGGACTGAGTGCTGGCATGTAGTTCGAAGGGTTGCCGGTTTGATTCCCGGTCAGGGCACATGCCTGGGTTGTGGGCCACGTCTCTAGCTGGGGGCGTGAGGCTACTGATTCATGTTTCTCTCTCACATCCATGTTTCTCTCCCTCTCTTTCTCCCTCCTTTCCCTTCTCTCTAAAAAATAAAATAAAATAAAATATTAAAACAAACAAACAAAAATGTCTGGAACTCCAAAGTGGATAAGGTGAGACCTGCATTGTGGCTTTAATATGTACAGAGACACGTGTGACCTTGATTTATATTTTGGGTATTTGTGAGGCAAGAGATTCTCATAGTTACATCCTCCAAAGAGGAAAACCTTGCATAAGTAAGTGCTGTTGCTACCGCTGGCAGAACCAGATGTCTAGATCATTGGCAATGACCCCAAGAACCTGTAAAAATGCACAGGTGCAGCCAGGTGCTGGCCATGGGAAGTTAATGACCACCTCAAGTTCACCTAGTTTTGCTGACCCTTGGATCCCATTCTTTGGTCAAGGACGCGCGGATAAGGAATAAAAAGCAGCAGTTCTCCAGTAAGCTCCATCACGTGTAGTATGGACACTGCCCATAAAGTGCTCAAACTTCCATTGCTGTTCACTCACTTGACCCCAAAGGGCACCCGAGTAGCCAAGGGTCCCAGAGAGAGGTGACATTCTCTAGTACCTTGTCAACTGACAAAGAACTGAGGATGGAAGGGGCCAACCTCTCCTGTTGGTGGGATACTCTAAGGGGCCCAGACTTAACTCTGTCCTGAGGGTAACAGTTTGGACTTAGCCAGGAGGCCCCGGTGCCTGGGGTGAACTTGTAGAACCCTGCCTCCACAATACAGAGAATATGGAGTAGAAGGATCTGGAGCGTCACACATCCTGAAGGCATGCGAGAACCTGGGGCTAGGAGAGCTCTGTATGCAGTCAGAAACTGCCATTCTAATGGCACGTCACACGGAACTGAGACGGGCGGTTTCTCACACCAGAAATCCATGGGCAACTTACAATCATCACGGATGGTCCAGAGATTTCAGGAGGTACGAGAGGAGGTTGCTAAAGCATCTACAGCGAATGATTCTCCGGGGGCAGGGAGAGGGAGCACCAATGGGAGTGGCTGTTGTTTTACAATTTGGACAGATTCTAGAGCCCTTCGTTGTGGGAGGCCCCAATTCCACATGGGTATAGCTACCATTCTGTGAGTAACAGTATAAAAAGGTTTAGGTAAAATTTGTAAGTGAAGAATATGATGCCTACAGATCCCCAAAATGCATAAATAATACTGGGGCTTGTTTTAACATTGTGGGTGCAGAGACAGTCAATTGCTATGTCTTGACAGCGTCAGAGATGCAGAAGCCCTCAGTTTGCCAAATAATAGTAATTTTCAGGAATTTAACTGGAGTGGCAGGATCCCTTTTTTCTGAGCTCCTTCCTGAATATTTGTATGTCCTCAATAAGGATGTCCAATGAATCTCTGCAGAGGATGACATCGTCAGTGTGATATTATTCCTGAGCTTCTGGAGAAGGCTGGATGTGGTTACGATGTGCTTGCAAGGACTACGTGCAACGCTGGGACTGCTGAAGCACCCCACAAGTAGCTAGGCAAAGACATCACGCGTCCCTCTGACGGTGAAGGCAAACTGGTTGTTGAAAAAGGCAGTGAGCAGAACACATTAGTACAATCTCTGACTACAAGGTATTCACTGGTTGCTGGTCGGACTGAGTCCAGCACTGGCATTGTTAATCAGAGCTAGGGAATAACTGATGGGTACTTTGCAAACCAGCAAGTCTATTATACAACCTAAAGTCATTCCGAAAGTCAGGCACAGAGAGTATATGACTTTAGCTTTATATGAGAACAGAACCAATCCAATTTTAGTTCCACAGACTTCTTCTTCGTCAATCTAGTGGGGATGATGAGGTTTCCCATTATAGGCCTCCTGACATTTTAGTAAGCGACTGTATAGGAATAAAAGAGTACTCCCTAGTTATAACACAGGGACCACATACTGACTCTACAAATGCGTCTCTTTGGCTTTTGTGCAGGGCAACAGCCAGAATACACACCCGTACAGCCGCCTTGGTACTCATGGCTAGGGCACACTCTCGCTGTTCACAACCCATGTAACACTGGTTGGTACTGAATTCCAATCCCACACTACCTAAAGAAGTTTTATTTTGAAAAGAATAATTCTACTCAAGTTGACTTACAAAAAACAGGTAACCTGATTTTGATCTTAAAAATTAAATGAGCGTTTTATGTGTTAAGCACTCTGTTAGTGCTTTTTGACGTATTTTCTGAACTCTTATTATATAACTCTGGGAAACACTGTTCCCACTTTCCCAGTGAGGAAACCGAAGCTCAAACAGCCTGCGTCACTTTCCTAAGGTCATAAAGGCTGACAGAGGTAGAGACAGAGTTCGAATCTCAGTCTTCTGACCAGAGAAATCTGTGGGTCCTTCCACTAGTCTATCACCGAATTAAACTGGAGGTGGTAATAAAACATTTTTTAGGAACTTAACCTCAAAAAAATTGAAATCTTTATATGGAAAACATACCATAGCTAATGAACTGTTTACTGAAGCACTGAGGGATATAACCACTATCACTTCGGTAAGTGAAGATAACCGGGAAGGCAAACACACCGGTGAGGTGTGTCTATGATGAGCAAAGTATCCATCTTGGGCTTTACCGTATACTGAAATCACGGCCAGGATGAGCCACGCGGTCCACTCTGGGAGGTACTTGATAAACACCAAGGCCATGAGGGCGCTGATCATGATGAGATAGGCCTGCTGCAGTCGCAGAGGGCCCTTCCAATGAATGGCGATCATTCCCACCACACCGAAATTCCAGATCAGGAGTGCAACAGTGATGTAGTCCATGGCGACGTTGTAGGTTTTAAACACTTCCCTAAACAAATTAAACACAGATCTAATGTGATCTATGTGCAATAATTTTTATCATTAGAACTAGGGTTAGAACTAGGTTTCCCCAACATTTGATACTCATATCCCATCTCCATATTTTTACATCTTATATCAACTGTGCTGTTATTGAACATTTTTCTTTAAATTAATTCACTTTTCTCCTCAAGTTATCATTCATATAAATGGAAAACCAGTACCATAGACTACAGTTGTAAAAAATACAAAAACGAAAAAAGGCCATATACCACCTAAAATACCATTCTATGCTTTGGGAAACCTTCATTTAAAATATCAAAAATGGGACCCTGGTTGTCATCCCGAGAGCCGAAAGATCACGGGTTCAGTTCCCAGCCAGGGCACGTGTCTAGGTTACACATCTGGGAGGGGCACATATGAAAGGCAACCAATCGATGTTTCTCTCTCACAATCGATGTTTCTTTTAATTTTTAAAAATATACTTTATTAATTATGGTTTTACAGTTGGCCCAATTTTTCTCCCATTGCCCCCCTCTACCTGGTACCCCCATTCTCTCCAGTAATCTACCCTCCCCGCCAGTTCATGTCAATGGGTCGTGCATGTAAGTTCTTTGGCTTCTCCATTTTCTATACTGTTCTTAACCCCCCCTGTCTATTTTGTACCTGCCAATTTATGCTTCTTAATCCCTGAACCTTTCCCCCCATTTTTCCCCTTCCCCCTCCAAACTGATAACCCTCCAAATAATCTCCATATCTAAGATTCTGTTTCTATTCTGGTTGTTTGCTTAGTTTGTTTTTTTAGATTCAGTTGTTGACAGTTATGAATTTGTTGCCCTTTTAATGTTCATAGTTTTGATCTTCTTTTTCTTAAATAAGTCCTTTTAACATTCCATATAATAATGGCGTGGTGATGATAAACTCCTTTAGCCTTATCTTGTCTGGAAAGCATTTTATCTGCCCTTCCATTCTACATGATAGCTTTGCTGGATAGAGTAATCTAGGTTGTAAGTTTTTGCTTTTCATCACTTTGAATACTTCTTCCCAGCCCCATATTGCCTGCAAAGTTTCTTTTGAGAAATCAGCTGAAAGTCTCATGGAATCATCTTTGTAGGTAACTAACTGCTTTTTTCTTGCTGCTTTTAAGATTCTCTCTTTATCTTTAACCTTTGGCATTTTAATTATGATGTGCCTTGGTGTGTTCTTCCTTAGGTCTAATCTCTTTGGGACTCTCTGGGGTTCCTGGACTTCCTGGAAGTCTATTTTCTTTGCCAGATTGGGGAAGTTTTCCTTCATTATTTTTTCAAATAAGTTTTCAATTTCTTACTCTTCCTCTTCTCCTGGCATCCCTATGATTTGGATGTTGGTACATTTGGAGATGTCCCAGAGGCTTCTTAGTCTACCCTCTTTTTGAATTATTTTTCCTTCTTGCTGTTCTGATTGAATGCTTTTGTTTTCCTTATGTTTCAAACCATTGATTAGATTCTCAGCTTCACCCTCTTAACTGTTGATTCCCTGTAGATTTTTCTTTATTTCACTTAGTGTAACCTTCATTCCTCCTTGGGTATTTTTTATGCTGTTGCCATACTCAGTGAATTCTTTGAACATCCTGATAACCAGTGTTTTGAACTCTGCATCTGATAGGTTGGTATCTCTGTTTTGTTTAATTCTTTTCCTGGAGTTTTGTTCTGGTCTTTCACTGAGGCCATATTTCTTGGTCTCCTCAATTTGGCAGCCTCCCTGTATATTAGATAGAGCTGTTTTGACTCTCTGTCTTAGTAGCATAGCCTATTGTAGAAGAGCATACCTGTAAATTATGTGGGGCAGAGTCTTAGGTGATTGCCAGGGTGGAGAAACCCATTTCACTGTTTTGTGGCTCTGTATGGGGTAAGGACTTGGAGAGGGGACAATGCCACTGCCTGGCTGCTGGAGGTTTGCCTGGGAGGAAGCTATTTCCTGCACTTGCCTGGTTTTTAGTCATTTCACTTTCTTCCCTTATGCCACTTGTGCCCTTCCAGCTTTTGCCCTGGTGCTGAATCCTAGAGGGGCAGGTCTCAGTAAGTCATAAGTTCGCAGGGACCCTTTAAGAGGAGCCTTCTGAGAATCCGGCAGTTTTCTTCTCCCACCCCAATTCCCACTGTTTTTTACAGCCAGAAGTCATGGGGGATTTATCTTCCTAGTGCTAGAACCCTGGGCTGCTGGGTGGTCCAGTTTGGAGTTGGAAATGCCTCACTCCCAAGGTAACCCTCCTGACTTTTATCCAGCACTGGTAATACCCCTACTGGTAATATTAACTTGTCTTATATATACCAAGTATGACCTATATATGGAAACAATTACAACTTAAAAGTAATTCATTAATAAAGGACATGGCTTTAAGTGACTAACAGAGATCACAAACAGAATTGATTTCTAAAAATTAGACCAAATATTTCGCCACTTACCCCAAATAAATGAATGAGAAAAAGAACAGTAATAATAGAGATGAAATAATAAGCCAGGCGTGGATAACCTAGAAAAGAATTTCAATATAATTAATAGATTCCATAACCCTAAAAAATTACAAATTTCTTACTTCAAAAATAGTATGTTATTTCTGTATATGTTATTCTTTTCAAATGATCAAACACATATGGCTTTGGCTTCAGTGCATTCTTATATAGAACTGCTTGGAGCTGAACAACTTATAAGTAAACAGAAATTTCAGCAAGACATATATAGACACTTGTTTCCTTGGAAATAGGTGAAATTTTGAAAAGAATGAATTCTAAAATACCAAATTATCAACAGAGTCAACAGTTGACATTTAGACTTTAAAGTAGCAATATTATCAGTGGAGGAATTTTGTAGTATTCCTGAAATAAATTGAATAAAAGAAATGATAAATAAAATTCAATCAAGTTGAAAATCATATTCAGTTATGCAGGCATACATTAACTGTACAGAGAAAATAGGCTTTCTAAACTATACAACTATTTGGTAAAAGAATATTCAGAATCTAAAGTTTCAGTAAGTACTGGAGTGCTCTCTACTTTTATTTTATATTATGAATGTATTACTATTACGAATTCTTTAAAACACTTAGAAGTCCATCACTGTCATTCAGAATTAAGAGTTCTATATAAATTTTAGTCTCTATTACTCATATATAGCTTATTAATGTGAAAAATAGAATCAGAATTTGATTTCTATAATCTATTATACAAATGAACATTTTAAATGGTAATTTTACATACTGTGTATATTTAGGAAAATACTATACAACCTAAAAATATGGAGGTTTTAAAAACAGAATGGCAAGCATGATAAATTGCCAAGTGATTTCCAATCAAAAGTGAAATTATTTCAAGGTGCATATACCCATTATTTGTTGTACTTTCAATGAATTTTATTACTTAATGACAGAAGGAGCTACTTAACTAATAACTTTCAAATCAAACCTTGAAAAAAGGAGAGAAAAAACACCTCTCCAAATCAAGAATATTGTTTTGTCTTCATTTCTTCCTACCTCCTACCCCTGACCCCTAGATTCAGGTGTTCGGATCATCAGGCTCTAAGTCACCAAAGTCTAGATGTGATTAGAATTTATGTGATTTTCACTGGCGGTCCTGTTTTGACCACTCAAGGTCATCTGTGATCATGAATTCCTCTGGTGAAAAAAAGACTTCTTTAAATTTTTTGCTGCCTCTCTTTCCTTAAAAAAAGTTGATCAAGTTTAATTTCTAGTGTTCTCCCACAAACATTTTCTCATAACAATTTTTGAACACTACAAAGTTTAAAGATTTTTACAAGTGAACACCAATATACCACCTAAAGTCTACATTCACATTTCGCTGTACTTGCTTTGTAACATTTCTATCCATGTCTCCTACATATCAAAGTAACCTGAAGACACCTGTCTATTCTCCTCTAAATACTCCAACTTTAACAAAATAGTCTAAAGGAAGCCCTTACTCTATTTCCTGGGCAAACCCCGCCCCCCCAAACAATAAAGCGTGAGCGGAAAGGAATCTGCCCACTTGCATCCTGCCCTACCATTCTCCCAGGTCTCAGCTTTAGAAATAATCCAAGTTACAAAACTAAAACCCCCATGTGATATTATAGGACAGAAAAGCTTTAAAGAGTGGAAGATATATACTGGTATTCCATACTAAGCTCCACAGTAAGGGCTGGAATAAACATTAAAAAGTGGAAATTCTCATCGTTCTTGAGAATTGCTTTTTACCTTTTCTTTTTCCAGCAAGAAAACATAGAGATGTTTATTTTAAAACACAGCATTTTTATGAATACAAAAGTAACATGTGCATATAACACTTAGAAAATATAGAAATACTAAAAGGAAAAAACAATTCCCACGACCAATGATAACCAAAGTTAATATTAATATTTTTTATGCATGCATGTTTTGTTTTACATGTGTAGGCATGTGTGAAGACCTTTTCACAAAATTAGAATCAAGTAATAATACAGCTTTACATTCTGCTCTTCCAAACTTAATTTTTTGTTACAGATATATTTTGCCACAAAATATTTTTTGAAAATGATTTTTAGAAGTTTTTTTTTAAGATTTTATTTTTAGAGAGAGGGGAAGGGAGGGGAAGAGGAGAGAAACATCAATGTGAAAGAAACATAGATCGGCTGCCTCTCACACACCCCCAACTGGGAACCTGGCCTGCAACCCAGGCATGTGCCCTAACTGGGAATCGAACCAATAACCTCCTGGTTTACAGAACAATGCCCAACTCACTGAGCCACACCAGTCAGGGCATGAAAATGATTTTTAAATGATACTAATATTCTACTTATATAGATGAACCCCAAACTTAACTTTTTCTTACGCATAAATTTGTTGTGTTTCTTTGTTTTCCAATTATAGCATGAAAATATTTTTCCCTATTTCTAGTTCTTTCTTTGGAATAAATCATGAAAGCAAAATTACTGACTCAAAGTCTACAAACTTTTTCTAATCACTGTATTGATACACACTGGTTTAGAGACTTCACCAAAAACAAAAAGGCTAGATTAATCTTTACCAAGTCAGCAGGTGAAATGTTAATTTGTTATTTTAGTATGTACTTTTTTTATTAATGAGGAAATATATATATGGCTCCTGTTGTTAGCCATCTAGATTTCCTGCTTGAAATTTTTAAAATTTCTCATTAAGATGTTCATAATTTTCTTAATGATATGTAAGTAATCTACATATTAAAAAAAAATTAGTCCTTTGCCTGTAATAATGGTTGTAAACAGTTTAACTATTTACATTGGTCATTTATTTTATCATTTTATGAATTATTACCTGAACGCAAAGCCTCTTCTAATGATGACTAAATAGCACCTCCCCCCTTTTCCAGAACATGAGATTGTAAAACAGGTCTTTCTCATCCTGCAAAAAATCCCTAGTCAGATTTCCTGTGCTAAAGGCTCTGAAAGAAAAGAGCCCTGCTTTGGTACAGAAGAGCAAGTGTTTGCTCTAAACCCTGAACTTTACTGCCTTTTCTGTGTTCTACCTTTTGAAGTGAAGAAACAAAATGGAGTCAGTATAGTCAAGCTGCTAAATTACTAAAATCAAGTAGGCTGAGGCATGAAGAAACGATTCTATTCTTGTTTTAATTAGTCTGGGAACTTAAACTTTTGAGCTTTCTAGTTTTGCATCAAAGCCTGGATATACATCAAATCTTCAAATAACCCTTTGATTACTTCCTGAAGGACTAAGGAGAAAGAATGTTTCATGTAACCAGATCACCTGACATCCATCATCCAGACCACGGGTCATCTAGAGCAGCAGTTTTTCAACCTTTTTCATCTCATGGCACACACACACTAATTACTCAAATTTTGTGGCACACCAAAAAATGTATTTTTTGCCAATCTCACAAAAACTAGGTGTAATTTTGATTCATTTACATTGGACGGCTACTGTTACGTTGGCTGTTGTCATATTTTTTGACAGTCTAAGGAAAAAGAGGTCCCTGTCCCCGACTAAAAAGTCAGGTATTGCATGTTTTAAAAATTCTTGTGGCACACTCGTTGAAAATCACTGATCTAGGGGCTTAGCATCTCAGACGAATCCAGAAGCTAAGAATGCAGAACTGATTCTTCTCAAGAATGTACTTTTTACTCTAAGTAACCGCAGCTTTTCTTTCTTCTTTGGAACACTCTGGGTATTGCCTGGTTATGTTTCCGGCATGCAAACCATCAGACCCTTAAGTAAATCTTTACCATTCATTTTTAGCCAGAGCATTTTGACTCATTTACAATCGGCTGATACTTTTTAAGGTTTGTTTTTTTAGCTTCTTGTGCTTCTTACAGACATTGCACAACCAACCACTGACATAACAAACCACAAGTACTTATTTCCAAATAGGTTCTGGCAAGTTTCTGAATTTCTGACTCTAAGTTCCTTTTATTCTATACTGGGAATCAAAACAAGTCAAACAACTTTAGAACTGGCTGTGCTTGCTAAGACTTGAACATTAAAAAGCAAATCAAAACAACACAATTGAATGAGTAAATGTATAAATCTGGCTGAATATGAACCTTTTAGATGGTCTAAAATGCAGCAAAACTTGCCATGGCTGGTGTGGCTCATTGGATTGAGTGCCAGCCTGAGAGTCAAAGGGTCATCAGTTTGATTCCCAGTCAGGGCACATGCCTGGGCTGAGGGCATGTGTGAGAGGCAACCACACATTGATTCTCTCCCTTTCTCCCTTCCTTCCAGTCTCTATAAATAAATAAATAAAATCTTAAAAATAAACAAATAAAATGAAACATAACTAAAAGAAACACAAAACTGACCAATACAAGACTAATACATGGTCCAGCCATTATTAATATAAGGAGAACGGTGTGGAGAACAATGTGTACCACATCGATGTAACCTGGCAGCCAAGGAGAGTGGACAGTGTGGACATGCGTGTGCATGTGAGAACAATGATGACGACATCACGGTACTAGTCAGTGGGGGCAGTAGACACTGTTGAGTGGGCACGTGTACTATGTGGCCGTCGTATTCAAAATGAGCGAGTAGATCTGCATCAAATTTTGCGTTAAGCTTCAACATTCCTCCATGAAAGCTACTCAGATGATTCAGAAGGCCAAAGCTATGGGCAATCAGTGATTGGCAGCTGCATCATGACAATGTGCCTGCTCATGCATCATGTCTCGTGCAGAGTTTTTTGGTGAAACATCAAATCACCTAGGTGACTCAGTCCCCTTACTGCTCGGATTTGGTACCCTGCAATTTCTGGCTTTTCCCAAAACTAAAATCACCTTTGAAAAGGAAAAGATTTCACACAGTTGATGAGATTCAGGAAAATGCAGCTGATGGCAACTGGGAGAACGGTGTGAGGTCCCAAGGTGCCTACTTTGAAGGGGACTGAGGTGTTACTGTTCTGTGTACAATGCTTCTTGTATCTTCTTCAACAAATGCCTCTATTTTTCATATTACATGGCTGGACACCTTCTGGACAGACCTTGTACATCAAGATAGGTTCTAAGTAAAAAGGAGTGGAAGCTCATTTCACCCACCATATGCAACTATAAAAGCTAGACAGAATGCATGCTACTAATGAGCAGTCTGAAAAGTAGAGAGATAGTTGTGCTGGGGAATTAAAAGTACCAGCGAACCGACAGTGAATTCAAGTGTCACTACTTTCCCGAGTGGGTATTAATTAGCAAGGCAATGAGAGCAAGTGCAAAAGCCCTCTAGTTCTGGCTAGAGGAGGAGGGAAA
This sequence comes from Desmodus rotundus, assembly GCF_022682495.2. Lineage (NCBI taxonomy): Eukaryota > Metazoa > Chordata > Mammalia > Chiroptera > Phyllostomidae > Desmodus > Desmodus rotundus. The sequence goes on along the minus strand of NC_071393.1, from coordinate 115,139,341 downwards.
GAGGTCTCTACACACCAAAGAAGGCAAAATCTCAGTTTACGTTGTTTTCATTTTCTCCATTCTTTCATACTCAGCCCCTAAACAATCCTGGGATGGTGACAAAGGGGGCAGCAGGAGTCTAAAACTTAAGAGGGAGGAGAAGCCTCCCATCAGACTGGAGAAGCTGTAGCTTCCTAAGAGTAAGGCAAGTGGCCCTTGCCGTATTTCTGTCCTTGCCCTTCTTGGTCCTGATGTTGGGAAAATAAAGCCCAGCTTTCTGAAACAGGGAAATCCAAAAGAACCAGAAAGTAGCACGGAGATCACAGAAAGGAAGCAGCTCAGAAAAGCAACTTCTTCAAGCTGTTATGAACTTGTGGGCCCATATCCAAGATGTGCAGGTGGGGACATGACCCTACACACACTCCCCCAAAAATGTGAAAGTAGCACATAATCCAGATAAAAGTCACAAAGTGACTCCAATAAATCAGAGAAATGACACTGGCCGGTAAACACTTATATGTAGACAATCTATATGGTGAAAACAGGATCAAGGAAAGTATTTAAAATATGAGCACATATAAGCAATGGGAGCAGAACGCTTCTTATATGGGTTTGCGTCATCTGCTCTCTGGTTTTCTAAGTGTTGATGACTACCCGTCATCATCACACGCACGCTTCCTCTTCAGTCTTCTCCACACGCTAACGCCAGGCTGCAGACGGTTAATACTTCCACCCACTCAAACTTTCAACAAACAAGGTTAAACTGTATAATTTTAGGGTTTATGAACATTGAAAAGGTATTTGAGCTTATTAGTAATCAGCTAAATGCGAATCAAGGCATTTTGCTTTGCCTATAAAAATCAGCAGTTTTTAAAAATTCAGTGCTGGTGAAGGTGGGGTAAGACAAGAGAGTCTCATTCACTACTAGTATTAAGTACAAATTAATAGTATCATTTAGGAAAGGGAATTTTGCATACCAAGGTATGCAGATAATCTGCCCTCAAAATTCCGTGTCTGGAATGCTACCCTAAGAAAACAACTTGAAAAACTGAAAAAGCTCTATGTATAAAGACATTTTTTTAGAATACTGAAAAACTGCAAACAGCTTAAATAAGGGAAATTGTGCGAAATACATTACAATGCACTCAATGAGTTAAATATTATATAGTGATCAGACATATTTTCTAAGTATTTGCAATATGGAAAAAATGCTTATGCCAAAGTAAAAGTGAAGAAAGGACACATACTAATTGTATTTTATGTTATCCATGTTAAAAAAATATATACAACTCTGACTGGTGTGGCTCAGTGGGTTGGGCATCATCCCACAAACTGGAAGATTTTGGGTTCGATTCCTGGTCAGGGCAAATGCCTAGGTTGTGAGCCAGGAGCCCGGTAGGAGGTGTTCAAGAGGCAGCTGATTGATGTTCCTATCCCTTTCTTTCTCCCGCCCTTCCCCTCTCTCTAAAAATAAATAAAATTTTTATATATGTATGTATACACACAAAGAAATAAACACTATAAGGAAATAGACAGACTTTGATATTTGGAAAGTTCATATTTAGTTACTTGAGAATGACCCTAAAGGTTTATGCCTTACAATAATTGGTCATTTTTTTTTGAGGCATGAACCTGAAATATGTGCCAGGTGGCTGAAATACAGCAGTGAGGCTCTTAGCTAGAGAGTGAGCTAGGGAGCAGGAGGGAGCAGAGGCTGGGCAAGTTGGCCTGCGTCTTCCCTGCACAACCTCCCCGGCCATATTTCTCAAGGAAAGAACTGGTGCTACTGTAGGAGATGCAGTGAGGAAATGGATGGTCACCAATTTAGAAGAAGAAATGTAGCTAATCAGCAACGAACTTAAACCAGCATCTGAAGGTGGCTTTATTGTTTTGTGCTCAAGTATGAAAATATGAATTTTTAAATTTATATTTTGTGGAGACAATTATATCCCATAACACTAATTGTGAATGATGGAATCCCAAAGGTCTTAGGATGTATTTCTTTGGAATGTCATACATATACCACAAATCAAAATGTTAAAACCATTTAGATTGTGATATAATATGAAAACATGTGTTTTCCAGTTATGCCTTTTCGCATTTTTCAAACATTCCACAATGAGGGGAAAAACTAAAAATTAACTTAGTTCTAGAATACAAAACTTTTTTCTTTACTATACCAAGTAAGGTATATGACAGAAACACCCAACCGTGAAGAGAACAAGGTGGAGCCCCAGCTGGTGTGGCTCAGTGGGTTGAGCGGTATCCCACAAACTCAAAGGTTCCTGGTTCGATTCCCAGTCAGGGCATGTGCCTGGGGGTGCTGTGCAAGAGGCACATTGATGTTTCTCTCCCTCCCACCCCCTCTCTCTAAAAATAAATAAAATCTTAACCAGAACACCAGGGTGGAAAGCTCCGCCCCCCTGCTCGCTCACCTTGTAGCACCTGTACTTGTACAGAGCCACCAGGAGAATGGTCATGACGACAATGACGCTGATCATGATGGCAGCGTTCAGGATCGAGTGCAGGGCTCTCTGGCCCACAGTCTCAGTGTCTTCTGTGAACGGAGTGTAAATCCTACAACGAAACAAAATGCAAAGGCCCCGGGTAAGTGTTAATGGATGGATACCCCAAACCACATACTCTCTCCAACACAAGTTTCTTTTCCTCGATTCAACTGATCTCTTATGTCACTTCTGTCCATCTCATCACTCTAGCCAAGAATTTTTAACCTAAGAAAATAGCTATTAGACATCTATAATAAGTGCTTCAAAATAAGAGCACATATCTAAAATACGGAGAGTTGTGAGCCAGACAACTGGCTCCATCTAGTGGCTACTATGTACTGAAATTACCTCACTGCATATTCTCTCTCCACAGATTATTAGTAATTTGTAAAAGAACCAGAATCTGCCACGTAAACTACCGAGGCTGTGATTGTCAGAGGATGGTAATATGGCTTATAATTATCTTTCAACTTTAGCGTGACTGCAACTGGTGTTGTCTAGAGATAATGTCACCTATCCACGCTCCCCTTATTTCTCATTCACATAAAACACTTTTATTCGCAGTGCCAGTGTTCCCTTCTGACTCCCTTACACTCAGGTGTGGCCATTAAACTAAGTAATGGCTAACGAGTTGTGTAAATCCATTTAATACTTGTTTGAGCCCCGCTAGAGTCCTAGAGACAGAACTGGGTGACACATGAACCAGGGCATTTTTCTTGGTGGCAAGGGCTGACAACAGTAGCACCCGGGAATCTACGCGACAGTTCCCCAAGAGTCTAGTGCCAGCTTGCATTAATCTCATCCTTTCATTTAGCAACTCTTTCACTGAGCATTTGTTACATACCTCGTCCTGGAAACAAAGTGCTCTGCTAAGACATGCAGCACAGAAGGAAACCAGGTATTAAGTAAATAAGGAGAATTAATATACATTTGCATATTGTTACAAGTGAAAAAGAACAAGTTGCTATGAGAAAGAATACCAGAAAGTACCTAATTTTGTTAGGAGGATCAGAGAAGTTATCTTTGGCCTTAACATTTAAGTCAAGATGAGAAGGATGATAGGAATTAGTCCACCTAGATTAGAAAAGAAAAGAACATTCCAGGCAAAGAACAATGGGCCTAATGGCCCAGAGATGGAAAAGGTTACTATTCAACACTTTACCTGCTCAATTACAAATAAATTCAGCCCTATCTTAGTGACACCACACAGGAAATACAATTCTATACCTTTCATTCTCTCTACTCAAAGCAAATGTATTGGGTAAAACTCCTAAGAAAGGAGTTAATTCTGCTGAGAGGTATGTCTCATGTCCTTTCATCCCCTACTCCTTCCTGCTTCCTGCTGTCTCAGTGAAGGCTGGGGCTTCAGCACCCATAATAACCTGGGGTATAGAAGCTAAGGAAGAAGGAGGAGCCTGAGTCCTTGATGAATGTGAAGCCGCTCTACCAATCTGGACTGACTACCTCTGCACTACTCTGTGGGCGAAAGATTAAATATCTATGTCATTTAAATCAGTTGTTTTGATTTTAATGATGGGGTCAGCAGACTTTCTGTAAAGAACTAGAGAGTAAATATTTTAAGTTTTGTGGGTGATATGCTCTTTGTTGCAATCACTCAACTCTGCCAATGTCGCATAAAAACAGCAGAGACAATATATAACAGAACAGACATGGCTGTATTACAATAAAGCTTTATTTACAAAAATAGGTGACAGGAAGATCTGACCTGTGGGCTACAGCTTGCTAACCCCTATTCTACAATATGTAGCCAAACTAACTCTAACTTATACACAGAATATTCCTCAACCCCTTTCGGCTATTACCGCTGTCTGTCTGTCACTCAATGTCTCAGTCTTTCTTCCAAAGACTAATAGCTTGGCTTTCAGAACCCCATGCAGTGTTTCAGCCACTTGCCATTTTCAAAATCTAAAATCCATTTAAAACTTGTTTGAGCCCCGCTAGAGTCCTAGAGACAGAACTGGGTGACACATGAACCAGGGCATTTTTCTTGGTGGCAAAGGGCTGACAACAGTAGCACCCGGGAATCTACGCGACAGTTCCCCAAGAGTCTAGTGCCAGCTTGCATTAATCTCATCCTTTCATTTAGCAACTCTTTCACTGAGCATTTGTTACATACCTCGTCCTGGAAACAAAGTGCTCTGCTAAGACATGCAGCACAGAAGGAAACCAGGTATTAAGTAAATAAGGAGAATTAATATACATTTGCATATTGTTACAAGTGAAAAAGAACAAGTTGCTATGAGAAAGAATACCAGAAAGTACCTAGTTTTGTTAGGAGGATCAGAGAAGTTATCTTTGGCCTTAACATTTAAGTCAAGATGAGAAGGATGATAGGAATTAGTCCACCTAGATTAGAAAAGAAAAGAACATTCCAGGCAAAGAACAATGGGCCTAATGGCCCAGAGATGGAAAAGGTTACTATTCAACACTTTACCTGCTCAATTACAAATAAATTCAGCCCTATCTTAGTGATACCACACAGGAAATATAATTCTATAGCTTTCATTCTCTCTACTCAAAGCATCAAGTAATAAATAACCCCTCACTCTCTCAACTGCTCTGGCTAGAAGAACGCTCTAGCCTTCATGGCCCTTCAGTGCAGAGGCCTTCAAGGTAATGATGACATGCTGCAAAGGAATGCTACACTGGCCTTGAGAATAATAAAACAAAACACTCATACATACAACTGCCCATCATTCCGGGTATAAAAGCTGACTGATTTGATGGTAGCCACCACTACCACCATACAGAGAGTCACGGGGACAAAGAGCATGATCACATGTTTGGCGCCATATTTCAGGGTCAGCTCCTCATCTTCTTCTTCATCTTGCTCCACCACCTGCAGTGCGTTACCCTGGGGTCCTCCATTAGACAGCGGCTCAGGGTTGCCCCGCCTCCGCCTTTCGCTGCTGTGCTCATGCCGGTCTTTACCGTCATTCTAAAAGCACAAGAAACACTTTTTCAGAAAGTCAGACTCTCAGTAGCATCAAGGTATTCTATATCAAAAACATAAAATGTAACAATCTGGAGTTAACAACAGACTCATCATTACCTGAGTTCTCAAAATTGGAGGTAAGAAAGAACCAATTCATAATACGTGTGCAGGTAAGAAGTCTAGATTACTTACCAAATTCACTGTAGACACCCAGACCCTCCCCTTCCCCTGGGTCTCTCCTGCCATCCCCAACCTAATACAATTACACTCATCCTTTGAGGTTTGGCTTAAAACTGATACCTGCAATGAAAACTTGATCTGCTGCAGCTCCAAGCAGAGTAATCTGAGCTTTTCCAAAGTGGTGAAGTGCCTTCTACCTGTGGTTTTATACCAGTTACACAAGGAACTATCTGCCCTTCACTACTAATAAGATTTAAAGTCCTGCAGTGATGTACAAGGGATCTCTTTATAATTATTTCTTACAATTGCATGTAAATCTACAATTACCTCGAGTATTCAATTTTTACAAAATCTTTACAGTGAGAATCAGGCCTTAAACGATGATGATACCCGTGCCCCACTCCCACCGCGCCCTGTATGCAGTCGGCGGACAACAACACTTGATGAATGATGGACTAGAAGGAGAACCCTTCTTAGATTCTACTTTCCTCATACTCTTAATCCAAACACCACTTTATTAAGTTTATCCTCATCCTGGGTTTCTTCTTTCCTACTCTTCAAGTTCAATTTCCTTTTTGGTATCACTGTTCCTATCTAAAACTCAGTGTTTGGAAAGGGTAAAATGAATCCTAAGAGCACAAACAACAACAGTAACAATAACAGATAACAGAAAGGATATCAGGTACTCCTCTTCTTCCTCCCTGACAACAGAACAGGCTGATAGTCCCTGTAGCTGGGAAGATGTCATCAGCGTGGTTAAGAAAGGGTTCTCTTAGGAAGATCATGTGAGAATGTGCCATTTCTGGCTACAGATATAACTCAGAATATTACTATAGAGTATTACTATTATTCATTAAAAATACATTACACACTTAATAATAGCTTAAAGTTATTACAATGGCCCTGGCTGGTGTGGCTCAGTGGATTGCACGCCAGCCTGCAAACCAAAGGGCCACCAGTTGGATTCCCAGTCAGGGCATATGCTTGAGTTGCGGGCCAGGTCCCTATTAGGGGTGCATGAGAGGCAACCGCACAGTTATGTTTCCCTTCCTCTCTTTCTCCCTCCCTTACCCTCTCTCTAAAAATAAATAAATAAATACATCTTTTAAAAAAGAGTTATTACAGTGCGCCAAGGATTGGCACGTGCTTTACATTTAATTCTCACAACCACCACATCATCACCACTTTACAGGTAAGGAAACGGCAACAGCTAGTGATACCGAGAGGGTGTGAACCCAGGTGTGCCTGACCACAGGACTCAAGTTCCTAACCACCTCAATTTTCGGTTCACAAGACAAGATGAGAGCTCTGCAGGTTGTGAGCCGAGTTCTCTTTCACTTTATTTTGAATGTATTCACCCCACAGGTAATTATCACAATTCTATATTCCAAGTACTCTTCTGTGGCAATACAAAAAATAATACATCTACATGCATCCTTAAGAAGTTCATAAGTTAATCCTGACTGGTGTGGCCAAGGTGCTTGAGTGTCATCCAACAAAGCAAAGGTCACCAGTTCGATTCCTGGGTTGCAGGCCAGTCCCTGGTTGGGGCACATGTGCAAGGCACCGATCAATGTTTCTCTCACACATCCATGTTTCTCTCCCTTTCTTTCTCCCTCCCTTCCCCTTCCTCTAAAAGTAAATAAATAAAATCTTAAAAAGAGAAGTTCGTAAGTTAGTTCTAATATAGAATTAATACATTAGAGACAGCAACAAAGCGCTACAGGACTACAATTTTGAGTGGTCAAGACAGGCAACATAAAAGATACGATTCTTGAGCAGAACCTTCGACAGTGACTATAAGGTAAACGAGCTCCGGGCAGAGACAACATGACCTGTGGCACAGACACGTGCAAGTGACGTGGAGCAAGCCAGTGACTACGCCTGAGGGGGCTGGGGGACAGGGCTGTCAGGGCTGGCGGAAGGAAAGAAGGTTAGGAACAGGTTGTAAAGGACCTTCCTATTGCCGAGAGGACAAGAGACTGTAGACTTTGTTCTGCAGGCAATAGAAAGTCATAAAAAATGTCAAGTCTGAGGAAGGGGCACAGGGGATTAGGTTTCATTTGTGAGAAACTTGGAGTGGGGATGGAAACCAGGAGATGTATAAGATACATTTCAGAAGCCGGAGGGACAGGGCTTTGTGCCGGTCACTTCCATTCGGTCAGGAAGGAGGCAAGGATGACTCTGGAGGCTCCCAGCATGAGAGACTAGGACGGTGGTGCTGACGCTGATAGAGACTGGGAACACAGGAGACGAGCACACTGCGGGAGAGGAGAGATGTTTCAGTTCGTGAGATAGGAAAACGCGAAGTACCTGCAACTAGGCAAGAAAGGCCAAAGGCAGCTAGTAAGAATTTCCAGCTCAGAAGAGAGTTGGGGGAAGTCATTAGTTTGAATAGCTATGGAAGTGGATGAAATCTCAGTAGAGAGAGAGTATGAACTGGTTGGTCATGAATGCAGTACCCCAACTGTAGAAGGAAAACTACTGAGATGACAGATAACAAACAAGGAGGAAGTGTGGGTAACCTCTAAGCTTAAGCAGCAGGTGATAGGAGAAATACCAGCAAAAGAGATTAGGGGAGAGGGAAGAAAATCCAGAAACCAATGTATATCAAGCCAAAGGCGAAGCACATTTCAAAAAGGTGTCATCGAAGGTCAGGCAGAACGAGAGCTGAAAAGCCACTGAGTTTGGCAGAGGGGAGTCCACCAGCCTCTTCAAACAAGTAAAAGGGTGAAGAGGGAAGTCAGATCATAAATCATAACAGAATGAGTAATGAATGGGAATTGAGAAATTAAAGGCAATAATTCTTTGGTGGAAAAAATATGACGACAGAAAAGATTTAAATTTGAAATAATTATTTTAGAGATGGTAGAGACTTGAGCATACTCGTCAGGTCAAAGTACAGAGTTAGGGTTCAGCAGGGGACTGACAGCACAAGACAGGGAGATGGTAACTGATGGAACAGCGCAGGGGACAGAGGCGGGGAAGAAGGGAAGAAGGGAAGTGCCTTATAAAGGCACTGGAGCCCTCTCCCTCACCCTGGAGACCAGGAAGTCACTCTCTGAATTCATGGAGAAAATATTTATGAAGACTCAAACTCTATGAGGAATAGAAAGGAAACAATTCCAAAGCACATAAGGTAGAAATATATACACCACTTGCCAGGAAAGATAATTTTTGCTGAATACAAGCCACTGGGGTGGCCAAGGTTCAGGAGGAAAGAAATGGTTGAGAGGAAAGGGGCTCTGGAGGGCAGAGACAAGGTGTGACAGACAGCAGGGGGGCACGTGAGTGGAGGGAGGTCGCACTTCGGTTTTTCTAAGCCATGTGCAGAGGATGTTATGTTTGTGCCTAATGTTCAGCAGTACAGTTATGACCAACCTGATGGGCCGATTAATGCACAAGTCATTTAGAGTAAACTAAAACACAAGTTATAATGACTCTTTATATGGTATTTGGCAACTCACAAAGCACTGTCATGTATTCAATCATTCTTTTCCAATGTCGACAAGTGTTGGTACGAATTTGTCCAAACTCTTATACACCAGAAAACAGCAGAGGCAAGAGTCAAATGAAAACTTCTTACTTCAAAACATGTATTCTTTCTACGGCATACAGCTGTCCCATCAGGCTACACGAAAGATTTGAATGAGTAAGTCTAGCATAAAAGAGGCAATCGTAACATGCTCAACGACATTACTCAACTGGCCGTTCTGGTTTGTAAGGAACATTAGCCAACCCCACCCTGTCCCACCCCTGAAGCTAATGTGGGAAACTAGAGCACTGTTCCTCTCTCTCTCTCTCTTCTCACTCACACACACACACACACACACACACACACACACACACACACACACAGAGTTCCTCTTTATATAGTACTTTGGATACTATTTTTAAAACTATGTTTTAATGTCTTTTTAAAAAGTACACTTTATTTATTTACTTATTTATCCTCACTCGAAGACATGCCCACTGACTTTAGAGAAGAGAAGGGAGGGAGAGAGAGAGGAAGAGAAACATCGATGGGTGGCCTCGGGCATGAACCCTGACTGGGGACAGAACCCACAACTTAGGCTTGTGCCCCGACTAGGAACTGAACGACCCTTTGGTCCTCGGGACAATGCTCCAACCAAGCGAGCCACACAGGCCAGGACACAATTTATTTATTTAAACAGGTAAAACATTCACATGGTTCTAAAATCTGAGCATAAAAAAGGTGAGCATTTAAAAGGCTCTCACTTAACTATCTCCTTAGTTTTCTAATCTTCCAGGTTATCACTGTCGCTGTTCTCTGCCACTTCTATCCGTTTCTGCATGGACACACAAGCAAATACAAATACGTATTCTCATTCCCCTTTGCACAACAGATGTACTGTCCTGCACTTTGCATCCTTTGCTTAACTGTGCATCTTACAGATTTTTTAAATACATCAGTACACAAAGACCATCCTTCTTCTTAAAAACTTTTTTGTCAGTCATACAGCCAAGTGTATGATATTCCATTAATTTATTAGACCAATCCCCTAATGGCTGACGTTTAACTTGCTTTGAACTTCTTGCCATTACAAACACTGCTGCAGTCGGAGTGCCCCCTACTAAGTTATACACGTGTGGGGGCATGTTTGTAGGATAAATTCCCTGGTGTAAAACTGCTGGGTCAAAGTACACATGCAGCTGAGATGCTGACACATATTGCCAATCGCCCTCCCTATGGGTTGTACCAGTTTAACGATTCGGCAACACAGCAGAGGCCCATTTCCATAAGCCCTGTCAACACAACAAGCTATGAAGTGCTTGAATTTTTACCAATCTGATAGGTGAAATATGGGATCTCCATGTAATTTTAACATCTATTTCTCTTATTATTAGGCAAAAGAAGCATTTTTTCTGTGAACTCAGTATTCATTCCTTTGCCATTTTTCTGTTTGGCTGATGGTACTTTATTTGCTTCTAGATGTAATTCCTATACTTATTAATTAAGAATCAGTGAATGCCAGCTATGTACCAACAATAGAGCAGTCAACAAGACAGATGTGGCTTTTGCTCCCATGAACTGATTTCAAGCAGGTGGAGGCAGAGAGTAAACAAGATAATTACGAAGTGGGATAGTACTATAGCAGGGTGATGGGATAAAGAATACATGGGGTGTATTTCCGAGGAAGTGACACTGAAGCTGAGAGCTGAAAGATGAGAAGGTGTGAAAGGCTCACTGTATAATAAAGGATTAACTTAGCAGGTCAGAAGGGTCCAAACCCTGCACTTGACAAAGATCTGGCCTTGTTCCTGGGAGGTAACTTCTAAGCCCTTGGAATATCCTGCCTATTAAAAGTGTTTGTTTCCCTGAGGCCTTGGGCCCCATTGTTAACAATGCGGTCTCTGGTCGGGGTCTGGGACTACAGGGCATCGGCTTGACTTTGGGAGAGGCCGCAGAACGGGCAGCCATGTCTACAGGACCACCCCCGGGGAAAACTCCTGGACACCGAGGCTCAAGTGCACTTCCCGGGTTGGCAATACTCCATGCAGGCTGTCACACATTGTTCCAGGGAGAATTAAGCACTGTTCCCATGACTCCAACAGGAGAGGACAACTAGAAGCTTGTGCCTGGCCCCTGCTCTATATGCCTTTTTCTGTTGCTAATTTTAATCTGTATGCTTCCGCTGTAATAAACTGGAACAGTGAGTATAACAGCTTTCCTGAGTATTGTGAATCCTTCTAGCTAATCATCGAACATGAGCATAACCTTGGGGAATCCCAAATATACCTATACACTGAAAACTACACAATGCTGCTAAGAAAAATTAAAGAACAAAAGTAAAAATAGACATATGAGACATCAAACTTTGAAACCTCTGCACATCAAAGAAACAATCAACAGAGTGAAAAGCCAACCATAGAGCGGGAGGAAAAAAAATCCCACTCTATGTATCTGATCATGTATCTGATAAGGGGTTAATATCCAGAATATAGAAAGAACTTCTACAACTCAACAACAAAAAATCAACCTAATTTTAAAATGAGCAAAGGGCCCTGGCTGGTGTGGCCCAGTCGATTCCCAGTCAGGGCACATTCCTGGGCTTGGGACCAGGGCCCCAGCTGGGGCATGAGAGAGGCAACCGATGGATGTATCTCTTGCACATTGATGTTTCCCTACCCCTTTTTCCTCCCCCCTTCCCCTTTTCGCTAAAAAATAAATAAATAAAACCTTTAAAATGAGCAAAGGACTTGTGTAGACATTTCTCTAAAAAATACAGACAAATGGCCAAAGAGCACATTGAAAAGATGCTCAACATCACGAATCATTACAGAAGTGCAACTCAAACTACAATGAGATACCATCTTACACCCATAAGGATGGCTACTACCAAAAAACCGAAAAACAATAGGTATTAGCGAGGATGCGGAAACACTGGAACCCTCACACACTGTTGTTACAACTACAAAACGGTGTGGCTGCTATAAAAAAACAGCACGGCGTTCCTCAAAAAGCTAACAAAGGAATTTTCATATGATCCTGCACCCCCACTCCTGGTATATGTCCAAAGGAACTGAAATCAGTGTCCCAAAGAGGTATTTGCGTTCCTGGGATCACCGCAGCATTATTATTCACAAGAGCCAAGAGGAAGAAGCAACTCAAATGTCCACCGACAAATGGATAAAGAAAATGTGGTATACGTAAACAATGGAGTATCACTCAGCCTTAAAAGACAAGGAAATCTTGTCACATAATAAAACACGAAGGGATCTCAAGGACAGTACACTAAGTGCAATGCGCAAGTCACAAAAAAGACAAATACCGTGTGATTCTACTTATATAAAGTATCTAAAGTAGTCCAACTCAAATGAAATTTTTTTTAAAACCCCAGAAAGTCCAGCTGGTTGTGAGGGTCCGTGGAGGAAGGGAAAATGGGAAGCTGCTCAGTGGGGACATGGCGTCGGTTCTGCAAGCTGAGAAAGCTCTCAAGATCTGTCGCGCCACAATGTGCATATAGTTAACACTACTGAACTGCACACTTAAAAATGGCTAAGGTGGTAAATTCTAAATGTTATTTGTTATTTACCACAATTAAAAAAATTTTAAAGAAGACCCAAATAAATATGGAAATATACGGTGTTCATGGATTGAAAGACTCAATATTATTAAGACCTCACCCCACAACTGATCTATAGATTCAATGCAACCTCAATCCAAACTAGCAGACTTTTGCCCTGGCTGGTGTGGCTCAGTGGATTGAGTGCCAGCCTGCAAACCAAAGGGTGGACAGTTCGATTCCCAGTCAGGGCATGTGCCTGGGTTGCAGGCCAGGTCCCCAGTGGGGGGTGTGGAAGGGACAAGCACACAATGACGTTTTTCTCCCTCTTTTTCCCCCTCCTTTCCTCTCTAAAAATAAATAAATAAAATCTTTAAAAAATTAGCAGACCCTTTTGTAGAAATATTTTTAAAATTCATATGGAAATACAAAGTACTAAGATATTCAAAACAACTTTGAAAGTTGGAAGACTAACCCAACTTGATTTCAAGGCTTGTAATACAGTTATAGTGATCACGAAAACATAGTATTAGCGCAAAGACAGACAATAAACCAATGGGACAGAGCAGAGAGCCCAGGAACAGACGGACACATACACGGACAACTGAATCTGCCACAGGTGCAAAGGCAATGCAGTGGAGAAAGGACAGCCCTTTCAACAATGGTGATGAAACAACTGGATATCCAACTGGATAAAGATGAACTTCGATCCATATCTCACACCATACACAAAAAATTATACTCACTAAACAGACCTAAATGTAAAACCTAAAACCATAAAGTTTCCAGAAGAAAATGTAGGAAAAAGATCTTGAGAAGCTAAGTTAGGCAATGATTTCTTAGATATGTCACCAAAAAATTTTTTAAACTGATAAGAACAGATACAACACTTGATCTTAGCCAAAAGGCTGAGAAGCGATCAAAAATTTTTTTTAATCCGCAAAAAATAAAATTGATGAAAGGGATTGACAGAATGATGATTTAGCATTATTTTTAAGGCTATTTTAAAAAACTTTATTATGGGCAAAGTTAAAAGAAATATTGTCACACGTGTGTAACAAAGCCGCATGGGTTCACTATTGGCGTTGTACCTTCTACGGGTTTTGAACAATGCATAACAACACGTGTACATCACAGTACCATACAGAATAGCTTGCCTGTCCTGAAGATCCCCTGTTCTCTGCCTACTTCTCTCTCCCTTCCCCCTCCTCCCTGTAACCACCGATCTTTTTAGTGCCCCCCCCAGTTTTACCATTAAAGGCTATTTTTAAGGTTCAGAAAAAAGGTGTGTAGCCATTATAAATGATTTCATTTCAGTGGCAGAGGGAAGGATTACTCACTATATAAATGTTGTAAGTTCACAGAGGGCGGGGTCCCACAGGAAGTGGTATGTGAAAAGTGAGTTCCTATGAAGCCGGATTCCGCAGAGCTCCTGCACCATTCAGTCAGAGGCTTCTTTTAATTTTCTCCCTTCCGTTTACTTCGGAACATGATGCAAGTACAGGTCCAGCCACCCAAGGCACGCGGACCCTCAAGCAGGGAGAGTATTTCCCAAGTAGCAAAAATTGAAGGGGTTATTTTTCATACAGTGTAGTACCTGCCTGGTTTTTTTTTAAACCTGTTTTCTGCCTGCCTTTTTAAAGTTTTATTTCTGTAAATAAAAGAAATATTCTAAAGTTTCTAAAATTTTTAAGTTATAAACTTTTGTTTATAACAAAGAAAGTGTTCTCTGTCCAACATGAATATAGTAAGCAATCTGATGTACCTTTAGATTTTTCAAAGCCTTGTTTTGCAATTTCCTTTTGTTACTTAATATATCAGATGCCAGTACATGTAAATGTACCTCGACCTTAAATATTATAATAGCAGTATAATATTAATGATAATTATGATAACAATTGACCATGTATGTGCTAAGCACCATGCTTATGCTGTGGAGACGAGCTATCTCCTTTAACCCTAAGACTCTGAATTTATTAATACTGTAAACTTCTTTTAACAGATAAAGAAACTGACGCTTAGAGAGACAGAATGATTTGCCGAAGATCACAGAGCTAAGAAGAGCAGAGATTCCAATTCAGACGGTTTAGTCATTAGACCCTACTGTTAGCCATTACCTGAATCAGCGGTCCTCAACCTTTTTGGCACCGCTGAGGGGTTTCATGGAAGACGGCAGGGTGGGGGGGTGGTGAGGAACTCAGGAGGTGATGAGCTTCACTCACCCCACTGTGGAATGGGGTGGGGGGCTGATGACTTCAGGTGAGCTTCACTGGCTAGCTCACCCGCTGTGGATGGGGTGGGGGAGACGGGAGGCAGAACTTTGCTTGTGGCCTGGTTCCTGGCAGGCTGAGGACCACTACCTCTCCAGGACCGTTGGTTGGGGATCCCTGCCTTAAATCACTGACTGGGTAAACTATAAGTAACATAAGATGGAGGTTATCTCCAAATTCTATTACAAATAATTCTTCAATAAATATTCTTGCCTGTATTTCCTGGCACTCTTATGGTAATGCCTCTATAGGATAAAATTCTACAAGTAAAAATGCTTGTAGCCCTGGCTGGTGTAGCTCAGTGGATTGAGCATGGGCTGCAAACCAATGAGTCATCGGTTCAATTCCCAGTCAGGGCACATGCCTGGGTTGCGGGCCAGGTCCCCAGTGGGGACCACATGAGAGGCAACCAAACACTGATATTTCTTTCTCCTTCCCTTCCCCTCTCTAAAAATAAATAAAATATTTTTAAAAAATGCTAGGTCAAAGGTATGTGTGCATTGTTAGATTTAATTGCCAAATGATCTCCAAGAGGCATGTGTATTTGCAGACTCAGTTGGCTCCAAATACGAATTCAGCTCCCGTGAAAAGCACATGAGAAGGCTTATTTTCCCCACACCTAGTAAGCAATGGACATCAATCCTTGCTCACTGATGGGAGAAAAATGGAAAAATTTTCATTTCTTTCTTTGATTATTAGTAAGGTTGATCAACTAGTCTTTTCACCTTTTGACTTCTCTGTATATTAAGAGACACCTGTCGTTATGCATTATAAGCCTTTGCCCAGTTTGTTTTACGACTTGGTACATGGCAGTTTTTGCCACACTTAAGTTTATAATTTTTATATTGATGAATATAAATTTAAGTGATTTTATAAGGAAACAACTTATTCTTTCAACCCCAAATTCCAATGTTTTTCAGCATAGTTATAATGTACATAGCTACAACGAATGCTCACAAACAGTGCATCTATTATTTCATGGATACATTCCCATATAACAAGACATCATGCCTAAAAAGTGACAATGTAGTCCATTATGTTGATATATTAACAGTCTGCACAGTATTTACTCACTTAAAACGAATACTTTTTAATAACATTTTTGAGAAAAAGTTGCAATCCTGTAAGACTTAATGGGCATTGTTTGGATTTCTACAATTAGAAATGCAAGGCTCCTCAGCCTGCCCTGCAGAAAGAACTAGAAGAGTGGCTTAACTGAAGCACTGGCAAGTTATGTGGAAAACTTGAAAATACTAATCACAGGCAACGCGTTTCCAACAGCACACAGAGCCCCATCCAGCACCTGCCCACGCCTCCCGATTCCCTGGTGCCGGAGCTTTCACCATGGCCTAACATCAAGGAAGACTGTCACGGCCCTGAACGGTGAACATTAACTGGTTAGAGATACTGTTTCACATTTATGGCACTGCTGTGTGAGGCTTGAACCTACACGGTTTTTTTTTTTTTCCTTTCCTTAAACAAACTATTAAGATGGGTGCCAAAGATTTCTGACTTTACTCTCATACAAAGCAAGCATTTTCCTCTGGAAGTCAGCACGATTTTAAGTTATTTTTCTCCTTACCTCACTGACATAACTAGGAAAACAAATTCATTACTATAAAGAGTACAATAACACTGTCAAAGGCTGACTGGACCTGTGAACCCAATTTAGTTCAAATTTAGATGACTCCTTTCATTTTTTCCCCCCTCAAGGTCCCAAGTACTTCAACACCACTTTACATAGATTAAAGGCTTGCTTTCTGTTTAACTGTATAGGATTTCTCACACTTGAAGAGAGTGACCCACCATCATCTAGAAAATGAGTTAGCTCTGTCAATCCATTATTTCCTAACAACTTAATCAAGTTCTTTGCATTTAAGGTTTTGAATTTAGAAAATATACTGCAGATGACTTCATTTATAAAGCCCAGACACATCTTTTTTTAATCCTCACCCAAGGACATGCTTATTGATCTTAGAGACAGAGGGAGGGAGGAAGAGAGAGAGAGAAATATTGGTGTGAGAAACATCAATCGAATGCCTCTTACACGCGCCCCAAACGGGGACCAAATCTGCAACCTAGGCTTGTGCCCTAACTGGAATCAAACTTGAGACCTTTGGCTTACGGGATGATGATCCAACCAAATGAGTCACATTGGCCAGGGCAAGGCCATTTTAATGTTGTTGATTTAGCAACTGAAGATAATGGATTTATGTATGTTCTTCAACAATTGCTTTATATAGAGAATCATTACTGATCGTTCCTTGGATTACTTGAAGGATTCTTTTTAGTTAACAAATAAATGATTTTCTCCATTCTAAATCAAAAAGGTATTGACAATTTCCTTAAGGACTAGAAAGTTTGGGTCAGAATAAACTATTGAATAAAAATATTGAGTATTCAGTTTATATATCTCATAGTTTTTCTCTGATGTCACTCCCTTTATTTCTTTACTCAATATAGTTCTTAATCTATGGTCCCCGCATCACAAGTATTGGCAAGATCTGGGAATGGGTCAGAAATGCAAATTCTCTGGCCCCATCCCATCCCTACTTTATCAGGAACTCTGGGTTTGGGGCCAGAGAATTTGTTAGTAACAATTCTTCCAGAGGAGTCCAACGTACACTAAGGTTTGAAAATCACTGCTCTAACATACAATGTAAATGAATTTTAGACTTAAATAAAATTCACCTTTTTGCACCTTAGGAAGACAAAAAGTTCTCAGCGAATCCACATAAATGATGTGGGTCTATACCAAATCAAAACATAAATTTTCACTATTCTGAATTTTATACTTTCAATGTCCTCTAGTTTTACTATATCCCTGTAATGTCAATAGAAATGAAATGGAAACTGACTTCTGGCAAAGAATTACGGCAAGTCCAGAAAAAAAAGAGCTCTACCCATAAAAATTTCACATCAGAAAAATAAAATCTTACAAATTATTTTAATAGGCATAATAAAAGTAAACCAAAGGACTATGACAGATCACAAACTATAGAAACAAGGCCAGATGATCTTCTTGTATCTAGCAAATCCACTATCCAGAAGGAGAAATAAAAGAGCTTCATTCAGTTAACCCACAAAAACAGCCATCTATGTCCAATTTAAATGTGGGCCTACCCCCATTTTTCCATAAACAACCAAAGCATATACTTATACAATGGCTTCTTTATAGCTAAAAAAACCAAGATTCTTTTCCTCTTTCTTTGGCTTTAAAAAATTACATCAGTGCAAAAATGAATAGACTTGTATTTTTCTTCCCCAGGATTTTTTTCACACAATGTAGCCTTTCAGTATTATATTTTTCCGAGGTAGAGACAATCCGAAGCACAAAAACCCACAAGAACATGTCTGAAATTAGAAACCAGTTTTAAGTTCCAGGTCTGTCATTGAATTTTCTGTGATCTTGGAGAAGAGTCTGAACTGTGGAACGGGAATACCTACCCCATGATAACTGGGAAGCATACGAATGTATACAGAAGGTCTTTGTAAGTTATAAAAGGCATTTTTAAGGAGATAAACAAAACGAAAACTTACTTGACCTCACATTATCGACAGCAGAGTTGAAATGAAACAAATAAATCAGGCCTGATAATCTAGACAGTGGAGCCCTAACAGACCTGGAAAGTACCACTGAAAACATCAGCTCGAAGACTTGCTAAAACTAAGCCAGGAACACATGCAGTTATCAATACCAATCCTGTGTCCGCTGTACCTCCTCTAGAGCACCCTGTATTTCAAGGGGATATTTTGTTTATGTCACTAAGGTGTAAAGAAAGGCAGAAAAATAATACCATAAAAGCCCACAAAACCCAATGTGAGGGATATAAATACTACAACATTAACAAGGAGAGCTCACTGAGCGCCACGCACTGTGCGGAGACAGGTGTGAGCAAAGACCGCCTCAAGCAGCTCGGGGTGGGGGTTAGGAAAACAAAATCCTCCAGTTAACAGTCTGCTAGAAATACTTGTCAGCCCTACACCTCATAAAGCAGCATGAGGTACAGACAGTGCCAGGTGATGAGGGAGTCAAGCAGGGCAAGGCCTCACTGATAAGGTGACTCATGAGGTGACCTGAAGAAAGTGAGGGGAGCCATCTGAGAAGATGGGAGAATGACCCAGGGCTCAGAGGCAGAACCGAGGAAGCAGTGAGTGAGGGAGAGGGTGGTAAGAGAGTGAGAGAGAGGGAGGGATTGGGGGTGGGGGGAGGTTAAGACCTCAGGACCAGATTTTATTCTGAGATGAGATGTCCTTGGAGGGTTTGTATCAAATGAGTGACATATAACTGTGTTTTTTCCAGAACTTTTAAGTTATGGAATCTTTTGTTTAAGGGATTAATACGTAAAACAGGAGGTCCTCTGGGTAAGGAAAAGGTGCCCAGAGACCTGACTTCTGCTGTTCCCACTCTCCCTCTCCCTCATCTCAAGTTCACAAATGAGTACAGTCTGCAGCATCCAAACGTTCACATCCTGTATCCACAGAACGTCACAATCCAGCCCCATCTTAACTTCTCAAAAAGCTTTTCCTAGGGAACAGCAAAAAAGAGCAAATGAAGCTGCTGGTGCACGTCAGAGGAACAAAGGCCGCCAATGTCTCTGTCACACCCCTTTAGGGACCCAGTGGCGGGGGGGGGGGGGGGGGGGGGGGGGTGCAATGTGCGAAGTCCCTCTCCTTCCCCCTACACAGCTCTCCAGGTCCACACTGCACGTGTACAGTTTGTGCTCCCTGGCAGGGCTTCCTGTGATATTCAATTCACCCTGATTTCACTTGATTAAAAATGTTCTAGCAATACACTGTGATCTGCCTCTGCTGGCGTGATCTCTGGGTGTGGCCAATTTATATTTTAGGAAAATTCCTCCTCTACTAGTGTTATTTTGTCTCTCAGCAATGACCTCCCACCTCGCTCTCTTCTAATCCTACGCATCCCTCAAAGCCATCCTCCCCACATTTGAGCCTCAGCTGGAATTCCAAATCTTCAGAGCGTGGAGCAGTGCTCTAGTTCACTGCTCGTTCCACGGCCAACCCTCTGTACAGTTGGCTGGTAGTCTTCCAGCCTTTGTGACTGCTTTAAGTGACAAGCACACACCAGCCCACGAAGCAGTCAGTGCTCTTTCAGACATACTATAGGAGGGACCCCCCTCAAAAAAAACTGAATTTATTTTTTAAAAATTGTGTATTTATTCTTACATGTTTAAACTTCAGTCACCTTCAAAGTACTTCCCAGCTGATACAATCAATACACCTATCCAGACAACAGTTTTTGAACTCATCAACTCTGATGCCTTTTAGAGCTTCCACCGGTTTTGTTTGTTTGTTTGTTTTACCTCTTCCACATCGGCAAAACGTTTCCCTTTGAGAACTTTTTTTCTTGGGGAAACAAATAAAAGTTGCCTCGGGTGAGATTAAGTGAATAGGGAGGGTGGGGCACTGGCGTCAAGCTGTTTTTGGTCAAAAACTGCTGAACACTCAGCCAGGTGTGGGCAGGTGCGCTCGTAAATCACTCATCATGAAATGGGCAAATGCACTGAGTCTTCAAAATAAATTCACTGAAGCTGAATGCAGCCTCTCACAACAATGCCAGCTGGTACACTGATACAGATGGGTTCCTAGAACACTCACTTTGCAAGGGAAGCCTGTATTACAAGGGACCCGCCCTCCAGAAGAGAATTCCATTTTTGGGGGGGTCTCCCCCTCTTAAAATAATTGTGAGAAAATTCTTCTTACTGATCTAGAACCTGTTTCCTGGTATCTTCCACCACTGGATCTGCCCCCTGGTTGAAAGGGTAGAGGCAGTCTGGTTCCCCAGCCCTCATGCACCCTGCATAGCTTATAGATGGCCTTGTGTCTTCTCCCATTCTGGTTCTACCTCTAAAAATTCTACCACCTGCCCAACCATCTCACAGGCCATCTGTGGAAACCAAATTCAGCCTGGAATGATCAGCCAGCAGTTGCAGGCAGATTTGATGTCTCTGTGTGTAGCCAGTGAGTCTCTGTAAACCATGCCACTGATTACAACCCATTCTTGATTCTCTTCTTTGAACTCGCTTAGGACTTCTACACTTAGCCTTGCACTTATCACTGTGCATTCTGTCAATGAATGTTTACTGGGCACTGGCAGGAATTATGCTAGATGCTAAAAAAATAAAAGTAAAGGAAATGTACTCAGCCTACAGAAGAGTAAGAGCAAGACAGGTAAATAATAAACAGCTGGGGAAGTTGGGAGAGACTTCAATGGAGGCGGTGACGTCTGAGCCAGAGATGAACTGACCACCACCCACGTCTCACATAGCCTTGTGTCCCCAGCGCTAAACGGTACGACACCTGCCCTCACTTAAAGTTCAGAAAATATGTGAATTGGTAAAGTGGAGAAAGTGCTTCCCCTCCTCAGCCTCTTTTGGAGGTGAGGGAGATGAGGGAGACTGAACCCACAGTCTGGCGAAGGCAGTTACAGAGGCTGACACTGTACCTGGCTACGTACAGCACTGCTCAAGTGGTTGTCCTCGGACATCTGTGCATTCTGGAAGTAGGACAAGGGTGCAGGTAACTCTGTCATTGGAGCGACTGCACAGAAATGCCTTTTCACAGAAAGCAAAGCCTCTTGGGGCCCTGAAAAGGGGGAAAAAAAAACCCTTTGTGTGTTCCAATTATACTTTTATTTTTAAACACTTTCATGAATTACCTCCAGCAAAAACAAACCTTTTTTTCATGTGTTATCCTCCAGGCCAAGCTTTCTAAGGACCTCACAGGCTGCTGTCACTTGCAGACTCCTTCCTGGATTAGGTCTGAAATAGGATTTTACAATGTCACTCAGAGTTGATCAAACCCTAGTAAATCCATTCACACCAATCAAAAACTTATTAAGACCAATCTGTAAAACACAAATTTATTACTTTTATCAGTTCAAGATACCTCTCTGGTAATGAGTTGACCTATTTGAGAAACCAATTATTTTCAATCACAAAGATACTTAACGATTTCAGATTTAGAGCAAAGGGAACTGAACAATCTTAAAGAATGTTCTCATCAACATTTCTTTTCCTAGGCTGACCAACCAACCTAACTTTTAATATCTCCATTCAACTATTTGTTTAGTGCTTTTAATTTTGCAAGTCTTTTTATCATCTCATTTTATCCTTACCACAATGCCCCAAGGCAGAGTAAATGGGTAACATACTGTATTTTTCGGACTGTAAGACGCACCAGACCATAAGAGGTACCAGATCGTAAGACATAACTAGGTTTCAGAGGAGGAAAATAGGAAAAAAATATATATATATATACCCTGCTTCACACCCTACCCCCCCACTGAGCCAGGTAAGCTACATTCAGACTATAAGATGCACCCCCATTTTCCTCCCAAATTTGGAGGGGGGAAGTGAGTCTTATAGTCCAAAAAATACAGTACATATTGTTAAAAAACAGAAGGAAACCCAAGTTCAGTGAAGTGGTTAAGAATCACACAATTGGTCAGACCAGGACAAAAATCAGATTCCTGACTCCCAGCTGCAGGTCCCTCTCTGTATCCAAGCAGAGCCTTATTTACATATTTCACTCTGCCTCCCAGAGCTCACCTTCCTGGGGGCCACATTCCCTTTTGCCTGTCTACCTTAATCTCATCAGCCAATTCTTCACGACTTCAACTTTCCTCTTCGCAGTCTTCAGGAATATAAAAGGAAAAAAATCTTTTTGCACATCTAAGCAGTATTCTAATTCATATATAGTATCTAAAACACTACCATGTATTTATTTACATGAAAGCATTTTGTCAACACCCTGTTTCATTTTCCCTTTTCAGCGTCTTCTACCCTCTCAATTCTCTATTTTTATTACAATTTTTCATAAAAAAACACATTAAAGTAACTTTTTCCTCTAGTATAGCTATCGAGTTCAAATTAACCCTTAGTGACCCACAGTCGGCTCACTTAAATCATGACAAATTTTTAGCAAAGGTATGCTCTCGCTTACATCTGACATGCTTTCATCTACACAATGCCTACCTTTCTCCTCCCCTCCAATTTTGGACCATAGTCAGTTGGCATAGGGTCAGGGGATTGCAAATTAATATTAACCAAATAAGACATAATTAATGTTAAATTTTTTAAAAAATAAAGTAAACCAGAAAGAGACAATAGTTACTTTCAGGAGGGTTATTCACCGGAAAGGGGCACGTGGGAAGCTTTGCAGGGGATTGGTAATGTTTCGTTTCTTGATCTCAGTGCCAGTTACACAGGGTTTCAGTCTGTGTACGTGCACAGAGCTGTGTACAGCCACGATCTGTGTGCACGTTTCTATAGACTTCAATTAAAATTTTAAATAGATTTTTGTGGGAGTAAGCCTATATTTAGGGTTACTCATACTGATGGTCTTGTCTTTTAAAATGGATAAAATTAAGACTTGGCACTATGCTAGTTTACCCCAAAGAGAGGTGGATTCCAACAGAACAGTTATATTTTCTAAGTAGTCAAAGCAAATGTTCTGATCTCTGCTTCTAGATTTTTAAAAGTTGACTAGTGGAAATGTTAACATTAAGGTAGCATGAACGATCAGCAAACAGAGCATATACCGTTCCCTTCTTTTCCACAAAACATTTAGCACAGCACCCACCACCTCGGCTAGCCCAGAAATGCCACAGAATACATTCTCATTACCTCCGCTGACTTCTCTGAAGACTACACTATATCATTTAAAGTATGACTCTGTTACAGAAAACCCCTTAGAAATCTGTCATTAATATACTGATATGATCCTTCAAACACAAAACAAGTAAATAAGATAGTGTTAACCAAATGAAAGCAGCAAAGGGCAAGAAGGAGCAATGCAGGCAAAAGTTAATAAAGTGTATTACGTTTATAGATAAAAATGAGAGGAAAAGTGATTATCCGTTCACTACATAGCAGTGCATTGGCTTGCTACTTACATCAAAACTCAGAGACGGTGACTGAGAAGATGTCATTAACTGTGTTCACTTTACCCATTCTACAGATGAAGATAACGGGGCACACAGAAGCTTACAAACTTGCCCAAGGTCATATCCGGTAAGCAAGGCTCACGTGTTACACTAGGTTGCCTCTATGTAAAACTGCCCCCACCCCGTTAGGAGTTTACATCCATAAGCATTAAGACACAGTGAGTATTAATAGTAAAACTAGCACTTAAAAGTAAATGAGATCTTTAAGAAAAAGTAGCAGTAAGTGAGATCTTATGCTTAAATAACTGGTGTAACTATAAATAAAAACCTGAAGTGTCAAAGTATTCCTCATATAGAGTCCTAGTATTTACTGAAAGAAAAACAGTGAGATAAGCTATAATAAGAATATGGTCATTTTAATATTAAGTAGTTTCCACGTTAGCCTTATGCTATAGGAGCTGTTCAGCTATCAGAACAAGCCATACAAACGGATCATCATACTAGAGCTTTCTCAGACAAATCTTGCAAGAATAAACAACACAGGGGTCACTTTAGCATATCCCGATACTATTTCAAAGGCACATCCACCGCGTTTACATGTGACAAACTAAGGCGCAGGAAAGGTAAAAGAATTTGCCAGTGCACAGTTACGGAGCAAGTAATACCAGTTCCAGAAGCGGGTCTTCCATGCCTAGTCCAGGTCTTTTCCAGTTCAGCCAGAGAAAGCTCAGGCTTCCACTGACATTTTAAAGATCAAAATGCTACAGGGCAACCCTCCCTGGAAGAGCTGCTCTTTACGTGGAGCCCAGTAAGAAGAGGAGGCAGGCAACAGGGTTCAACTGGGCCTTCAGTCAGGCCTGGTGAACAGACACACATTGTCGGTACAAAGAAAGGAGCAGGCCGTGCCAGATGTGCCCGGCGTCCGGTACCAGCTGAAAACAGTTGAGGACTCCGTGGAGAAGGCCAATGACCCCACTGTTTGGGCAGCATGGCAAAAGACACGACTGGACTCTATAACATTCTTAGCAGTGCCCTGAGAACAAAAAAGGATAATTGTTGGGGAGTGAGAACCTTTCATGGGACCTGGATTGCAGAGGGAGTGGGAAGAGGGATAAAAGTAGATTTTGGTGTTTTCTCTCTCTGGCCACCTGCTAAAGATTTTCTGAGACTGACAAAGCATACTTGGATTCACTGTCATCCATTATCCTTTCCCTCAAGACACTTGCTCAATCAGATAAGGGAAAAAGAAATCCTTTTCTGACGGGCAACTACAATTTCCATTATATACAAAGAAACTTAAAAAAAAAAAGAAGAATCCTGAAGCATAGACATACTGAATAGAAAGAAAAGCCTAACCAGAGAACCTTCTCAGCACTTAAAAAAGTATCACAGGAGCAATGTTTAAAATTGCAAAATAAATGTATTAAAAATCCCACTTAAGGAAGCACCAACAGACAAGCACATTTTTGCCATGGCCAGGTGGTCGGTTGGTTAGAGCATTGTCCTGATACCCCAAGGTTGTGGGTTCGAACACGGTCACGACACATACAAGAATCAACCAATGAAAGCAAAAATAAGTGGAACAACAAATCAATGTTTCTCCCTCTCTTCCTCTCTCTCTCTAAAGTAAATCAATAAATAAAAAATTTTAAAATAAGTACGTTTCTGTCTTTTACTACATCCCAGGTAACAACTGAACTTCACACCATTATAGCATGTTCAATTATTGATACGATTTTTTTCTCCACTCTCAGAGATACATGTACACCTAATTTGTACTTCACAGAAACAAACATTTTCAGAGACTTTTTATCATGATCTTCTGAAGAGCAAAGGGCTTGTGGCTTGTTTCAATGACTCTAGCCACTGGACTAGCTTCTCCTTCACTTACAAAACCACCAAAAGTATTTTTTAAAAGTATCCTTGTATTGTAATTCTAAGAAGTTTTCAAGTGTCAAATGAGCCTGTAATTTATTCTTATTGCACAAAAGTATTTAGTCAGCCTTAATGTTATTTGACAGCTTCTTCCTGGACAGGCAGCTCCCATTCTGACTATGTGGATGGCCTGGGAGGGCCTCTATTTGTTTTTAAAAGTTCACATCCAACAATAAATGTAACCAATCTCCAAAGTTCATAAAAATAATTTAAAATTAATTTAAAATTGTAGGAATACATCCTGGAAAGACTCCTCTGAATTTTAAGAAACCAGGAGCAAATACCTTCCCCGGCCCTATGAGAGACTCTGTGAAGTGGTAGACTCTAAAAAGAGCAAGGATAGTAATACAGCCGATTTGTTGATTTTTCCCCCTCCTTCCATCCCACTCCACTTCTGTGAACCATCTGTGGTAGATTAGATTATTATTCAGCGAATATTCACTCGCTCCCCCAGCGTCCCCGAGAGAGAAATATACTTCCCTTCCCCAGTGACATTGGCTTGGCTCTGTGAGTTGCTTTGGCCTCAAGGTGGGTGTACTGTACTACCCGTCCTGTGCCTTTGGGCACAATGTGACTTGCTTGGGTCAATGAGATCTTAACAGATTGTGGCACAAGCCACAGTCCCTTCAGCCCTGGCCCCTGAATAAGACATGCAAAGCAAAATTGCCCTAGCTGATCCACAGAGCTACACCTTGAGGCAGAGCCTTGAGCACTCCAAGGCACTGAGTCTGGGAAGTCTGTTATATAGTTATCCAGTTGTTTTTAAATAATGATGGTTATGTGGACTCAGACAACAATGAAAATTAACAAAGACTCACAAATTCAGAATCCTTTATCTGAAACTCTTAGGACTAACGTGTGTAGAATTATTTTTTCCCCCCGGATTTTATAAAAGTAATACGATGCAAATACCGTATGTTTTAAACGCCCCCTCTGGGTCTTAGAACACAAAATCAAACACATTAATATGTACTGAAACATATAAGTATCTTAAATTACATAAATAGATTCAGGTTAGATTTTTGCTGTGAAGTAAATTATGAAAAGCCTTTCAGTTTTTTCAGGAGCTTTTAGATTTCAGAACTATGGATATGGAACTATATTATCAATATTTATATCATTATAAAGAATCTCCCACCCCCCCAAAAAAAACATTTAATTTCAATAACCCTATTTGAAAAATATGATTACCCTGAGTCATTGTCTCAAATTCACTGTGGAAATGGTGAGAATACATCTTATCTTTAATGGGAAAAAAAAAAGACTACTCACATCTAATCCATTTGTCAATCGCTGGCTATATATCCAGCAATACGTGCATTCTCTCTTAAGAAACTGTACTAGGCACTGTGAAAACCAAACACTGCGCCCTTTAATCAACACTTACTGGGTTTCTTCTACATACCCAGACATGGGGATAGGTGCTGGGGACGCTACTGAATCAGCTGTGCTTCTACTTAGTTAAAGAGCTTACTATCTAGAGAGGAAGACAGACAAGTACCTTTTTATGTTAATTACATGTTGAAATAAAAATACTTGATGTATTGAACTATATAAAATGTTATTCAAATAATTTTACCTATTTCTTTCTACCTTTAAAAAATTTATTAGAAAATTTAAAATTAACATTGGTAGCTCACATTGTTTTTATTGGACAGGGATGCTCTAAATTTTCAGTTCTTTCTGCTACACCAGGCCTAATATTAAAAATCTATGACAACCTTTTCCTTCCTGGACCTTCCCTCCCTTCCTCAGCTGTTGTGCTCTGCACTATAGAAGTTCTTCTCCTGACACTTCATTTTCCTCAGCTGGTTGGTTTCTCGTTCTTCTTCCACCCCCTCCGCATGTGGTTGGCCTGGGTCTCCTGTGCCCTTCCTTTCCTTAGCTGTCTCCTCCACTGCCAGTATCAACTGGCCAGTCTACGTAGGTGACTCTCATGTTTACAGCTCCGCCTGTCCAAAGGACATCTTTACCTGTTGGCACTTCGTAGTATTTCCAAAACACTTCCTCATCTTCTTCTCTAGAATCGTTCTTTGCTCAAACTTCCTTATTTTTGCAAATGCTTCCCCCGTTTATCAAACTTAAAGTCTCCTAGTCAACTTTACACTTTATTCCCAGCTCCTCCATTGGCTGCCCTGCCCAGTTCATGTTTTTCCTCTTCCTAAGCCTATGCCACCACTGAGGATCAAACTCTCATTATATCTTGTCTGATTATGCAAAGTCACCTCAAGCCTCTCATCCATTCTAGCCCCAACTACCACATTAAGGTGCCCAAAGCAAAGCTCTGGCCTCAACAGTGCCACACTTTCGAGTCAACCACCTTCCAAATCTGCCTGGCATCTATCACAAGAGGGAGAAACAATATTAGAGGTCTTTGAAAGGTTTTTCAGAATATATCTGAATGAAGCCTCTCCCTACAATTTGATAAATAGTAGAAGAGAATGAGCAAAGGGAAGTGGATTTGAGAGAGGAAGAGAACCACATAAGCTATGGCAACTGACAAATGTTGTATCTTCCCTGCTAGGAGGGTTCTCAGAGACCAACTCCAACCCTCACATTTTCCACAAATGGAAATTCATGCAAAAGTCTAGGACTAGTAGTAGCCATTAACTTAAAATCCGTTCAGAGGAAAATATATCCAGCAACGTGGAAACGGTCTACCCAAGAACCAGGTGTAGGAGAATGAAAAATCACATAATAGATGCTACTTCTACCACCTATTAATTGCGGGGAGAGGGGAGGGAGGAGGGAAGAATCCATGCGCTCAGCAGGCCCCCTTTTTCATTGTTAAAGAATTGTTATTAAACGTGGTGGGAGTGGGGCTTAAATTGGTTGAAAGCTGCAAATGAGTTAAGAACTGAAATGGCTTTTGCAGGTGACTGAAATCAGCCAAATGCAACAGGCTCCAGTCTACTTTCCTGTTCCATCTTCCTTCATAACAGACATTTAATGCTCAGCCTGGATCCCGGGGCATGTGAGATCCAGAGGCCCCCAGTTTGTAGTACACTCTGATTACACTGCCCTCCCCCCTTCAACTCCAAGGGTGGAAACATTTCCACTGAAAAAGATAATTCAAATAACAAGATTCTCTCAGGCAGATGTTATCGCTACCTGCCTCAAACTTCAACGAACGTTGTGACCTTTACAGTGTGCTCTACCATATAGTTATTTGCACACTATTCTTATATCCCATAGTAAACTTTGAATACTTTATTCATCTTGCTCAAAGCAGGCAAGCAACGTTTCAAAATTTATTATTGTTACTTTCCTGTAAGAGAAAAAGAATCTGAGCGAGAAGAAAAACGCAAATATCTAAGGCACATGCAAAGCATCGGGCATATACATGCCTGTGACAGCGCCGATCAATGCAAAAGCATCAGACCCTGTTTTCCGCCACTAACGCGAGAGAGAAGGAACTTAGCCCTGAGTGCCATTCACTTTCCCTGGACAAGGACACAGCCGGCATGAAGCGTGGAGTTTCACCAGTTGCTCAGCCAGGCTCGGCGGTACGCGCTTCCTCCTTCTGCTCCACTCCAGACCGTCAATCCCGGCCCAAAGCACCTGTGCCCTGAGACATCTCCGGGAAACCAGCACTTCCGGACCAACACTCCGAAGGGTACTCTCTTTAATTTGCCCGCACGCCGCGCCCGGAACCCGAGAAACAAGCAGCCCCTCTAATTCCCCAGAAGGGTTCCTGCGTCCCCGCCCGGCCGCGCCCCGCTCTTCATCCTGAGGACACCAGCTCCGCGGCCCAAGCGGCGACAAAGGGCCGCCCGGGTCCGCGGCCGCCCTTGTCGATACTGGATGAGGGGGGCCGTCCTCTCTCCCCGGACTCCACCATCACGCACCTACTCCTTCCTCGCCGCCGCCGACCGCTCGCACCCGAGGTTCTTTCGTGAGCAGCGGCTGTTTTATTTCCGATGTGAAATCTCGGGCTCTAGAGCTGCCCGGCCCAGGGCCCGCCCAAAAGCCTTCGCCGGTGTCGTCACTTCCGGCCCTGGCGACGTTGGGGACCCGCCTGCAGGCAGATGGGTGGAAAGAGGGCGAGGTAGGGCCGAGGACAGGGGCGAAGCTTCCGGTGGTGCGCGCGGACCGCGGGGGCAACCCTGCGCTCCAGCAGCACTCGGACCTGGGAGTGCGCGCACGAGTCTGGAGGCTGTCAAGTATGGGAGACAGCTCCTGAGCTGGACCAAAGTTTCTAGTAAGCTGGGCCCCGTGCGTGCTTCTCCCGGCCTACAAGCTATGGCATCTTAAACTTAACGTCTTTCACTTCTCTGTAGAACCTTTTGTATAATGTCCCTCAATGTCAATCAGCCGCACCACAATCTAGAGGATGCTAATTAAAATTGTAAATACCGGTGTCCTCCACCCCTTCTTAACTGAATCAAATCTTCTGGTGGATGGAGAGAACCTGAGAAACAGCATTTTAAACAATGTCTGGGATTCTTGGGCTCCAAATTTAAGACCCAGCCTTCCTAAATGGTAAACGAAAACAGCAGAAAATATCTTATTTTTGTATTCCCGGAACCTGAGTAACTGGCACACGGTTGCTCAACAGTTACCGCTCTGTGCACAAGAGTCATCACCCAGCTAATACGAGAAGTGGCAGACTTGGGAGTGTCATTCATTTAATTCAAATACGGCTTGAGAAGAACTTTTATTCATTTTTGCTTATAGAAATTCTTTCCTGGGCACTTTGGATTGCCATTCCTAATTTGGCTTTCATATAATAAAATGAAAGGTCAAGGATGAAAATATAAGCATTCAAATGCAAGTAAGCAGATATTCCAATAATTTAACATAACCACGTTTTAAAAAACCTACCAGTTTATCAAAAATTTTAAGTTCACTTTGGCCTACAGTATGAATGTAGTAACAGATTCCAAGTTTGAAACACGTATGTGAATTTCCCAGTGTTCTTGACACCTAGACTGTTTGTCTATTTGGGATTCCTTCTCATATACTTCATTTCCAGTAGCATTCACAAATCAATTTCACCATCTTTTGCTGAGCAAAAACTACTTCTTAATTTCATACTGTTAGGAGGAGGCTAAAATATGATTGGAAAAACTTGAAACCATTTTGACACAATCTTTCAGTAGTTTTTGGATAGAAATAGAAACATTCACAGAACTCATTAGAAGAGCTGGGGCCCTGTCTAGAGCTCTGACTAGTGTGGCTCAGGGGACTGAGTGCCAGCCTCTGAATGGACAAGTCAACAGTTCCCGGCTCATGCCTGGGTTGCAGGGGGTGTGCAAAAGGCAACTGACTGATGTATATCTTGCATATGGATGTTTCTCTCCCTCTCTTTTTCCCTCCCTTCCCCTCTAATAAATACATACAACCTTAAAAAAAAAAAAAAAGAAAAAGCTGGGTAAATAAGCCTCATATACAAATTAGTATACCTGCTTACATTTATTTGCATTAAAAACTTTACTCCATATGAAAGGAGAAAAAATACACATGTTTAGTCCAGTTTGACTCTCCAGCTCAGTTTTCTCACTGTTCACCATTATCCAGTATTTATGCTTGATGAGTGCCTGAAATAGCACTCTCTGCAAAGTAATCGGCAGCCTCTACCACACATGAAGTTTATCAGAAAGCACTATGACAAGATTCAGAGTAACAACAAAGTTCTTTAAGGAGGAAATGTTCTGGGGCTGGCAAGGAATAAAGCCTATATTAGAGTTGTTCTCAGACATTTTTGGAAGAGATTACTTTATATTCATGAACATACAGAATAGGTATGTTTATTTGCCTGAAAAATGGTTTTCTCTTTAAATCTACTTAAAATTAAGCTGCATTTACGTAGTCTGTTAGGATAAAATACTCATAAAATGCTAATCAAAGCACAGTCCTTGGTCAGTTGGCACTGGTATCTCATCTCACCAACCTCAAACCCCACATTAGTCCAACTAAATCGGAGTCGGCACTTTAACAAGATTCCTCCAGGTGATTCAGGTGCACCTTAAAGTTTGAGGGGAAAAAAGACCTTCAAATAACTTATCTTTTCCTCCTATGAACAGATACACATATTTTAAATTATTTTATTTACAGGGTCAAATGAGAAAAAAGCATATTGGTATTCTAACTGCCAAATTTTCATATAATGTTGTAACTGGAATGGGCAATACAGATTAACCAAGGTTTCCAAACTGAAATTAAAACTATGGGTAAATGGTAAAGACAACCCAGAAAAAGCTCAAGCAATTCAGTAGAAATTTTATGTGTATTCTCCCAGACATTAGAACACCCCAATTTATCCATGTTCAATTCTTTGTATGTAAATATGAAGTACGTGAAACTCTGAAAACCCTAAAGTTTAAGCTTTGGTGGCAAAACCTGACTTCAACTGACATTAAGCTATTTACGCTATGGTCTTTAACCCAGTGACCACGATCATTCCTGCTCTGCTGCAGAAATGTTCATGTATGAACTTGGTTTCTGAGGCAAATCTCTCTGGAGGTGTTGCGTAGTACATAGTATGTGTCCCCAAGAGTTTCAGATACGGGCCTTTTAAGATACATATAGTGAAAGAGCAAGAGCAAGGGAAATTAAATCTACCTGAATAAACTTTGTGAGAGAAGACAGGCATAATAAAGCTTGAACAAGGTGTTTGGCTGAGGGTCAATCTGAAAAAAGGTTAGTAAATGAATATTAAGTGGCAAGAAGCATATTTCTGAAATTTCCCTTGATAAAACAGAATTTTAAATATTGAAACACTAAAAGGAGGTATCTCCATAGACATGTAAGATCACTCCAAAATAAGGTAAAATACCCTCTTTGACTTTTAATTACTAATAGAGAAATCAACCTAGCCCATATTTTCAAGTTTCTAGTATGCCACACAATTACAATATGCCATTTATTTAATAAGACTCTGAAAGAATGAGTTCCCGAGATCAAATATATACATTTTTAATATTTGAAATATTTACATAATGGAACCATGTCATGGTCCAATGTTAAGAACAGTGTTTTCAAATGTCCTCTTAAGATGTAAAAAAAACTCTATTAACTCAAGTTCAGTTATGCCTCGTATTTCTATTCCCAATCTTTCTTTTTCTTTTAAATAAATACTCAGACATGGGAATAGCTGCACCTACTTTCTGTTGAGAACTGTTTAAAACTTGGTACATTTTCAGGTAGTTCTGCCCCCCGGTGAAGTTCTCATCTACACTAAAGCAAGCCCCATGTGTGTCTCTGACACCATCTACGTATATTTAAACTTCGATGAGCAGAGGCAAACAAGGTATGTGCTTGAATACACACACAAGCTATAAACCCTTCACAGAGCAAAAACGGAAACAAAAAATTAGTGGTGACTGTCTTAAACGACTTACTTTATCCTTAAAAATAAGAAGTAAAGTTTTGTAAAATGTCATGCTGAAATTCTATTTTATCTTGTCAAATTTTCCTAGTCTGTAAAATTGCTTCATTTTACCTTTTGTTTTTAAAGTTTTTTTTTCATTTATACTTAAAAAAAATTTTTTAAACAAAGAGGTACACCCAAATTAAACTAAGGACCAATCAGTGCAAAATGCATTAAATGAAACTCTCCAGAATCTAAGGATCTGCCTCATTTCCGAACAATGAAATTAGGGGGCAAGGAGAAACTACTGACTCACACTCCCTTAAAAAAGAGGCTGAAGCAGGCAGCTATCAACAGGAAAACCCCATTCCATTCAAAGGACTGCAGCTGGCCAGAAGAGAGTATCATGCTCTGGGAGACTACCAGCCTAACTATCCCAGACGTCTGGATTGGCACGACACCGTGTTTCCTTTACCGTTGTATGTTTTCCAGTGAGGAAATGTTTAAGGGAGCCCTCCAGAGCAAATCAGGGGAAAGACTTTCATATGTACATTCACACAAACACATTCACACAGAGATACAGTAGTAGGAATGGACGGTCTGCTAATTTTCGCACTGTAATTTTAAATTTCATGCCTTCATGAAAGTTTGCCAATTCTGATCAAGGGGAAAGAGTAATAGGTGTGACTGGTATTTTTCTAAGTAAAATTGTTCATGTTGGTTCCTATACAGTACAGTTCAATATTAAGTGCAATTCTGCAAAAGAATTGGGGAGTCATTTTAATATTTACAAGGAACAAATCAGCAGAACAAGATTATATCAGATAGGCTGTGTACAGCAGCTGTGGCTTATAAAACATACCAGTAATTTGTACCTGGTGAGTATAAAGAGAACCAAGACAGGATTCAGATATCTTTACAACCAAGGGAATACACAGGGTATCAACAAATTGGGAGGAAAAAAAATTCACATTCTCTACATTAAAAAAAAATTACAGGTCTCACAAATGTCTTTGAAGACAAAAAATAAAAAATTTCAAAGTCCTTTGAAGGATGGGAAAGAAGATATCTGAAATGGAACTCTAAATGTAAAAAGTTTTTTACTTCACAAGACCAATTTTCTTGGCTTCTGTTTCATATATCAATAACCTCCACATTTTGACTATAAAAACTTCTGCTTCTTCATCAAGTACCTAAAAGAAAAAAAGAAAAATCAGTGACTTGGGTAAGATAACCAATCAGCATCTCATAACAACAGTGACTGGTATAAAAAGGGCTGTTATCTACTGACAAACATTTACTTTCAATAAAATGAAGGAAATCTGTCTAGTGTGAGAAGTGTGTTAAGAAGTACATGTAGATTACAAAGAAATGCACCCAACAAAATTCCAGGACTTACTGAATACTGACACTGCACCCACCAGGGATCAGACCTGCTACCTTTCAGCGCCACACAGGACGATGCTCCAACCAACTGAGCAAGCTGGCCAGGGCTTGATGCAACTTTTATTCTAACTTTTACAAATACTACATTTATATATACATATATGTTTTGAGAAACTATTTCCTAAGGAAAGAAAATGTTATAAAGAACACAGTAATTTAGACAGAAGTATCAACTACATAATAATATATTGCATTTGCCCCCAAAACAATCTTACAATCTTGATATTTATGGAGTCTTTATGTATATGACACTGAATTAAATATTAAATGAGAATATATGAAAAGCATTTAATATAGTGTCTAGGATACAGTAAACAGAGTAAGTGAACACTGCAGAGACATAAGACTACTGAATAAATATAAGGTCCTATCCCTTTGGCAAATGAATAAATCAAATTATCTTCCTATCTACATAAGACTTAGGGCATCATGTCCTTGCCTTTACCCCTGCCCTTATCCCACACACAGAGTCAGCCCTCTACATCAAGGCTATAGTGAGGTAATACGGAACATCATGCTTCCTTCTACAGGAGGCATCTATGGTAAGCTTCGGGGTATCACTGCCATGAAGATTTGTGGTCCAATGTTACCAGCTGAAGTTAGGAGTTAAGCAAACTGGATCTCTAGCCAGACTACTTTGGTTCAAATGCCACCTCTAACTCTGACTAGTCACATGTCGTTGTTGGGTTATGTAAAACAAAGAAAGCAGTGGCTACATAAAACTGGTTCATAATTTTAAAATTAATATGCACAAAATCCTTTGAAGAGTGCCTAATATAGTCCTGGCTGGTGTGGCTCAGTGGATTGAGCACCGGCCTGGGAACCAAAGGGTCGCCGGTCCAATTGCCAGTCAGGGCACATGCCTGGGCTGCAACTCAAGTTGTACTCCCAGTAAGGGGTGCGTGACAGGCAACCACACACTGATGTTTCTCTTCCTCTCTTTCTCCTTCCCTTCCCCTCTCTCTAAAAATAAATAAATAAAATATTTTTAAAAAAAGAGTGCCTAACACCTAAGTGATCAATAAGTGCCTTAAGAGTAGCCAGAAATTTTTATTTTGGGAAAATTTCCCTAAATTTCTCAATGATGACAAATAATGAACTTACAATCAGCCTGTTATGAGTCATATTTGACCAATAAGTAGTTCAAAACAACTATGCTGCAAGTCTAATTAATATGGAAATCACACCTTGGAGATACATATAAAGGCACAAAATGCAACCAAAGTGCATTAATTTATGTAAAATGAGGAAAGGCGCAGTTTGAAAAAGTCCTATTTTTAATTAAGAGCAAAAACACTAGTTGAACTAAAAATTCAATCTCATTTATGAGAAGTATTTCAAGGGTCCATGAGCTTTTGTCAAAATGGGGTGACAACACCAGCTCAGCGGTTTCCTTCCTCACACTGTGATCAACGAGGACCCAGAAAATACTCAAAACTGCGTAAGTGATGAAGCAGTAAAGAATCTAACTAACAACACTCCAAATATCAAAAAAATTTCAACAGGCCAAAATGAATGAACACTGACACACAGCACTGACAGTGATTACAACTCTAACAAGACCAAAAACTAGAACACTGTTTTTTTCCTTAATTCCTTAATGCAGGCCTAAGTGTGAAAGAAAGCCTCTCTCTACCCCCAAGTAAAACCTTTTACAGACACTGAAAGGTCATACAAGTTCAGATTCTACTCCCAGGGATTATCTCCTTTCATCTAAGGCTCAGCATTATAGAGTGAACAAACTTCTCACAAATGCTTTATCTGGAAATCCAACAACAGCTGAAATCCAACAACAGCTGCACTGAGCTGGCTGGGAAGCAGAAAACATGTTTTCTGGCTTTAGATGGGACTTGTGCTTAGACACTAAATAGCTCAACCTTAGAGCTCCTTTTGGTTAGGCACCTCACTATGCCCCATCCTGACAACTCTGCAGCTCAAAATCCAAGTTCCCCCGTCAACTGTCATCTTGTATCATGTTAATGATTCTTCTTCCTCCTGGACTCTTCCCATTGCTGCCTTCCCATTCTGCCCTTTGGACCCCTATTACACTTAATACTAGTCATATTATACTCAACTTCTTTCATTAATGGGTCCATCTCCTTAATTTAACCAAAAACCTGACATTTATCTCCTAAAGATCCTGACACGCTTACAAACTTCTCAGAAAGTTCCTCACTTTCAAAGCTTTAGTCTCCACAGGGGAGGGGAAGCTGCTGGATCTTCACTGTTTCCATCCTTGTAAACAGTTATCTCCACTGAGATTTATGACACTGCACTACAGCACGCTTTCAGCCCAACAGCAGCTATCTCGCAAATGCCTAGTTTTTCACCCTCATTAAAGGAGCAATCTGGCAGCTGGTTCCCATTATTTCTCTCCAATTCTTGTCCCAACATGCAATAATTTCAATTTCTAGGTGTATGATCTAGGCTTAAAGTTTGTTAAAGTCAGCCCTAGAGGGGTAGCTCAGTTGGTTGAAGTGTCGTCCCAATATACCAAGGTTGCAGGTTCAATCCCCAATTAGGGCATATATAAGAATCAACCAATGAATGCATAAATAAGTAGAACAACAAACTGATGTTTCTATCTTGCTCTTCCCTTCTCTCTTCCTAAAAAAAAATCAATAAAAACTTTTAAAGAAAAAGTTCAGCCCTGGCTGGTGTGGCTCTGTGGATTGAGCACTGGCCTGAGAACCAAAGGGATGCTTGTTTGATTCCCACTCAGGGCACATGCCTGGGTTGCAGGCCAGGTCCCCAGTGCAGGGCATGTGAGAAGCATTGATGTTTCTCTCCCTCTCTTTCTCCCTCCCTTCCCCTCTATGTAAAAATAAACAAACAAAATCTTTAAAATAAAAAGTTCATTGAAGTCATTCTAAAAAACGGTATCCCTCTACCCCAGGAACTCTGTCCCATTACCGTATCTGGCACCTTGCCATCATCTGGATTGATACACCATTTGTATTCTTAAACATTCTACTCTCTCACTCTAACTTCGTTGGATCACTCCTCACTCAAACCACCAGCTCTGTTCCAACAGTATTTCCTTCTCCTCCTAGTGTGGGGTTCATAGTCTATTCAATCACACTCATACCACTACTATCAACATTCTTCTTCCTTTTCTCACAAAACCACAAGTTAGATAAATGCAACTACTGACTCTAGTGTAATATCCAAATTAAATGCAATTGGGAATGTGATGTTTGACCACTTTCAACCCAACATTACCGGTCCAAATGACAACACAGACAATCTTCAAGTCTCAATTTAGATGGTAATTCCTGTGATGCTTTCCCAAAACACTCAACACTATTAGATGCTCTATCTCCTCTGCCCCTTTTTACATATCTCCATTAGAGCAAGTATATTAGGGTATCATTATTTGTATACCTGTCTGTCTCCCTGATAGTTTAAGGGCAGATGTTCCATGTTATTATGCTTCTAATACACTGTTCTACCCAGGAAGCACTTAATAAATGTTCTCTAAATGTATTAATAAGTCCAAGATTTATACACACAAACATGAAAGATGGAAGAGGGGAAGAGACTGGTCAAAAAGGAAACCCTAACTTTAGCGATGTCTAATTATATCTTGCTGTGGGTGCCTTTATCCTCTTTTAATACATATTCAAATTTTAATTCAGGCCTATAAAGATTCTGGAACCAACACAGTTAGAAAATCAATCATACTCAGCAGTTAGTTTGTTCACATAGCTAGTAATTAAAATGTCAGTAACAATGAATTTCTGACTTACCATGGCAACATCATCTAAAATGCTCTGAGGTGAACTATGAGCCATAACCTAAAAGAAACAAGTAATTGTCATTTTGAAAACAAATAAATACCAAGATAGTCAAGCAATGTTAAGATACCCTCAAACTAGTATGGAAATTTCTTGTGGCTGAAGAACCTTTCTATAAATTTCTTAATTCCCCAAGCCCCACTCTCTTCAATGGATATTTGACACCATAACCTGGGATCTTAATTATCTATAGCATCTGTCTTCTAATCCAAATCCAGGCTTCCAAGTTTTAATGCCATAGTAATTACAAGCACAAAGGGCAACCTAAATCTGCTATTTCTAGTGTTAAAACAAGGAGAAGAAAAGCATTTCTTTAAATGTAACTAGTTACCCCTTTACAGAAATATGGTACTTCTATATACTATAATATCTGTGATATGGGGATAATATTAGTAACTTATACTTTCTAAGGTTGTTAGGGGGGTTTCAAGACGATAAGGTTACATAAAATGTTTAACGCAGTACCTGCTGAGAACAAAGCCCATCACCGAGTACTCAATCAGTAAATATTATGCCATGAAGGAAACTATTTTGCTTCTCTGCCAAAGGATAGATAACTAACAAACAAACTGATGAGACAAGCTATCAGCTGTCTCCACAAAACCTCCTCAACTGTACTACAGCATCTTTCTAAACATGAAGACAAAAAGGGAGTGGCAAGGCATTCTGGGGGCAGGGAGGCAGCAAAATTTGCAGCAGCAGCAATTCTGTCCTCTCTGACCCCCTGAAATGAGAGCATGTGGTGTAAGGGTCTGAAATAGGGTGGAAGGATTCATTTAAGTAGCCATGAATCTCTTAATTAAAACTAAACTATCACAAGTATTTGCAAGATACTTCATTTTAGAACGTATCTTACTATTTCAAAGTATAAAACAAATGTTGGTAGTGAAGGAAGAAAACAACTAACCTTAGAACAAACAAAATCAACTAATGTAGCTTCTTCTTCACCTATGTATTCTATAATTTTCTTATTAATCCATGGTCTAATTCGTCGTTCCATCAATATCTGCAAAATAAAGTATGGTTACTAAATTTTTGGAAGTGACTTTTTAATTATACTTACAAAAAAGCCTATAACCTTGTGAGTTTTCATAATATTAAAATATAATCATTCACAACTAAGACAGGTATGTATCAAGATATATTTGCTTCTCATTTATAAAGACTTCAAGTACCACCACCAATTCCCCAATAATCTAAATTCTCAATGTCAAGTTTCCAGCCACATTATTATCCCTACTTGTCATTAATAGAATCACCTGAGTTTGTATGCTACATTCAAAAACACTTCCTATAAAAATGTGAAATTACAATTTGCTACTCACAGAATCCACAATAGACCAATCCAGGGGATAAGCAAAGAGCTCAGGTTTGGCTGTAGGGATTTTCTCAATGAGACTCTTAATGTGTTTGCGCTTTTCTTCAGTGTTTACAGTGCCTTTGGCGGCATTTTTATCATCTTCACCATAATCCAAAGGAACCAGTTTCCTTTTTCGGGGTACATCATCACTGTCTTCATCCTCGAATTTGTTAAAGACACTATCTACAGGGAGTTTCTTTCTCTTCACAGAATTAGGTTGACCAGGACTATTGGAAGCACCTATAGTAAAAACAGTGTATTAGCATGAAAACTTCATTTTCAAATGTTACATTTTATAACCCATCATCCCCTCAACAACAGTGCAAAATATACTTCCACAAATCTCAGAGAAAGATCCCAACTATAAAAAATAACTCACTACTCACAAGTGCTAGAAAATTTAACTTTTCACTTCTTCTCAGAACTCGAGGCAGCTGCAGATATAGGAGCACTAGTAGAACTATGAAAACAATGGTGAGCTAGAAAGGCATTTTCGAATATTTTTCTATCTACCTACCAAGCAGCACATTTATTTTTTTCCTTAAAGCAAAATTTAGGTGTTTGCAGGGGAAAAAGAAGAAAGGAAGGAAATGCTAACATACCCAGTTTAAGACTTAGTCCTATTTTTGGCCTATGCTCCTCAGGTTGTTGCTGATCTGGCGAGTTTTCGTGAGGAATTATAATACCACAGGGAGACTCATCCCCAGGAGTGTTGGGGGTTGCATTGCCACTGGCAGAGGAAACAGATGGGGCGGAACTGATGGGCCTCAGAGTTGGTTTGAGACAGGGCTTCTGCTCAGGCTCTTCTTCCTCTTCCACGGGTTCCTCTCGTTTTTCTTCTTTTTCTTGCTTTTCTTCTTCCTCTTCCTCCGATTCTGGTTCTTGCTTTATTTGTGGTTGTCTGCGCCTCTCAGCCTCTTGTTCCATCTAAAACCAAAAATAATCAAATTAACTCAAGCAGACCACAGCTATACTTAATTCAACTGGCTTTTTGTTTTATATTCCCTTCATAAAATCTTTTTTTTCATTTGGAATAATGATACACTGCTTCTATAATTATAAAGCTGAATCTGTAAAGTGTGTTAGGTACTCTGCATAATTTTCAAAATATTGTACATATGTTACCTTTCTTCAGTGGCTTGTAAAAAACGCTTCAGATTAACAAAGGTAAATACATAATAGTTGGCTGATTCAAAATGAAAAGGGATGTTTTTATATTTTTATTAAAGAAATTATAACCAGAAGTTTTATTTTAGAACAGTATACACAGTACACAAGAGGCAACTCAAAACCTCAGCTGGTCATACACTATCATTTCTTCTTCCTAGCTAATGGCCGAGGGTGGCAGTCACTTCCGCATTCATGAAAAGAAAGACATAAGGGGGTGGGGGGAATTTAAGAGTCTAAGGCCTGTAACAAAGTGAATACTCCCCTGAAATTATGAAAGATCATAAAAAAAGTGTAAGACCATTATAAAAATTTAAATAGATCAGTATTTTTTTCTGTGCATGAAACAAACAAAAAAAATAGAAACTATATATATTCTAAACAATGTAAAATTTCAAATCCACTGGTAGAGAATTAAAAAAATAGCCCAACCTAAATGTTATAATGGTAAAGTTTTTTGTTTTTTGTTTTTTAACGGTAAGGATTTAAAAGACTGACAATATGCCCTAATAGGAAGTATGAAAACAAGAGTCCTGGCTGGTGTGGCTCAGTGGATTGAGTACCGACCTGCAAATCAAAGGGTCGCCAGTTTGATTCCCAGTCAGGGCACATGCCTGGGTTGCAGGCAGGGTCCCCAGTTGGGGGTGTGTGAGTGGCAACCGACTGATGTATCTCACACATCAACGATTCTCTCCCTCTCTTTCTGCTTCCCCTCCCCTCTCTCTAAAAATAAATATTTTTAAAGAAAAGTATGAAAAAAGACATAAGCACTATAGTAAAATTCTGGGTGAAAGATTATACCTCATTTAAACACATATCAGAAAACAGCATGTGAATTGTAATTCCACTTATAAAACTTACATATGAGTGGGATATATGAGTACCTGTGAGGTTAACATTTAAAAAGTAACTACACATGTATAATGATTATAGCTGGCTAGTAGAAATCAGACAGTCTTTAATCTCATTATTGTGTTCTATGTTGTCTGAACTTTCTATTTACTCGTGTAAGTACTTTATCAACAGAAAAAGAACAGTATTTTATTTTGAAAAATAAAAGGGACATGTTAGAAGACATGGTTTCTGTTAACAAATAGCAGGTTACCAGATTTTTAAAGTTGATGTGAAGAGTTTAGAACATTATTAGATTCATGATACATTGCGAGCCCCAAATTTTTAAAAATGACACTCTATATTCCTAATAAGCATGGGGTATGTCACGTCCTATGACACAATCTTTTCCTTTTAAATGACAAGCTTTTTAAAAAAAAAAATCTTTATTTTGGAAACAAAATAATTTAGGATGGCAGTGAGAGAGGAAACTCCAACCACAAAAGCACACTGTAGGAAGAGGTTTCTAGCAAAATTTCACTGAAAGACATTCATTTAACTTAAGTAATATTCGCAAAAATAAAGGAATAAAACATCTAGAAGATGGTTAGAATAATTAAACTTATAAATAAACCAACTGCATAATAAAACTACTAATAATCTCCCCCAAATAGCATGATTCATGAAGCATAAAAGTGCATTTCCATTATAAACTAAACTACATCACAGTCAGCTTAAGATGACATGAGACCAATGTCACTCCAATAAACTTAATAAAAAAAATTTTAATGACCTGATCTTTTTTTTGATCTTGTATTTACTTTTTTAAAAATTTTTGTTATTCAATTACAGTTGTATGCCTTTTCTCCCCATCCCTCCACCCCACCCCAGCTGAACCCACCTCCCTCCCCCACCTCCACCCTCCCCCTTGATTTTGTCCATGTGTCCTTTTTATAGTAGTTCCTGTAATCCCCTCTTCCCACTGTCCCCACCCCACTCCCCCCTGGCTATTGTTAGATTGTTCTTAACTTCAATGTCTCTGGTTATATTTTATTTGCTTTTTTTCTTCTATTGATTATGTTCCAGTTAAAGGTGAGATCATATGGTATTTGTCCCTCACCGCCTGGCTTATTTCACTTAGCATAATGCTCTCCAGTTCCATCCATGCTGTTGCAAAGGGTATAAGCTCCTTATTTCTCTCTGCTGCGTAGAATTCCATTGTGTAAATATACCATAGTTTTTGGATCCACTCATTTGCTGATGGGCACTTAGGTTGCTTCCAGTACTTATGACCTGATAATCTTAAAAGAATACTGTTATGTATGTGATAGTAACTCACCCTCTGAAGCTCTGCATCTGGATCTGGATGCCCTTCTGCCAGAAGTCGCTGCCTTATTTCCTCTAGCTCTTCCTTCTCTCTTTTCCTATCCCGTTCATCTGCTTCCATTTCCTTTTCCCTGTCACGCAACCTTTTCTGAAGAGCACTTCCTCTGCAAAAGAAAATCGTAATAGGCCATCTTCAATACTCAGACCATCAGCAACTGTATATGAGGTCTCCAAAAGCACTTTCTTTCAATACTAAAAGCTGCACGCTAACAGACTAAAGATTCTTATCTGCAGAACACCCAAGACATCGTGATCTCTACGCATTACTGTGTAATAAATGAACACTGTATTATCATTTAACACCATGCCTCATTAAGTCATTCTAAAAAACTACCTAAAACAGACAAGTAACTTCCAGAAAGAATGAAAGCTCTCATTCTGTGCCTATCCCACAGGGAAACCCCAACGAGTAAGTTGTGCTCTTGGATGTCAAGTTGTGAAAAATTAACACAAGAAGTTGTGACACTAAGAATAACTGTATCTTGAAGTAAATTCTTTCCCTTGTGGGAAAAAAGTCCTAGAAAGTAGTGCAGAATCAATAGAAAATAGAGGTTCTCTCTAACTAGCAGTTTATATCTCAGAATGCTGAATTATGTACTGCTATTTCATGATTCAGTAAGTTTACATTTTTTGGATCTTCTACAAAATCAAATCTTTGACATTTTTTCAGTAAGTTGCTAATTCTGATGCTTCCATTGTTTGGCTCTAGTGTATAAAACTTAATTATATATTAAATGCCTTTACTACATGCCTGGATCATGCAAGGTATATATGAGGTTTTTTTATTTTGAAAAGACTTTATTTATTCATTTTTAGACACAGGGGAAGAGGAGGAGGAGGAGGAGGAGAGGGAGAGAAACATCAATGTGTGGTTACCTCTCATGTACCCCCTACTGGTGACC
This sequence comes from Desmodus rotundus, assembly GCF_022682495.2. Classification (NCBI taxonomy): domain Eukaryota; kingdom Metazoa; phylum Chordata; class Mammalia; order Chiroptera; family Phyllostomidae; genus Desmodus; species Desmodus rotundus. The sequence continues at coordinate 115,095,374 of NC_071393.1, read as the reverse complement.
TGGCAACCCAGGCATGTGCCCTGTCTGGGAATCAAACTGGCGACCCTTTGGTTAGCTGCCCACACTCAATCCATTGAGCTGCACCAGTCAGGGCAGATTTTTTTTAAATTAAAATATTGTCCATATCTTCAGGGAAATTAGTTTGGAGTAGAGGGAGCAGAACAAAGCCAACAATTTTACAGCAGTGACTTAAGTGCCAGAATCATAGTAGTTTAGAAACACCATGGGAACAAAGAGATGAGGGAAGGCAGGTTTCACCAGTGCTCACTTCACAGTAATATCATCAACTGGGTTGGGGAGGGGATATAAGGGTGTCTGGATTGCTTTGTGGCACTGCTGAAATCCTTGAAGACATCAATTTCTAGACCACCTCAGGCAGTTATAAAGGTCAGTAATAACTTGCTATTAAAACTGGACATCTTTAAAATAAATGAAGGAAAATTTATACTACTACTATGGACTTCCCCCACACCAAAAAGATACATAGAATTGTTAATCCTCTGCCGAGAGCTCTTTCCCCCATTGCCCAACCATCCTCCCCAAAACAGCCTATCAGCTATGGGGGTGATTACAAGATAGAATATGAAGATTCTGGTTTCTTGTTTATTCTGCTGACTGAACTTTTACTCCTTGGTAGACAAGGGAAAATACAGCTAAAAAATGTTGAAAATATGAGTTCATAAAACAAGGATTCTTTACCTGTAATATTTGGGATCATCTCTATCATCATCATAATCTTCTAAGAATTCTTTTAGTCGTTTAGCTTCTTTTGCCTTTGAGGAAATGAAGGACAAAGTGTGCAAAATTAACATAAAAGTCATTTAGGTTATACCCTCCCCCTTTCTTGGGAACAGATTTTTCTTATCCATACCACTTGAACTTTATAATTCTCATATACTTCATTTATTAAATGTGCGTAACAGTATTTTTTTTATCTTATAAGACAAGTCAGATTTAGGACGTGTCTGTAAAATAAAACCACATATAGCATACAATAATAAATTTCCTCTCTGAATACAATCTTCAAAGTACAGTCATTATTTTCTAATTAATGAAACCCGAGCACACCAAGAAACAAAACTGAAAGTTATCTTACTGAATATGTTAACTGAACAAAAAATTTTTTTACACATTTGCAGGTAAATGATGCTACAAGTAGTTTTTTGTGAAATGCAGGATTAAAATTTTAAATCATGTTCATGCATCAACTTAAAGGTAATGCCTGTCTCACTTTGAGTACACAAACCATGAAAATTCATGAACCTCTTACTCCCATTTTTGGAATTTTAAATACAACAAATATTGTATTTAATTGCAATTATATCTAACAATTGCCTATGTATAAATATATAATCTACACCTATATTATATGGATGATAAAATCTACATACAAAGCAGATAACAGCAGGTTTCTGACTACACTAAATTTTTAACATACTTCATCAAGTTCATATATTACCTCTCCTTGAAGACTTCCCCAATCTAATCCTCTATGACCAACTCCACCCCCAGAATCTCTCTGTACTCTCATAATACTATGAATACACCTTCATCATTCCTTAAACACTCTCACACATGCTAGAGCATGTCCCTTATCTCTCTGACAATACTACCCACAGACTATCAGGTAGCCATGACAATATAAATAACTAAATAAAACACAGGGAGGCTGATAAGGTAAACATTAAAACAAACCTAAGTTATGACTCTTGAAGAGCAGAAACTTCCACTTTTTACATCAAAGATTTCTGTTACTTGAACATTTTTTACAATGAGCAAATAAATGCTTTTGTTTTTTAAGTCCCTAAACAAAAAATAATAGGACATTTTTCTCTAGAAACACAGGTTTCAGATTTGCTTGTAGGAAGCAGAATCACTTCAAATCTATTCCACAATGTTGTTGGTGGCACACATTTCTTCAAATAATTATGTCTCTTACTCTATCATTCTCTTCCTTCCTTCCATCATTCTCTAACCTAGGGATGAAAAAGAAATTCTAGAACGAGAGCTACCTTCCAGGGAAATAAGAAGTACTTTAAATAATTCAGTAACGATGGTGGACGTGCGATCCGGGACACCCGTACTATCTATCTAGTTGCTGCATACACCCTTTTGGTTACTTAAAAAAATGCCCTCTATGTCTCATGTTTAAAAGCTATTGGAAGAAGACTCCTAACTTCAGTGAAGTTTTGGGAAGAATAATCTCCAAACTGGAGATAAAGAAACTTTAATGAAATTCTGGCAAAGACAGAACACATGGAACATACTACTAAAGCAAATACTATGATAAAATACACTTTCGTCATTTTAGTAACAACCTAAACCAACTGCTTCACTCTTACATATCAAGCAATGCAAATGTGAAATGTGAAAAACAAGATGTATTTTTTATGATTATCATATAGTTAAAAGAATAAACAGTATTCTAAGGAAGAACTACAATCCATTAATGCTGTATACAGAAGACAACAGTTCTGATTTGTAAAACCAGAGGTCTTCTCATGACACTCCTCCACCCAAATGTACCAACCAATACAGAATATCAAAGCCTCTTAAATTCAAAAATGTTGCAGATTCGTGATCAAAGAATGTTCTATCAACTCTCATTTTATATACTACTCTCTGACAGATTTACTTTAAAAGTATATCAAAATGTAATTTTGTTTACAGATAGCAAAAATATAAAAAATAAGAGGAAAAAAGATTTTGGTGTACTGAAGGTTTCTCAAGGTTACTTAAAATATATGAAAATAGTATTATACTGGGAGCTTGTACACTTTAATTATAAAGTTAATTTTAGTTAACAATATAGATTTAATCTCGTTTATATCTGAAAATCACTGATTTATAACTAGAATATTACCATTTCTCTTCTTCTTTCTTCTTCTCTTTCAGCCTCTTTCTCATATTCCCGAGTTTTCTTCCGTTCTCTGATTTCCCAATTCTTGAGACGCTAAAAATGAAATTTCAGAGTTTTAAAAATGTATACAAAGGGTTAAATTTTTGACTAAGCTACTAAGTACCAAGCTTTACAAATAAAAGCATTTCCTCAATTTACCTCTTGATAAGCAGCTTCTTTCTCTCGGAGTTTTCTCTCAAGTTTCCTTCGTTCATATGCATCTTCTTCATCCTCTTCTCGGTCCCTCTTCTTGTCTTTCTCTCTCTCGCGCTCCCGTTCCCTTTCACGTTCTCTCTCTCTCTCACGTTCTCTTTCTCGTTCCCGTTCTCTCTCTCGCTCTCTTTCCCGCTCCCGTTCCCTTTCACGATCTCTGCTCTTTTCTCTACATAAAAAAAAAGATAAAAATAAATCTGTCAGCCTCCTGTTTTCCTTTAAAAACCAAGGAAAAGAGAACATATGAAATATACAAACTCACAAGGCAGAATTCAGCATTTGATTTCTGTACAATTGTAAAATCCTCTGTATTTGTCAAAGAGACACAGAATATATTTCCAACCCCAAATTCTGAATTCAATGTTAATGCATATTGGTATCTCAGAACACAGACAAAAGACCCTGGGTATAAGAAATAAAAAGGACTAATGAATGTGGTAAAAGATAATCTGTTTCACCAGAGGTCAAGAAATAAAGGTGTTGGAAGGGTGTGGAGAAAAGAGCATTTTGGCATCTTACAGAAATAAAATTAAAATTATATTTAGGAGCAATAAAAAGTTCCCAAATATTTAATGCGGAATGATAAAACTGAATTGCAGTGTATGGTATGGTGCCGTGGATCTAGTTAAATACAAACATATATGTATACATATGAAATAATACAGTATTTATGGATTCATATCTATAGTAGATATATAAAAACACTGATTTTATATAGGTCAAAATCTCAATGATGGTTATTCAAAAGGATACTAATTATTATTCCAGGGGAGGAAGGAAAAGAAGAATTTGAATGCCCACTAAATACTAAGAACAATGAACTTCCAATTTCAGCAACTGGTAAAATGACCTAAAGTGGACCTCCCTTCAGCTACAGTAAGATGGAAAATCTGCAACACAAAAATGCATATTTCACATACAGAGTGGGATGTACGGCTTGCGAGTGGGAACCTCTCTGCACTGTGTGTAATGAAAGATAGATTTAAAAATGAGTGATGTTGAGAAGGGCGAGATTTTTGTTAAGAAGTGCACCCTGTGCCATACTGTGGAAGACAGAGGACAGCACAAGACTAGGGCTTAATCTCCATGGTCTATTTGCCTGAAAGACAGATCAGGCCCCTGGATTTTCTTACAGGGATGCCAACAAGAACAAAGGCATCACCTCGGGAGAGGTTACACTGATGGAGTAGTTGAAGAATAGCAAGAAGTACATTCCTAGAACAAAAATGATCTTCGTTAGCAGTAAGAAGCGTACAGAAGGGCAGATTTAACAGCTTATCTTTAGAAAGCTACTAATGAGTAGTAGTTGGCCACTGAGTTATTGCAAGTGTCTCATAACTTTGTACTGTATTTAAACTGATCTCATACACCAGAATTCAGATCATGATGGCTGACAGAACATTTCTTTTGCTCAGTCCTGATGTAAATAGAAGTGGCTTGTGTTTAAATGAATATGATCAGCTTTTTGAACTGTGATGGTAATTTTGGTTCAGCAAGTGCTATCACTATTCTTCCCTTCTAAAAATGATCGGACTTGGTTCATAATGTTCAACTTTTGACACAGATGGTGAATGTCATCTCAAAACCTATAGGAGATTGGTTTTGTATTTAGATTTATCAACTGGTCATATTAACATGTTTAAATACTGAGGAAATATTGTTGCTTCACTGTTTCTTTGAACAGCAAGACTCGTGTTTCAAATTGTGTTCATTAACGTGTTAAAAGGCAATGGCCGAAGATAAGCTGGCAGCATCCATTTTATCTTTTTTGGTCCTAACTATGCCAACTTAATTAAAATTTCCTGCATCTAATCTGTTGCCTTTTACTTAATTAAATGCATTTTAGTGTGATTTATGTATAATATCAAATAAAGAATATTTAACTCTTCAAATAATATGCCTGAAAACTAGCTTGAAAAAAAAAAAGATGTGCTTTTCTTCCTTCCCTATTCTCCCTTTTCCATTTCTTTTCTTTTTTTACTTCCTCATTCCTATAAAGAATTTGAGAGTCATCAATTGAAATCAATATAATTAAGAAAAAATTCTAAATACAACAAAACAAAACAAAGGTGTAATTAGGAGGAGTCATAAAGAGAGTAAATTTAGAGTCTGGGAGGTGAGTTTCGGGCATCCAGTGGAATATAGGACCAAATAAAAGACACCAGAGGCTGAGCACTGGGGTGCTAGAGCTCATTTCCCAGTATACAGGACCTCGATGAAACACCAGGAAAAAAAAAGACCACTGGCCCAGGAAGACAACAGAGAATCCTGTCTGCCCATAGAACTGGGTGGACAGTGGTGTGTTCTGGGTGTGTGTAAAAACCGGTTTAACACAGAAACTAATTTTAAAGATGAAAATTGTTACTCTCACCAGTGTTTTTTACATGTGCAATACAGCAAGCCAGGCATGCTCTGTGGCTAAGTTCTCTCATCACATATATGTAAAGAGTCCTAAGAGTGCTAACCTGCAGTTTGATTAAAGCTATCAGGAAAACTTCTATGAAGTTTTCTATGAAGCCTTACCTTGATCGACTCCGATCCTTATTGCGATCTGAACTCCGTTCCCGATCGCGGTCACGATCTCTTTCTCGATCCCGGTCTCGATCTCTCTCCTTTGTCCGGTCACGATCCCTATCCCGTTCTCGTTCCCGCTCCCGTTCCTTCTCCTTTTCTCGTTCACGTTCTCTTTCCCTTTCTCGTTCCCGTTCTCGCCTTTCTCGTTCCCTTTCACGCTCCCTCTCTCTTTCTCTCCGTTCTTTCTCAATTTCCTGTCTTTCTTTTTCTTTTTTGCCTTTCTCTTCTTCCAGTTTCTAGAAACCAATAAAAGTACTTTTAGAGTTAACTCTGTAGCTCCCATATTCAGAATTTTCCCGGCGCACTGCCCAATATTGGGGGGGAAGGGGAACAAAAAAACAGCAGCAACAACAAAAAAACCACTGGTACTTTATGATCAAATACTTGTGGTTTTACTTGACAAATTAAACTAAAGTAATCACAAGACTAATTTCGTGCAAAACCATATGCTCTACAGAGACCAGGTATCTCCAATCTTGGATGCTGGGAGATTGTGTCAAGTGTGGCTGGCCACTCAATGATTATATAATAACTAAAATGACCATGAGAAACGTGTTGGTTCATAAAAATTTCTAGTAATACAATCACTTGGCTAAAATGTAATTCTTCCCATTATAAATTTCTGTAAATCACTGGGACTACTGATACTAATTTTAGCCCCAGACTTCCCATTACCTAAAGGTTACTAGTTCAGGTTTTAAAGAGGTGGGAAAAGAGGCCACTGTAACACAACTAATCTACGCTCTGGTGTGCCCACCCTCCAAAAGGCAAGGTGAATTCAGCCAAGATCTGCTTTACTATCTACGTTGAAACATTTACTCCCATCATTACAAGATGGATAGCCCACCAAATGCAAAAGTTTGAAAATCACTCACTTCAAGCAAAAAATGTACATTATTGTAGTAAGTTTCATTTAACTTAACTGTAAAAGCAACATATTTATTCCCCTTATGCCTATAAGACAATAAAAATATACTGACAGTGATAAATCCATCCTTGGAAGGAACAATTGCGTATTAACTTACAGATGCTGTGCTAGGACATGGATCGCCAACACTGGATTAACCTTGCCTACAAGCTATGTTTCTGGGAGGAAGAGCAAGTACATGGTTCACAAACAAACCAAATAACAAAGTAAGACCAAGTTTGTACCCTGACAAGATTACCAGTGTATCACACGGTTTCTACACAATCTCAGAAAAAAAAGAAAATACCCCGAACAGGAAAACAAAACAAAAACAAAACATATTTTTCCCTTTGGTTCCAGGATTAGAGTCACTGAAATAAACTGTAGCAATAAATGTGCATTTTTTTTTCTTTTCTCAGTCATGTAAAGCATTTAAAACAACTTTAAAAAGCAATCTTACCTGTTATACTCTTTTTCTCTTGCTCATGGATCAGAGAACTGAGAGGAGTATGAAAGAAAAGCTAATGCGTGAGAAATCAATATATTCAGCTGCTGTGCCAGTCTTTATCAAAACAGATGTAGGCAAAGCTAAAACTGAATACATTGAAATTACAAAGGGAAGAGAAAAAGAAAATGGTAGAAAGAAGACAGAAACTGTAAGCTACTTAAAGGACCAAATTCTGATTTCTGAAACAGTTCTATAAAATTATAAAAATTTAGATTTTACAATGAGGCTAGACTACACAAAACTTACCTCAGTGTCATACACTTATAAAGAAATTTATTTCTGAGATAAATACTTACAGATTATTTTAGCTGTTCCAATAATTTCTTTTGTAGAATTCCTCAATTTTTTAACTCTTGCTTAGTCAATGCACTACTTAATTTCTTAAGTGTATAGTTTCACTTATGTAAATAATAATTTGTTTCAAACTCAATTCAAAGGTTTTGTTCTGAGTAAATGAAAAGGTGAGTGAATCTGGTTCATACTAAATGCATTTCTAAAAGATTATATCTGTAATAAATAGATACAAGCAGACACACACATATATTTTAAGACAAAGACTGAAGAAAGAGGAAATGGAGACTAAACTGATGAGAGAAAGTAATGAAACAATGAAGAGAGAAGGATAGAAAAAAATCATAAATCTTACCTTGTTCTCTCTTCAGACTCGTCCGTGCTGTAAATGGACGCCCCCTGCCACGCTGATACCCTGACAGTCTGCGGTTATTTAATAAACTCATACCAAAACATGCAAAGGTTCACTGAGCTCATTTTTTGTTACTCAAGTTTTAAACATTTCCTTTAACCATACCACCCGATAAAATAAACATTTTTTCTTTTTCATTTTGACTTTAATTGTTAAAGCACATTTTGGAAATTCAAAACATTCCTCCCGTAGTGAATTAAGTCTTAGGCAGTCAAATGCCTAACAGCTTCTCAAAACTCTGAAGCAGGTATCTTGAATTAATTAAGAACACAATTTCATCATATTTTTACCGATGACGTGACAGGGTTTAACAAATAACAAAAAGGGGGTAAACCACACACACAACTGTATACTATTTTCAAGCTTACTCGGACACTGAATTTGAATATTAAACCTAACCAAAAGTATTCCTCTAAAGTAACTTCCCAGGGCCTACCCTTTTAAGTCTAAAAATCAATTCGGCAGAACTGCATTTGTGCTTTTAGACATATTTAATTCCTGAAAAAGCACTGTGTGTATCAGCTAGGGCTGGGCCTGGATAAATGTTCGGCGGCATTGATTGTCAACTTGGAATTTTGAAAGCAACGAGAAAAATTAAGATTAAATAAAAGAAAATATAACTAAACACAACATTTCACTGAATTAAAGGTCACTCAGTCTTATGAGGAAGAACCAGTAATATCTCAGCTCTGACATTAAAATATCTTTCATGCAGTGTTTACATTTCACTGTCCATAAGCATCATCTTCAACATCAGCGAACATTCACAGATGCACTGTCGTTGAGAGAAGCTTTCAATAGGCGAAACTCGTGAGTGGGATTTACTATGCACAAATACCCATTTCCAAGCCAGTTACCCCTTTGCATATTTTTCTGAGGGGGCATCCATAAATATAATAAAAAACAGAAGCTCATACTTACATCCTATTCCTTGTTACTTTCCAAGCTGAGTGTTTCATCTTGCATTAGTCACCATATGATCTCTATCATAATGGTGGGGGGTCAATGAATAGATTAGCTTTATGGGCATTTACAGTTCTTCCATGCATCTAAAATTTGGTAAGTCTGGTAACCACTGACCTACTTTTTAAAATCTCCCCCTCTCAACTTAATCTATGCAAATATAAATCTTAAATTTTAACCTCAGCTCTAAAGAAATGGTTTTCCTAAGATTAAGTTAAATAACTGCCCCCAGAAATACACTACAGTGTATGTTATCCTGCCCCCTTGAATCTAGTTTAAATCTGTCCTTGATGTTTATGTTGAAATCTAAAACTAAAATTAGATTTCACTCATATTAAAGTGAGATGACTGCAGAGTAGTAACTAACTGAAAAACTAAGTACAATATGTCATGGTCCACTTTAATATGGTATTGGTCTTCTGTTTTTTTTCTATCTAAGTATCAATTAACCCTATAAAAAGCACTTAAAAGTATATCCTAATGTAAGGTTGATTTTTTTTGTCTGTTTGCTTTGGATTCTGTAAAAAGTCTAGATTGGTATCAAGTGAAAAAACAAGAATACTACCTTGTGTGTATCTCTGAATTTGCTGATCTCTCGGGATATCAGGTCTCTTTTGTCTTCTTCCATTTCTATAGCATTTATATCCTCCTAAAACAGAAAGGGGACAAGAGGGAATGCATAAAGATCAATCTAATAAAAGTAAAGGTTAGATATCTGTACAGGTCTTACAAAAGATAGAAGTAAATAAATTAAAAGAACTAATATAGCAGCAAATCTAACAATCGAAGTTAAATAGGAAAATCATATAAACAAGAATCACAAATCTGGCAATTAGCAGTAAACCCAGTTATTGTAAAAGCCTACAATGTGAACAAACCTTAGTGATGAGTGGATAAGGGATCAGGGGTGCCACTGGAAATCTGCGGAAAATCTGCGGAAAAACCCACAAAGAGTTTTTAAAAACAAACAAACAAAAACCCAAGAATTTACATTACTCTGTAAAATAATGCTCTAAGTTTATAATACAAACAATGCAAAATTTCTGTGACATTTTCTGGATTTCAAATTACTTGAAAATAAAAAATGGATTTCACTCACTCTCTATAACCTCTCCCATTACCTCCTCCTCCTCCTCTAACTCCCTTAAGCAATGGAGTGAGGACTGTCTCATACTAGCGGGGCTTTTTCCTTGATCCAGATTTGGAAACAGTCATACCAAGAAAATGTTCCTGTAATTTCCGCCATAAAGCAGGATTTCTTTGATCCTCTCCTCTAAACCTATATCCAACATCAATGTCTAGTTATTTTCTCCTTTTCTATTAGTGGGGAAGGGAGAACACTCCACAGGCCTCAATTAGCCTGAACCTCACTGCCTCGTCCAATTACTGTTCCCAATTACTAGCATTTCACCAGACAGGTATTTATGACCACATGATGAGGAAGAACAAGCCAAGTAATAAAAATGTATTTGGCCACAAAGAACATTGAAGATGCCCTAATAAGGCAGTAAAATATGAAATAATATGAACCTTGGTATTAAACCCAATATTTCATAGTACTTTTTCTTGGCATAGAGACAATCCATGCATATAACATAATTCTAACATTTTTGAAGAACTCTCTTGTCCTAACTGGTATGACTCAGTGGGCTGAATGTCATCCCTTAAACCGAAAGGTCACCAGTTCCATTCCCAGTCAGGGCACATGCCTAGGTTGCAGGCCAGGGCCCCAGCAGATACTCATACAAGAGGCAACTAGCTGATGTTTCTCTCGCACATCGATATTTCTCTCCCTCTCCCCTCCCTCCCTATCAAAATAAATAAATAAAATCTTAAAAAAAAAACCCATTCCCCACAATTTCTCTAAGTTTATTCAAAAGAAATGGGTATAAAAACCAAACATTTTCTTTCAACCTAGACCCCCTACTGTTGAGTTAGCTTGGTCTGACAAAGAACGGTGATAATAAAACACACTAGGGTGGAGTGCGTCATCTTGTGCTGCTCTTTCCTTGTCCTCCAGTTAGAATTTAAACAGCATTATTGTCCACGGAGGATATGAGACATAGTTTATAAGGAGAGGTGGCTAAACATTTAAAAAATGGGTAAAAATCCTGTGAATGAGACTAGCATCTACTTGGAGCAGAGACAGAATAATAATGAGGAAGAGTAAGGCAAAACATGGCCAGCCCCTTCACAGCCAAACAAAAACAAAAACATTTCACTTTAACCCTTAATATCAGTCCCTACACCTCATCACTCCAGGTTTATTTCGCCTTACTGAATTTGAATCCAAAGCTAATCAGAAGCTTCCATGCCAGTACATTTCAAAGATGGAAAACAGAAATGTTTTGGTCAAAAAATTAAAGTTAATTGGTCAAATTAGGCTTAACAGTATATTATTATAAATGCTAGTCATTGTTTTTCCCTCAGAAATTGAAATGTAATGAAAGCACAAGAGTGACACCATAAAAAGTAAACTGGACAAATGACTGTTGTCAGAAATCAGTAACACATACGTCCTCTTTCTTTTCCTTCTTCTTCTTCCTCGGGTGAGAGTCAGATTCCTGTGAAGGGGCATTGAGCTCGCTGGAGTATTCACGTATCAGAACTTCAATGGCCCCTTTGATCATCTGATCTCTTCTCTTTGTTTCTTCATCTAAGGCTTCTTCATCATCATTAGTGACGGTTTCTGGTCTGGCATTCTTTAAAAAACAAAACAAACAAACAAAAAAAAAAACAAGGCGAATTCAGGAGTGGGGGATGGGGGAGGGGAAGAAATCAACCAAAAAAGTGAAAATCATTCATGTACTAAATAAGAGTTAGTACACAAAATAAATAAAATGTCTTCTCTAAAACATTCCTGTTAAATGCAGATTTGGTTTTGCTCTTAACTTTATAAAACCAAACTTTTATTTTAGTGTTTCTTCCTTAGATGCTGGTACTTAAATCACTTCCTTCCCTTGATAGCTAATATTCTGATCCTTAACCAGCTCCGGAAATATTAAATCACAGGACTAGCATACTGCACAAAACATCTGCTACGCTTTCCCACTCGTTCAGGCTGTCTTGCTCAATAGTTGCACAAACTAAGAATGTTTCCTAAACAATTCAACAGTTGAAAATTTAATTATGTGAAAAAAGCAAAGTATAATGTTATGTACATGCTAGTTCTACTGAAAATAAAAGCATGCGTAGTTGAAGTGAACCAAAAAACACTAGACAATTTTATACAATAAAATGCAAACATCAGATGGGTCAGGAGCTGAAACAATGGCTTCTTTTTTCATAATTTCTATAATGTGGGAATATCACTTATAAAAATCACATACACTAAGTAAGAATCAACCAATTATTGCACAAATCCTTCTCCCCCATGACTTGCACATGTAACATAATAAAAACCCCAAATTTGCCCTGACTGGTGTGGCTCAGTGGGTTGAGCGCAGGCCCGCAAACCAAAGGGTGGCCAATTCGAGTCCCAGTCAGGGCACATGCCTGGGTTGCAAGCCAGGTCCCCAGGAGGGGGCGCTTGGGAGGCAGCCACACGTTGATGTTTTTCTCCCTCTCTTTCTCCCTCCCTTCCCCTCTAAAGATAAATTTTTTAAATCCTTTTTAAAAACACACACACAAAATTCACGTTGTAATGTTTCTCACAATTAAGCAACTGACTGTAAGACTTCATTAACTTTAAAAAGAAATCTAGATTGTTACTTGTGTCAATATGGAAAAAAATTACTGGCTTCTAATGCACTTCTGTTCTTCTTGTTTCTAAGTTTTATTTCAAGTCCCCTGATTAAGGAATTAATTCAGTTCAAACCACAAAATTTAGAGAATGACCTCAGGACACTGGATAGTTTCCAGTCCGTTACTTTCAATTCCTCTCAAGTCCACACGTATACGGTTTTAAATTATGAAAGTTTTTGTATACGTACAAAAACTTTTCTAATTTAAAACCATATACACATGCATCCCCCAAAGTACGGATCAATTTACTTGGTAAACACATACTGTGGCACATTTTCAGATACACAAACACAAACCATGCCCTTCTGCACAAATGCTGGCTCCCGGTCACAATGCATACAGCTCTACTCAAGGTTGAGTTTAACTAATTGTCAATGTAAGAAAAACAAAAATAACCTTGTGGCTCCTTAATGTAACCTAACAGGTATTTCTTAACCACCAGCATTCTGAGAGCTATCTCTAATGAATACTTACTCAACAAGCATTTACTTCTTAAATGAATTTACTCAACAAATTAAGAGCCTATTGTGTGCAAGATACTATGCTAAATGGCAAACAATTCAAAATTCAAAATCATCTTGCCCTTAAGCATTTAACAATAAAGAATAAGAGAAAGTTATGATACAAATAACTTCAATATAAGTTGTGCAATATTATAAAACTAACCACTACAAGAGTTTCTTTCTCAAACCTGCCTCTTCAACCAATTTTCTTGTTGCCAACCTTTTCTACCTGGCATCTTAAATAAAGAAAAGCTGCTTTACGCAAGGGCTGTAATTAAACAGTTAAAATTATTTTTCAAAAATATTGTAACTATAATTCTAACGACGTGTTCCTTTCTTACTTTAGATCAATAATCTATCACAAGTAAGGTCTTTATGCAGCTTTCACTAAAATCCCATCAGTGAGACTCTGCTCCTCCACACAGGTTTGAAATTAAAGACTGTACCCTCCAGGAAACTTGTCACTGAAACCAAAGGTTCTGAAACACACATGGCTATTTCACCCAACTCTCAACTGCTGAGACCTAAATACTTTATTATGAAAATGTACTTTATGAAACAGCATCCAAGACTGTCTTTAGCTTTCCCCTACATTCTAAATTCCTTTCCATGGCCCTGGCTGGTGTGGTTAATTGGACTAAGCACCAGCCTGCGAACCAAAAGGTCACCGGTCCAATTGCCAGTCAGGGTACATGCCTGGGTTGCGACTCAAGTTGTACTTCCAGCAGGGGGTGCTCGAGAGGCAACCACACACTGATGTTTCCCTCTCTCCTTCCCTTCCCCTCTCTCTAAAAGTAAATAAACTAAATAAATAAATAAATTCCTTTCCATGAACCCTCTACGTCTCCACATTCTTCTAAGCATAAGGACAGATGTGGGTTATAAATCCAACGGCTCACTTATTTAAAAATACCCATTGTCCCTGAATTCCTTACCACCACCATCAGGAAAGCTAATCAGCCCAAATCTCTTAACTAATTGTAAATGTAAAAAAACAAAAACCACCAGCTATATCATGGAAAGTAAAGTTACTTTTGGTTTCAACTGGCTCTACCTCTGGGTCCTCAACCATAAACAATTTCCTGATTTCCAGTTTCTTCTTCCACTTCAGAAACAAAAAGTGCATTCCATTAATACTCAGCAGCAAAAGTTGAAGGGTTTAGCAGTACAACAGAATCACAGAAATCCATTAAGTATCTGAGATATTTATGTGGCCCACTTAATCTGGCTCTTTTGAGAGGAAAATGTAAAAGCTTCAATAGTAAAGGTACTAGTTGTAAAGCTGGAAAACAGCTCTTCTAGGCTCCTTTGGCATTCAAAACAAGAACTTCTTTGGGAACTTAAGCAAATGCAGAGCTCTTTCTTTTGATGAAAAGTAGATTCGGCCAGACTAATCTGCGGGTGAAGATGTGAAGATATTCCTACCTACAGCATCTACTGCCAACTAAAATGTAATGTAAGTGGCTCCTTCCAGAGATTATCTGTGCTTTCAACACTGGTAAGAATTCGTTCTTGAATGTGTGGTTAACAACCACCACCTGTGACAATCAAGCAGCTAGCTCTCCCTCCATTGCTGAACAGCCAGAAGGCAACAGGAGGTGGACTAGAGCAGCATGGCTACCATAAATTAACTATTTTTACTAAAGGTCAAAACGCTGCTTCCACAAATTCTGAAAAATCTCAATGAAAACTTCCAATCAAGGTAATAGACAAGACACATAATTCCTCTTGGGTCAGAAAAAAATCTCTCTCTCTTTAGACAAGTTCATGTTTCTTTTTTGGTCAAAGAGAACTCTGTAACTATGTTTTCTCTTCTGCTTAAAATCAAAAAAATGCCTGAATAAAAAGTAACATACAAATTTCTTAACATCTCATTTTCGTATCATCCATCTTAAGCCACTACTCTCTAAATTTCTTCAACAAATCAACAATAAAGGAGAAAAAACAGGTAACCTTTCATATTTTATCCTGAAAAATCATGACAAATTTGCACTCTATACTTCACAATATAGTTATACTTGCCTAAGTTACTTTTTAAAATTTATCTGATAGTCACTTGACTTTTTGAAAATCAAAATTGTTGAGGAAAATGGATGCTCCAGAAAATAATGCCACGTTTGTCTTGTGACTTCATGCACCTGGGCCTCATGCCAACTGTACCCAGGAGTAATGTCTGTTAATTTTTATTTCATTTTATCTGAAATAATTGTTTCTTTCGGAGGTGGCTTCAATTCCATTCTTGAAGATAGATACAAATGTATTTAAATTGTGGTTCCACTTGCTACAGTCACAAAATTGTGCATCTCCTTATTCATATAAATACATAGTGAAGGGCTTTACTTCATATTCAGAGCACATTATCTGCAAACACTACAAATTAAACCACTTCACAAGCCTATGAGTAAACACAGCAAAACAATGAATCCCCGTGGAAATAAGTAAGAAATCAATTATCACAGCAAGGAAAATCTGAAAACTCTTGTGGCATACAGTTTGTTTTTGTTTGTTTTTTTAAAGATTTTAGTCATGTGACAGGTAATACTGCTGATCTGAAATACAATTTACATTCCAGAGAAATTATATTTTATTACTGCCTTATAAAGCTAGGTAAGGATAGTAAATTATCAGGACAGAAATAGAAATAGAACTACAACTGTTATTCAATAAACAACGCATTCTGTTCTTGCTATGAGAAGACTTTTTCCTAGGTTCTGTGGAAGTACAAGATACAGCGACACACACTGTGAACTTCTTGTCCTACCTCGTAATCAGAAAATGGGGGGAAGGATACGGGAATGGAAAGGGAATATAGGGTTGTGAGGAACAGAGATACAAACATTATATACTACAAAGTGGACTGCCATTAACAGCAGCAAATACCTACTTGATATAAGAAGAGAGAATTTGGCCTGGCTGGTGTGGCTCAGTGGACTGAAGGCCAGCCTGTGACCCAAAGGGTTGCCAGTTCGATCCCCAGTTGGGGCACATGCCTGGGTTGCAGGCCAGGTCCCTAGTAGGGGGGTGAGTGAGAGGCAACCACACATTTATGTTTCTCTCCCTCCCTTGCCCTCTCTATAAAGAAATAAATAAAATCTATTTTAAAAAGAAGAATTTAATTCTGCCTGAGAGGAATCAAGGGGTAGGACTGATGAAGGCTATACGAGTCAAATAACATTTTAACTATACTAACTATACGAACAGAATTTCCACAGGGAACACGGATGGGCAACAGGGACACGAGATGTCAGCAGAACACAAACCAAGTTTGTGTGGATACACGACCGAACGGAGGGTGGTTGACGGGGACGCTAGAAAGGCGGACTGAAGCAGGCCATGGGTGCTGTGGTAAGAAAACAGACTTTAAACTTGAAGAAACTCAAAACCATTAAGGATGGGAGAGCAGGGGATTGGCATAACCATAGTTCCTTTTTTGAAATATAGGCAATACTGTAACAGTCCGATGAGACAAAACTAAATGGTTAAAAATCCAAGGAAAGATAGGAAAAAAGCTATTTACAAAACAATACTTAGAATTCAATTGTTTATGGAAGAACAAACACATCTACTCCTATCAAAACTACATTCATCCATACAGAAAACTGTCCAGAAGAATATGCAACAAGAATGTCTGCAGTGGTTATTACTAATGGTGATGGGATTATGAGTGATACGTAATTTCTCTTTCATAGCTTTTTCTATGAGTTTTTTACAAAGTACAATGTTTTTGTAAAGAAGGGAGGGGTGGAACCTAAAAACCTATCCTATTTTGAATGATAATAAAACTTGAGAGCAAAGACTTTCGTTTTTGTAGAGACAGAAAAATAATAAATCTATTTGGGATCTGTTCAGCTTGAGGTGCCAAAAGGAACTAGAAAGGGATTAACGAATAAATATAAACTCAGATTTTGGCTATTTTTTGCTTTGTTGAGAAGGAGTAATAATGCATACATTACATCACAACATATAAAAACTCCTTTACTTCAGCTTTGCTTTATATAGCCACCAATCTGAAGAAAATAATATTGATACTTATTTTAAATATTTTAGAACCTGTGTACTTCTAAAAGAGAGGGCAACTAATAAAAATTGTGTAGATTGAAATATATTTTGTACTTACTTACAAAGCTGCCTTAATGAATTAGCTCTGTTTGGAATAGTCTGTACCAATGTTTTCTCTGGCAAGTTAACCTTGTCCAGCCTCCCTTACTACCTTCATCCCAACCTGGAACAAGCAAACCAACAGTCATCCACCCACAGTGGGTAGATAAAAGACTTAAAATAACTATAAACTCTAAAAACACCCTTCTGCATGTTAGTCACAAGCACGATGATCTTGTAAAGCCCCACATTAGATTCATTTATAATAAGTGTTTACACGAAAAGAGCACATTTGGCCTAGAAAAGATAACACTATGGAAAACATACCCCATTAGAAGCTTTCTTCTTTGCTTTCCATTCATCTAGTTGTGCCTTTGTCTTTGCATCAACTTTAACAAGCAGCTTCTTCTCTCCAATCTGCAGGTCATGCAATAACCTGAGTGCCCGGAGGGTAGATTCAGGCTCCTTATACTCACAGAATCCAAAGGCTGGCAGTAAATGTAAAGAATTAGTAAAATGTCAATATAATTATGAAAGATGAAAAAAATTTATGGAGAATTAAACTCAGTAGAGACCAAGGATTGTAATACTATACAAGGATTATTCATGTTATCACTCCTCCCTTTCCTTCAATTACCTTTGAAAGGGGTTTCATTTTTACACCCTCAACCAAAAGGAAGAAGACAAAGACGGGAAAGGAAAAAATTCTAATCAGGCAAACTGCTACACATTAGAAGTGCTGCTAAAAAAGTTAGCAAAATCAACAAATTTCGTGATTGAGACTGTTAATTACTTCACAAATTCATTCCATCCAGACTTCCTAACAGCTACAAATAAGTGAGAACAGGCTGCTTCACCATAAATAAAGCACTTTTCTGAGAAGCTAAACTATAAAAGTAATAATCTCTTATCCTAGTTACTCATCTAATTTTTCTACATGTTTAATGTTTTATTTTAATAACTAGGCTAGTCTCACTATTATTACTATGCCTTTAAGTCAGAGATAGTAAAACAAAATTAAGAAGTAACCTAAACACTGAAAGTTAAACAAATAAATCCAAATATGTACACAGTTAATGACACAGCCACACAGAGAAAAACTATTCTAAGTGAATTTAAAACTAAACATTTGACCATACATTTTTAGTGTGACATAACCTAAGGACAAAAAGATCTGTCAATAAAAAAGAAAATTTCAATAATCATATTTTTGATGGTAGCATTGGTATGATTAGCCTGAAATTACTGTGTGTGAAATGTGAGGTAAAGCAAGCCAGTAATTATTCAATAGTCTATCATCCCAGGTGTCCTTGAAACTCAGGATTCTCGGTGTGGGAGAAAGGAAATACGGACATAGGACAGAAAAGGATAAAAAAAACCTTTTAGTCTGAAATTCAAATTAATGTGCGCTGGAAAGACGTAAAAGCAAAGACCAAACCACTCTTACAGCGAGTACACTTAATTCCTAGACTGTGATGTTGAAAGCAGCTTCCCATTAAAAGGAACCAGAGCTCCTTAGAGAAATGGCTAATCTCAAATCCAAGGCAGAAAATCTACTAGAGTGAGCTCAGAATATCTTGTCGTTCCAGATAACAAAGAAGCTATCAAAGGCAGGCTTGTATCAAAACCAATGGAAATCCAAAACTGCAGAGGCAACTAACTGATCACAGCTTAAGCTTCACCCACAATAACCATGGCAATTAATCCATATTAAGTAAAATAGTAACAAGTTGACTATGCTTCAATCTGTAGGTTCAAAATAGTTCTTTAAAAGAAAAGTCACTGCTAGAGGATGCTGAAGACAGCTTTTACAAAATGAACCAAACATTCATCCTGGTTTTCAATATAAATTATACCCTTAAAGTAACCAAAGAGTAGATGAAGGGGAAAATTTATCCTTATAGAAGTATTCTACTAATAAGTGAAGAATATTTGTTCTTCAAATGCAGGAATGATAGAATTCTTCAAAACAGACTATTATATTTTGCAAACCCCAATCAATGAATCCACTTAAGCATTGACAATCAACAGCTGCTACCATAAAAAAGAAAAAAGATACCCTCACATGTCTCTTTATGGAAGATTACTTTTAGAGAATTCTTACAAATAAAAGCACCAAAAAGATAACACAAACTCAAGTCTGATCAAGTCTCAAGATACAACCACTAACCAAATGGGTGGAGTACAGGTTGACCACAATTGCCTAAGAGTTGATGATAAATGCTAAAACCAGATGATGAATACATGGGAGTTGATGTTACTATTCTGATGTGTTATATATATGAATTTTTCCATAATAAAAGGTGTTTAAAGAAAGCCTATCAAGCAGGTGTTTCTATCAACAAGCATGAAAAGAACAATATGCTTTCAAGACTACCAACCACTAACCAGTTTACATACAATACAGAGGATAAAGATGCATGGCACAGTATTCTACTGGAGCTGCAACCAGCAAATCCACACTAAAGAAACACTAGTGGGTAAATGACTCAGTTTCTTCAACAAATACTTCAAGGGAAAAGAGAGAGCTAAAATATTAAGAGACTTTAAAATATGTCATCCAACTGTAATGTGTATCCCTTATTACACAGTTCTCAAATTAAACTATTAAAAAACTTTGAGGGAAATGAGCATCTGAACATTGACTGGGTATTGACTCAACGTTGGGTCTCTCAATATTGACTTAATGATATGAAGAAAAAGTTAAAAAAAAAAAGAAAGGAGAAAAACCTGGGGCACTGGGGGGAAATAAAACCAGTTAATTCTTTTAGGCCTTATAATAGTATTTTAATGTTTTTTAAAAAGCCCTTATCTTTTAGAGACATGTACTAAAATATTTACAAACAAAATAATCTAATGCATAAGTCTGCTTAAAAATAATGTAAGGAGGAAATGGGTGGAGTACAGGTTGAACACAATTGCCTAAGAGTTGATGATAAATGCTAAAACCAGATGATGAATACATGGGAGTTGATGTTACTATTCTGATGTGTTACATATATGAATTTTTCCATAATAAAAGGTGTTTAAAGAAAGCCTATCAAGCAGGTGTTTCTATCAACAAGCATGAAAAGAACAATATGCTTTCAACACTACCAAGCCAGGCCATCTCATCGCCTTTTTCCTACTTTCTTGGTAAGTCCTAATTGTCCGTCTTCATCGATCACTCCTCCTCTGAGACAAAAAGAGCTTTATAATCTTAGAAGAAACCAGCTGGTCTACATAATTTTTTTTCTCTCCTACCTCCTTCCTGTTATACTTTTCCACTTTCTAATCTTAAAGCTCAGCAACATCTTCTCAATTGCCTTTAATCCTATTCCGATAAGAAAACAAAAAATGCTAATAGAATACTCCCATGATTAAGGACAATGCAAATAAAACATGCTGAAAGTGATTTATGCACACAGGTTAAAATGATCTCAATAAATAAGGAAAAATGTACCTACCTTGAAGTTTTCCAGATGCACCTTGTACTCTCTTCCAGCTTAAAACCAAGCCACATTTCTTAAAAAGGAAAAAAAAATGTTGTCACAACTTAACAAAATAAACGAACTTATATAATGCAAATAAAAGCACAATTATATTTGCACTAGGAAAATAACTAAACAAAAAGAAAAAAGACCATATTAGCAACTGAGTTTCTTAAAATCCAACTCCCACAAATCTATTACATGAAAGAAATATATATAATGTCAAAGCTGAATATGGATGAATTTTTCACATCTCCCTTCAAAGAAACCACTAAAATGAAAATCAAAGAATATATAAGGTACAAAACCTCAAGGTCTAATATAGCACGAGGAAACAGCAGCAAAAGTCAACAAAATTTTGAAAAACCAGAATGAATGGATAGTAACTCATTGAACAGAACAAAGAAATCTATAGATATAGTGGGTAACAGGAAAACAAAGTAAACGTATTAAGGAAATGCTTGAACTCAGTCCTTCATCCGACACATACAGGCAGCCAATCATATTCACTCACTGGGCATGAAACTGGAAGTTTTCTAGAGAAACCCACCAGCCTTAAAGAAAAGACCTCCACAGCCCTGGCCAGGTCCTCAGGTGTTTAGAGCATTGTCCCAATATGCCAAAGTTGTGGGCTCAGTCCCCAGTCAGGGCACATACAAGAATCAACCAGTTAATGCTTAAGTAAATAGAACAACAAATCAATGTTTCCCTTGCTCTCTCCCTCAAACCAATAAATAAAACATATTAAAAAAAGAAAGAAAAAAGACATCCACATACTAATATTTAAAACCACTGGCTGTTGGCTAGATTACCATGTAAGGATGCCCAGCATTTTACAAATGCAGCTTATACAAAAGCCCTTTAATCCCTTACTCTTAAATATGAACAGACAATCAAAGATCACCAGACACTTAAGAAAAGTCTTAAAAGTGAAAGAACAATGGAAGGAAGGAAGAAAAGAAGGGAGGGAGGGAGGGAGGGAGGGAGGGAGGGAGGGAGGGAGGGAGGGAAAGGAAAGGAAGAAAAAAGAAAAGAAGAGATAAATTTAGAAATCCAAAGAAAACCTAAAAATGAAACACTAGGCTGCACATATAAATCAGGAACAGGTTTTTAAAAGGGATGTCTCAAACTGAAAAAAATACACGTGTGTCCACAAAAAACCTCTACACACATATACCATTATTCACAATCAAAACGTAGAAACAACCCAACTGTAAATCAACTGATGAATGAATAAACAAAACGTGGTATAGCAGCTACATGTAACATTATCAGACCACAAAAGAGACTGAAATACAAATACGAACTATAATATAGATGTGCCTTGAAAACATTATGCTAACTGAAAGAGAACAAAAAGGCCACATATTTATGATTCTGTTATATAAAATGCCCAGAATAGGCAAATCCCCAGAGACAGAAAGTAGAATAGTGGTTTTAGGGACTGGGGTGAGGAGAGAATGGGAGATGACTGTTAATGGTTACACGGTTTCTACTTCAGGTGATGAAAACGCTCTGGAGCCCTGGCTGGTGTGCTCAGAGGGATTCATCCGGAAAACCAAAAGGTCGAGGTCCAATGCCCAGCGAGAACATACACCTAGGTTGTGAATCAGGTCCCTAGTTGGGATGTGCATGGATGTTTCTCTCCCTCTCTTTTCTCCCCCTCTTTCCCTCTCTCTCAAAAATAAAATCTTTCAAAAAGAGAAAAAAAGCCATGGCTGGTGTGGCTCAGTGGATCGAGCGCTGGCCTGAGAATCAAAGGGTCGCTAGTTCAGTTCCCATTCAGGGCACATGCCTGGGTTGTGGGCCAGGTTTGAGGGGAGCAGGGGAGGCAACCACACACTGATGTTTCTCTTACTCTCTTTCTACCTTCCTTCCCCTCTCTAGAAATAAAATCTTTTTAAAAAATGCTATTTAGTGTTGGTGGTGTTTGTACCTTTTCTGAATATACTAAAAACCACCGAATTATACATTATAAGGGTAAACTTTATGGTATATAAATTATGTGTCAATGAAGATATTTTTTTAAATGTCTTCCCAATGTTCCACCTTGGAAAAAATTGGCATTATCTTATAAAGCTGAAGATAAGCATGCCCTACACCTCAGAAACTCCACTTCTAAGAGAATATATAATAAAATATTTTAGGTTCACCTATGAGGACATATTACCAGTAATATAGCAAAACATAAACAAAATGGAAACAATCCATGTGACCATCAGCAGAAAACTGACAATTCATGGTACGTTTCTACAATGCAATACATAGCAGTGAGTAGAGCTACACGTTAGGTGGAAAAGCAAACTGTGAAGAAATACTGATTTAAAACTTGTGAATTACAAATTTTAACCAACCTATAAATATGTAATTAAAGTAAAAATATACAGAGATTATTTATAAACTCTAAATTTAGGACAGTGCATTATCTCTGGCAATTACCTTGAGAAAGAAAGAAATGGGAATTGGGGCTTTGGATTGTAATGTTTTATTTGGGGAGAAAAATCTGAAGCTAGTATCACAAAATACTGAGATTTGACAAAGCTCAGTTTTGTGGGTGTTTTATTTTCTAATCATTTTTTAAAAGGTATTATTTATTTTTAAGGAGAACGGAAGGGAAGGAGAAAGAGAGTGAGAGAAACATCAGTGTGTGGTTGCCTCCCACATGCCCCTACTGGGGACCTGGCCCACAACCCAGGCATGTGCCCTGACTGGGAATAGAACCAGCAACCCTTTGTTTTGCAGCTGCACTCAATCCACTGAGCTACACCAGCCAGGGCTATTTGCTAATCATTTTTTGATGCAAGGATCATAAAATTTACAAAACAAATGGCAATAATGTACATTACTTATAAAATGAAAAAGGAAAAGCTTTAAAACTAACTTCTCCAAGAAAAGGGGAGATTATGGAAAAAGTATGGGGACTGTTTTCATTATAAAATCATTCAGTATTATCTCACTTAATAATGTGCATGTATCACCAGGACAAAATTTTTAAAACTAAGACGAAAAAGAAAATCAATGACTTCACCAAGTTGTTTTATTCTGAGCATAAAACAACTTTTTATGCTCAGAATAAAAAATTTTTAAAAGTCAATAAAGGTTGCTGAGAAAAAGAACTCAATCTTCAAATATAAACCCAGAGATTACGTATTAATTACGTACAAAGGGAGAAAACGTACCCTCCCAATGCAAAGATCTGACCACCTTAACTAAGCAGTAACTAAATATCATCAAAAATAGAACCAAGAGACATTGTGTGCCTTTTGCTGTGCGCGAAGGAGAATAATACGTTAGCCATGAAGTGTTCTTGCAAAGAGTGCTTACTCTGAATGTAACTATAAGCAAACAATCAGTCAAATTCAAATTGAGAGAGATGTTCTGTAAGAAAATGGACTCTTCAAAAACATTAGTGTCACAAAAAATAAGACAAAAAACAAAACGAGTAAACCAAAAAAAAAGGGGAGCAGGGAACTGTTCTTTATTAAACAAGCTGTCTAAAGAGGCAGGATAATCAAATGCAATGTATAAGCCTTGACTGGATCACAGAACAAAAACAAAACCAGCTACTTTGGAAATTATTGAGAAAATTCAATTAAAAACTGAAAAAGAATATGTGTATTAGTTAACAATACTGTATCAACCTTAAATTTCTTAAGTGTAATATGACTTTGTGATCATGTAGGAGAATGTCTTTGGCCTTAGGAGACACAAGGAGTATTCAGAGGTGAAATGTCATGTCACAACTTACTCTCAAATTACTCAAAAAAAGCATGTAGTTTGTTTATAGAGAGAGTAAATGTGGCAAAACACGTTAAAAGGGTGCTCACTGTACTATTTGTTCAACTTTTTTTGGTAGACTGAAAAATTTCAAAATAAAAAGGAGAAAATACTTATTCAGAGTCCTCTTTCTACTTTTTCCTACGTTTAACAACAACAATTAACTACAATTAACAACAACAAAAAAAACCTTTTTGAATGAAAAATAAACAGTTTGACTCACAGCAAGGAGCTGTCTTATGAGCATGTCTGAAGCTTTCTCAGAAATGTTGCCAACAAAAACTGTCGTAGTAGGACCACAGTTTTCATCATTTTCTTTTGCTTTTAAGCCTGGATGATCCTTTCTGGCTCCCAAATGCTTTCCAACCATGGACACTGTGGGTACTAAGACCTAGAGGGAAGAAAGGCAATAAAATTTGATCTGGCAATTAAACTTCCTATCATGTTTAATATAACATTAGGCTAAAAACATCAATGAAAATTAGTAAAAACAGGGTGGGGCAACAGCAGGTTCACAGTTGTTCACATGAACAATGATACCATAACTAGTAAATAATAATACAAGAATAAACTGTTTCTCATACAACTGTAAACCTACTTTTCCTCTGCCCTGTATATAGCACTTTATTATTAAAGGGTCTGCATACTTAATCTAAAGCTCCTAAAGCACACAGCATTTTTCATTAATGCAAACATTTATGGCAAGTAAAGTCCTACTGTTGGATTACCTTTCTTTTAAAAACTTGGAAAAGCAAAAATAACTTCGATAGAAACTTTAAGAGAATTTTTTATTAAGACATCATAAATGACTTAAAATTATCAAATATATCCAGAAGTTTCTTCACAACTGTACTGTGTACTAGTGTAACAGCAAATTTCAATTATCCCTGCTAATCCTGTTGCAGAATATTCAAATACTCCCATAGCACTCCCTCACACTTAAAATTTACCCTTTATAACTAACTTTCAGCTTCCCAGAGGAAGGATTAGTCTTACTCATCGTTTTATATGGAATTGAATTTAGCAAAACACCCACAACAGGCACTGAATAAACCGTGGTGAACTGGGGAAGCTGCTTCAAACCCCAAATGCCGTTTTCCTAGGATGAGATGCAAGAGACTAAGCGTACCTGTCATATGGAAGTTTTCCAAAATGACCAAACATTGAGTGTCTAATGCAAGAAAAGCTGGACTCCCTCCCCGCCTGGGTCTACAGAACCGTTATCTTCATAGTGGCCTGCCTCACAGCAGATTATTTGTCCCCTTACTTCCCATCTTCCTTCTGATGTGAACAACACCATCCCCTCCCTCTTCAAAAGCCACAGGTATAAAAACAGTTGAAGATAATGAGATCTACCCTCTCTCATAGTGGAATTCCAAATGAAGCCTAATATTCTACCAATGAACTAACAGAAATACCTTGTTAAATAACAGTTGAGAGTTATTATTTATTCATGTATTGTAGTATATTAACATTCTTACCTAAGAGCCTTCAGTGTACAGAAGCTTTGATGAATGTGCGTAATTATTCAAGACCTAAGACTAAATAATGAAACACTTCCCCAGAAGAAAGGCTTCAGTAAAACTATGGTATAATACTAAAAGACAGATAAAAAATAGCTTGCGAAGGGCTAAAAATTAGGTAGGTGGGAGGAAAGAATAGAAATATATTCAACACAAATTTCATTTCAAAATTTATTATTTCTGCTGGGATCATTCTTACATTTTTTTTTTTAAATAAAAAAGATCAGATATGTCATATCATTATCTCTCAAAACCAAGACAAAAGATGAGGAAATAATTTAAAAAGCCAATGTCCTAAATCTGAACTAGTAAATAAATGAGTCTAGAAAATAAGAGAGAAACCATAAAACTATTTATTTAGAGAGTATACTTTAGGGACAACTGCATACATGCACAGCTGAGTGAAAATGGTACTTAATCAAGTACGAGAATGATAGAAACAGATGCTCACACCCTTCCTAGTGTTCTTTTAAACATTTAAAATAATTTAAGGTTATCAAGTTTTTTAGCTGTAAGAGCACTATCACTACCATATCCCCTAATTCCTCCTTAACATTAATACTTACAGTTGGAGCGGGAGCCATAATGCTCATTGGTACAGGGATCATTGGGGTTCCTAAGGAAAGAGCATAATGAGTTGTATGTAAGCACACAATTATATATGACTGTATTCTCTATCAACTACATGCCATACGTACGAGTACTCTCAGTCACAGTTAATTTAGGTGGAAATGAAGGAATAATGAGATACTGATGAATGCCTTCTTTTCAAAAGCAATGTGGTACCAGGTCAATCTGTATAAGCTTACATACAAAAACACTATTCTAAAAGCAAAAAGGTAACACAACATGCTCTTGCCTTGAGGAGGATAAAACTCGAGATACTGATTCATGTTAATGGGGTTCAGTGCATCCTCAAAATCAGCAGCTCTCACGAATACAGATTCACTTATGGGTTAACAAATATTAAGGAAAAATCCTTTGAAAGTTTCTTAACTATCAAGTGAGAAATTAATCTGGAAACCTAAGAAGAATGTTATTCCTGGTTCTCCAATAAAAACAGAAAACATGCAAAAAAATAAGATGAATAATCTCAGTCACCATCAAATAGAAAAATCTCGTAAGCTGCTGCTCCGAGGGTTTAAGAGCTGTCAATGGGCTATCTACTATTGACAACTGAATTTTTGTTTTCAACTGCGTTGCTTCCTAATCAACAGCCACTGTATTCAGAGTCCTTGTGTAGGTAGCTAATAAAGAAATCCTACCTTTGAGAACTAAGAAAAAGGTTGCAATGAGGGAAGAATGCGTCTATTTTTCCAATATAAGTTTAAAAATGCTTCTAAATATAGCACAAGTTCTGAAATTGCTCTTCAGTCCAAATTTAGCATCAATTTAAGATAATTATCCACCTAAGATTGGTAATAAATTCTTAAAAACATCTAACGTTACCCGTTTATTTTCCAATAAAACTTACTCAAAGGAACTTCACGGTTTTCTAAGATAAAAATCAAGATTGCGCCTTGGTGGTGTGGCTCACTGAACTGAGCACCAGCCTGCAAACCAAATGGTTGCGGGTTCAATTCCCAGTCACTGTGCATGTCTGGGTTGCAGGTCAATGTTTTTCTCCTTCTCTTTATACCTCCCTTCCCCTCTCTCTAAAAATGAATAAATAAAACCTTTTCAAAAAATCAAGATTGCTATCAATTAGACTACAGAAGATTGCACAAAAATAGAGAAAAAAACCCCATAAGCTTCAGAAGCAAACAGATTCAATTCTTAGTTCTATCACTTTTAGATATGTAACCCTGGGCAAGCTCCTTAACCTCAGCTTTAGTTTCCTCAATTCTTTTTTTTTTTTTTTTTTTAATTTTTATTGTTATTCAATTACAGTTGTATGCCTTTTCTCCCCTTCCCTCCCCCCCACCTAGTTTCCTCAATTCTAAGGAGGTAATTACTTCCTCAGAGTGTCTGAGAGATTATCTGAGATCATTTGTGGGGCACTTAAATACAGTAGATGCTCAAAATCACTATTAATCAATTCATACATAAATTTTTCACTTTTAACTTTGAAAAACACCAAATACTGCCTTGTTTACTACTGTAATCTATGTGGCACCCTGACCATTCAGAAAAGGCAAATTGAAAAAGTTTTTCCTTTTTCAACAGTTACTAAAAGTTTAATTGTACATTTCTTACCTCAACACACAGTGCAGAAATTACTTTAAAAATTACATTGCTACCATTATAAAAATCTACACATGATAGAGTGAAAAAAGGCAAAGTGCACAACGTGTGAACAGAGTAACACTAGTCGAGTATCTAAAAAAAGAGAAGTGGGAAAGAGTGAACACACTGGGATATGAACAGCATGTCTCTGGAGAGCTATACTCTAGAAGTTCGTAAGAAAGTGTATCTTTGGGGAAGGAAACTCAGGAACTGTGGGGAAAAACTTCCTTTTCCTATAGGCATACATTACTTTTTAAGGAAAAATTATGGTTGCTTTTCAACTTTGTTTTTTCATTTAATGTACGTGATCACCACATACATTATCTCACTTAAGAGTTCAATTAATTGCACTTATAAGGCAAGTCAAGGAAATTATACATTGCATAGGTATGGTGGTCTTCAAGTATTACACTAGTTTAGCATACCTTTCATTTTTCTACCTTTTAAAGTGTTGATGCAGCACACAGAATGCAAGTAGTGAAGGAGCTGCAACTACAATCTGATTGATCAGCCAACTATGCTTCCCTAGAAAGAAATACTGTATGCTGTTGCCAACAGAACCAGAATTAACAGCATCACCACTCTGCGAACTAGTGCCCACACTACTATGGCACTGACCAAACCAGGCAAAAGCAATGAACATCTGGTTCTGCAGTGCTGGTTCATCCTAACAGATCAGGGAGTAGCTTTTAAGAAAAACGTCCCAATTATCTTATACTTCTAGTTATATTTGGTATAGTGTGTATCAGTAAACGTTACATTTAGTATTTGTTCTTTAAAAGTTCAGCGCTGGCTGGTGTGGTTCAGTGGTGGGGTATCGGCCTTCGAACCAAAGGGTCGCTGGTGTGATTTCCAGTAAGGGCACATGCCTGGGTTGCGGGCCAGATTCCCAATAGGGGGTGCGTGGGAGGCAACTACAGATTGATGTTTCTCTCCCTCCCTTCTCTTCTCTAAAAAATAAATAAAATCTTGAAAAATAAAAATATAATAAAAGTTCAAAGGAATTTAAAATATTGTCTATAAAATTAAGGTACTGGTTTTTTTTGTCAGCTTTCCAGATTCTGAACAAATAATTGAGCTTCATTCTCAATTCCTTAATTTCTTTACAAAGAAACAAAGTAAACTATTCTTCCCTCTAACTCTGTAACATAAGGGCTTTTTAAAAAGTATCATGGTTACTATTAAGGGTTATTTTTTAAAACATGGATCTGCCCTGGCTGGTGTGGCTCAATGGACTGAGCACCAGTCTGAGAACGGAAAGGTCGCCAGTTTGATGACCAGTCAGGGCATGTGGTCCCCGGGTGGGGACATTTGAGAAGCAACTGACAGATGTTTCTCTCACACGTTGATGTTCCTCTCTCCCTCTCTTTCTCCCTCCCTTCCCATCTCTCTATAAATAAATAAATAAAATCTTTAAAATCAATTGATCTTGCCCTAGCCAGGTAACTCAGTTGTTTATTTTTGTCCCAACACACCAAGGTTGCAAGTTTGATCCCTGGTCAGGGAACAGACAAGAATCAAACGATAAACACACAAGTGAAAAACAAATCGATGTCTCTCTCTCTCTCTCTCTCTCTCAAATCAATAAATTTTAAAAAACAGATACTATAATACTATAAATTTTGAAAATCAGGATATATGG
Source organism: Desmodus rotundus (assembly GCF_022682495.2). Classification (NCBI taxonomy): domain Eukaryota; kingdom Metazoa; phylum Chordata; class Mammalia; order Chiroptera; family Phyllostomidae; genus Desmodus; species Desmodus rotundus. Next base: position 115,065,624 of record NC_071393.1, on the reverse strand, counting down.
ACCTCCCACACACACAAAAAATAGATGGTCAAATTAAAGTGGTTCAGGATTCTATACTTAAGTTAATATTTGACAGTTGACAACTAACTTTATTCGGTTTTCTGTTACTATTATCTTCTCAATACCCCTTTCAGAAGAAATTCCTTTATAGTCCATTACAGAGCAGCTAAGTTACTAAAATTCAGTAATTGTTACACGGGGTAATAAACTGATAGTATTTAAACTTTCACATTACACTTCTGGCAGCAGGTGGTTAACAGAAACACATCCATGATTATCTATGAGAAAAGCTTGTAACAGCTTACTATAACGCATAAATGTCTTAAAAACTTACACAAATATTGTATTCTACTCCACGATACACATGTAAGTAGTACTTCTGATATTTAAAATTGTGATTTACCCCCAAATTCTTGAAGTTTTAAATGGTATTATGAATTTACACCCCATCATATGACCTAACTGCAATGCACTTTTGATTTTGTAACAGTCAAGCTCTTTAGTAAAATGTTGTAATTTCAGATAAATACTCCAATGGTTAAAAACAAGTCCCTGGTGTAAAAGCTTTCCTCAAACAGAAATATTTCTGGATGAGCACTGGCTGGTTTGGCTCAGTGGACTGAGTGCCAGCCTGTGAACCAAAAGGTCACTGGTTCAATTCCCAGTCAGGGTACATGCCTGGCTTTCGGGCTAGCTCCCCATTAGGGGGCACACAAGAGGCAATCACACACTGATGTTTCCCTCTCTCCCTCCCTTCCTTTTCTCTAAAAAAATATAATCTTTAAAAAAAGAAAAAGAAATATGTCTAGATGATTTATAAGAGACTGTTCGATGATTTCAGCCTCAATTAGATTCCATGTCAAAATATTTCTAATATGCAAATTAAGAACATTCATTATCTGTCGGAAGGGAAACTTATTTTGTATGTTTTCAACCCCATTAGAATATAAAAATTTCTATACTATGACCATAAACCAAAAGCAAACTTTCTCTCAAGCCAAGCAATGTTAATTATGCACCTCAAGACAATGGTTCTCAAATGTGGGTTCTCTTAAATGGATGCCTAGAAATCCCCAGCAAACTTGTTAAAAATAAAGATTGCTGGCCCCCAATTTCTGTGGATCTGCTTCAGTGGGTTGGGATGAAGCCTGAAAAACTAGTTTTCTTACCTCACAGAACTTTAGAGAGAGGAAGCTTTTATATAGTGATTTGGAAAAGTCTTTATAAAATGGGGGCCCTGGCTGGTGTGGCTCAGTGGATTAAGTGCTGGCCTGTGAAACAAAGGGTCACCAGCTCAATTCCCAGTCAGGACACATGCCTGAGTTGCAGGCCAGGTCCCCAGTTGGGGGTGTACAAGAGGTAACCACACATTGATGTTTCTCTCTCCCTTTCTCCCTCCCTTCCTCTCTCTCTAAAAATAAATAAATAAAATCTTTTTAAAAAGGAGGGGGAAGAATAGTTTATATAGGAAACTAATATATATCTGTATTGAAAGAAAAAAAACTAACGAATAAAAGAATGCACACTTATTCTTGTAATATGCATTAGAAATTATGTGGAAGGACAAGGAAGAAACTAAGAACCCTGCTTTGTTTCCCTCTTTCCATAAAGGATAGTAACAACAGTTATGTGATAAAAATCTTTAACTGTACACCTTTTAATTTTTGAACCCCATGGCTCAATTACCTATTTTTAACTAATTAAAAAAAAATTCCCAAATGAGTTTATACCCAACCAGATATGAAAACTAGTGCCACAGTAAAATGAGACATCACATTTCCAAAATGATGTTGACAGACATCTTTACTACTAACACAGTCACATACATATCTTCCTAATGTAAATACTGCAAAGACAAAAGTGTGGGTTAAAACAACAGTATTCACAAAATTACCTGGAGGTACAGGTGGAGGAAAGCCAGGAAACTGTGGGGGTGGGATCCCTGGTGGGAGTGCTGGGATTCCCATTGGAGGGCGATTCAAATGAGGGGGAAAAGACATTCTTACTGCAGCAGTCTAAAAAAAGAAATCATGACAAATCATTTTATTTGAAAACTCTACAATTCGATATGCCTGGTTTGTTGGCCTTCATGTTTAGAGTATCTGCAAAATTCTAAAGTTTTCTTACCCAAAGGAGTTGGCAAAGACCCTCTTTTCTCTGTCTGTCCATTGAGAATTTTTAAAACTTAGATCTTTTCTAAAATAAGTTCCCAAAATGTACACGATCTAAATTCAGGATAGACTCCTACAATCGTATGGGAATACATATAAAGGAAGAAAAAAATTTTGAGGTTCAGTCAATATCCAAAAATTAAATACCAAATATCAATGAATCTTTTTAAACCAAATTCAGATTCCAGGAAGACTTCTAACAGTTACTTGTAAAAACTGTGCTGATGCATTCATTTTTTAAATACCTATTAGCACCTTTCTGAAAACTAATTTACAAAGTTACACCGTATTTATTGATTCAGTGTTGGCCAGTTCCTCAAGTATAAATGATTAATCGCAGTGAACAAACCTGGGCAATGAATGCGGGGATGGGGGAAGAATCTCCTGATATCAGGTCACAGGGTAACCAACCACTCAAATATTAAGAGAACATAAAATTTATAAAAATGAGAAAAAAAGTCATAGGCTCCATGGGATAGCTCATTGGTTGGAGCATCCTCCCAATATGCCAAAGTTGTAGGTTCAATCCCAGGTCAGGGCACATACAAGAAGCAACCAATGAATGCATAATTAAGAACAACAACAAATCAATTTTTTTCTTTCCTTCATTCCCCTCTCTAAAAATCAAAAATTTTTTTAAATGTCGTAATTTTTCTCCCCCCCCCCCTTTTTTACTGGCAGGAGAGCAGGAGGTAGCATGTGAGGCCAGAGCCAGTGTCTGGCCCAGGCCAAGCACCTGCTTGAAGGTAGCCTGAGGTCCCCCTGGAAAGGGGGATACATAAGTCTTATTTTTTCTTAAACATAAAAGCAATCCTCTTAACCATTCTTGAATGAAATTTAGTAAGTGAATGAATGAATGAAATTCAAGAATCAGATGCTAGCATTTGATTTTATTTATCTTTTCTTTTTCATTCTGGAATTTAAAGCTCTTAATTAGAGTTGACATAAAGTAATCAGATGCTAGCATTTGATTTTTAAAAACACAAAACAGCCCTGGCTGGTGTAGCTCAATGGAATGAGCGCCAGCCTGCGAACTAAAGGGTCGCCAGTCTGATTCTGGCAGGGCACATGCCTGGGTTGCAGGCCAGGTCCCCAGTCGGAAGCGTGTGAGGGGCAACTGATCCATGTATCTCTCACACCTTGATGTTTCTCTCCCTCTCTTTCTCCCTCCGTTCTCCTCTCTATAAAAGTGAATAAATAAAATCTTAAAAGGAAGAAAAACATAAGAACACATTGAACTGTTTCATCTGGTTTGTGATACTATTATTTGATAATTTAGCAGGGGTGTCCAACCTTTTGGTGTCCCTGGGTCACACATTAAATACATTGCTCACAAAACAATCTCACAAAGTTTTAGTTTATGATTTTTGTGTTGGACCACATTCAGAGCCATCATGGAGGGCATGTGGCCTGCAGCTCTGAGGGGTTGGGGGGACATGGGTTCGACACCCCTGCTTAAAGAAACTTATTTATTTTTAGTTAAAGGAATACTTAAATATCTAAGACTTTTCCTCCCCTCAAATTTTATGTTCTCCTTAACATATTCAACTATCCACATCTATCTGAAAAAGGAGAAAAATATTAGGATGTCCTAGTTGGATTCCATGCACTGATTTTAAGAAGCAACCAAAATAAGTGGGCTGATCTATTATCAGTGATGCCACTAAAGGCAGTGACCTGATCAACAGCATATATTCTGTTGGACACTAGGAAAACTTCCCCACCTACGTGCTGTAATTGAAGGAGTTTAAGAGTTGTTAGAAGCTTTTAAAAAATGTTTGTCTCTACTATTTTCTTTTATTATACATTGTTTTACTCACCCTTCAGAAGAGGGAAGATAAAAAGTGCATGTCTTCCACTTTCTCGCCCCTAATCCCAACAGTTTGGTATATATCGTTGTATTCTTCTAAGTATCTTTCTATATACAAACTAATATACAATCACTTGTGTTTTTCTGCAAACAATATAATCATACTACATTGTTATGTGCATTTCTCCCTCTTTATCATTAACAGCTCTTTAGGTCAGTTCATAAAGTTCTAATCCATTCTTTGTAAGGCAGAAAACTATGATAATACAGACATACAATAATTATTCAAGCAACATTAATGGTTGACTCCACATTTTACCTCTTACAAATAATGCTGAACGTGACAAATTGGACATGTAACTATGCATCTGTATAATACAGATTATTACTGTATGCATCCACACTTTATCTCCAAATGAGCCTCTGGAAGTAGAGTACAAATTTATACTCCCACCACTTAGTATATGGGTATGCCCTTTCCTCATATCCTCACCACTGCTAGAGTAAATCAGTGTTTAAATTATAATGATCTGATAGGTAAAAGAATACTCTTGTTGCAGTTTGCATTTCCCTTATCACTAATGAGGTTGAGTATCTTTTTACCTGTTTATTAGACATTTCTTTGCAAGTCTTAGAAAAGCACGTCTTTTGTGCTCAAAACTACAGTATTTTGCTGTGCATAATGTGCTCCTATGTATAATGCACACTCACGTTTCGTCAGTGTTATACATGGGATTATTATACCCACTGTGTGTAATCGTTATGCCCATGTGTAATGTGCATTCTTCTTTTTCCCTCAAAAATTTGGGCCAAAAAAGTGTGCACTATACAGGGCAAAATACAGTAGTTTTCCTCAGATTGTTCTTTTGATTTAATTAAGTCAGTGTATAAAATAGTCTATAAAATCTAAACTTCAATTTCAGCAAATACAATACACTTAAAATATTTGGAAGGTTTTATAGGTAAAATAAATTCCTAGCATCATTTCATATACTTAGCTAATGAAATGTTAGAAATGCTTTAAAACAGTAAGTAGGTATTAGCATAAATTAAAAAGGGAAAATACAACTTATTTAAGACTGCAAATGTGTTGTATTTCTACATAATCCAGCTGTAATACTTCTGTCCAAAAATAAAAACAAATATTCTATAAGGCAAGAGTGTATCTCCTTTTAAAACAGAAGGCTACTGTCCTACTTACAGAAGCTCCTGTATTATATAATACTCTATCTCAGCACTTTTCCTAGCAGGGCAGATGGTATTAATGCCTGTTGAATAAATGAATGAATCAGTAAACAAACAAACTCTGAGGACCTCATTAAACAAATTTATAAAGCAGCCCCCATGTGCCAGGTATGATGTTAACAATGACCCGACGACTAACTAGCCTCACAAGTTATAAAAATTGGGTCATGAATTCATCTTTAGAATCCCTTTTCCCCAAGTATTAGATATAAACAGCATTTCTTGTAAAACCTCAGTTCTTGGTATTTAAACACTATTTCATGATTTTTAAATGTATAATTCATTCTGTAAAGAATTAACCAGATTATGTTTAATTTTAGTTTATGTCAATAAACCCATCCCATTCAGTTCTAATTTTTCTATAAAATATTTCCCTTTTACCTCAAATTGTTCAAAACTTGCTTGTTCACAGGCTGAACTTCAAAGGTAGAGGTAATCTTAATAAGATAACAGCTCTTTTATAGAAATTCAAACAACAAACATTTCTGGTGATCTCTGATAAATATTCATTTTAAACATCCTCAAATGAGTGTCTCAACCACTTACCTCAATATAAAGTGCTTTTTTTTTTTAATCCTCACCAGAGGACATGCACATTGATTTCAGAGTAAGGGGAAGGGAAGAAGGGAGAGAGAAAGAGAAACACCCATGTGAGAGAGAAACATCTATCAGTTGCTTCTCCTATGCTCCCCAACCAGGGACCAAACCCACAACTTGTCCTTTTGTTTTAAAGACTTTATTTATTTATTTTTAGAGAGGGGAAGGGAAGGAGAAAGAGAGGAGAGAAACATCAATGTGTGGTTGCTTCTCGCGCACCCCCTACTGGGGACTCGACCTGGCCCACAACCCAGGCCTGTCCCCTGACTGAGAATCGAAACAGCGACCCTTTGGTTTGCAGGCCGGCACTCAATCCACTGAGCCACACCAGCCAGGGCAGACCTTTCATTTTAAGGGAAGACTCTCCAACCTAGCCACATCTCCAGGACTCAAGATAAAGTTTTACATATTTTGACATATGTGAAAATGATTAAGGGTAAACTTTTATGCAGGCAACTATGATTGAACACCAATAATTTTAAAAAATTTTAAAAAGAATAAACTTTTATAACCATCAGCAAAGTTTATCAGGTTTTACCCATAGTTGATAACTGCAATACTCTAAGTTGACTGTTACTTTCTAGAATGAAGCTGGGAAGAGAGCTAGGGAGTGCTTTACTTTAAATACAGCAGTCAGGCCTTTCCAAGAAGGTGACATCTGAACAAAGACGAACAAGGCTGAGGTAGGAAGCCCTCTTAATATCTGGGGGCAATAGCTTGCCAAGCAAAGAAAACAGCAAATACAAACAGCCAGAGATGGACAAGGAGGGTTCACAAAAGGAAAAAAGCAAGGCCAACAGCTGAGGCAGAGTATACAAGGGAAGTCAGAAATAAATGCTGAATATTACTAGGGGAGGGTATAGGGCTTTGTGGGCCACTGTAAAGATTTTAGAAAATATTAAAAGTTTGTTTGTTTACTTGATTTATATTTTAAGTGTTCCTGGCCACTGTGTTAAAATTAAGACTGGTGAACAAGGGCCTAAGCAAAATACTACTCCAGCCCTGGCCAGGTGGTTCTGTTGGTTGGAGCACAGTCCTGCACACCAAAAGGTTGTGGGTTGGATTTCCAGTCAGGGCACATACCTTGGCTGCAGGTTCAATCCGCAGAAGGGGTGCGAACAGGAGGCAACCGATCAATGTTTCTCTCTCACATCGATGTCTCTCTCTCCCTGGCTCTCTCTCTAAAATTATAAACATACCCTCAGGTGAGGATTGGAAAAAAGCAAACAACACTGCTGCAATAATCCAGATGAGAGAGGGTGGTCTGGAACAGGTGGCATGGTGAAAACGGTAACAAGTTGTTAAATTCTGGACATAATATGAAGGTAGCCAACTGCTAAGCGAATGTGTGTGGGATTTAAGAAAAAGAGATGGAGAGGTTATTTTTATTAGACTGAAAAGATTTAAATAGCATTTTAAAATTACCTGAATAGTTGTGCTTCACTTTTAGAAGGTTCAAAGCATTTTTACTTAGTAAGTATTAAAAAGTAACAAAAACAAGAACCTATGATGGACATGTTCCCTCTCTCTAGTGCGGCAATAGTCATACAGGTTTATGCATTTATCAAAATTCACTGAAATGATAGTGAAATGAAATTCACTGAGAATGGGTGCATTTTACTGTATGTAAATTTTATCTCAACAAACAAGCAGAGGTCTCCCCTCTGCAAAAAAAACCAAATTTCGAATTAAGATTGATCTCTACCATTCAACATATGCATGTATGCTGCTTCTTTTTCACTACACTTTTAAACTTTTTTTCCCCTGCACTCCCGAGAATACCATTACTGCTTATATGCATTCCCCTCTCCCTGCAGATTTATCCCAACAGAAACAAAATATTTTTACCAGGGACAGATGTACAGTCTAACCCCATCAGGACACTCTGTGCCAAATTTCTGACATGGTAAAAAGCAAATGAACCAACAGACTCTTCTCCTCAGCAAATACTCCTATACAACTTTTTCATTTGCTCGATAAATATATAGCTCTAATTATGTGGCAGGTTCTTTTCTAAGTTATTACTTTTACTAGTTCTGAAAGAGCCAATTTTAAGTTATGTACTAAGTAGCCAGCCCCATGGTTCCACAGTGCACATGAAGAATGAGTGTAGCATGCACTGGTTCCTGGTCTGGTTGTCTGCTCACAACCGGGCAAGATACAGTGGACTGACAGAACCGCCCCAGCCTAAGCAAAACAACTCCCTTGAACATCGTTTCTCAAACTGAATTTCCACAGACCTGGAGTCTTCAGAAACTATTCCTAGGAAAAAGTGTTCTATGTCCAAAGAAGAATGGGAAGTGCTTAACCAACATTTTCTTTCACAGGAAAGCTTTTCATGTATGAAAGTGTTTTGAGTCTCCCAAAAGGGAGCTGATCATTTTCTGAGATTTCCACTCTGCTGTGTGAAAACAGGAAAGAGGGATCCTTTGGGGCAATGGTTGCACAACTCTGCATTTTTACTAAATATCATTGAATTGTAAGTTTACAATGACTGAATTTTACATTGATTACACTTTAATAAAGCTGCTATTAAAAAAAAAAGCAATACCAATTCAGGATATTTCAGGTAAAATAGGATCTGCAGATTAGATAATACTGTTTCATTATTAATTTCCTGGCTTTGATCATTGCACTGCTGTTAAATAAAACAAAGTCCTTGTTTTTAGGAAACACATGTTTAGGGGTTAAGGAACACCACATATACAACTTATTAACAAAACATTTCAGAAGAAAATATAGAGAAAGAGGGGAGAGGATAAAGCAAATTGCTGAAATGTTAACACTTGCGTAATTTGGGTGAAAGATATTTCAGAATTCTTCGTACAACTCTTGTTATTTTTTTTTGAAGTTTGAAATTAGGTCAAAATAAAGTTTAAAAAAGCAGTTTCATTCATTCTGATTAGTGGAAATGGTTTTATTTCCAAAATTAAAAAAGTAGGAAAAAAGCTATTCAAAATCTTTGAGCAATCAAAATCACTGCGCTGACAGTGGTAGTGTGAAAGACCACTGAGAGATTTAAAAAGTACACGGAATGTTTTTGTAAGACCTTAAAAGATTCAGTGATTACTTCTGCTTCTGAAGTTTCAATACAGTTAATAAAATGTCCCCTAAATCATGTATAATCAAGAAGAATATATAGCTAGTCTGTTTATGGACAAGAAAGTATTTGAAAATCCCAAACTTATATTAGATCTGAAGTAGTTATTCAAAGTTAAAATGAACTTATTTTTTAAATATATTAAAAGCCTTAACACAGAGGAATAAAAAGATAGCACACCACAAAATAAACTTAGTCAAACTACCATTAAAATACACGGTGCCTATATGCAACAGCAGGGCAATAATTTTCTAAGAGCATTTTAATTCTCTACCAAAAAAAGAAAGAAATCCACTCTGGTGACCAAAAAAGTAAATCTGTGACCCCAAGAAGATGAATTATTTAATAAAAATAGCAACTAACATTTTTATTTACTTTCATTTACAAAAGCCTTCAACATATATTATTTTTAATCTCCCAAATTACCTTGTGCAGATATACTTATGCTCCTTTCACAGATGAAAAAGCTAACTTGTCCAAGGGAACACAGTGAGTGGCTGGGGACCCCAAGGTCCCCACAATCCTCAAATTACCAATCCAAGGGCTGCTTTCACTGTGTCACAGTGCCTCTTTCTAGTAATAACATACCAATGAGAAATTTCATGTTAACGATTAACTTTGACGTTAAAAGTTAAAGTTTTAGTCTATTCACTGTCTATTCACAGTGAGAATCTGGATTAGGGTCTTGTTCATCACTGAAAATTGTTAAATACCACCACCAGTTAATACGGACTAAACACTATGCTACTTAGGTAATGCGCTGAGAATTTTACATATATTTTTCTCATTTAATTCCAATCCCAATAACCTAAGAGGTGAATACTATTACAATCCTTACTTTACAGATGTAGACAACAAAGGATTTAAGATAAGTTAAAATGAGAATAGTACAGTATCTGTTTGAATCATGTGTAACTGATGACCAATCAAATGCCTCTCTAGGGTTCTGAATATTTTTGGAAACAATCTTTTAAAAATTAAATCTCCCAAGACAATATAAAAGTTGCTTATATACTATTACTAACTACGTAATTCACAGTACTTCACACTATAGTGGTCCGGTGCAAAAGTCCAATCTCTTCCCTCCTTTTGGTCCGCTCCATTCTGCCCAGTTATCAAATTGGCTTTTCCATGGCAATATAAATTCGTGTTACATAACTTCAAAATAATCTTCATACTCCTAGATCTATTTCGAAAAACGTATTTAAAAAGCAGTATTGAAGACCAAAGAAGGATGAGAAAGAAGTAACGCATTTTATGTGGAGCTTGGTCATCGCCTAGAATGAATGGAGATACAGTTTACGGCCACCTCCAATGGAGGAAGGGGGCAGGCTCACAATACTCATCACGGTCCTAGACTAGCAAACTGGGAGGGTGCTAAAAAAGGTGGGCATTAGCTAAATTTGGGGGGCGGAGAGGGGCGGCAGTTCACTCGGGGGCGGGCTCTAAATGATCAAAGAGGAAGGGAAAGAAACCCGTTGGTGGCCAGCGCCTCTCTAAAAACGGGGAATGCTGCGGGCTGACTCCTAGGCAGAGCCTAGGCCAAATGAGTGCTAGGCCCGGAGAGTCTACCTCCGGGCTCCGTGGGCTCGCGTTAGCAAGGGGCCTCCGAGAATGGCTCCCCAAAGGCAGACCGATCGTTTTGTGGCAAACGTGGATCCCAGAAGGAGCCTACCGGATTCACCGCGACCGACCGTGAAATGAAAAGGGAAAGTGGGCGACAATGCAAGGAGGAAAGCACTGGCAGTAAGTAGGTCCGGCCTCCACGGGCTCCTGCTGGGCCCACTGGTTTTCGAGACCTTAGAGAAATGAAGAAACCCAAGCCTCGTGCCCGTCCCCTCCCCTCCCCCACCCAGCCCCCTCTTTACCCCAGTCCCACCCCGGCCCTGTTGGAGCCTCCCCGGCTCTTCCTTCCTCCCGCAGCCGAGGTACCCGGTTTCCACAAGCGTCCATGGGCGTCAACTCACCCGCCGCTGAGGAAACGGTACTGTCTGCGAGGCCTTCTGGGCTCCAGGTTACGAGACGAATCCACCGGTTCGAGGTTCCTGCGCGCCGCTCGCCGGGAACCTGGTTCCAAAGCGACTCCTCGCACAGGCCGCAACGCAAACACAGCCGCGCTGCGCGGGGAGCTTCTGGAGGTCTTCCTCTTGCCCGGCGTGCACTGCGGCCGGGGGAGTGGAGAGGAGCACCATAGAGAAGAACGCATATAGAGAGCCTTCACGGTTGGCTCTCAGTCACCACGCCCTAGCGAATAACCATAGAGAAGGAGCGCCTAGTGGGGACTAGAAAGGCTGGAGCTGTAAATTACGACCCACCCTGCCATTTTTGATTGGAGCTGATTGAATCTTGTGACTACGCGACGCCATCTTGAGGTCAAGGTTTTGGCTCGGCAGTATCCGCGGTTTAGAGCACGTCTTTTCGTAGTTTGTTTTGGGGATTAGTTCAATGTCTCAGGTTGGACGGACTGTTAACTGCGCCCCCACCCAGCACCTCAGTAGAAACCCCAAAGGGCGATCTTTCCCTAGAAAACTACCCGGAGAACTGCCCGTGCGGGTTTTTTTTGTTGTTGTTTTAAGAGCACACACAAAAGCTTGGGCTCACCAGTAGAGCCAAAGACCTAAAAAGATCTGGTTTGAAAGACCTAAATCGACCTGTTAAAAACAACACAGTTTTCATTCGTTAATGTAAACATGCTAAAAAGAACTTTGCTAATTAGATTAATAGAAACTAATTATGGTGATTAGATTATTCAATATATGTACTTCATGGTCAATGTCTACTTACAGACCTTTTTCCCCCAAATGCTTGCTTTTCAGGACGCTTATAATTTATTCAATATGAAGTTACTGTCTCCATAAGTGACTGGTACTGGGCTAAGTACTAGGAGCGTGGTAAATGGGAGTGAGATTTTATTACTAGCTGGAGATCATGATATAAAATTGAAACATACCTAAACATTTCCTATCTGCGTTTCCTATTTAATTTTACTCTGTAGCACGAATCACCATCTACTGTACTATATATTTGTTCTTATTTTATGATCTGTCTGCCCCTACCCCACTAAAATGTAAGCTTAAGGGATGCAGAAATTGTTTTGTTCATTGTTGTATCCTCAGTGCGTAGAACAGGTGCTGAGTAAATATTTGTTGAATAAAAGAAATGATCACACATGATGAGTACCAACAGAAAATAAAATGCAGTGGGAAACTAATGGGAACGGCTGCATCATTACTCCCGTCTATAAAATAGACGCCTATCTATATTTCTGCTTGCTAGGTTCCCTTACCATTGAGGTGTGCTAATAACACATACCCTACCATATTCTGCGGTGTATAATGTGCACCCACATTTTGGGCCCAAACTTTCAGGAAAAAATATCTTTTGTTTTTAATTTTTTAATTGAATTTTTATTTATATTTAGAAACAAAACTGATTATCATATTCCAGGGTATTCTTTTGCATATGGATGTTGTTATTGCTTTCTAGAGTTATACTTTTAAAGCATAAGCATAATAAAGAATTAAAAACATTTTTATAGATACAGAATTAGTACTACCCATGTATAATGCGCATCCTTATTTTTCCCTCAAAAATTTTGGGGGAAAAGTGTGTATTATACATGGCAAAATACTTCCCAGAACTATTGCAAGAACTAAATTAACTAATGTATGTGAAAATACTTTGTTCAGTAAAGTGCTAGTCAAATGCTAATTATTTTTGCAAATGAAAAGAGCCTTTTTTATCACCACCAGAGGCATACAACACAAATTCTCTCAGGTTATTCTGCATCCCTTTGTGTGGGTAGAGACACTGTACACAAATCCATGTATTTAAAACCACAACAATAAAAAAAAGATTTAAAATAAAATAAAATAAAATAAAATAAAACAAAACCTATCCCTGGCTGGTGTGGCTCAGTTGGTTGAGTGTCATTCTGCAAACCGATAAGTTTGCTGGTTCCATTGCTGCTCAGGGCACATGCCTGCCTTGTGGGTTCAATCCCTAGTCCAGGCATGTGCAGAATGATGTTGCTCTCACATATCTTTCTCCCTCCCTTCCTCTCCCTCTAGAATCAATAAAAGGAAAAAATTAATAATAAAACTTTAACAAGAAAAAGAAGTTATCTCAAGCAACAGTTTGCTAACTTTCCTGCAGTATACATTTGTTGTTCTTGTTGGCCCAACATCTATTCCCATCTTTGGGAATGGAACTCTAGATTTCTTAAAAGAAATCATCCTTCCACTATTTCAGATATCTGTAGTTTGAATAGAAAGCCCCAACTACAGCCAGGTCCCTTAGGACACAGGGATAGACTTTATAACCCAATCAAAGCCTGGCGATTTAGCCCTTACATTAAACCAGGCAGTATTTTAAGCATCTTGCAAATATCAGCAACTTTAATCCTCACAGTAACCCACCCAAGTAGTAAACTAAGTCTTGGAGAGGTTATATAACTTGGCCCAAGGTTATACAAATAGTAAGTGATAGAGCCGGCATGGTTCCTGAGTCCATGCCCTCAACCATTACACTATGCTGCTTCATTTTATCAGGAATAATGCTAAGAAGAAAGGAAAAAAAGTGCAGGAGTGGAGGAGGCTATCTTTACACTTAAAAATGGGAGGAGTTAAGCTTGGAACCAGTGGGGATAAGAATAAAACCATCACAGAAGAAAGCACAGTTTCTAGAGATGGTGAGAGATTTTTGACAATATAATTTGAGAACATGGGTTTTTTGGCAACCGTGAAGACCGCACCAGGCGTTAGACTGGTGGAGTCAGACTAGACCTCCGTTCAGCAACTTTGGTACTTAAGTACTGGATGAAAAAGAATTCAGAGTCAAGACTCAAAATTATAAAAGAAAATTTATTTAGAAGTCACAGAGATGGGTGCTGGCTGGTGTGGCTCAGTGGATTGAGCACTGGCTTGTGAACCGAAAGGTCACCAGTTCAATTCCAGGGGCACATGTCAAGTCCTCTATTGGGAGCCTGTGAGAGGCAGCTGATCAGTGATGTTTCTCTCCCTTTCTCCCTCCTTTCCCCTCTTTAAAAATACACAAATAAATTTTAAAAAATTTTTTTTAAAGTCACAGGTGGAAGAAGTGAGCTGTACAAGAAATGGGCTCAGGCCCTGGCTGGTGTGGCTGAATGGATTGAGCACTGGCCTGCGAACCAAAAGGTCACTGGTTTGATTCCCTCTCAGGACACATGCCTGGGTTGTGGGCCAGGTCCCCAGTTGGGGGCGAACAAGAATCAACCAATAGATGTTTCTCTCACACATCAATGTTCTCTCCCTCTCTTTCTCCCTCCTTTCTCCTCTCTCTGAAAATAAATAAAATCTTTTAAAAAAGAAAACGAAATGGGCTCAGGAAACAAGTTACAGAGGCAAAAGAAGGGCCCTTGGAGCTGAGGAGAACAAGAGAGGCAAGGAAGACATGCCTGGGGGACGGGGTAGGGAATGGCAGGAGCATGGTCCAGAGAGAGGGCCCCACTGAGTCCTCCATCTTAAGGGTGTTTATCTGGAGGTCTTGGGGAAGGATCCCAATAGAATATTTATCAGCTTTCTAAGGTGTCCTCTCAGGATTGTGGTCTCTATGGATTCTCTACTGATTGGTCTGGTTGGTGCCAGTACAAAGGGTCATTAGTCAGTGCAGCTGATCCTAATGTCAGCCATGGCTTCGCTCGTCTGGTGTTGCTGCTTTTCTGGGCCTGGAGCTGAAACACAACTGAGGCCCAGATGTATTTCATGGGGTTCAGAACCTCATTGTCCTGGGGGCTTAATGCTTAAGGGCTATTCTCTGGCTCCCTTGTTTATTCCCCCTCTAAGGGGGTCTAACCTGCATAACTAGCAACTTGCCTGGGGAGAAAAGATCAGGGGAAGGTCCCAGCCACAAGACCACCAATATGAAAGGTCAGGGGATATAAATCGCATGACCAGCACTATACTAGGGGAGGAAAGATAAATCTGAGAGCTTGATTCCTGGTTTCCCAGTTTTGCCTGTTGCTAGGCTCCTGGGGCTTTCCTCCCTAGTGACCTTCTGTACCCAGCCCATTGTCCCTGCTCTACTGATGTCTGTCTAAATGCCTACCATAGATTCAGCCATTCCTAAAGTCAGATATGCTTCTAGGCTTCTTGGTATATAACCCGATAAATTCCTTTTTCTGAGTAAGTTTGAATTGAGTGTGAAAAATGGGCAATTTTCTCATGGACATGGACGACAGGGTGGTGATTGCTGGGGTTAGGGGGTATATGGGGACTAAATGGTAATGGGAAAAAATATAATAGAGATTATATATTTTTTAAAAAAATAAAAGGTTAGCCCTGGCTGGTATAGCTCGATGGACTGAGCCCGGGCTGTGAACCAAAGGGTCACCGGTTCGATTCCCAGTCACACGGCACATGCCTGGGTTGTGGGCCAGATCCCCAGTGGGGTCCACATGAGAGGTAACCACACATTGATGTTTCTTTCCCTCTCTTTCTCCCTCCCTTCCCCTCTCTCTCTCTAAATAAATAAAATCTTTTTTTTACATTCTTAAAAAATAAATAAATAAGAGATTAAATATTTTCAAAAAATAAATTTTTTAAAATGGGCAATTTTCCTTATAAAATGATGAGTTATACTATGCTTTAGGCTCTAAAGAAGAGATACTCAAGTAGCTTTACAAATGGAGAGTTTGTCAAAATATAATGACAGAAATATACATAGTATTGGTAGTAGCACCTAGCCTCGCTGGTGGATCTGGGGAAGTCGGGGAATGCTTCCGGGAGGAAGTATTGTTCTGAGCTATGTTTTAACCAGGACAAATGATAAATCAAATGTGAAAAATAGTCCCCTCCATTAATAATCACAGAAAGGCTATATACATAGTGAGATGTCACATTAAAGCCATTTCATTAGTAAAAATTAAGTCTGTTAATATAAGGATATAGAACAGGAACACTTAGGCATTGCTGGTGGAAGTACAACTACTTTGGCATAACTTAAAAAAATAAAGCATGTGCTTTCTCTGTGATGGAGCAGTTTCACTCCTAATTTTATAGAGACATTTTTGCATATATACACCAGGACACACATTTAAGAATGTTAATAAAAAAAAAAAAAGTTCATGGCACCATTGTACATAAAGGAAAAAAAAATAGCACTGAAATATCTGATGAGAATAAACATATTTTTTAAAAGATTTTATTTATTTATTTTTAGAGAGAGGGGAAGGGAGGCAGAAAGAAGGAAGAAAAGATCAATGAGCGGTTGCCTCTCCTGTGGCCCTCACTGGGGACTTGGCCTGCAACCCAGGCATGTGCCCTGACTGGGAATCAAACTAGTGACCCTTTGGTTCACAGCTTGCGCTCAATCCACTGAGCTACACTAGCCAGGGCAAGAATAAACATATTTTTAAAAAGTCACATAATGAGCATTATATAGAAAGAGAATGAATAAACTACAGTTACAAGATGTTGAGTGAAAAAAGCAAGTCAGAAGTCTATATATTGTATGATACCATTATTATAAAGATAAGAAGACAGGCATAAGTAGTAATCTGTTGTTTAAAGTAACATACCTATGTGGTAAAACTATAATTTTTAAAAACCAAAAGAATAATTAATTGAAAATTCAGGGTAGTCTTTACCTTTTGGAGTTACTATTTCCCTTCTGGAGGATGAAACAGTGATGAGACTGGAAAAGAACATACAGGTTTGCTTCAGTGGTTTTGGTGATGTTGTAGTTCATAAATTCAGTGGTAGTTTTCTGGTTTTCATTTTATTATTATGCTTCACAATTTACATACATATTACATATATTTTCAATGTAGTAAATAGTATATATTTATATATTTTTTAAGATTTTATTTACTTATTTTTAGACAGAGGGCAAAAAAGGGAGAAAGAGAGGTAGAGAAACATCAATGTATGGTTGCCTCTCACATGCCCCCAGTTGGGGATCTGGCCCACAAACCAGGCATGTGCCGTGACTGGGAATCAAATCGGCGACCTTTTGGTTTGCAGGCCGATGCTCAATCCACTGAGTCACACCAGCCAGGGCACAAATAGTATATATATATTAAGTTAAAATAAAGTATGCAGCCCTTGCCATTGTGGCTCAGTTGTTTGGGCATTTTCCTGCAAACCAAGAGGTTGTGGGTACAATTCCTGATAAAGGCACGTGGCTGGGTTGCGGGTTCGGTCCCTGGTTGAGGCACATGGAAGGGCAACTGATCAAGGTTTCTCTCTCGCATCCATGTTTTTCTCCCTCTTATCTCTCTTTCTTCCTCCATTCTTCTCTCTTTAAAATAAACAAATAATATAAATTATGCAACCATAATCATATATACTTATGGAAATGTATGATTTTATTTTGCTTTTTAAAATGTACATAAATGGCATCAGAGTTATTCAACTTTTACTTATTAATAGACCTGGGGTTTTATTTTGTATGTTAAATCTATACATAGAAATCTACCTCATTTAGAAAACTGTCATTTAGAAAACTGTTCTACCTCATTTTACTTATTTTTTATTTTTAAAATTATTTTATTTATTTATTTTAGATAGAAGGGAAGGGAGGGAGAAAGAGAGGCAGAGAAACATCAGTGTGTGGTTGCCTGTAGCACACCCCTTATTGGGGACCTGATCTGCACACCATGCATGTGTCCTGACTGGAAATTGAACCAATGACCCTTTGGTTCACAGGCCGGCACTCAATCCACTGAGCCACACCAGCCAGGTCTGTTCTACCTCATTTTAAAAGCTGCTACACTGGATTACATAATATGGTTGTGTCATGGTGTATGAACTAGAAAATTTTCAGGAGCAATTAACAGACAACCCAACCGAAACTGGCTTAAATGGTAAGGAATATATTGGCTCATTCAGCAGAAAGACTAGATAGGCTTCCTTCAGGGTTGGGCTCATTAATTGTATCAAAAACAAGGTTCTTCTTGCATTGCTTTTTTCCCCTCTCTCTGCTCTACCAACTACACTGTGCACATCATTCTACGGCTGGCTCCCCTTATGGTCATATAGGATGATTACACTGAGCCTACATGTTTTTTTAACTCAGGGGAAAGAACAAGTGGATTTAGCTCTCCCACAAGATCAAGGGAGAACTTTCCAGAAGCCCCAGGAACCTGAATTGAATCACACATTAAATTGAATTTCTTGCTCTTGCCTGAAACAATCATTGGCAAAATACATGCAATTAGCCTTAGTCAGGTCTATCCCTTGAACTAAGGGTGAGGTAAGTATCTCTGAAATCCAAGGTCTGTGCTGGGGGAAGGTGGATATTGAGCAAAATTAGAATTCTGTTAGAAAAGACAAAGAAGGAAATGGATACTGAGAAGGCAACCATCATCCACTATACTTTATTTAATCTCTTTTATTTATAGACTTTTGTTTCCAATTTGTACACATCTAAACAATCACGCAATACCATCTTTATACACGTTCCCATAATTCTCAAGGACTGGTATCTAAGAGTGGAAAGGTAAGATGGAAGGGTACACCTATTTCTAAATTTGGGTAGATACTACCAACTAGCTCTTCAAAAGGGCTATGCCAACTACATTTCTACAGATAGTTTAAACTTTAAAACATTTATATATATATATATATGTACACATATATATCACTCTAATGGGAGACAATGACATTTAATTTAGTGTAACTCTCATTTTCTGACTTCCCATAGGGAAGTATCTCTTCCTACAGTAGTTACTTGAAGCTGGTCTCCACCAATCCAATGAAAGTACATCTATCTTTTTGCTAAGTCCAATGGACATTTTCCCACATTTATCTTATTTTACTTATTTAGCATTTAATACTTCTGACCACTACACTTTGATAATCCTCTTTGTCTTCTGCGTCCCACACGCTTCCTCCTACCACTTTGCTCCCTCCTCAATCTCCTTAGGAGCACTCTCTTCTTATGCTCATGTCTTAAAATGTTGACTCATGGGTCCTGTAGTGGGACTTTCTCCCCTCTTACTCTGATTCCACAGCTGACTCTACTCTTAGGGCTTAAACGACCATCAGTTCCCCCATCTACAGCAAGAGCCTAGATCACTTGACTTCCCTTCTCTTATTGGTCAGCTACCTAACTGAGTATCTGCATTACCATATTCCTCGGGCACTTCAAACCCAGCATGAGCTAGTTTTACACTCGTTGTCTCCCCAGGTTTTTTTTCTTTTTGACTTAGAGAGAGAGATTGAGATTTGTTATTCCACTTATTTATGCATTCACTGGTTGATTCTGGTAAGTGCCCTGACCAGGGATCAAACTTCCAACCTTGGCATGTTGGGACAATGTTCAAACAAACTGAACTACCCTGGCTGGGCGTTTTTTGAAGTAAGATTTATGTGAAGTTCACCATTTTCAACATTTTAAAGTGTATAATTCAGTAGCTTTTAGTATAGTGTCTTCACAACATTGTTCAACAATCACTACGAGTCCCGAACATTTTCATCACCCAACAGAAACTCTGCACACATTTGGTCAGACACCCCTTGCGTCCCGCAGCCCCCGACAACCACTAGTTATTTTCTGTCTCTGTGGGTTTGCCTATTCGGGGAACTTCTTATAAATAGAGGCATAGAATCTGTGGACTTTTGTGTCTAGCTTTTTTCACTTAGCATGTTCTTAAGGTTCATTCATTGTGTACCACGTGACAGTACTTCACCCCTCCTTACGGCTGAATGATAATGCTGTTGTATGGATATGCCGCATTTCATTCATTCACTCATCAATTATATCTCATCCATTCATCAAATAATGGCTGTTGGGATTGTTTCCACCATGAATAATGTCACTATGGACATCTGAGTACAAGTTTTTGTTTGAGAGCATGTTTCAGTTCTCTTGAATATAGTGCTAGGAGTGGAACTGTGGGATCACATGGTAGTTCTATGTTTAACTTTTTAAGGAAATGACAAACTATTTTCTAATTTTTTAAATGTTTTATTTATTTTTAGAGAGAGGGGAAGGGGGCAGAAAGAGAGGGAAAGAAACATTGATGTGAAAGAGAAACATTGACCGGTTGCTTCTGATATGCGCCTTGACCTGCGTGCCTGCATGCAGGGACAGAACCTGCAACGTAGGCATGAGCCCTGACTGGGAGCTGAACTGGTGAGCTTTTGCTTTGCAGGATGACGCCCAAACAAATGAGCCACACCGGTCAGGGTGACCAAACTATTTGCTACAGCAGCTGCACCTTTTCACATTCCCACCAGCAAAGTCTGAGTATTCCAATTTGTCCTCATCCTCATCACTAGTTATTCTGTTCTTTCTAATTATACCTGTCCTGTTGGGTGTGAAGTGACAGTTCTTTGGGGTTTTCATTTGCATTTCTTTAATGACTAATGATGTTGAACATCTTTTGATGTGCTTGCTAGCCATTTGTATATCTTTGGAGAATATTTAAATCCTTGACCATTTTTAATTGGGTTATTTGACTTTTTATTAAGTTTTAAGAGGTTTTTTTAATATATTCTGAATAATAGACCCTTATCAGATATATGCTTTGCAAATATTTTCCCATTCTGGGGGTTGTCTTTTTAATTTCTTTATTTATTTTAGTAATTTTTTACTTTTCAATTACAGTTAACAGACAAGATTATATTAGCTTCAGGTGTACAACTCAGTAATTAGACATTTATATAACTTATGAAGTTAGATAAATCTCGAACTCATGTCACTGCACATCGTTATCACAATATTGACTATATGCTTATGCTGTACTTTACATCCCCTTGACTATTCTGTAACTACCAATTTGTGCTTCTTAATCCCTTCACCTTTTCCACCCAGTCCCCCACCTATGGTGCCCCGCCACCCCTGGACACTGTCGAAATGTTCTCTGTATCTATGAGTTTGTTTGTTCATTTATTTTGTTCTTTAGATTCCATATAAGAGTGAAATCATATGGTATTTGTCTTTCTCTGTTTGACTTATTTCGCTTAATACAATATCCTCTGGGTCCATCCATGTTGTCATAAGTGGCAAGATTTCATTCTTTTTATAGCTGAATAATAATCCATTGTGTATGTATACCACATCATTTTTATATTTTAATTTTAAAAATGTATTTATTAATTTTAGAAAGGTGGAGAGAGGTTGGGGGGGAGAGAGAGAGAGAAGCATCGATTTGTTGTCCCACTTATTTGTGCATTTATTGGTTGATTCTTGTATGTACTCTGACTGGAGGTGTTGATTCTTACGTGTGCCCTAATTGGGGATTGAACCTGCACTCTTGGTGTATCAGGATGATGCTCTAACCAACTGAGCTGCTGGGCCAGAGCCCACATCTTTATCCATTCATCTGTGGGTGGGCACTTAGGTTGCTTCCTTATCTTGGTATTGTAAAGAACGCTGCAAAGACAAATGGATACATATGCCTTTTTAAAAAAAGATTTTATTTATTTATTTTTAGACAGAGGCGAAGGGAGGGAGAGACAGAGGGAGAGGAACATCAGTTGTGGTTGCCTCTCACACACCCCCTACTGGGGACCTGGCCCTCAACCCAGGCCTGTGTCCTGACTGGGAATCAAACCAATGACCCTTTGGTTCACAGGCTGGCACTCAATCCACTGAGCCACACCAGCCACGGCTAAAAATTTTTTTATTGAAGTGTAGCTGACATACAACATGATATTAGTTTCAGGTGCACAACATAGTGATTCTACACTTAGATATCTTACGATGTGATCACCATGATAAGCCAAGTAACCATAAGTCACCATACAAAGTTTTTACAATATTACTGACTGTTCCTTTTTTTTTTTTTTTTGTAATGTGGCTCATAATATGGTAAACAGGTCATTCTAATAAAAACAACAAAACATGTTGGTAAATTAAAAAAAATTTTTTAAAGATTTTATTTATTTTTAGAGAGAGGGGAAAGGAAGGGGAAAGAGAGGGAGAGAAACATCAATGTGTGGTTACCTCTCGCATGTCCCCCACTGGGGATCTGGCCTGCAACCCAGGCATTTGCCCTGCCTGGGAATCAAACCAGCGACCCTTTGGTTTGCAGGTTGGCACTCAATCCACTGAGCCACACCAGCCAGGGCACATGTTCATAAAATACTGAAGAGTCGACAAGAAGATAAAGAATTATTAGACCAAAATCTAGGTGAAGGCAGGATCCAAAGAGTAAGTAGTGCAGTGATGTCACTTTTACCCTAGGGCATTTACCTATTTGTCAACTTAAGCTTGGTTTGTCTAGGTCTCTTGGGGCAAGTGGGACAGACTGGAACCTCAAAGTGCTACAGTTTTAATGTGGGGGTGAATATACCCCCACCCAACAGACTGGAAAGAAAATTGTCTTGGAAGGGAGAGATTTCCAGAAGCTGTGGAGGGGCCACTGGACCTATAAAACAGTCCTCTGAGGGATATACAACCCAAATATACATCTCTTAATGGTTAAAAAAAAAAAAAAACCAAACAATGAATGTAGTTTAGAATGGTCGCTCCTGGCAGAATTGAAAACAAATCCTCTCTGGAGGAATTAACTTATAACCTAGGCCTCAAAAAAATTCCAGACATAATTTTCCAAGGAAAACCCAACTCATAGTAAACAAAATAAGCATATACACACACAAAAAAAGAGAATGAGTAAAATAATCAACATAAACAGATCTGATAATTCCAATTATCTGTTAAAAAATAAAAATAAACTAGTTTTGGCCCTGGCTGGGTAGCTCAGTTGGTTAGAGCACTGTCCCAATACCCCTAGGTTGGAAGTTCGATCCCTGGTCAGGGCACATGCAAGAATCAACCAATGAATGCATAAATAAGAGGAACAACAAATTAACAGATGCATGTTTCTCTTTCTATTTTTCTCCCTCCTTCCCTCCCTCCCTCCCCCCCAATATCAATACATTTAAAAAACCTAGTTTTTAAAAATTATTATTGACATATTGCACTGACATAGTAAAAAATTTCAAGAGTATAAATGTATTTAAAGGAAGTCTTCTCACTCACCTTAGTACACTCCTTGGGGGCAACCATTTTCCACAGTTTATGGGGTTCTTATTATAACTTAAAAATATATACTTTTAAAATATAGTATATTGAAAAATATAGTAGTTTTGGCTTTAAAAATGATTAAATGCCATTTTATTTCCAGGATATGTTAATATTCTCATTTTATAATTACTAAGCAAATTATGAGGGCTACAAAAAGTTATAGTAGTAGTCTAGGAATAGAACAGCAGATTAGCCAGTCTCAGGGGCTTAACTGAAAACCTGTTATCTTAACTTTCTTCCTAAAATGTCTCCTTTCCTTTTTCCTCTTTATATCTTAACTCTTAATATCCTAGTATGTTTATATATATATATATATATATCCTAGTATGTGATGTGGCATAGGGCAAAAATTTTCAGTCATGTTGTGCAGTTAGTCCAATGATTGGCTATCTGCCCAGTCTTGAAAACATAATTTTCAGCAATATAACCCTCACACATGCTCAATCATTATTATGTAAATTTGGTCTAATTTTGTACTTTGAAACATCAGGTACAAGAGTATGTGACTAAATCAGGAGATGGGGTTCTTGTCCCAGCTTTGTCAATAACTTGCTGTGTAACCTTGACAAGTCACTCAACCTTAGTATTCTCTCCTGGGTTAACAATTATCAAGATATAATCATAGAACGTTAGAATTGGCAGAGACTTCAGAGTTTACACAGTACAATTTCTTCATTTCACGGAAAGGTTGAGTGACTTACTCACGAGCTTTCTAGAACAAGCTTCCAGTCTTTGGCATCTCAGATCACCGCTCTTTTCATTACATCACACTTTCTTTCAGTGTTGTTTCAAGATTCAAGCAGAGAAAAAAGCCCCAAAACTGAAAACACTAAACAAATATATGGACTTTTACATAAAGCTAGATAACACTGTTAACCATTGGCCTGCACTGTAGCCTAAAAGCTTATCTGAAAATACCTCGTACACCGTTTGACTTTAAAATGAATTAAAATTCAGAAACTATATAAGTAAAGGTCAGAAAAATAAAGGGTAGGAAAAAATTGATGGTTGGCTTGGCGAATAACCGTAAAAGGAAAATAAAACTCACACAAGAGTACTTATATTGTGTTATCAAGTCTTTCTGTTTTTTTCCCCGAGTTTGTACAAAGTGCAATTGGGGAAGTGAGGACTGCCTGTTTTTACACATTTCTGAAGGAATGGTGGGCAATAGGTGTTACTTGAAATATAATTACCTCGCCTACACTACACATTTCATCAGTCCTCTAATTTAACGGCATCTCTTTTAGGCCATTGCCGAAACAACACTCTGAAACTAGCAAAAACCACAGTCAACGCAAATACTCCAACTCCCGAAACGCTTGATGACTTGCCTGCGCCACCTCCTCTCAAGAGCAGTCTCTTCCGTACTGGGAGTTGTAGTCCCTCAGGGCCTTCACTTCCGGGGTGCGGGGAAGGATGCGCCTCAGGAGAACTACACTTCCCAGGAAGCTGTGCGTACCTTTCTCCGCCTTCGCAAGTATTGGGCTCCACCCTCTCCCTCTCCTCCCTCCCTGGACTTCACCGTTCATGCCTTCCTGTTAGTCTGAGCTGGGTGAAGTTCACTCCGATCAGCTGATCCCAACTGACAACAGGAGAGGAGGAAGCCCGGGAGGCTGCGAAGGAGGAGGGGGGAGGAGATGGAGATGAGGATGGATCCACCGGTGCCCTGAGGAACAGCCCCCGCCCCCACCGGCGCCCCGCGGTCCCCAGACACCGCCTGGCCGCGGCCGATCTGCTCCGTGGTGGGGTCCCCGAGCCACCGCGGGCTGGGATGGAAGGGCACGGCCCTATGCAGGGCGAGCGATAGTCGTGGAGCTGCGGCTGCCCCCGGGGTGGGGGGGTGGCGGGTGCGGCTGTGGTGGGGGTGGGGTGGCATAAACAATGGATTTGGCTCTGTCTCCTGCCAGCGCTTGTGGAGGATTTTGGGGGACCTTCTTTGTTCCTAGACTCTGCTCCGACCCCTCGGGTTGTGGTGGTGGTGTCCAGGAGGAAGGAAGGGTGAGGAATCCCCGACTGGAGAGAGATGTGGAGGTGTAGGGGGCAAAGTGGGCAGATCTGTTTGCTTTGCCTGGCGGGCGGTGAGGTGTTCTTTTGAAGGCTGATTTTACGTTTTTCTCAATTGTGACAGGTTTTGATTTTTGTTTCCGTGTGGGAGCTGGTTGGGCACGTCTGAGGTTAGGGTGTAAATAAGGTCTCCTAGTCACTCCCTTGCCTTCCTTGTTTATCTAAAAATAAGATTGATAGATTGATTACTGTGGAGGAGGAGTAGGGAACATCTGCAAGGAGGCCTTTGCATTTCGTTGGGGCATTACAATGGGTGTCAAGGCCAAGGGGAGTTAGGAATATAATTGTAGAAGTGACAAAAGCCCCTTTCCTGGCCCAGTTCTTTCTTTTTTTTTTAAGTTATTTTTAAGTTTCTGAGTAACAAAGAGAAAAATTGTTTCAACTCACTGCAGGTCTGGCTTTTCCCTGTGCCCTAGTGGAGGAATTCTGTCTCCTGTTGCTCCCTTTTTTGCAGTTAGAGAAGGGACAAAGGAAGTACAAGAATTGTTTTTTATTGTTTTCAAACGTGAAATGGTGACTCTTGTTTCCAGGTTTAGAGTCATTAATAGGCATCTGTCTAGAGTTGAAACGACTCTAGAGCTTTGATGGAGCTAAAGTTTATTGTTACTATCATTTTTAAAAAAGTTTTTACAGTCTTCTTTCTCCACCTTTCCCAACTGTACAGTGCACATGGGGGTGCGGGTCTGCACCTCCAAGACTTTTTGCTTAGTGATTTTTATTCTGAATTTCATGACTGTGCAGAGAATTTCAGCCTGGGAAGTAAAGCAGCAAAGTCTCTTTCTTATATGCCTTGGGTCTAGAGGTAGTGGCTGTTTTCAAAAGGGCCCTTAACCCTGATTTTGAGAAGAAATTGGCTAGAATAAGCCAGTGTAAATTTTACAAGCAAGAGTGAGATTTCTTACTTGCTTTGGTGTTGTATTTAATCACAATATTGGTTTTCAAGGTCCACTACTGCTTTTAGATGAGTGAATTTTTTTTTCTTCTTCTATTCTAGGTATCCCCTGAAATACTGACTTGAGGTTGGATTGTATTGAAAAGTTCCTGACCACTGTCTTTCATCACCAGAACCTTGTACTGGAGGCCCAACGCATGAGCCCACCTCAGTGAACCATCAAGTCTCTCTCAGTTAGCCATAAAAGACCTTTCCAAGTTAATTTTGACCACATATTTATCTGCACTTTATGGAGGATGAAACCATCAAACCAAATCAACATTGCTGCTGATACAGGAGTTTTGGAAACAGGAAATAAAAAATTCAAACATTTGTGATTGTGTGCAGAAATTCGAATGGGACACCGAGTTGTGTGTTTGTGTGTGTGTGTTTAAGGTGTTCAGGAAGAACCCTGTGGTATTTTCTGTGCAGTCTCCAGACTCAAACCCTTTGTATTCACTCCTGGGGAAAGCCCAGTGACTGTTTTATGGTGGGTGATTTCCTTACCAATCTGAGTATGAGCGCTCAGACTTCCCCAGCACAGAAGGGCCTGAATCCAGGGCTGATGTGCCAGGAGAGTTACGCCTGCAGCGGGACTGACGAAGCTGTCTTCGAGTGCGACGAGTGCTGCAGTCTGCAGTGTCTCCGCTGCGAGGAGGAGCTCCATCGGCAGGAGCGCCTGAGGAACCATGAGCGCATAAGACTCAAACCTGGCCACATCCCTTACTGTGACCCCTGCAAGGGCCCCAACGGGCATTCGCCAGGCGTTAGGCAGAGGGCAGCCGTGAGGTGCCAGACCTGTAAAATCAACTTGTGCCTGGAGTGCCAGAAGAGGACCCATTCTGGTGGCAACAAAAGGAGACACCCCGTTACTGTGTACAATGTCACTAAGGCCCAGGAGTTACTGGAAGAAGAAGAGATGGATGAGGAGACCAAGAGGAAGAAGATGACTGAGAAGGTTGTGAGTTTCCTCCTAGTAGATGAAAATGAAGAAATTCAGGTAAGCACTTGGGAATTCATGGGTAGTGGGACAGATCTGTTATTGGAAGGTAGCTCTCAAAAGGAAAGACCAGGAGGAGCCCACATTTTAATCGTTGAAAAGCAAGACCTCTGAAAGCTTAAATTGCAAGGAGTCGGGTTTAGTTACCAGCGGTGTGACCTTGGGCTGAATTTCTTTACCTCTCCGAACCTTAGTTCAGTATATGGTAGCTGATGTTATCATTAGAAAGAACCGATTTAGAACAGTTTTCTGAATGAGAGCACTTTGGCAAGTGGTGAATAAATGTGAATGATGAGGGATTGTACATGTGCAGAGAAAGAAACACTGACAGTCCCATGGGAGTGCTAGGCAGTAAGTTACAAACCTGCTGTCTTGGTTGTGAGAGGCAGGTCTTTAAAAAGTGGCACTTGACTCTTTTCAGATGGGCTCTTATTTTCTGTAGAGGCTTCTGATCTGTAAAAGCCAGTGAAGGCACCCGGGATTACAGGAGGACTAGAGAACATTTGGTTGGATTCCGAGTTGGGAGAGGGTAGTGCGTGACAGTTAGGGGTGATTGGGGAATGGGTAGTATAATGTTTACACTTTCCAGTGAAGGTAGTATAAGGCCCATGCTTTCGAATGAAGACTGCTTGGATTCATATTCTGGCTGCAGCACGTACTGGCTATAGAATCATGGGCACAGTATTTAAGCTCTGTGCCTCAGTTTCACTTCTACTTCATAGTAGTAGTTGAGGATTCAAAGGGATTAGGAATGGAAAGGACTTATCATAGGGCCCAGGACATAGTGTCCACTACCAGTCTGCTGTTTTCGTATCGGTGTTTGTGGTACATTGGCTCAGTTCTTTCATCAGTGATGACTCAAGTCTCTAGATTGCAGGAGCACCGATGTAAATTAACCGTTTGAGAAACTTCGCAATTACCCACTAAGTATTTCACCTCTGTATTTTCATTTCTTGGATAAGCTTATGGAAATGAATTGTGTCATGATTCCTATGTACAATGGTCCCCCCTTATCCACGGAGTACACATTCCAAAACTTCCAGTGGATGCCTAAAACTACGGATAGTACTGGACCCTATGTTTACTGTTTTTTCCTCGGATGAACTTTAATTTATGAATTAGGCACAATAAGAGATTAACAACAATAACTAGTAGTAAAGTAGAACAGTTATTACAATACACTGTAAAAAGAGGCATGTGAATGTGGTCTCTCTCAAAATATCTTACCGTACTGTGTGTACAGTGTGAACACCCTGGGCACAGCAATGATTCACGTCCCAGGTGGGATGGAGTGGGATGGTGAGAGATTTCATCACACTACCCAGAACACTGCACAATTTAAAACTTAATGAATTGTTTATTTTTGGAATTTTCTTTTTCTTTTTTTTGAAAGATTTTATTTATTTATTTTTAGAGAGAGGGGAGCGGAGGGAGACAGAGAGGAAGAGAAACATTGTTTTGTGAGAGATCAGTTCCTTCTCACACACCCCCAACCTGGGATCTGGACCACAACCCAGGCACATGTTCTGACTGGGAATCGAACCATCAACCTTTTGGTTCACAGGCCTGCACTCAGTCCGCTGAGCCACACCAGCTAGGGCTGGAATTTTCCATTTAACATTTTTGGACCATGGCTGATGATGAGTAACTAAAACTGGAAAGCAAAACCGTGGATAAAGGGGAACTATTATACGTCTACTGTCAACTGAAAACTTTGCTAACAGAGACTTTATTGGCTGAAAGGAACTGACACAGTTATGGAAGAGTGACGCAGAGCCTATTCTGCCTCCCTCGTTGGCAGTGATGTCTTCATAATGAATTATGCTCTAATTGGGCGACAGTGCGGACTAAATGTTTTACAAACGGGGCACTTGATTTGGATGATTCTTCTTGGTTCTGCCACCAGTCCTCTTCAGTGCCCGCCTTTGGACAGTCAGGCTGCAGATTGCTGTCGCTTTCATAAAGTGGGAGGAGGATTTGATGATTACGAACAGTGATCATCATGGATATGGTGTTGGCACCGAAAAGGATACTTTTTGAGGAGAAGAGGGTGTGTGTCTTTTTTCTTCTTGTAGCATTGATACAGGTTCCTTAGTGGAGAACTACGGAAATAAAAGGAAGTGTAAACGAAGAAGGTAAATCCAGCTACCCCAAAATGGTATTTGTCCATCTTTTTTTTCTTGTAGTGTGTAATGTGTGTGTAATTGGGTTGTTTGTAGAGATTTCTCCCTTCATAAACACTGGCCACTTCCCAGGAAATAATAGTTTAGTAATCTCAAGCAGCGTTGGTTGGGACTAATGGAATGGACATAGAATTTTGGGCTGTGATTTATTCTCTTGGAGTTACAAGTGGAAAGTACTTTGACAAAATGTCTAGTTCAGTTTTCTACTGTGAATGTCTAAACAATTAAATGATTGTCTGAATCAAGTCTAGATTATGAAGTCAGCTGGCTAGATTGTAAACTCCTGGAGAGCAGGACCATTCTTACGCCCTGTATCGTGTGCAGTGGTAGGCACACGCTGGATAAATACTTGGTTGGTTGGTGATGTCACATCCGAACTTCAGTTTTTTAAAAATGGGTATCACACACATATCCAGTAAAAAAAAAAAAGCTAAAATAATATAAAAGGGCGTTCAATAACAAGAGCTTCTCTCCAACTCCATACCCTTAGTCTTTTCTTAGAGCAGTCGCCACTAAAGGGTAATGGCGTGCTGTTCTAGAATTTATTTCATGTAGACTGATGTATGTTTGTATCCTTTTAATTTTCCAACAGAAATCAAACCTAATAAACTTTCTGTTCTGTCCTTGGCTTTTCTTCACTAAAAGATACATCTCGCAGAACTTCCATGATCAGTACATAGAGGTCTGCCTCATTATTTAAAGGCTGCCTAGCATTTTGTTGAACGGTTTTTCCATAATTTTAGCCTGTTAGTGGAAATTTGATTTACTGCAAGCAAGAATGTATTGACTAGCCTGTGAATCTGTTTAGAAGTGGAATCTTTTGCATTTTAAATAGAAATTTCCAAATTTCTGAACCGTATTTTTTCAGCCTCTGCAGTACTTCTGTGAATCTTCCTTGGGTTCTGATCTTGGTTTATAATAGCTAAAATTTAAAGAGCTCTTATTCTGGTGCTAGGGACTGTTCTTAGCACTTTATAAGCATGAGTTTATTAAATCCTGATGATAATTCTGTGTATTAGTTTCTTACTGCTTAAAGTGAGTCTGAAGTCCTAAACATGGGTCGATAGGGCTGTGTTTCTCTTAGAGGGAAGAATTTGTTTCCTTGTCTTTTCTAGCTTCCAGAGGCCTCCTGTATTCTTTGGTTTGTGGCCCTAACGGGGTCCATCTTCAAAGCCAGCAGTATAACACCTTCCAATTCCTCTCTCCGTCTCTCCTCTTCTGTTGTCACATTGCCTTCTGTGTCTGCAGCCCTCCTGCCTCCTCCGGCCTCCCTCTTGCAAGGATCTTTGATTACACTGGATCCACGTGGATAATCCAGCATAATTTCCCCACCTCAGTGTCCTTAATTCAATCACATTTGCCAAGTCTCTTTGCCACATAAGGTGACATATTTATAGGTTCTGGGGATTAGAATGTAGACATCTTTGGTGGGAGTGGGCAATTTCAGGTTATCACACCCATGAATGAAGTAAGTTGTGTGTCTTCATCAGTTGGGGTGGCTATAACAGAATACCATAGACTGGGTGGTTTATAAACATCAGAAGTTTATTTCTCACAGTGCTAGAGGCTGGGAAGTTCAAGATTATGGCACCAACAGATTCAGTGTCTGATGAGGGCCTAGTTCATAGAGAGCTGTCTTCTCCCTATCCTCACATGGCAGAAGGGAGCTCTCTTAGGTGTCTTTTATAAGGAACCCATATAATCCCATTCATGAGGGCTCTACCCTAATGACCTAATCACTTCTAAAGGCCCCACCTGCTAATACCATCACATTGGGGGTAGGTTTCAATATATGAATAGCACTGTATTTTCTAGATGAGAGATGTGGCAGAGGATTTGAACACAGGTGCCTGGCTCTAACATCCTTGCTTTGTGTCCTGACCACTGTGGTTCAGTTGGTTGGGCGTCGTCCTGCAAACCAGAAGGTCGCTGATTTGATTCCCAGTCAGGACATGTGCCTGGGTTGCAGGTTTGGTCGATGTTTCTCTCCCTCTCTTTCTCCCTCCCTTCCCCTCTAAAAATAAATAAATAATAAATCTTAAAAAAAAAAGGATCCTTGCTTTGTGACTCTCCTGCTATCTGACAAAGTCAGTTAAACTTTCCGATTAAGCTTCAGGTGGTCAAGAGCATCAATCAGCTCACTGGTTCCTCATGGCTGCTATGAGAATCAAATGAAACATAGTTGTGTATAAATGTAGGACTGTTGTCATTGAATAACTCCATCCTCATAGCAATGAAGATTCAATGAGTTAGGCTCCAATTTTGTTTTTCTTTACTTGTTCCTAGGCATTTATGGGTTTTGATCATCTTCAGTTTAGTACATAAGAATTATTATAGCAGCTTATTGGCAATTAATGTTATGTGTGATTTCCTTAAATTCTATGGCCTAGAACAGAGGTGTCAAACTCATTTTCACGGGGAGCCACATCAGCCTCACGATTGCCTTCAAAGGGCCGAATGTAATTTCAGCTCCTTAACAGTTAAGGAGTAGTTGCATGTATACAGTCCTAAAATTATTTTGGCCCTTTGAAGGCAATCTTGAGGCTGATGTGGGCCCCGGTGAAAATGAGTTTGACACCTCTGGCCTAGAGTCTCCTAAGATTTGTTGCTTGTGATTCAAGTATTCAGTTTCTTTTGGAAAACCTACAACAACCAAAAGTTCCCTTTTAGAGGTGGAAATTTTATTATTACCTTGTTGTCATTTGAGTGTGTACTAGAATGATGAATTTGAGGAGAGGCCAGCTTTTGGCCTCAGAAGCAGAAACTCCTTTGTGGCCTGCTAGCCGAAGCCATTTAATGCTTCATCACATTGATTGACCCTATGTTATGTGCCTGGCACGTTCTGGGTTCCAGGGGTACATGATTAGTAAGACTTGGTCCATGCCATCACAGAACTGACCATTAAAGTGAGGAAAGCACACTTCCTACATGTGAGACACATAAAAAGATGCTTTAGATGTAGTAAGTATGATTAAGAGTGACTTGGAAGTCACTCTTGCAGGATAGGAAAGGTTTTATTGTAGAGGTGACTTTTAAGTAAAGACCTAATGGTTAATATTACCTGGGCAAAGAGACCCCAGAGGGAACTGGGAACAAAAAGAAGGTGGGACAGCATGTTTGAGTGTGCCAGTGTGGCTGGAGTGAGTTGGGGAGAGTGGTAAGGAAAGAAGTGCAGAGGTAAGTGGGTGCCAGATCACATGGGGCCTTGTAGACCATAGAAGTAAGTATAGATTATAAGAGTAATGGGAAACACCAGTCTGCTTTATGCTAGAAAGTTATCTATGATAGATAGAGCTTTTTTAAAAAAAAAAAGATTTTATTTACTAATTTTTAGAGAGATGGGAAGGGCGGGGGAAGAGAGGGAGAGAAATACTGATGTGTGAGCAATACATCAACCGATTGGGACCTGGCCTGCAACCCAAGCACATGCCCCGACTAGATTTCGAACTGGCAACCCTTTGGTTCTCAGGCTGGCGCTCAACCCACTGAGCCGCACCAGCCAGGACTGATAGAACTTTTTAAGAGGTGGCTTGTGTAGTGTAGTGAAGACGAGGTTGTGGTAACTGTAGAGGGGCAAGAATGAAAGCAGTGAAACCACTTAGGAGGCTGTTGCAGAAAGCGCGGTGAGATGACGAGAAGGGATGGAAAACATTATGAATGTGGGACGAAGTTTCGATGTAGAACAGGAACGCTGCTGATATGTTGGGTGGAGGGGTGAGGGAATGAGAGAACTCAGGGGTGACTCCTAGACATTTCGTGTATGCAAATAACACCTGCTTAATACCCCAGATTTTACTGAATTGATAAA
Organism: Desmodus rotundus; assembly: GCF_022682495.2. Classification (NCBI taxonomy): domain Eukaryota; kingdom Metazoa; phylum Chordata; class Mammalia; order Chiroptera; family Phyllostomidae; genus Desmodus; species Desmodus rotundus. The sequence continues at coordinate 115,032,702 of NC_071393.1, read as the reverse complement.
TCTAAAAGTGTTTAAGAACTTAACTTGCTCAATAAAGAGAGCTCAATTGGTCTCATTTGGTGTTATCTAACACACGTGATACTCAACTGGGAGTGATTTTGCTTCCTTAGGAGGCATTTGGCAACATTTGGAGACATCTTTGGTTGTCACAGATGGGGGGGGGGTGGAGGAGATGTTTTATTGGCTAGTGGGTAGAGGCCAGGGTGCTGCTACGTATCTTACAATGAATAGGGACTCTCCCCACAAAAAGAATAATCTGGTATAAAATGTCAGTGGTGGTGAGATTGAGAAACTGATCTAAGAGATAAAGGTTTGGTCCAATAGGAGACCTGGGTTCGAGTGAAGTGAAAATCTATCAGGAACAAAACATTTAATCACTGCACCATTTTCCCCCCTTCTCTCTTTTGGTTCTGTTCACGCCTAAGAAGTAATCCAGGTGGAAGCAATATTTTCTTTTGGCATATTTTGTAACCTCAAGTGAAATGGTTAAGACTTTCTGGATTTTATTCATTGATGTTTCTAGGCCTCAGTGGAATTGTAGTAGGAAAGCCAAAGGACTTAGGGATCCATTTTTTACAGCCCATAATAAGTAAATACTAACGACATCCACTGACAAGTCATCTATAATCTTTAGAGACAACACCCTTAGCAAATAATTCAAAGGTTAGAAGAATAAAGTTCTAATAATCAGGGTTCTCAGGGGAGGAAGAAGATAGTATTTTCTTGTCTGTTGGGTCTTGTGAGGAATCAGACATCTTACCAGAATGTTTATTAGTAAGAGAAAAAAGATTCAAAATTCAAAGTCATTTTTCTCTTCATCCTTATGTACACATACACATTTAAACCCCATACAAGTTTTTCTTCTCTTCATAATCACCCCATTCTCTTTACCTCTTTTCTACCAACTTCCTATAACTGTCCTCTTTCCAAGAGAACAGCAGCAGACCGACAGCAAGTGCTCCCGGGTCCCCCTCATGCTGACTGACCCCCTGGCTGGGACATTGGGAGAGCCAGGGAGTTTTTCACACTACAAAGCCCCTGAAGCTAAGTCCACTCATGCAGGGTGCAAAGGAAGCCAGTGAGCCCTGAGGGGTCGGTGGGAAGCTAAGAAAACGTCCACTGGGGCAGGCCCCCCCACTCAGAAACTGACAGCCGAGGGCCCTGTATGGAATGGGAGGCCAAGCGAGGACTCTGCATCCTTCCCCCAGCACAGGCGGTGGCGGACCGCATCTCACTGAGGCCGTTCCTTTAAGAAGACCCATCACGTTGCTTGGCTGCTTCACTTGTTTACAGTCCCAGAATAGTGTGGCTCAAAATACTGGGACTTGGCTTTTCTTTTCTTTTTTTTTTTATTGGCTAAAAGAGACATTATTTTAATGGGATCCAGGAATGGGAAATAGCAGAGGACGTTTTTGGACTCTCTGGGAATCCTGAATCACGAACCGGCTGTGCTGGCGCTCCTGTCTAAGACCCACCTGCCGGTGACCCCTTGGCCCTGTCCTGCTTCCTGGTCCAGGGTGCCTTGCTGGGGCTCGCTGTTTCCAGGCCCTCTGTTTCAGACAGGCTGGCAGAAACCACTTAACTTAATTTTGGTCCACAGGTCACGAGCCGGGGGGATCATAATCTTCTAAATTGTGGGACTTCCCCATTTTTTTCTTCAAATGGCCAAATTCTTATAATGTAAGGACCAGTTTTGGTGCTGTGGCTGGTTAGCCCTTTGGTAAGTTCTGGTTGGAACACAAATATATTTACTATTGGTTCTTAGGTGCCATATTTTTAAGAGTCACAAGAAGCCATAGATCTGCTTAGGAGTTGTATGTCAAAATAATAAGCAATAATTGAAGGAGTGGCAGAGGCTCCCTCCACTACTTCTGCCTTTTACTTGTGAAAACCCAAGTAAAAGCCCCTTTGTTTAGTAATAATGGTGGGGGGGGGGCATTGTATGGGGTTACTGGGGAACGCGGGGCTGAGGGTGACTCAGACAGGCAAAAAAATGAAAGAGCTCCTATTGTGTGCCTTCTTCAGTCTCTGCTCTGCATCTTCTGAGCTTTCTCAGCCCTGGGCTGTTGCAACAGGCTCCTGGCATTTAACCTGGAAGGCTGTTTTGTTTAGTGCAGGGCTGTTTAAAATTTGACCCATAGAAGCCATCAAAATCTCTGTGAGTCAGCTTTTCAGGGAACCCATTTTTAACTATTTCAAGTTACCTTCAGTTTATGTGATTCTGTTTTTTTCTGGTCTATCGCCTCCTTCAAATGATTGATTTTTCTGGATTTGGGCGAACATTTGGCCTTTTGAGTCAGGGGTAATGGAACAGGAAGATTCCTTACTAAGTTGACCTTGTATGTTTTTCCTGTGGATGCATCTCCTTCGACTCTGTCCTGGAGGTTGTGTAGCACAGAAGGGCTTCTGATGGCTGGCTCAACCTTTCCGACTCCTTTCTGACTTGCTTGCTTGGAAGGAGCTCCCATGAGATCGTTCTGTCTGGAGTTAGAACTGCTAAATGTGTTGAGCCTATTTGATTGATGATGGGAAATCAGGGGGAAGCTAATGGATAAGATCCTGAAGAAGGAAAGGAAAGCAGAATTGTAGCAAGTTCCAGGCAAGAACTGGAAAGGCCTATGGGAAGGGACACAGAGGGACTGTTGGAGGCAGGAAAGGGTGGATGTTTCCTTGGAGGATGTTTTGTTCATTTTGCCTCTCTTTCCAGTGACTTTTGGCCAGCAATTAAGAGGCTCTGTTTACCCTGTTTATGTGGTTGTCTTGGTAGTGGCTGGTGTTCTTGGGCAGAAGAGTATGTATACCAATCACACGTAAGCACTTGACCTCTGGCTTGACTTCACTGGAGGATGAGTGTACTTTCTAGTAGATTCTGGAAAATTTTTTTAACATTTTATTTATTTACTTTTAGAGAGAGGGGAAGGGAGGGAGAAAGAGAGGGAGAAAAACATTAATCAATGTGTGAGAGATACATCAATTGGTTGCCTTCCACATGCCCCCTACCAGGGACCTGGCCTGCAACCCAGGCATTTGCCCTGACTGGGAATCAAACTGGTGACCTTTCAGTTCACAGACCAGTGCTCAATCCACTGAACCAGATTAGCCAGGGCTCTTCTGGAACTTTTTTTCCCTTTCTGATTTCCTCCTCCTTGTGACTAGATTATTGCTGCCTTTCCCAGGGAATTTGAGTCTAGATCAAAGGTGGCAAACACAAGGCCCGTGGGCCAAATCTGGTCCTCCACCTTGTTTCTACCCGGCCGCAGCACCGAGCTCCTTGAGCCTAGTTAAGGAGTGGTTACATTTACACAGTCCTAAAATTATATTCTGCCCTTTGAAGGCAACCTCGGGGCTGATGTGGCCCCCGGTGAAAATGAGTTTGACACCCCTGCTCTAGATGGTGGAATGCTTGAAAAGAACTGACAGCTTGGTTCTGACATGTAGTCACAGACATGCCAGGTTCAAGTTAAGAGAAAAATTCAGCAGTCACAGAGTATTCTAGAAATTCGTATACTTTTCAGCCCAATTGCTTCTGCCTGGTGAATATGTCAACTGTATGACTAAACTGTTTTCCATAATCTCAGTGTTTTTCAAAGAGCTCAATTCAGTTTACATGTATCAGTCAACAGTAGTTACAAACATTTATTGAGTGTCGCTTATGTGCCTTATTAGTTTGATTAATCTCTGAAAAATCTGCCACTTTGAGGGGAAGGAGTTTCAGTCTAGAACTAAATATAAGTGATTAGGCTCATGGTCTCTTTTGGATTGTTCACGACGTTCTTTCTCCTTTCATTACCAAAGAAAATTGAGTTTGCCACTTTCTTTGAAAAAGGATCGACCTGAAAAGGTTTGGGTGTGAAAGTGCAGCCTTCCTTGTGTAGGAAGGGCAGCCCCTGTCCCCACCTTGTAGTCCTAGTCCCTTGTCTTGATTTTTCTTTACACCATTTATCACCATTTGACATGACACGAGAGGAAAAGTACATGACCTAACATGTACTTTGTTTTTAATCCTCACCCGAGGATATTTATATTGATTTTTAGGGCGTGAGAGTGAGAAACATGGACTGGTTGCTTCCCGTATAAACACTCATCGGGGACCGAACCCACAACCTCGGTGTGTGCCGTGACTGGGAATTGAACCCCCAATGTTTTGGTGCACAGGGCAATGCTCCAACCAACAAAGCCACCCAGCCAGGGCCCACATTAGATGTGCTCTTAAAAATCAACTCTTTTGTGGTATAATTTACAGATAATATAATATACACATTATAGTGTACAGTTCTATGAGTTTTGGCAAATATATGTACACATGTGTAACCACCACCACCATAATCAAGAGAGAGAACATTTCTATCCCCCGCCTCCCCACAGCTTCCTTTGTGTTCCTGGGAAATCAGTCCCCAGCAATTTCTGATCTGCTCTCTAAAACTATAGATTTGACTTTCCTGGAGTTTCATGTAAATAGAATCGTATACTGTTTTGTGACTGGCCTTTTTCCCCTCACCATAATGTTTTTGAGGGTCATTCATGTTGCACAGCTTAGTGAATTTCTTTTTGTTGCTGAGTAATGGTCCATTGTATGGGCATACCAAATTTGTTCATCCATTCACTTGTTGATGGACATTTTGTATACCATATATTTTAATTGTTTGACTATTGATTTTCTTTTCCCCATTAAAATGTAAACTGCATGAGGCAGTGATGCTTTTTTATTGAGGTGTAATTCACATAACCATTTTAAAGTGAACGACTCAGTGATATTTAGTCACAGTGTTGCGCGACCACTGAGTCTAATTCTAAAACACTCCATCGTCCCCAAAGAAAACCCTGTACCTGGCGGTGACATTTTTGGTCTTGTGAAATTATATCTTTTATTATTTTTCCAATTATAAACATAACATAGACCCAGCATATTAAACTACTGAAAATACAGAACAACAGAAAAGTAGTTAATTTTACAATTAAAAAACCCACTAAGTATCTCAGTCCTTTTTAATGTTGCATTTACTTAAAAAAAAAACCAGCTTTATTGAGATATAATTCGCATACCATACAATTCACCCACTTAAAGTGTATAATTCAGTGGCTTTTAGTATATTCACAGATATATACAACTATCACTGCAGTCAATTTTAGAACATTTTCATTGGGCAGTGATTTTTGCCTCCTCTGTTCATCAGCAATCTAGACAGTGATTGGCACATAGTAGGTACTCAAATATTTGTTGAATGAATAAAATGCACTAATGAGAATAAATCAATGTGATCATTAATTCACTACATTGATGAATTAATGTATTCATTAATGAATTCATTAATTCAACAAACATTTAATGAGTGGCTACTATCTGCTGACAACTGAGCAAGACACAAAGTGTCAGTGAGACCCCAAGTTTGCCCTTGGGGAAAGGACAGTCTAGTGATAATAAAAGACAAATGCATAGAAATAAGGTGGGTAATATCAGAGCAGTATAGAGAGAATATGATGGCAATTCAGAGGAGGGTGATGTTGTTGGAGGGGTTACTATTGTTAATGGACTTTAACATAGTCGTGTGCTATATTGTTACTTAACTAGGGCCCCACTGTCTCACTCCATATTGAATGGAAACCAGACCCCTCTCAGTCTCCGGCTCAGACACCAATGGTCTCCTTATAAGGCTGTGTCCTCTATTAAGATTTTCTGCATAAACTGTGAGAACAGCACTTTAGTGAGTCTCTGGTGTGGTAATAATTCTTGGAATCATATCATATTCTTTTGAAGACTGAATGCTTTCTTATGCATAATGTATGTATTGTGCAATCTTATAACAGCTTTCCCCCCCCTAAATTGAAAAAGATCCTTTTGAGGGAGGGAGTGGTAAATATTGAGTATCTTCCTTGTCCCATTATCCCTAATTCTTTACGGAGGCATTTATTGGAAACCTTCTCTCAGAAGGTTTTTACTTGGGGTAATGGAATGGATTTCTGTGGTGGCTGCACTGCCTGTGACCCAGGGGCAAAGCAGGACAGCTACAGCAATAGTGACAGTGAGCCCTTCTCCAGCATTACTGCCGGCCTCCATGGTGCACCTGCCCGTGAGCAGCATCTCCTCTAATCCTCACAGCGAGCCTGTGAAATAGACTGCGTGGTTATCCTCCTTTTACAAGTGAGAAATCCGAGGTTCAGGTAAGTTAAATAACTTCTTTAAGATTATTCTAAAGTCAGTGAGTGGTAGAGGATGGTCGAGTGAACACTTAACGGTAATACTGCACTATTCCCTCTCACAGAGACTATAGCATCAACATTCTGTAATGTGTTCATTCACTTATTTTAACAAATATGTATTGATCTCTTATTATGTGTCGGGCCCTGTGCTAGGGCTGCGGTGGTGAACAGTACAGACCAGACTCCTTGCCAGCATGGAATACAGTCTAGTTGGGAAGCTCAGAACCAGGTTGATTTTAATAGAGATGGTGGGTTGAGAATGAAGACTTTGAGCAAGAGAAGGGTTGAGTGAATTGCCCCTGGTGTATTCCAGGTAGAGGTGGACTCGAACCTAGCTTTCTTGTCTTCTTTCTAGCCTGGTGCTTCTACTGCTAAGTCTCAGAGTCTTTCCCAGACGTTATGTCTGCTTTTATAGCTAGCCAAATATAGGTATGCCATGCCACTTAAAAGGGAAGCTGAATCTCCCATCTGTAAGCTCCTTGGAAGAGTCATTTGAGGATAATGTAGATCTTGAGGATGACACAGTATTTCCAGTCTGTCCTCAGAATTCAGCTTTGCTTGGGAAAGCTTTTTATTCGGATATAAATTGAGAGCTGAACTCAGTGAGTTGGGTGAGGTCAAAGATACTGATTGTGAAGCTAAAAATGACTTTTTAAAGTGTTCATTGTGTGGATCGTCTCTGTATAGAAACCTCTCTCCTGCTGGAGTAGGAGGGGAGCCACAGGCGTCTGTGAGGCCACGTGTCAGAAGCACCATGGGCAGTTCTAAGACATGGGAGGAGAATTCCTGACCTCTCAAGTAATGGAACACTTTGGGGACACTGGAATGGAAGAAAGTGACCTTTGCCCTTACCGAATGTGCTCAATGTATTTGTAAAGCCAGGCTCCTGACTTCAGTGGTCTTAAGAAAACATTTGGTTAAGAAACAATTGCGTTTTTATATAAAACTATTGATACATACATGGATAAACACAAAGATATACACTTCTTTTAGGATAGAATGAAAGGAATTTTTCTGAACTCGCTGGGTTGGAGAAACAGGTTTATAAGAACTTCCTGGCAGTATGGGGTTTGCTCTTGGAATGGAACCTCCTTGTCATTTGGACTTTCAAATTAGAGTGGCCACTGATCTGTTTGACGTTGCTTAAGTAAAATACTGTTTGAAAATTGGGCGATGGACTTAAATCATTGCCTGGAGTGCTTTTTTTTTCATTTTATTTATTTTTAGAGAGAGGAGAAAGGAGGGAGAAAGAGAGGGAGATAAACATCAATGTGTGAGCGAAACATAGGCTGGTGGGCCCCCAACTAGGGACCCAGGCATGTGCCCTGATGGGAACTGAACCAGCAACCTTCTGGTTCTCAGGATGTTACCCAGCCCACTGAACTACACCAGCCAGGGCTCCCTGGAGTTCTTTTAACATGATGAAAGTGGGTCTGGATTTTTCAGGAAAGAGTTCCCTTACCTTCCACTTCCCCTTTCCCTCCTCTAGAAGAAGGAAACCGTAACCCAACTTCTGTATCTGCTGGTCTAACATCAGGTCAGTGCCAGTCACTAGGTGAAGCTCAATACATGTGTGTTAATTAAATGAAATGAATCAGTTATAGGTTCCTTTTGGGATGGATAGTAGTCCCAGTTCTGATAAGAGTGAGAATTTGGTTAGTTTCCTTGGGTTTGGTCTCTTCCACTGAACTCAGCCAAAAGTGGAATGAAAGCAAAATAAACCAGAGACCACTACAGAAAAGTAATTAAGAGGAACTTAACTTTGACAATACCTATCGCCTTAGACTAGTTTTAGAATCTCAATAGAGAGGGATAAAATAATCTTTGCTGGTTCAGGGTGGGATTTGATGAGGACTCCAGCCAGTGGGGTCCATGTGTTGTGGCTGCTATGAACAAGTTCACACGGACTACAGAAGTCCTGTGGAGAAAAAGGGACGGCATGGCCACCCTCTGAGTGAGGTAGTGCCCAGAACCCTGCCTGGACAGGCTTTTATTGCTTTTCTGGGTACATTACACTGAGGATAGTCCTCATTTACTATGCACAGGTTCTCTTTAGGTGGTTACCTTTTACAGATAACAAAGGAAAGAATGTTGCTAATTACTTCAAAGAAACGGATATTTGCAAATCAAGGGGGAAAGTGGTTGAACTGTTACATTCCATCCTTGGGAGGTTTAGCATAGATTTTAGGAAGTTACTTTAAAGATATGCAGTAAACATTTGCTGCCTCAGGGTGGGGGAGTTTTAGCAAAAAGCAAGCCTCAAAGCAGCCTAGGTACAGTGCAGGCCCGATTCCCCACGGGAAAAGCGATCTGTGGGCTCGGTTCCTGTGTGCCAACTTGTTCCCCTCCAGTTTGCTGAGTCAGGGGCTTCACCGTGCCACACGGATAGGTTCCTTGTAGGGATTCATGATGACTGTTAGGTTGTGAGTGACAGCCACCAAGCGTCCCTTAGCTCTCTCCACTGCTTTGGGTTAGGAGCTGATTTTTGCCCTTAGCCACAGGGATCATCTTTACAAAAAATTTAAAGGACTGTATGATCGTAGTTGGTACAGATGAGATCCTCCTCCTCATCCAGGGAGGCCAGAACTGGAAGGACCTCGGGGCTGAGCTACTTTCCTTGGGGTTGTTTTCTGTCGTCTTTGGTGTTTCATTTCTGGAGTCTCTATGTTCTGTTGAACTTTCCTCCTTAGAGGGCACTTCAGTTCCTTCCCCATCTCTAGCTTTTCCCTTCCTGGGCCTCCTCAGAACAAAGGCCATGTGACTATTCTTCCTGGGTGTTTCTCTGAGGGCCAAGAAGGAATTTCTTGAGGGAGATTGTCATCATTCTGTTGCCTGACTAGGTCAGAGGTTGACTGCTGGACACTTCACTACCATAAACCTCTCTGAATTCTAAACTGGAATAGTGGAGATCATGGAGTACTGTTATTTTTCATTTTAGAAACTCTATTTACAACTATACTAAGTGCAAAGCTTTATGGGTGAGAGAGAGAAAGGTATACTGTTTGATTTCTTAAAGATTTGTGTGATATTAGATGGTCACTTTACTAAGAGTCAGCTCTAAGGCCAGCATTATTATGCTATTTTGAGTAGAGGGAGAGGAAAGAAGTTATCAGAAGCAAGCAGCAAGATCTTTCATTTTTAGGTAGAGTCAAGTTTAGATCTCACCATTGCTGACTTAGTACCTGAATGAGCAACTTCCGAGCACCCGGCAGGTCCCAGCCCAGCTGCTACTGCCGAGCACCTGGACGTCTTCCCAGTGGCTGGTCTTTAAATAACAATGAGTGGTATTTATTGAGTGCTTACTGTGTGCCAGGCCTTGCGCAGTGCACATTCAGTGTCGCATTTAGTCCCCTCAGTATCCCCAGGGGTTGTAGAATCTGTTGTTATCTCCTTTCCCCGAGGCTTTCTTTAATAGTTAAGTAACCTTCCAAGGCTAGGCAGTGGCCAAGCCAGGACTGGAATGCGGGTGTTTCTGACTTGTCTGAGGTCCAAGAGGTGGTCTCACAAGCTCTGGGAGGATGGAAGGCAGAAGTTGGGGAGGGGTGGCTTTGGGGTCACTCCTGCTTTTGCTGTTTTGAAGGGGCTGAAGACCATTTCAAGCAGGTGGAGCCGTTTGGCAGACCTCAGTCAGGTAGCTTGTTTCACTCTAGGAATGGAGCAAAGTGGGATCATTGATTACAAACAGGAAGAACAAGTTGGAGTTGAGCAGAAGCCTGTTCCCTTCTGGCTCCTTCCTTTCCTCCTCCAGGGGAATCTTCTTATCTTTACCTTTTCCTCCCCTGACTGAAAGCCAGTCTTGCTACCACCTAGGCCTGGGCCTAGGCTGTTCTCTCCTTCTGGCTCACCTGAGGATGATTGAGTAGTATAACTGGGAGCAAAGTAATGTGAAAGGTACAGGAAGGAAAAATGAAGCATGTTTTCAGTTTGCAAGGCATTTTCTCATTTATCTATTTGATTAGCGACCACTACGTAGTCAAAGAAGGCAAAGATGGTTATATCCCCACTTTACATGTGAAAAAATACAATCACTGTAGGTTAAATGATTATCCAGGGCTGTCAATAGAATAACCAGCCTAGGGCTTTGAGCTTCTCCTCCCAGAATTCTTTGCACCAGACTCAGATGCATATGCCCAATCATGAACATGTGTGTTTAATATTCAGGAAACCAAGTGCCAAAATAATATCCTCGATGCTTACAGGGAGTGTTTTATTTTCATCTCAAATGAATAGTTCGTTTATATTATGTATATTATGTATAGCATTTAGCGAATAATTGAGATATTTAATTCTGTGCCTGAAGGCTCCCAGGTGCGCCTTTTCAGGTGCCTGCTCTTACATATACTGGATACCGGTGGTGGTTTTGTGGGCTAACCGAGTCATGATAGAGTGGATTTCCAGGGGAGAAAATCCCTGGATCGACTCTTCCACAATCCCTGGGGATACTGAGGGGACCGTTTGAGAAGGTGGATGGCTCGTGTGGTGGGCCACTCTGACCTGAGCTGACTTCTTGTGGGTAGAGGTTTAGGGAGCTTTTGTTTTGTTTCTCTTGCTGGCCAGTTTAGGAGCTTGGAACCAGTCTGGCTGAGTGACACCAGTCAAAAATGGGCCGTTCCATGTAACTTCCTGTTCCTCTCAGTTGTCTGGTAAATCGGTGAGCCCGTTACCAAGTCGATGGACTGCTGCTGTGTGTTAAGCCCTATGGAAGATAGAGGGTGGAGAAAAGTGATTAAAATACCAAGCAAGGTGCCTGGCATTCATTCATTCAATAGCTGGATATTAATCTCGCCCTCTGTGCCAAGTTGTTCCAAGGGCTAGAGATGTAAAGAGAAAATAGACAGCGTCCTGCCCTCATGGATGTAGTGGAGGGCAGTCACTGCAGTGGGCATTCAGGAAATTATTAGTTTGAGCATTAACATTAAGGCTCCAAACTATGTAACAATAGTAATGTTATTAATAGAATAATGAGTGGTTTACCATCTTGAGGTTAGGGGAAGTGAGGGCTTATATTATCACATCTAGTGGTCTGTTTATATTTCTCTAACTGCTCTTTTTCAGACCAGCAAACTCTTGAGTATCAGGAAGGTGTTTTTTCTCTTATGGCTGGAGTATACTTGCTGTAAAGGTTCATCCTTCCTTTAGCTGGAGTAAAACATTACCTGTTTGGATTAGGAGCTTTGTTCCTGGGGTTCTCTGTTCTGAGAGTAGGGGTCCTGAGCATCTTTTTGGAACTCCAGCCTGATATTTCATTGGCACCAGGTCTCTTCCTTCCCAGCCTTTCTTTTAATTTTATTTCATTTTATTTCATTTATTTATTTTTAGAGAGAGGGAGAGGAAGGGAAACATCAATGTGTGGTTGCCTCTCACGTGCCCTCTACTGGGGACCTGGCCTGCAACCCAGGCATGTGTCCTGACTGGGATTTAAACCAGCGATCCTTTGGTTCTCAGGCCAGTAGTTAGTCCACTGAGCCACACCAACCAGGGCCAACCCTTGCTTTTAATAAGGAATACAGTGTTTTTTAAACTATAAACAGGGCCCAGACTGGTGTGGCTCAGTGGGTTGAGCGTCATGCTACAAAGTGAAAAGCTGCTGGTTCTCGGTCAGGGCACATGTTTGGGTTGCAGGTTTGGTACCTGGTCGGGGCATACGATAGGCAACCGATCGATGTTTCTCTCCCTTTCTGCCCCCCCTTCCCCTCTCTCTAAAAATAAATAAATAATAAAATAAATAAAATCTTTAAACTGTAAACAGGAATTATGGATAGATGAAGTTTAACCAATAACTTTTCAAAAAAGAACAGCTTTATTGATATGTAATTAACATACCATGTATTTCACCCTTTTAAAGTATACAATTCAGTATATTCATAAAGTTGTACAACCCTTACCACCGTCAAATTCCAGGACACTTTCATCCCCCAGATAGAAACCCTGATCCATTAGGAATAACTCCCTGGTCCCTTTTTCCCTCAGCCTCTGGCAATAGCTAATACACTTTCTGTCTCCATGAAGTTGCCTGTGCTGGACACATAGAAACAGAATCATAGATTAGGTGGTGTTTTGCGTCTGGCTTCTTTAACTTCTCATAATGTTTTCAAAGTTTATCCATGTTGTAGCGTGTACTAGTACTTTATTCCATTTTATGGTTGAATAATATTCTATTGTATGGATATGTCACATTTTGTTTACTCAATCATCAGTTGATAGACATAATGGTGGTTTTCACTCTTTGGTGATTATGAATAATGCTGCTGTGAACGTTCACGTTTAGGTTTTGTATTGACACGTTTTCAGGTTTCTTGGGTGTATACCTAGGAGTGGAATTACTGGGACATGTAACTCTGTTTAACTTGTTGAGAAGTTCCCACACTGTTTTCCAGAGTGTCTGTGTCGTTGTACATTCCCATCACCAGTGTATGAGCAGTAAAATTTCTCCACATCCTCACAAATACTTCTTACCATCCTTTCAATCACAGCTGTCCTTATGGGTGTGAAGTGATATCTTATTGGGGTTTCGACTGGCACGTTCCAGTGACTAATGGTGCTGAGCACTTTTTCATGAGCTTATTGGTCATTTGTGTGTTGTCTTTGGAGAAATGTCTATTCAAAAAAATTTTTTTTGCTTAGTATTTAATTAGATTATTTCTTTAAAATATTTAGTTTATTTTTTTTCTTGTGTTCTTGTTGAGTCCAGGGTATCCTGAACACCAGTCCCTTGTCAAATACATGATTTACAAATATTTTCTCCCATTCATTGGGTCTTTTTGCTGTCTTGATGATATCCTTTGCAGAATGAAAGTTTTCAAAGTTTATCAGTTTTGATGAAGTGCACTTTATCTGTTTTTTCTTTTGTTGTATTGCTTTTGCTGTCACATCTAAGAAACCATTGCCTAAGCCAAGGTCATAAAGATTTGTTCCCATGTCATCTTCTGAGAATGTTATGATTTTAGCTCTTTCATGACCACCGACTGCTGACACTGACTAAGGCATTGAAAGTTCCTGTTAGCTGTTTGCTAGGGGCAAGGGCTGGCTGGGAGTTGGTCATACTGGGGCTTGTTTTCCTTGCCACCTTAACTGTGGGAAGCATTTGTTCTTGCACACGTTTCTAGCTGTTATGCCCTTTCCCTATTTCATTGTCTTTTTTTTTTTTTTTAAGGTAACAAATGAAGAGGACTTCATTAGGAAATTGGACTGCAAACCTGATCAGCATCTGAAGGTGGTTTCCATTTTTGGAAATACTGGTGATGGAAAGTCTCATACCCTCAACCACACTTTCTTTTATGGCCGCGAAGTCTTCAAAACCTCCCCTGCCCAGGAATCCTGCACGGTGGGAGTGTGGGCGGCGTACGACCCAGTCCACAAAGTAGCAGTGATAGACACGGAAGGGCTCCTGGGGGCTACGGTGAATCTAAGCCAGAGAACACGGCTGCTGCTGAAGGTCCTGGCCATCTCCGACCTTGTCATCTATCGAACTCATGCAGACCGGCTGCATAATGATCTCTTCAAGTTCCTTGGGGATGCCTCAGAAGCTTATCTGAAGCATTTCACCAAAGAGCTCAAGGCTACCACTGCTCGCTGTGGCCTGGATGTCCCCTTGTCCACCCTGGGCCCCGCTGTTATCATTTTCCATGAGACTGTGCATACTCAACTACTGGGCTCTGGTGAGTAGACGGGGTGCTGCGTCACAGGCTGACCTTTCTCGGTCCAAGGAGGCAGCCATTGGGCTGTAGTAGCAACGTGGTGGTGGTGGTGGATTGCCCAGAAACATCTCTGCATGGGGAAGACACAAGGAAGTGTTACCAGAAGGACAGAATGCATCACCCATGTCAAAATCTGCTGATGGTCAGGATGAGGATCAAGAATTGTTGAATGGCTTTGGCAAAATACAGGCCCTTGGTGATCTGCGTAGGACTTGTTTCCCAGGGATGGTGAGCATGGAAGCCTCATCAGAGTGGGATCAAGAGAATAGGAGGCGAAGAATAAGGATAGCAAGTATATTCAACTCTTCCAACGAGTTCTATAAAGGGAAACAGACAATTGAAATGATAGCTGGAGGCTGATGTGCGAATTCAAGGAATTTCCCCTTTTTAAAATTTTAAGTTGTCAGGTATTACGGATATTTGTGTACTGATGAGAGTGATTCGCTGGAAAGCAGATGTCAGAGAGAGCTGGAATGTTGAAGTGATGCACCGTAGAAGAACTGGCCTTAGTTAGGAGCATGGGCAGTTCTCTATAACAACAGGAAAGGAGGAAGAGTATGTGGGCCTAGTTGCAAATAAGTAGAAAAATGTGTGTGTGGATGTGTACATTGTCTTGCTGTTTGTGTTTTCTGAGAGAAATGGGAAGCAAGATCATCACTTGAGAGGGAGGATGAGGGAGGAGGTGCAACAACAGTAATTGGATGCAGGTGGGAACAGTAGTGTTGGTCCCGAAAGCAGTCACACCACTTACCTGTTCAGTCAGTGACGTTCACTAAGTGCACGTTGTCATGTGCTGAGCACTGGGGCACTGAGCTGAAAGGAGACACAATTTCCACCCTCGGATAAATCACAGCCTCGTTGGGGAGACCACAGGTGTTCTGTTCCATAGTAGATGTAGGTACTAGAGCCTTGGGAGTGCGGAAGAGGGACACTTTACACCTTCCGAGGGCTCTAGGAAAGAAGAGGTGACATTTGAACTCTTAAGACTTGGCCAGAGAGCAGAGGGGATAAGGGATGCTCTAAGAAGAGCAAATCTCTAGTAGTTTAAAGGTGCAAGTTGTGTCCAGGGAACTGCGAGTAGTTCTGGGTAGTTCTGATTTCCATTCTAGCCCCCTTCACTGCGTTCTCCACACAGCATTCAGAGTGATCTTTTTAAAAGCTCAGTTTATAATCTAGGTCATGTCATACTCCCGCTTCCAGCCTGTCTGTCAATGGCTTTGCAGTACATCAGAATAAAATTCCAGCTCCTGATTGTGGTATCCTCACTCTGACTCCTGCCAACAGGATGATTAATCTGCCCACAGTTCTGGCACCTCTCCTTCTACCCTGCATAAACTCTGGCTGCCTCGGTTCCATCTCAAGGTTCTATCTTAACTTCTGTAGTTATCCCTCTTCATCCCCTCTCCCCACCTAGTAAATGCCCTCCCCTTTATGCGTGTGTGTGTGTGGATGTGCATGAGTGACATGTGTATACTGCCTCCACTAGCCATATCAGCCTTTTCTCTGTTCACACCTTTGCATATGCTACTCGTCTGCCTGGAACACCCTTCTCCCAGCTAGCCATACTTCCTTCACATTCCGCTCAACTCTCATCCCCTCGGAGTCTCTCCTGACTGGCCCCTTCAAAGTGGTTCTTCCTGCATTCTAGTGGTTGCGCTCTTACCACATCACCCTGTTCATTTGCATCAGGGCACCTATCGCTATCTGAAATCATGCTGTGTGTTTGCTTTCTTGTTTTTGATCTTTTCCCATGAGAATGGGAACTCCACGAAGGCAGGAACCTGGCCCTTCTTACCGCTGTATCTAAAAGGCCTGGCTGAGTGCGTGATACACAGTGGGCTCCATCAGATGCTTGCTCAATGAATAAATGACGAGGCTCAGCGTGTCTGAAGCATAGATTGTATGGGAGGGGATGGTGGAGATATACTTGGGAATCAGATCATGGATGGCTTTGACTCAGTTCTCAAATATGATAGAATTTTAGGCAGGGAGTTACATGATCAGATCTGTGCTTTCAAAAGACACCCCCCTCCGTGCCTCCAGCAGCCTGTTGCAGGATGAACTGGAGAGGTATGCCTAGAAGAGGCAGGGTGACCACCAGGAGGGTGTCACAGTTCTAGGTGGGAAGTGATGGGAAGCAGGAGGGAAGTGGCCAGACGGGGGCCATATAAAGGAGTTAGAATATGAAGGACCTGGGTCTGGTGGGAAGACAAGAAATCTGAATGCTCCAGAGTAGAGGAAGAAACTCATAGCAAGTGACTGTAAAGGAAGGGGAGGAGGTTGGAAATGTTGACTGAGACCACCTCCCAGGATCAGCATTTTTGTGCCACTTTGGATCTTTACAGCTTGGGTGGGGGGAAGGTTTACTTTCCAGGTGAGGATTTTGAGATAACCAGCCCTCCAAAAATAACTTTTTTTTTTTTTTTTGCTTTGTGCCATGCACTATAATAGGTAGTTTTTTTATTTTAAAGTAAATGCTAACCTACAGTACTTTTGTTATTCAGCCAGGTATCAGTAGCAGTCCCATTTTACAGATGTAGAATCTGAACCCAGAGAGCTTAGCATAACTAAGGAGATTCCAGTTAGTAAGTTGCAAAATTGGGATTCAAAACAAAGTTTTCTAACTTCTAAATCCAGAGCTGTTTCTGGATTACCATTGTTGCTTCTTGAAGCCTTCAAATGGAACCAAGGCAGCCAGAGTTTATGTAGGGTAGGAGGAGAAGCGCCAAAACTGTGGGCAGATTAATCATTCGGTTTTCTTCTGCCTTAGATGTTCTGATTTTGTTTGGTTGCATTTCATTTCTGAATAGAGGATTTCTAGGTGAAAGTTAGGAAGCAAATGAACTATTTCTGCTTTACAAATGAGTGATGGTTAAATGTCCAGGGAGAAGCTGTGAGATGATGGGGGGAAGGGCAGGTGGTCAGGCTCTGCTGACCCACTGGGTACTGCCCGCTCCTTCCTTCAGAAGCACTGCCACAGGAAGAGTTCATGAGGAGATGGGTTTGGGATTAACTGCCGAAGTTTGGCTACTTCTGTTTGATGACTTGACTTTCAAATTTGAGCTAAAGCCATAGATAGATACAGTATTAATAGGGGTGATTTCGTTGTTACTAAAAATGAAAGGAAATTAAAAATAAAGAGTCCTTGTAACTTTTACCTCTAAAATATTTATTGCATCCATTTGTACTACCACTCCACGGATTTTAGATAACTGTTGGTGCGACTGTGGGGAGTCTAGTACTCATACATCACTAGTTTATTCGCAGCTTCACCAGCGTGAGTAAGACCAGCATTTCCAAAGTAGCTGTTTATTTCCAGTGTTCATTAGTAGGTGACTGGTTAAGTGTATCCATGGGATGGAAGAGTATGTAGCTGTGAAAAGGAATAAGGAACTTCTTAGCATATCGTGACAAGGACAGATACATTATGTTAAGTTTTTAAAAAGATTTTATTTATCTATTTTTAGAGAGAGGGTAAGGGAGGGAGAAAGAGAGGGAGAGAAACATCAATTGGTTGCCTCTCCCATGCCCCAAGCTGGGGACCTGGCCTGTAACCCAGGGATGTGCCCTGATTAGATATTGAACTGGTTACCCTTTGGTTTGCCTAATCCACTGAGCCATACCAGTCAGAGCAGGTATAGTATGTTCTTAAGTGATAAAAGCAAGTTGCATATATGTGTTGGTAAGTGTACAGGAAAAAAAGTCTGAGAGGGTAAGTACTTAATTGTAGCTACTTTTGGGGAGTATGAAGGAACAGAAGACGTGTATTTCTTTTATCTTTTGACATGTTTACATTTTTTATAATGAGATGTTTAAAAAAAGACTTTCTTTAAGTATAATGTACACAGAGAAAAGTGCACATCATAAAAAATGTATAATGTGCCCTGACCGGCGTGGCTCAGTTGTTTGGGCATCATTCCACAAAACGAAAGGTCACCAGTTCGATTCCCAGTCAGGGCAAATGCCTGGTTTGATGGTTTAGTCCCCGATCAGGCTGCGTACTAGAGGCAACTGATCGATGTTTCTCTCCGTCTTTTTCTCCCTCCTTTCCCCTCTTTCTAAAATAAATTAGTAAATTTAAAAAGTGTGTAACATGATGAATTTTCACAACTGGAATGTATCTGTGAAGTCAGTTGAGATCCTGACACATCAGCATGCTCTTCATAGAAGTCCTGCTCAGGTTCCTTCCAGACAAGGGCGGCCCGAATTCCAACAGCATCGACTGCTTCCGCCTGCTTATGTATTTTATATATACGGAGTCAGACTTTTGCAATGAAAGGTGACTTATTTTTTTTTAAAAAGAAAGGTCACTGTTCATGTACCCATTTCTGCTTGTCCAGATCACCCCTCAGAGGTGCCGGAGAAGCTCATCCAGGACCGGTTCCGGAAGCTGGGCCGCTTCCCTGAAGCCTTCAGTTCCATTCACTACAAGGGAACCAGGACTTACAACCCTCCCACAGACTTCTCTGGGCTTCGGCGTGCTTTGGAGCAGCAGCTAGAGAACAACACCACCCGTTCTCCCCGGCACCCAGGGGTCATCTTCAAAGCCCTGAAGGTCGGTTGGCTCCTGCCTCGAGTGCCTCTCACTGGAGTACCAGTGGGTGGTGAGAACACTCAGTTTTCTAGCTGGTGGTGGTGGTGGTGATTGGAAACCTGGGCTGGGAAGAGAGGTTATAAGAAAAGGAAGTGCACGAGTGGAGTTTACATCTGTCAAATGACTTCATCTTGCTAGAAGTTCGAGTGCAGAGGAATCTTGGGTAATAGTTAAAAAGTGATAGGTCCTTATATCAAAGAAAAACTAGGAAGCAGCATTCATTTCTGAGTGGTGTGGCCCAGCCCTGGTGAACTGACCTCGTGTTGAGGCTCAGTTACCTGGACAGCCTTTGTGTTATATGGACTACCTGTTGTCTTTTTAATTTTATTTATTTTTATTGTATTTATTTTCAGAGAGAGGGGAAGGGAAGGAGAAGGAGAGGGAAAGAAACCTTGATGAGCAATAGAAACATCCATTGGTTGCCTCCTGCACACCCCCATCTAGGGACCTGGCCCACAACCCAGGCATGTGCCCTGACCAAATTGAACCCACGACCTTTCAGTTTGCAGGCTGGCACTCTTTCCACTGAGCCACACCAGCCAGGGCTTTTTTTTTTTTAACCTAAGTTAATTTATTCAAGAAGGCAACATTTTATAATCACTATAAATGGAAAACTAGTAACACATGTATAAATTTGGCCAAGACAAAACAAAAACAAAAACAGATACACGATAAGAGTAATTGCTGTTTATGAGGTACCAAAGTTCAGAGGATTTGTTCATTTAATCCTTATGTCAGCTGTATGAGCTAAAGTACTATTACCATCCTTACTTTTCAGACAAGGAAACCGAGGCACAGAGAGAGGAAGCAATCGCTTACACATAGCTCCTAAGTGGCAGCAGGTGTAAATCCTGGCCATTTTACTCCAGAGCTCCTTCTGCCTCTCCACAGATAAAACATCGTTTCTTACGGTTGGATATAGATTCTAATTTTAAGTATTTTTGCTTAATTGCTCTTTTTTTCTATTTTGCTTGTTTTTAGTATTTTAAGGATTTTACTTCAGCACAGTGTTTTATCTTCCCTACATACTTTTTATGTTACCATTCTTTACGGTACAGAATTCATGAAGTCGATCCCGGGGACACTGCTTACATTCTGTGGTTTGCCTTGTGCACACCTCTCTGTCACTGTGGCTGCAGCTTAGGAGAGAGGCTGAGGGAAGGGGCAGGGCCTTTGGGGCCATGCTGGGGGTGCGCGGTCTGGAGGGAAAGCAGGGAACTTGACGGGAAGATTGGAGCTGGGACATGAGCTGCCCTGAGGGTTAGGGGATAGAGACTGGGACCGGGGAGGGGTAGAAAGGCCGGGATAGACGTGAGTTTGGCATAAAGCTAGGTAGGCCTTGGTTTACACAGGAAAAAATCTCTGTGCTTGTGTTGATTTGCTTAATCCATTGAGTTTAAAAGGTTTGCAGTGGAGCATAATGTAAACAGTTAGTGAATCTAGGTAAATTGTTTATGGGAATTGCTTGTATTATTCTTGCAACTTTTCTACAAGTTTGAAATTATATATCAAAATGAAAAGTTACCCTCTGAAAAAGGTTTGTGATTTTTGCGTTGTGGTTTCTATGGGCTGGATGTGTGTCCTCCCCAAATTTCTATGTTGAAACCCTAACGCCCAGTGTGTTGGCGTCAGGAGGGACTTTGGGAGATGACTGGGTCGTGAGGACGGAGCCCTCAGGAGTGAGGGCAATACCCTTATGAAAGAAGCTCCAGAGAGCTCCCTAGCCCTTTCCCCCAGGAGAGGACACAGTGAGAAGACTCTGTTTATGAACCAGAAAGCAGGTTCTCCCCAGAACCTTCGGGTGTCCTGGTCTTGGGCTTGCAGCCTCCAGAACTGTTAGGAATAATACATTTGATTAACTACCCAATCTGTGGTGTTTTGCATAGCAGCCTGAATGGACTAAGACAGTAGTTAAAAGCTTAGGCTCTGGAATCTGACAGCCTTGTGTCAGAATCCCAGGTCTGCCACTTACCAGCTCTGCCACTTACCAGCTACTTGGCCCTGGGAAATGAGTTGCTTTGTTCAGTCATTCATTCAACAAAGAAATGAGCGCATTATGTGCCAGATAGACTTTGAAGCGCTGGAAATAGAGTGGAGACAAAGATAGGCAACAACCTTTGCCCTTAAAGTACTTCTTCAAACGTTTTTCCTCATCCGTGCCATTGGGGTAATAATAGAATGTTCCTTATGAAGTTGAGGTGGGAATTAAATGAGAGCGGCACACTTTAAGAAACGAAGTACTCGGTGCATGGCAAATGTTCAATGAGTATTAACTAGTGTGAATAATATTAAGAAAAAAACATGAAAAATGATTATATTTGAATAATTCATGAAATACATGCTTCTAATTAGGATTTGAGATTCAAGTGTACTTAGATGTACTGGCCGATGGCCTTGTAATGGCTCAAAGGTAGTCAAAGTGGAAGGTCACACCCAAGTATTGCAAACATTCCCAAAAGAGGCTGAATCCATACTATGTTACACAAAGAGCTATGAATCCGATCAGTGTGAGTTTTGACGAGGCGGTCAAGAGGTGGGTTCACGGTTGGGTAAGACCATCAGGGACATTGCATGCTGTAAGCAGTAGTTAGTGCTCAGGGATTGTCCCCTTGGGAGTCTTGGATGGTCTCCTCCAGGCCGGTTGGGTAGGCACTTTGAGAAAAATAGTTTTACTGTGTTCTCACGAGGTGATATGAATCACGGAGCTTTCTGTGATTAAACTGAGCCTGGTCAGCTGGAGTTCTGATGATCCTCGATGACTGGTGTCCTGAGGGTTTCACCTGAGCCCTGTATTTTCTGCTGTCTGAGGTAGGGGCTGTGCCGTACTGAGAGGTGGGACCCACTGCTTTTGTCCGTGGAGGAGTTACCTGTTTAAGCATTTGTTTTGAGCTCCCCCCCAGGTAGTTGTGGGGTTCTTGAAATGTTCTCAAATCTTTGAAAAAATCGTTCCTGTTTTTTCTTTTGGTGGTTCTTTTCATTACATTACATTACTTTACATTTCATTCACTTTACATTAGAGGTTATTAATTTTCTAATTATCATTCTGTGCATCTTGGTTATCTTTCTATATTAGTACCTAATATATACTTCATTCTTTTTAATGCCATTGGTATACTTTAAAAAAATTATTAGCTGCATCTTATTTATCAGGTTCCACCTGACTGATGTAGCACTGTTGGACTCAAAGGGAGCCCAAGTGCTACTTTTCATGGTCCTTATTGAATAGGAAATGTGATTAATGAGAAAGACTGAAGAGTTTGTGGAGAGTGTGTGTGTGTGTGTGTGTGTGTGTGTGTGAGAGAGAGAGAGAGAGAGAGATACAGTCACTTTCTGCTTCAGTGGTTCACCCATATGTTTCCTGATTAACCTGCCAACCTGCCCACCCTTCCTGCCACACTGCGGCCCAGGCCCCAGTGCCTCTTTCCCAGCTGGGCTATTTCCCACTTCCTGACCACTCGCTCCTTTGTTCGAGTTTCCATTGTAGCAACAGATACCTACCAGCACAGCATACCTTGAGTGAGCAGGTAAATCTGTTTAAAGAAAATAGATGCCCAGATCCCTGTTGAATAAGGGAATTGAATATTGAATTAACTGTTGTCTGTATTACAGTTCTGAATAAATGAGAGAATCATTTTAAAGTGGAATTTGTGCCCTGGCTGTTGTGGCTCAGTGGATTAGGCGCCGGCCTGTGAACCAAAAGGATGTCAGTGTGATTCCCTGTCAGGGCACATGCCAGGGTTGCAGGCCAGGTCCCTAGTTGTGAGTGTGTGAGAGGCAACCAATCGATACATCTCTCACATCGATGTTTCTCTCCCTCTCTTTCTCCCTCCCTTCCCCCCTCTCTGAAAATAAATAAATAAAATCTTTTAAAGAAATTAAGTTGAATTTGTATAGGTTTTATATAATACCTCTTCTGGCCTCTGATCTGAAAATGTAGAAACTCTGTCTTTCCAATTCTCTCACATCAGGACGCATTTGTTAAGTATTTATGAAGTCATTATATTCTGTTGGGGTTGGCATCATTGGTTGCCTAAGAGGCCATTTTGAATGGAGAAATTCACTGCTAGCCCTTGCTGACTGGGGCTAACCTTTCAGGTTCAATAGCAAGAGACATACTGTTGTTGCCAGGACAACCAAAGTTCAAGATCCTCTGGTCTCCAGGCAACCTTTTCCAGACTTACCACAAATGTTTTCCCAAGCCTGTTCAGGAGAGCTTCGCCCCTGCCTTTCTCTCACAGCTTTGGGACTTCAGGAGGAAGAGCGCCCAGGAAACCCTGGGATGATGTGAGGTTTGGAATTTTTGAAAGACGAAGCGTATGGATTAGGTGGTAGTATCTGTGCTGGACAGGAACAATCAGGCTATAGAGGAAGGAAGGCAGTTTCTCCTTACCCTTGCATCTAAATCACTCTAACATCAGATTTCTTTTAAACAGTTACTGAAAATCCCCATACTCTTGATTCATGCTGCATCCTCCTGGAGCTTGTCACGGTCTGATCATTGCTTGAGTGACTTGTGAGGGAAGTAAGATGCTTTTTGTGTTTCCCAGCATTTCAGAGGATGGGTGACTGGCATGTGGAGTGATGAGGCTTGTTAGTCTAGGAGTTCTCTTTCTGATGTCATAAGAGGTTACTGTTGCCTTGGCCAACAAAGCCAACAGTTGATTTGTTTCGGGCAGGCAGCGATGGAGGTCCTGTGGGCATATGTACCATGGGAATCTGGCCGTGGGTTGTTTTCATGCCACACTTTGAGATACAGTACTTAGCAATGCCCCCATTTTTCTGAAGAACTTTCAGAGAACTTCCAGAAAACCAGGCCATTTGGGTTTTGGAACAGAAGGATTCTTGTACTGTCACTGTTACTGGGCTGCAATTTTATCTTTACTGGGGAGTGGCATTGCCACCTCCAAATTCAGCTCGACTATTGAACTCATGCTAAATATATTATTTTTCTTAAGACAAGTTAGTACTTAGGTTATCCTTTTAGTTACCCATTTAGGAGAAATAATTCAGGGGCTAAAATTGCTTCTCTTTGCTTTTCCCTATACCTCTTTAGTAGCTTCTACATTCCTTAGTTCTCCTTTTTTAACTTTCTCTTACCACCTCATTAGATATACAAGCATCTTTTTGCAGCTAAATATAGCAGGTCCTCAAATAGTGTTTTGTTAAATGTTTTGTTATAATGTTGATGAGGTGCTGCAGACTTAACCCTTGTTTGTATCAGCGAGCCTATAGTAAAATTGGTTGCATTTTCCGTCATTCCTTTCCGTCACAGAACGTGTTGGTTGATAACATCGAGTGAGGACTTAACCATATTCACTTACATTTGGGAGCAGCCATGAAGACTAATGAGCTGTCCTGGAGAGACGTCCTCTTATCTCCTGCATTGTCTGAATTAGGTAGTGAGGGTATCTAAGGAAGAAAATAAAATTATCACCATAAAAAAGCAATAAAAATGATATTAATAACAGCAGCTAACGTTTTCTGAGCTCTCAGTCTGTGCCAAATGCTCTATATGGGTAACTTCACTTGATCCTTGACCCATGAAGACCCTTACTGAGGGAGGTACTTTTGGCATCCCTATTTTTTAAAAGATTTTATTTATTTATTTTTAGAGAGGGGAAGGGGGAGAGAAACATCAATGTGTGGTTGCCTTTCACCCGTAACCTACTGGGGACTTGACCTGCAACCCAGGCATGTGCCTTGACTGGGAATCGAACTGGCGACACTTTGGTTCACAGGCCAGCACTCAGTCCACTGAGCTACACTAGCCAGGGTGTTATTCCCATTTTATAGATAAGGAAATAGCTGCCAACTAAAACCTGAAGTGACTGGCAAGGGGGCGAGGGGAGGGCCTCATATTTAATTTCTGCAAGTTTTCCACTTAGTTTCATATTATATCTATGTTTGTTTTTTATATAAATATCACTTGCTCCCCAGATCTTTCAGTAAATTGATGCATTAGGAAGATAATACTCTATTTTCCACCAGCTAGTCCCAGAGAGTTAATGCATACACCCGTGAGAAATACAGCCTTAAGAGTTATCAGTGGTTTGGCCAATCAGGGAGTAGTTAACGTAAAATGAGAGACCCCTGTGGGCCGGGGGGATGAAGCCTGGTGCAGAGGCAGAGCCAAGGTGAGGAGGGGAGGGCAGGGGTTGGTGTGTGTGTGTTGGGGGGGGTTTGGTGCTGGGGTACTTCATTCCTGAGGTCCTAGTTAGGTGCCTGCTAGGGCCTTCACTAGGAGTTAGAGGATATAGAGGTAGGAAACTCCTTTCATAACACTTAGATTCTAGCCTAGGAGATGAAATACAGCAGGCCCAAAGCTTTGCGTCATTGCCTAATTACTCGGTGCTAGTTTAGGTGTTGAAGACAACAGGCCATCAGAGGAGGCAGAGTGTGGCGTGTCTAAAGTGGTTGAGAAGGCTTCGTGGAAGAGGTGAGACCAAAAAAATCCCCCATGGATGGGTTACGTTAAGAAGTAGGAGAGAGGAGGACAGTATGGGCTAGTGAGTGATTCTACTTGTTTGCCTCTCATTTATTCTCATTAATATTCATATGTATTTCATTTATTTTTCAGAATCTTAGTGTTCTCCCTAAGTTAGTATGTAAAAAATTACCCCCAAGACGACCTGTATTATTACATTATTACTCGTGAGATCTTTTCTGGGGGTGTCTAAGTCAAGGATTGCCAACTTGGTTGGCCATTGCTGTCAGATGATGTTTTATGGGCTTGCAGAAGCCGAATTTGAATGCCGCTAGGTGAATTTGTATGCGTCCTCAGTGTGATACATTCCTGGCCTCTACTCTTGTCTTACACCTGACCTGACTCAATATTGGTTTCACTTGGCCTGGCAAACACCTGAGTTTGCAGCGCATGGTATTAAGTCTTCATTGAGAAGAGGAAAAGGAACTTTAACAAATAAGTTCTCATTAAGTGAAACTGCTTTCAGAGTTTGAGAACCTTAGTTTAAAACCTAATCTGCCCTTTTCCTAATCTCATCTTAAAACTTCTTCTGCCTTTTCACCAAAGTAAGTAGCATCTTGTCCTTTTGTTTTAGGCTACTTTTCCTTCTCTTCCCATGAATAGTGCCTGGCTGCCTCAGAATGGGAAACTAGAAGATTAGAAGCTTGGAACTGTGTACACTTAATGGTTTTTTGAAGCCCAGAAAGCCCATTTCTGTTAATTTAGATAACTTTTCCACTGCATATGACTAAGGGCCTGCCAGGGGGAAAAAAGTCAGCCTGAAGAATAGTTTCAATATAGTGTAATGTGTGAAAACAGGATTAGAAATGAAAGTGCCTTTCAACATAAAATTTTCACTTTGCCTCTGCAAGCAACTTCATCTTCCTTTTTGGCATTTACTTGGGTCCTTCGCTGTCTTTTAGGTTACTGTAGTTGATAAAAGGCTGCCAAACACTATAATAATTCTTCCTTGTTTTTTGGCTGATGACACATTTTTCTACATTGGATAGTTCTGTGGCCCAGCGAACTCTAAATGTTTGCCTGTGGTTAGAACTGGGTGGAAGCCCACGAAACTCCCAGCTCACTGCTCTGCTCTGCTTCTGACTTAAAGACGAGCGAGCCACTTTCTCAAGTCTCGGTGTCTTGGTCCCAGCTTCACAAGGATGAAGTGGGCATTGGTCAATATCTGTGGTGGTTTTGAATGAAAGACTGAGTGTGTGAGGGGTTCATAACCTGCAAGGTAATTAGGAGGGAACAGTGACTTTGCTCACTTCTGACCACTGGGAAAGTGGACTGGTTCTTTCTGAGGTTTCCTGTGGTGAGGATTGGTGTAGGTTGGTCCAAAAAGGTCAAAGGAAAGTTCCCTCTTCTTGCTGTGGAGCCTGTAAGAAATAAGCCAGCAGTGAGGGCATCTTAGAAAAGCAAGCGGGGGAAGGGCCAAACCACAGGGATGTCTGCTGATTGCCTCATGTCACCTTTCCTCTCGCCAGGCATTGAGCGACCGCTTCAGCGGTGAGATCCCCGATGACCAGATGGCACACAGCTCCTTTTTTCCAGATGAGTACTTCACCTGCTCCTCCTTGTGCCTCAGCTGTGGGTAAGTGAGGCCAGCCATCTCCCCATCTGGGGAAAAGAGGCTCGGAACAGTGTGTGCAGGTCACCTGGGGTCTGGTTAAATTCCAGGTTCCGATTTACAGATGGGGTGAGGCCTGAGAGGGTGATTTCCAAGTTCCCAGGTGTTCCCGGTGGTAGGGGGACCACACTCTGAGGTTGCAGGGGGTTCCAGGACATATGCTTGTGAAGAATCCCCTGAAGATTTCAACCTAGTTTAGATGTGAAATTGACTGGCTTCTGGTTTGGGCAGTTTTTACTATAGAAAACTTCGGGCTTCAGGTTGCCGTTTTTTTTATGTTTCTCCAACCAGGGCTTTCAATCATAGTTATTCCATTTCTTCAACTAATATTCAATACCCCCAGTGTGCAAAGCACTGTGGCCTCTATCAGTCCTTGGTGATTCCTTTCACCGTGAGGGCAAATGATTAGAGCACATTAGAATTATCCAGGGAGCTTTCAGAATTATTTAGGCCTGGGCCCCACCCCCAGGGAGGCTGATTTAATGGATCTGGGGTGGGGTGTTGGTATTGGTATATTTAAAAGGCTCCTGAGATTATTCTGATGTGAATCTGAGCTGAAGACATTGCATTAGAGCAGTGCTTCTCCAACTTCAATATGTGTATGCATCACTTTGTGATTTTGTTAAAATGCAGATTCTGGATCAGCAGGTCTG
Source organism: Desmodus rotundus (assembly GCF_022682495.2). Classification (NCBI taxonomy): domain Eukaryota; kingdom Metazoa; phylum Chordata; class Mammalia; order Chiroptera; family Phyllostomidae; genus Desmodus; species Desmodus rotundus. Next base: position 115,005,464 of record NC_071393.1, on the reverse strand, counting down.
GGTGAGATTCTACATTTCTGACACGCTTCTGAGTGATGCCTGTGATGCTGGTCTGGGGAGCAGAGCAGTGATTCCCAAATGTAGCACGCTTCAGGAAAAGCTGGAGGACGTGTTAAAGCAGATTGTTGCGCCTTGCCCCCACAGGTTGATTTAGTAGATCTGGTGTTGGGCCTGAGAACTTGCATTTCTGATAAGTTTTCAGGTGATGCTGATATTGCTGGTTGGGGACCACACTTTGGGAATCACTGTGTTAATCTGAGCTGTTGGTGGTTCTTTAATCACAGTTTGGTGACTTGTCAGATGAAGCCCAGGGGATTTAAATGCAGAGTGTCACAGTCGGATGCAGTTTCCATGTGGTATAGATTCTCACTCCACACCTTCCACCCCTCACCAGTGTATTGTCCTTGCTCACATTAGGACCACTGCCTGGGTCCTCCACATTTGCCCATATATAGGAGGAGACACCTGAGCCTTTTTCTGTGATGAATAGCCTTTTTGCATTGAAGCCTGTAGGCTACCTGCCAGGCTCTGAATTTGTGAAAAGGACTCGGGTCTTGGATTCTACAGTCTGGGGTAGGGAGGAACTAAGGATTATCTTGGAAAGATCACCTGGGATGACACCAACTGACTGAGCCACCGGGCCAGGGCTGTTTCGATTTTTTAATTCCCTGAGAGCCACTCAGGATTAATCTCTTGTCCAGCTGGTTATCTTCTGGCTCCTCTATTCCTACTGAGGGGCCAGGTGGTTTTTCTGAGAAGCATTTCCTCACTTCTCTTTTTCTCCTCCTATAAGAGTAATAATTGTTCTACCTTTGTGGTGATGGAAATTGCAAGCATAAAAGAGACGTGTGGGTTTCCGAGACAGATGGCCCTCTCTGTGCTCCGCGTCTGGGGCCTACTTGATAACCAAAGTCTGGCTTTGGCCCTGTGTCTGGCTCAGGGTCAGAGTCTTGTGCATAAGTAGCTTGGCTTCTTTGGCCGCTTCATTGTCAGCTTTTGGGCTTCACTCAGGGCTGGATGTAAGAACAGCATGAATCATGGGAAAGAAGGAGTACCTCATGAAGCCAAGAGCCGCTGCAGTTACTCCCACCAGTATGACAACCGGGTGTACACCTGCAAGGTGAGTCCTCCCAGCTTCTCCCTGCTTCAGCAGCTGGCTCGCTGGTCACGCCCTCCTTTAGGGAAGACTGGCTTGGGGCACCTTTGCTGCATCTCAAAGTATCTGACATTCAACTTGAATATCTCTGAAACTTCTCCCCAGCTCTGACCAAAGGAACTCACATGTCTTTGTTGCTGGGGACTCATGGTTTTTAGGGGTTTTTTAAAGCTTATTTTCCCCTCCTTGTCTTGAACTTGTATGCAGGGGTTCTGTCTATTGACTCTTTGTTCTCCTTAAGCAGAAGTGCTCCTCAGGAATCCAGTTGTGATTTCTTCTGTCTGTGACAGGTGTATAGTTTACAGCTCAGTTTTGGGGCCCAGGATGGGTTATACATTCAATTCATGACCATTCGGGGTACTGGCTTCTTTACAGAAGTGAACTTTCTTATGATGGGCTCAATTTAGGGTCAGTAAACCCTTAGCTGGTATGGTGTGTGGGTTGTGGGGGCTGCACCAGGATGTGAAGAGGCCATGGGGCTGGTGTACAGAGAAGAAGCTGGCAGAGTGCTCCATGTTTCAGGCCTGCTATGAGAGAGGCAAGGAAGTCAGCGTAGTGCCCAAGACATCTGCTTCCACCGACTCCCCCTGGATGGGTCTTGCAAAATATGCCTGGTCTGGGTGAGTTTAAACGACATAGCTAAGGGTTGTTTGGTGTGTTCGTCTCCCCAGGCGCCTGGCTGGGTAATAGTATCTATTTGCATTCCTTGTAGGTATGTGATCGAATGTCCTAACTGCGGCGTGGTCTATCGTAGCCGGCAATACTGGTTTGGGAACCAAGATCCTGTGGATACGGTGGTGCGGACAGAGATTGTGCATGTGTGGCCTGGAGTAAGAGCAGCTTTATTTATTCTTCTTTCTCCTGCATCGTTCAGTTATTCACGTGTGTGGGAAGCGGAACTTGTTTAGAATTAAGGTTAACTGTGAATTTCAATATGTTGGTGGCTTAGGAAGGCGTGGTCTGGAGAGCCTTTCTTGTTTTAGATCGTTATTTTCATTTCTTTCTGAATAAATATTAGAAGCACAATGTTAAATAAATGAAAATTTGATCTATAGTTATATTGCTTTAGCAAATAAAACTTCATTTTTTCAGTCTTCTCATTTTCCAAATGCATATGTTTATATAGATGTAGTCATAATTTACATGCCCTTTATCTGCCTTTTTTTCCTACCACAATTTTATTTCCACATTGCTTCCACTTTTCATGATTCTTATTCGTAGTCACTATGTAACATTCTATCTAGTGTTATAGTTAAAAAGGGAATTTCCCATTCCCTTTTTAAACGTTCACAATGTTCTTTTGAGGGTCTTTTAGTGACCATCTTTAGGTAAGAAAGGCATTTCTTTGTTTTGGAAATTTTCTTGGCATTCACTCTAAGAAGTGGGATTGCTATAGACCTTTACTGTTTTTTAATTTGACTTTTGAATTCAAGATGTTGGAAAAGCAAATCTGTTGACAAGGCATTGATACTTTGCTTTCATCCTGCATTAAACCACAAGTCACACTTGGAATTACCCATAAATCACAACACATGCAAAATCTTTTTTTTTTGTCATGGAAAAAAGCTGAGCAATTTTCTCTAAGGGATTTATTTTACTTGGTGGTGTTCCCCTTGCTGGGTGATTCCTGAAGCCACTGGTCAGCCTAAAAGGCCTATCCGCAGATCCAACTTTGAGCTTTCCTGGATCCTTCGGGTACCATAGAACTGACGATTTCCTCACCGTTTTGTTCCTCTTCTGTCTGGTCTCCAGCCCCACTGAAATTTGTTCCTGCAGTGTGGTCTCACTTCTGGAGCCGACCCCATTGACAAGATGGTCCAGGCCATTCTTTACTGTGGATTTAATGTGGCCTCACACTAGTATAATTTTCTCACGAAGTGTTTTATTACTGTATTTATTTATTTTTAAAAATTTTATTTATTTATTTTTATAGAGAGGGGTATGGAGGGAGAAAGCGAGGAAGAGAAACATCAATGTGGTTGCCTCTGGAGTGCCCCCTACCCAGGACCTGGCCCTCAACCCAGCCATGTGCCCTGACTGGGATTTGTACCTGTGACCCTTTGGTTTGCAGGCCAGTGCTCAATCCAATGAGCCACACCAGCCAGGGCTGTCTTTTGTTTTTTGATTGACATTAGTTCTTTCTTGTAAAAGTTAACATCTCTATGGCAAGATAGTTTGTAGTCCAAGAAAACAGTAATACTATAGTTTACTTTTAGGCTGTCCTCCTCATAGTCCTTGGAATTAGGGAAATACATGCTCCTCCCTTTCTGTTCGTTCGTTCATTCATTCATTCATTTGTTATTGCAGCATAAGTTGTTGAATATCGTGTGCTCAGAATTGAACTAGATGCTTGGAAAAAATACAAAAATGAAAAAGGGTATTATTTTCCAAGAGTTTTCAGTCTCATATGTCAAGTCCATAAACAGATACTGCACTTACCCATGGAAATAGGAGTCCTGGGATGTACAGGTATTAGAGGAACTGAGAGGAAGGGCTTCTAACCCAGCCTGGGGCAGGAGGCTTCCTGAAGGAGGTGCCATTTTTACATGAGTGCCTCCTGGATTGTACGAGGTCTGACCGGAAAAAGTCCAGCCATTGTTAATATAATGAGAACAGTTTGCGTAATATCCACGTAACCTGGCAGCCAAGGAGAGTGGACTGGAATGTGTGTGCACGAACAATAATGACTTCACCGTACAGTCAGTGGGGGTGGTAGATGCCGGTGAGTGAGCATGTGTACTGTGTGGCCATCACACTCAAAATGATGAGTGAGTAGAGCAATGAATCAGCATCAGATTTTGTGTTAAGCCTGAACATTCATCCATGGAAACTGTTCAGATGATTTAGAAGGCTGCAGCTATGGGCAAGTAGTGATTGGCAGCTTCATCACGACAACATGCCTGCTCATGCATCATGTCTCATGCAGAGGTTTTTGGCAAAACATCAAATCACCCAGGTGACTCACTCTGCGACTTCTGGCTTTTCCCCAAACTAAAATCACCTTTGAAAGTGACGAGATTTCAGACTGTCAGGATTCAGGAAAATATGACAGGGCAGCTGTTGGCGATTGGGAGAGCTGTGTGAGGTCCCAAGGTGCCTACTTTGAAGGGGACTGAGGCGTCATTGTCCTATGTACAATGTTTCTTATATCTTGTATCTTCTTCAATAAATGTGTCTATTTTTCATATTACATGGCTGGATACCTTCTGGACAGACCTCGTTTAGCTCACTTATGGGCAAAGTAAGTTCTGAATTGAACAGTTGTGCACCCAGCCTTATGGTTACCTTGAAGAGATAAATCAGCAATGACTGGTTGGTTGGTGTTGCCTGGAAGCCAGAGGGTTTCCTGGTCTGTCCCCATTTTTCTTTGCCAGGGGTTTGTGGTTCTGAGTTGGCCGTGATGAGTGTGCAACTCGCCCAAGACCCGTCTCTCTTTTTCCTCTGACTCCCCGCACTCCGAGTGTGATGGGAGCCTGCGTTCTCATTTCAGACCGATGGATTTCTGAAGGACAACAACAATGCCGCCCAGCGCCTCCTGGATGGGGTGAACTTCATGGCTCAGTCGGTGTCTGAGCTCAGCCTGGGGCCCACCAAGGCTGTAACGTCCTGGCTGACAGACCAGATAGCCCCGGCCTACTGGAGGCCCAACTCCCAGATCCTGGTACGGTGTGACAGGACAGGCCCACAGCCCTGGTGCGGCCCATTTCGCTCGGCCACTCCACCCTGCCCCGAGCTCGTTCTGTGGGCGAGGCGTGGAATTTCCCGCCCTGTCAGGGTAGCTCCCAGAGTATTGGAAAAGGGGTTACATGAAGGCAGCCGGTGTCCTCTTTGCCCACTGATTTCCCTTTGCGGTGTCCTGCAAGTATTTTCTTTGTGGTGGATTTTCGTTTTCTTACCTGCAACGGCCAATGATTATTGATCAGATGTGTAAGGCCACAGATACAGAATCTGGAGGAAAGGGACCTTTAGAAATCATTTAGGGTCATCCTTGGCTTGATTCCTAGACCTCTGTAGCACCTACAGCAAAGGAGCACCCATCTCCTTTGGCCCAAATACTTTGTGACAGGGAACTCATTCCTCACCAGCTTCTCAGAGGTTCTTTTGAGATGCCATTAAAAAACAAAGTCTCATTTTCCTTCTGGCTACAGTTAGCTCTTCTGAGAACCCTGTGACTCAGCCAAATGATTTGAGAGCCTTTCCAGGCACTTCTTGGAAGAAAATGATCATCACAGCTGTGCTTCAGTGGGGCATTCCATGTGGGTGGAAGTTGTAGGGTCCCTGAATTAGGACCATTCAGGATGGGCCTGTGGTCCCCCTGTGGGTTTCGGTAACGTTCTCAGCTGAGCAGACACAAGTTATCCCTGCCTCTGTTTGTTTTGGGCTTGGAACAGAGCTGCAGCAAGTGTGCCACATCCTTTAAAGATAACGACACGAAGCATCACTGCCGGGCCTGTGGGGAGGGCTTCTGTGATGGCTGTTCATCCAAGACCCGGCCCGTGCCCGAGCGGGGCTGGGGCCCTGTGCCTGTGCGGGTGTGTGACAACTGCTACGAAGCCAGGAATGTCCAGTTAGGTAAAGTGGGGCCTGGGTGCTGCGAGGGCGGAGTGGGGACCCTCTCTTGGGCACTGGGTGTTGGGAACTGGACTCCCTTATGCCTAGCCCCATTCCTAACTGCATCACTCTTCTGAGAGCAATTGCTCCCTTGGTCTTGTCTAGTCATTCTCTTGAGTCCCGGGGGTGCTAGTCCTTGGTAGGGGGGTGGGGGAAGAGGTCACTGCTGTCCTGTGTTTACCAGACATGGCTTAGACTGAGTTTTCTTCTTGGAGAAGGTTCTAAGGTCATGCTCCTGGAACCTTTCCGGTTTACTTTAAAGGAGGCTGAGGTAAAGGACTAACAGATGTCACCCAGTGTTAGAATCTGGACTGACCTGACCCATAGCCCAGACTGCAGGACAGCACAGTGGTGCCGGGGAGAAGAATCCGGGAGTGCTCTGTTGTAGCCCTCTGAGTTTTGCACTTGGGACGTGACTAAGAGCTGATGGCTTTTCTTTATCATTGTCTACAGATGTTACTGAGGCACAGGCGGATGATGAAGGCGGGACGCTGATTGCTCGGAAGGTGGGCGAGGCTGTGCAGAACACCCTGGGAGCCGTGGTGACAGCCATTGACATACCACTAGGTGGGCCTGGCAGTGCGTCTCTTGAGTGCAGCGGCTGTGGGATGAAAGGTTTCAGAGTGTCGCGGGTTGTCTTTTGTCAAAGGCTGGCAGACCTAGGTTGGGTTGGACAGCCGGCAGTTGACTGAAAACTGATTGGCACTTGCTTACTTCTGCAGAATGCCTTAGTGGTTTCGTGTTCATTTCTGGAGGCCATTCTCCCATACCACCGGTTGCTGCATAACAAACTATCTGAAATATTAAGGCTTAAAACAACCACCATTTTACCATGTGTCACAACCTTAAGTCTGGAAGGTAATTCTGCTTCCAGTGACAGTTACTACCTGATATTCCAGTACGGCAGCTGGACTGGCCTTGAGGGTCCAAGCCACCCTAACTTACATGGTGGGCCGTGGCACACTTGGGATGCCTGGAAGGCTGGGCTCGGCAGACCCTCCCTCTCTCTCCATGTATTCTCCAGGCCTCTTCGTGTGGTTTCTTCAGTGTAGCTGGACTTCTTTACCTGGGGCTCTAAAAGCTAATATTCCAAGAGACAAGTAGAAGCTGCCAGTCTCTTCTAAGGCCTGGGCCTGGAAACTGGCACTACTATAGTCTTCTGTAGGCACAGAGCCTGCCTAGATTTGAGAGAGGGGGCGGGAGCATCAGCGAATCTGTGGCTGTCTTTAATGCTCCACACCAGCCAAGATATTACTCATTTAGATTTAAGTTAGTCACTCACCTTCGGTTGTGAGGGGCACTTGTAACCAAGACGGGAAGAGAAGCCCACCAGTGTGTGGAGGGCTTAGGCAGGGTTGTCAGGGCCTGGGGTAAGTCAACCCTTTGTAGAGAAGAGACCAAGGACTCTGTGGCTCACAAAACGAGCTTTTGACTCCAGGGTGCAGGAAGGGATGGATTTGCCCAGGCTTGAAGTTCAGGTTACATCTGTGCTCACAGGTAACTGGGCGAGGCAGGGTCTGCCCTTGGCGCAGAGAGCTTGCCAGCCGTGCTCACCAAGTGCTCACCTGCTGTTGGGTCCCAGGCCAGTGCATTAGACACGTTATTTCTTGTAATCCCCATAACAGCTCTTGAAGGTGGCTGTTAAAGATGAGGAAGCCAAGGCACCTAGGAGAGCCTCTGTAACCCTGTGCAGCTGCCGATTGGCTTGCGCTTGATGGAACTGGGATTTGAATGAAGACACATCCCAGCTCCACAGTCTAACTGCTTGTTGTTACTCCAGTGGTTCTTAATGCAGCTGCACCTTAGAGCCACCTGTAGAACTTGACAGGCATGCAGATTTCAGTGTCTGCGTCCCAGCCCCGAAGATTTTGTCCTGGGTGGCATGGGGGAGACCGGGCACCTGTCTATTGCAAAGGTCCACAGGTGGTTCTGGGTGCAGTTGGATCGCGAGCCAACGGAGGGTCTGAGGATGCCTGCCTGCACAGCGGGACTCAGGGTGTCGGGTGCCGTGTGTCCCGCCCATCACGGTTCCCTCCCGCCACAGGTCTGGTCAAGGACGCGGCCAGGCCGGCATACTGGGTACCCGACCATGAGATCCTGCACTGCCACAACTGCCGGAAGGAGTTCAGCATCAAGCTCTCCAAGCATCACTGCCGGGCCTGCGGACAGGGCTTCTGTGACGAGTGCTCCCATGACCGCCGGGCTGTCCCTTCCCGAGGCTGGGACCATCCTGTCCGAGTGTGCTTCAACTGCAATAAAAAGCCCGGTGACCTTTAACCCTAGCTCCCTCTCCAAGTCCTTCACAACTCCTTAGGTTCTCAGGGTTAGAAACTGAAGTCTCGCTGAGGTAGGCCCTCCTCCTGGTCACCTGTTGTGGTGTGTAGCCCCTCTGCTCACCCTGGGGCCTTTCCCAAGGTGTAGGGCAGGACAGATGGCAAGCTGGAGTGCGCCTGGCGGCAGGCCCGAAGGCACAAGCCCTTCAGGGCAGGGCCCCGAGCAGCTTATAAAATCCGTTGCATTTATTTCAGCTAAAAATAATAAATAAAAGTATATACCCATATAGACATATGAAAAGAATATGGAGGATGTTCAGGCTGTTGCTGGCTGCAGAGACTCACTGCAGTCCGTCCCCAGCACAGGGGTCGGGCAACAGTGGCAGCAGGTCTTCCCCATAAAACCGAGCCAGGTACAAAGCCGCCACGTTGCTGGTCACCTTTTCTTTTCTCCCAAGCCTTCGAGGCCTCTCTTTTTCTTGCCTTTTCCCTTCATGCCCCTTGGTTGCCTGAGGAAGTGAGCTTCCCAGGTGCTTGCTTGGAATCGCCTGAAAGGGATCTGCCTGGGCCCTCCAGAGCTGGGTCCTAATCCTTGGCCTCAGCCTGTTTCAGAGACCACTCAACTTAGCGTGCAGGTCACCGGAGTGGGTGGAGGGTGAGGGATAGGGTCCTCAGCCCCGAGAAGTCCAAGTGCGGGCGATGTGACACGCTCGTCCCTGGGGAGAGCCTGGGAGGAAGTGGGCCTCCCCCAGCCTGTTGCTGCTTCTGTCTGCACCCACTCGGCTTTCCCAAAGGCCCTGCCCTGCTCCTAAAGAGAACACCTGCCTCCCTCCCCTCCGACCCGGTCAGGCCCATCATCTGCTTCTGAGTGTTGCACTAGGATTTTTATTGCTTATTTTGAAGTGTCTTAATTCTTTGTTCCCAGACACATGACCCCTCTCGCTATTGGAGGGGTGATCATGAGAAATCTTCCAGGGAAACAGAGCACAGAATGGACTGTTAGTTGTTTGTTTGGGGTTTTTTTTTTAGTATATATAAATATTACAACAGATCACTACGAAAAAAATTCTCTCTGGTCCTTGCAAGAGGAAGTCAAATGGACTTTTGTTTCTCATTAAGAGCTGGGACGTCCACATCTACCGTGACTGGAAAGAGACTCTTGTGCTGAAATCCTGTCATCATGGTGGATTTTATCTTCAATGGCCAAAAACGAAGAATTAATAGCGACACAGTTCTTGACGGAACTGGTGGTGGGTGGGTGGGCGGAGCTTCAGGGAGGTACTTGGCAGTCATGCCCTGTGTGGGTGCTCGTGTGACGTCAGCCCTGGAAGGTGTCAGTCCTCAGACCTGCTCCCTTCCTCCTGGGGCCGCACGGAGGCCCTACTGTAGTACTGTGTGTCATCAAATCCGCCGTTATAAAGGAACCTTCCTGCTGAACATGCGCTGTGCCGACTCTCCTTTAACTCCATTCGTAAGTCTTGCTCCCTCTTTCTAGGTGAAGGAAAGGAGCTGGTGGCTTTCAATGCAGGAGCCAAGGGAGGCGCACTGCTGGGGTGGTGGTCACATCTTACCCATCAACTCCTCAGGTGGTTACTCTAACAAGAAGTTTAAAAGCATAGTTAAAGACCACAAAACCATCGTCATAGGGGCTTTTGACCTCTGGCCACAGGCCGTTTTTCCCCAGCTTTGGGTGGATAGCATGCCCCAGCTCAATTTGCTGACTTGGACCAGGAGCCTTGTGGATATTCCTTAAGGGTGTGTTCAAACTGACGTTCGGAGAGCCCTTTCTTGTGGTTAGAGGGCTCCACACGTGCTCACTGACCGCACTGTTCTCTCGCGCTGGCTGTTCGTCAGCGCTTTCCAGGGAGGCTGTGAGACCTGGTGGTGGGGTGCTCAGAGCCACGGCACTGGCTGAGCCCTGCGAGCCTGGTCCCCAGGAGGGTAGCCTGTGTTGGGTGCAGTGGTGGCAGCTGCTTACCAACTTGTGTTGTAAGGGTTTCACTCTGGTAGCTGTGGGGTCACAGTCCCTGGGGAATCCTCTCAGGGTAGAAGAGGCTGTTACTAGGGACCGATGGAGACCCTGGGAAAATTTTCTGCCTTTTTATGTCAGTGCCCTGCCCTGCCTTATCTGTTCCACTCCTTTGTCTGGCCTCTACTGTTTCTTCATTCTTGTGGCTATTGAGACTCTGGTCTCTGTCCCTTCCCTTCTCTTTCCTGCTCCTGGTCCCTTTTGCCCTTCTCTCCTTGGGTAAGCGGGGCAGGGTGGGGAGAGTTGGGGGGAAGAGTGATGTACATGGTGTGTCTCGTGTTAGACCTGGCCGTTCCTCCTGTCGCTGTGCAGGGGCACCCCAGAGCATGTGCGTCTGCCCAGCCACAGGGATGATGCGGACCAGTATTGTGAACGTACTTCCTTACACTAGTCAGACCAACAGGAAGGGGAGGGAGCCCCAGAGTAACAAAAGGATCTTTCTTCTTGCTCTACATGTCCAGTTCTGGCCTGAACTAAATATCAGGTGAAAAACAGCTAAATACAGGATGAAAACAAAGGCTTACCTGTGGAGCTGTCATGCATACACGTGTCAGCTTGATTTATGTTCTGAAACTGAACCTATACTCAACCAGCACCCAAATGAAGAAACAACATAACTGTACCCCAAGAACTCCTGGTCCCCTCTCCCCCCAGGAGTACCCACCATCCTGACATCTAACAGCACAGATTAGCACCCTCTCCCGTCCCCTTGTAGGGAGATGCTCCATAAAGGTTTTAATTGACTTCAGAGGGAGAGAAACATTGATTTGTTGTTCCACTTACTTATGCATTCATTGATTGATTCTTGTATGTGCCCTGACCAGGGCCACACCCACAACCTCCGCGTATTGGGATGATGCTCTAACCAACTCAGCTACCCAGTTAGTGCATGTCTTAGTAACTTTCTGGTTTAAAAGACTTGCTCGTACACAGGTGGAGGAGATCGTTGTTGAGCATATCTCTGAGAACTGTGACCAGATTTCAGCTTGTGGCTGAGAACTAAGTGGTCTCCTAGATAATGGGGCCCAGTGGGATCTTTCCACATCTCTTGGGTTTAACTCTGCTGGTTTGACTTATCTGGGAGTTGGGAAGATAAGAGAATATTTAGGGTTTCTGTTACATGGCAGGCACAGGGCTAGGAGCTCTATGTGGTTAATAAATGGTTCTCACCACCCCAGTGGAAGGCTGGTAGTAGGGCCGTGTTTTACAGCCATACCCTGGCTCAGAGAAGCTCAGAAGCCCCTGGTCGGCTGGCAAATGGGTTTGAGGAGTCAGGCCAAGACTCCAGAGTGATGCCTCTGTACTCTGCCCCACACCAACGGCCGTTGGTACTGAAATGTAGAGTTCCTTGTATTTCCTCCCCTCCCCCTACCCTTGGGTTGCAAATTCTTCTGCATTTCCAGATATGGTCGGTACCTTTTGCCAAAAGGAAAGTTTTAAAAAATCAAGGTACCTGCTACTATTGTATCAGGAGGGTCTTAGCTTTATATCTGATCATTTCCATTGTCCTTAGAGGTTCTCATGGTAAGTGACAGTAGTACTTTTACTAAAAACAACAGGGAAACTGGTTTAGAGGTGCAGCAAGTTTGTCTAGCTTGTAACATTGGAGTTAAGCTTCTGTTAAAAAGTCAATGGTAGTTTTGCGACCATATTTGCATTTTAAATTTCAGCACTACCATTGATTGGGAAGAAAATGGAACTACAGCAGTAGCCCATTAACTTTATCACTAATGGAGTTTGTTTCAGTTACTGAACAGCAGTCCCCAGCCTTGTTGGCACCAGGGACTGGTTTCATGGCAGACAGTTTTTCCATGGACTGGAGGTGGCGGCGGGGGGGATGGCTTTACAGCCTGCCACCAGATGCAGCGTCATTGTCACTTGCCACTCACTGACAGGGTTTGAAACGAGTCTGCAAGCAGTTGATTATGGTCTCTGTGCAGTCAAACCTCTCTGCCGATGATACTCTGTATTTGCAGCCGCTCCCCAGCACTCACATCACCACCTCAGCCCCACCTCATAACCATCAGGTGTTAGATTCTCACAAGGAGCGTGCACCTGGGACCCCTCACATGCGGGTTCACAGCAGGGTTTGGCTCCTAGGAGAATCGGAGCTCAGGTGGTAATGCGAGTGATGGGGAGTGGCTGTAAACACAGATGAAGCTTTGCTTGTTCACCTGCTGCCCACCCCCTGCTCTGTGGCCCGTTTCCTAACAGTCCGTGGCCTAGGCGTTGGGGACCCCTGCCATACAAAATATGAGCCCTGTGTTGAGTTTGAGCCAGTGCGGTTTTTGCACCTAGGAAACACAGGTTTATGAGCCCATGTGGCAGAGGGGTTTCTGGGGTGGGAGAATCTGAAACTAGGGATATGCTCGGATGACCAGGGCCATCTCTGTAACTGCCATTTGCAGAAAGTGGTATGTTTTTCTGCCTTTGGGGGCCTTCTGGTGGAGGCCACCAGTATGTGAAGCTAACACTGAGCAATTTCATGTACCACCATGGTCTCAACAGCCTGAATCTCTCTCCAGGGCTCCGGCTCCATCCCCACACGAGCCTGTCGATGTGCATTAGACGCGAACTCAGATGGCCCAAAGGGGTTTCCCAGAGAACTGGGGCGCCACAGATCTGGCTGTCCTGGGCGGGGCTGTTGGCAGCACTGGCATCTTTGTGCCTTTCCTCAGCCGTTGGCCTCTGCAGAGGATGTGTTTTGTGCTCTCGCACAGCTGTGTTTATTCAAATAATGCTGAGAATGCAAGCAGGGCTGCATGGGTAAAGACAGGATGACCAGTCCGGAAGTCATCTGTAGGAGACAGGGTGGCTGGTCTTGGGAGGAAAAGAAGGGAAAACTATGTTTGTTGAACAGAAGCTGAGCAGATCTTAAAACTTCCAGGGTAAACGTAGAAATTCATCTCCTCAAATACAATGGGCCTTCAAGAGATTCTTGGATTTGCTGGCTCTGCCACTTATTAGCAGAAGGCCTTGGGCAAATTACTTTCCCTTTTTTCTTCAGTATATTAGAACCACCACCATCTACTTTATAGGGCTTGTAAAGATTAAAGGGAATAATACTGACACAAGCTGTTTATTCAACATACCGAGCATCTAGTTGTGGCAAGTGCTGGGGAGACTTAACGTTCCTGGAGGCGCCTGTGAAGCTGAGACTTCACAGTTGGACTTTTCAGAGGAGTGGAGGGAGGGAGGACCTTGAAAAGTCTGTGTCCTGAGAGCCCCAGGTAGGAGGTGGTGATTGGGCGGCAAGATGAGGCTTATGCGATCAAATCTCAAGGGCCACACGTTCTATTGTGAGGCCCAAGAAGCCGTGGAAGGCAGGGGCCTCACCGGAAGGTCATTCCCGGGGCAGTGGCTGTGCAGTGAACGGCCCGGAGAGGCAGGCCTACAGGAGTGGTCCAGAGGGTTTCACCAACACACAAGTGAAGAAATGGAGGAAGAAACCGAGTTTAGCCTGCAGTTATTTTTGGAGATGGTGGTTTGAAAGACTGAGACCAGGACAGATGTAGGGCTGACTTGGTCTCAGAGGGCACTTCCGGGCATACCGAGGACTCTGAGTACCCTCCAGACTATGCTGGGACAGCTGAACTCTGGGGAGGCTACACAGCCAGACAGTGCGTGAGGCAGGTGTTCACCTGTGGGTATTTTTGGTAATCAATGTGCCGCTGTCCTCCCATCTCCATTTAGAAGGCTACAAGCACGCACACACCAGGCCACGTAACGGAGGGTTTATCATAGCCCAGTGCTGCTGCCACCATTGCCTGCTCATTCTCCGCCTTTCACTGTCACCAGGGAACAGGGCAAAATGCCCTAGTAGACCCGCAAGTGAAAATGCTTCAAGACTGTGCAGTCTTTGTGACACTGTTAACAAGCAAACAGACCAAAACGCTTCATCAACTTCTCAGCTAAGTCTAACCACTTTTCATACAACATAGACCAAATGTTAGGAGTGCTAACTAGAGATCAAGAACAAATTGCTAAATTGAACTTAGGAGTTTTGAGACTTGGCTGGTGTGGCTCAGTGGATTGAGCGCTGGACTGCAAAGCAAAGGGTCGCTGGTTTGATTCCGAGTCAGGGCACATGCCTGGGTTATGGGCCAGGTCCTCAGTGGGGAGCACATGAAAGGCAACCACACACTGATGTTTCTCTTCCTTTTCCCCCTCTCTCTAAAAATAAATAAGTTATATAGGGATAGGGCCATACTTGTGAGAACTCACCCGGCAGCCTCTTGAGTAGTCAGAATGTCTACACTGGGGAGAGAGCAAAGTTGGATGATGTGGCCACCTGAGGGCTTTCGGCTCTGCTGAAATGGTACAGGAACTGTGGAGAAAGCTCAATGATTTAAATTGCAGATGCTGTAGTGAATGAATTTGTGTACTGTTAATAACTTAGATCTTGAGGGGACAAGCGTATGAGTGGATGTTAGGGTCATGGTTTGGCATTTATTATGCTTGCTTGTGCTCTTGGGCAGGGGCATGTCACCAAAGTTAATCCAAGAGACTGCAGTGACCCTTTATATGTACAGATACTTCCTGGGACTGATGTACAGGGTTGCCGAGATACAGGGACAAATTTAAATGATTCCACACATAAGAATCAGCAAGCTTACCCACTGATGCCAGAAAAATTCATTTACCCAGTGACTGTGTGTCATGAAATGTTAGCAGTGCATGCTTACACTTGCACCAAGCCACTTCCTGATTTCTCCACAGCACAGGTGGTAATACACAGGTACTGTCAGGGACTGGAGGGGCAAGGAGATAGAGAACGTGACCTCAAGTCTTCCAGTTCTAAGTCCCAGCTCTGCACTTAACAAGGTCTCTGGTCAGAGGCAAGTCACTCCATATCTGTGCCCAGGATTCTCTACCTGGAAAATGATGCTAATAATTTTTGTTACTACTACTGTGTCCTACCTCTTTTGTGGGTTGTTATAAGGATCAAATCAGTTAAGCTAGGGGAAAGTCCTTTATAAAAAATGAGGCACTAAAAATATTGTAACATGTAGCTCATGTATCAAATGACCAATCCTTTCTTTTTAAATTTGCTTCTCTGTCCATTAAATTGTATTAGTTTGAGTTCTGGCAGGAAACAGACATTACACACTCAAGCGGGGAACTGAAGAGAGTTTAACTGGTGAAGCATTCTGGGCTAGCAGCAGTGAGGAGCAATTACAGCTGTAGGTCTAGAGGGACACATGGAGAGAAGTTACTGGAACCCAGAGGGCTGTGTTCCAATGGAAGCTGTGGCCTTAGATGGAGGAACTCAGCCACAGCCCCCACAGCCCAGCAGGAGGTAAGCCGGGGACTACAGTCCCGCCTTGCTCCCCTGCCTCTGCTCTGCTACTGGTGTGTCCACTGGCTGAACCCACAGGGGCTAGAGAGCCACTGAGGTAGTCCAGAGGTCAGCTTGGGGAACACACAGCAGGTGAAGAGGGCACACAGGTGGGTCTGGAGGGGCAAACGGAAGCTCCCCAGCAAAGCCATTAAGGCCAGTCCAAGTGTCTACCCTTTTTTTTTTCCCTCACCCAAGGTTTAAGTTGACATTACCGCAGCTGGTCTGTTCCTACAGCAGCCAAGCATCGTGATCTGAATCATTAAAATCAATGTACCATCCCACGGTTCTTTCAGTTTATTGTTTGGTAGGAAGACAGCTCTTTAACACTTGGTATAAACATCTCACAAACTGCTTCTCTTAGATTGTAAAAAGTCAAAGCCAATTTTCTTTGAGATGGGGCCCTTGAATCTGACATTCAAGTCACTGACTGAGAGGGAAACAGGAGATGCTCTTCCTAACATTGTGGAAGATGCCTCAACAAAAAGCCTGAAAAGATCCATCCTTCTGTTCAATGCCTGTGAGTGATAATGAAAGAATCCCAAAGACCTCCTGATAGTATAAGAAGGCTCATTTGATGATTCCAAACTCCAGCCTTAAATCTTGCTCTAGGAACTCAAACGACCCCCTCTTCCTCCTCTCCAGCGGGCTTTCGCATGTACAGATGATGTCTCTGTACCCTGGCCACCCTGACGGTCTCACTCAGTCTCATCGCTTGGCTTCTTGAAAGGGCTTTTGGTGAAAAAAGCTTTTCGTTATTGCCAACCTTCAGCCCTTAGAATTCTAAGGTATTTTTTCCTTTTTATAAAAGCGGGTGGGGGAGGGACTAGTCTAAGGAATTCAACAAAAGGAAATAGGTACCTTTTATGAAAAGGACTTTTAAGCTCTCTGAGCCCACAACTTAACTTTAGTAAAGTGTCTCCATGTAACACATAGCACCTTCTTTCTCTGCAGCAGCTGGATGGATGGGGTCCGTGTACACACAGCATCCATTTAAAATGCCTTCATTGGAAGCAGCGATTATGGCAGAAGTATGGCTACTTTTTACTCCCTTAAGTCAAATCCACAGTCCACCAGGCCGCTCCCTGCAGAATTAGCTGTAGGAGAAACAGTACAGGTCCTGCTGGACGGCCATGAGCAGCCCCGGCGCCCCACGGAAGCCCCCGAGCCGAGATGAGAAGGCCACACTGGGAATGTTGGTCCTGGAGGTGGGGTGTGGGGAGGGTATGGTTCTGAGCAGCTGGGCATCGTGGAGGCTCCAGATTCTCGTGTAGCAGTCCTGGCCCACTGAGAGGGAGGGAAGAAGACACATGGCAGGTTAGTGAGCGAATGCAGAGAACTTGTGTGCATGTGGACCTGGATTCACAGGGATGGTGTTAAAGGGACCAGCCTCAGTTCCTTTACAATGACCTTGATTTCTTTTCTCTCTGGTGGAAATGCAAGTACAAGGGACAGGGAACTCAAGCTTTTCCACAGAAGTTGCTCAATGGGATAAGGTCACACTGAATGCTGACCCAGTGAATAGATGTAACCCTACAACCAGGTCTCCCAAGCTGCTGTGTTTTATTGCACGTAACTGGACTGTTACCGAAATGATGCTTGTCCACTGATGTGGGAACAAAGGGCTCTCCAACGGGTGGATGTTTAAACTGCTGCTTACCACCCTGGCTGGTGTGGCTCAGTGGATTGAGTGAACCAAAGGGTCGCCGGTTCGATTCCCAGTCAGGGCTCGTGCCTGGGTTGCAGGCCAGGCCCCCAGTTGGGGGAGTGTGAGGTGCAACTGATTGATGTTTCTCCCACACATTGATGTCTCTCTCCCTTTCTTTCTCCCTCCCTTCCTTCTCTATAAAAATAAATAAAATCTTTAAACTGCTGCCTACTAATGTCCAACTCTGTGTCCCCTCCAGTCTCCCCAACCCCAACAGCCCAGAACCCTTTACCCTGCTCTGTTTGAGAGTAATTTCTCCCTCTACTGCTGAAGATGCTGGGGGCCCTAGGGACAGAATTTGATGACCAGAATCTTCCCTGCCTCAGTACCTGCCACCATGATTCCTTCCTCTTCGTGCACATGTAGGGGCAGGAGGGCGTACTCGTTCACGTGACCTCCGTACTGCTTTACACACTTAGTGGTCCTCAGGTCCCACAGCTTGATCTGTAGGCAGAAGCACAAGGGGCCACTAAGGGGGGTCAGCAGGCACACTGGGGAACCTCAGGCATAGAAGCCAGGGAGGACGAGGTGGTCTTCAAGGGCCTCTTCAGGTTAGGAAAAGCTAAGTCTCAAATGCCTGAGGCCTTGAGTCCATCAAAAGCACCAGAACCAGCTTCATGGCTGTCTAAACTGGACTGGGCTCCGCGTGGGCAACAGAGCAGCTGCCCTGCACAGCTCACAGCTCGCCTGCCCTTTAGCTGCCTTTCCATGCTGCTGTCTGGCATGAGGGTCTCTTCTGCAGAATCCTTCCACCTGACAAGACCACTGGGCCACTGGCTCTGGTGGCCTGAGAAAGTCAGTGCTACCCTACCGTTCCAGCCATGTCAGATGCCATCAGGCACTGCTCTTCTTGGAGGATCTGCACAGATGTCACTGCTGAGTCGTGGAACAGGCGGGTGGCCTTCCAGTTCTTGCCCTGGTTTCGACAACGCATATCAATGGCAAAGATCTCCCCGGAGCGACAGCCATTAAACAGCAAAGGAGTCTATGGAAAGAGGGACAGCTTGGTACCTCCAAGGGTGGGAGGGGTGTGCCCTCCAGAACACCCCCCGCCCGTCTCAGCCCTTCTGGGTCAGAGTTTGAGCCTCAGTGGAGTTGGAAGGGTTCCTTGTGAAAGGGAAAAAGAACTGGACCCCATGTGTCCCTGGGGTCCTCCCCACTGGCTGCACTGGCCTCTTAGGCCTCCCTCTGAAGCCCAGGTGATGGTGCCCTGTCTCCATCAAGGCTGTTCTGAGAAGCCGGGGTGAGGAGTATGGAGCAGGAGAGGTCAGAGGTCCCAGTATGGCAGGGGGTCCCAAACAGAGAAGAGGATGGCCAAAGAAACCACAATCAATGAACTTTGTGCCGACTGCTGGAAACGGGTCGGCACACTCCCTCCTCCAGTTTAAAGAGAGCTGGCGTTTTCTGTGGGACACATCTTCAAAATGTATTAATGACTAAAATTTCGATTTTTAGATTTATAAAATGTGTAACTTGGAAGCTGTGTATGAAACTATTTGATGCTATGAACTGGGACTTAATTTATACATTAACAAAACTGTCCTATTGGCTAGTCCAAGTGCTACTTAAGAATTGCTAACAGCTCATTTAAACAGGAAGTTGTTTAAAGCCAGTTTGACAAGGCCTTTCTGGATCAGCCACCTTTCACTAGTGCAGACCCCTCCAAATAACCCGTTAATCCTTTCCGCTGCCCTGTTGCCCCCGTAAAAGGGGGAGGAGGACCAAATGCCACCCGGGAATCCAATTTCAATCCAGCAAAATTTCTACTCTTGGGAAACTTCATATTCCCGACCCAACCTACCATGACAGCAAACTGCTGGGCCAAAACGTCACTGCTGGTCCCAAATGACAGCCGGTGTCCCGTTACCACGTTGGTCACTAGGACCCACCGGGACAAGCCTGACAGAGGCAGAAATGGGGTGTAGAGACAAATGTCACTTGTAGTCTGGGGCGAGGGACTGCTGGACAGGGGCACTGAAGGTCTGAGAAATCCTTTCCTCTGAGAGCCTGGGGTGGCGGCCACGGCTCACCTGTACTGAAGCAGTTATTGGCCTGGATGTTCATGGACCACGCACAGGACCAGGCCCCAGGGATCCGGAAACTGCAGAGCATGCCAGGTCGGTCCCCTGCTGAGAAAGGCAGCAAATGTCAAGCATGGCTGCCCTCTAGGGACAGTGACCACCAGATCTGGGAACCTCCAGCGACAGCTGCTCGCGGGAGTCTATACCTTGGCTCCATTCTGGGCTTTGTGGTAGCAAAAAACCAAGGCACTCAGCTGGGGTCCCCAGTTCCAAAGTGGTTATTCTGAGAGTGAATATATAAATCTTTCCTGACACCCTAGTAGAAACATTTAAAATATTACCAGCTACCAGAGAGGCAGTATGGCGTCACAGATAAGAGGGCTTCAGTCCCAGGTCACCCTATTAGACGTGTGGCCTCAAGCAAAACATTTTAAAAAATAAACCCTTACTGATAAAACATACACAGAGGATACAAATCGCAAGTGTACAGTTAAAAAGATTATCACGAAGTAAATAGAGACACCGCCCAGATTAAGAAACAGGATTTTTCAGTACCCTCCCAAAACAGAACCCCTATCCTGACTTCTGCCACTGCGGGTTAGTTCTGTGAGGCAAACCCTGCACTTCTCCTGGCCCCGGCTTCCTCATATCTGCCGCATAAACCAGCTGTGCACGGACATGTGCACTGGGCTAAGTGTCTGCAACCTCATTTAATCCTCCACGACACCTGACGGGGAGGTATTATCTTCACTTCACCGAGGTTAAGCAGTCTGTTCACGTTGGGATTTGTGCCAGGTCGGCCTGGAGCCTGTACTCTTAGAGGCCTGAGCCTTGTCTAATTGACCCTAATTCTCTGAAAGACTAGAAACTTCATATTCAGAATGCTGCCAGAGAGAAGCCCGGAATTCTGAACTGCCTTCAGCCAGAGAGAAGGTAAGTATCCCAGAGAGCACCGGCTGGTCGCTTTCGGACATGATCTGTACAGGCACCTCAAACAAGTATTTTGAGTTGTTGCTAACTGTTCTGGCTCCTGAAATGACCCGAAAGGAGGAAACGTGTAAAGATGCACATGCTTCTACTACGTACATGGGGTCAGGCTGGAGGACGCCCCACAGGTGCTTCTGCGGACAGTCCCCACCCTGTGAGCTCTGACGGGTTCACAGAGCCTCTGGTTCCCACCCCTCGTGTCCAAGCCTTCGCTGAGGAGCTTATGGTGGTGTTGGCTCCAGCTTCTTGGAGGCGGAAGACAGAGACCTCTGTCACAGCACCCCCTTATTTCACAAAAAGGACCCGGTACCTGGATGACTACTGACGAAGAGTGACGCCGGGAGCAGCGTGGCACAGCCTGGCGTCTCGGCGATCCCCATGAGGCAGAGCCTGGGAAAGCTGTTAAGGTCAGTCAGGTACAAGGTCTCCTCTGGGAGGAGGATGAGTATCGGTACCCTTTAAGAAATTACAAAAATAACTCCCGTAAAGCCAGACTTAACATGTTTACATTTTCGGTATTTAGTTGCAGTTTCTTTTTAAAGGAAAAAAGGTCACAGATACAGTTAAACACCTTTGGCCCCTCCCCAGCCCAATTCTCCCTCACCCAGGAACAATCACTAGTGAACAATCACTAATCACTATTAGGCCATGTTATATTTCCACGACGTGTATCTGTCCACGAGCAATGTAAAGAGCAGCTAACGTTCTAAAAACATACATAAATGGTATCACGAAGGGTATCCTCTACAAGTTTGCAATCTCCACTGTCTTCTAGGCCCGTCCGTGCTGATGCTCGTGGTCCCACTTCCTTCACTGGCACCATTCTCTGTATAAACACACCACAATTTATTTATCCATCTCCTGCGGCTGGGCACTTCGGTGGCTTTTCCTTTCTTTCTGCTCTGCTGCTGGGATGAGTGCCTTCCTGTCTCCCACTCCCACATGTCGGAGGCTTTCCCAAGGCAGAACTTCTCAAGCCCAGGGTCAGAGTTCAACTGCACACTACTCGGGCTACATACACACGCACAGTTGAAAGGAGAGTTTTACAAAACACTTGCCCTAAGTATGAAACTGGTATTTTCTAGTCTACCTCATTTTATAAGTGCTGCTCACAAATTGACTCGATGGCCCGACGGGTCACGACCTGCAGTCTGGAGACTCTGCTCTGATGTCTGCCCCTCGAGCGGAACTGTGGGGTTGCAAGGTTCCTGCCCCTTCAGTTTAAAGTGGTCACTTCAGTTCACTTCCACGGCAGTGTTCCCCGTTCTCCACATCCGCCACATCTTGGCGCTGCCAGACTTGAAAATGTGTGCTGATGTGAATGAGCATGAAGTGACCACTCATTATTTAAATCTGCATTTCCCTGACTCCAACTGGCTGTACTGATTCTTCTGATTATAGTCATTTGAGTTTCCTTTCTGAATTGTCTCCTATTCTTTGCCTACCTTTCTATTGCACTGTCTTCTGGCTGATCTGGCTCCTCTCCCTTGCCCTTCACAGCCAAACTTCTCCCTACAGGAACCTATGTTTACCCGCACTCATTGCCGTTCTTTCACTCGTCAACCCACTGAAATCCGGGTATGACACCTTTCCAGCCAGTTCCTCACCAAGGTCTCCAATGAGCCCTGGTTTCTAAATCTGACGGACACTCTGCAGTCCTGCCCCGTGGTCAGGCAGCACAATTTGTAACTACACAGTCCTCCTTGGTCTCCGCACCCCCACTCCCTTGGAGTACCATCCTTGGACTTCGTCCCGTCACCGACATTCTGCGGCCTAGATGACCCCAAGCCTCTTAGCCTCGTGCCTCTCCTCCACCCCTGCTTATCACTCCCTCCCTCTCCAGTGCCCGCTTCATCCTGCAGCAGCCTTCTGTCTGAGGCCTCACCCTCTCCAGCCTGTGTGAGAAATGCCTCCACGACCACGATCTTCCATTGGCATCCCACATCCCTGTGGACGCAGTCTCGCGAGGCCCTGCTCAGCCAGAGACCACGAATACCAAACACCACTGCCCAGTGTGCCATACTCTCTCTTGCCTCCTTCTTCTGATGGAACTCTGGTCCCTCCTTCCCATGTGGGGACCACCTCCAGGAAGGCCGCCCCAATCCCTGCATCCCTCCTGTGTCCAGCTGCCCCCGCAGACATCACTGCCCAGACTGGTCACCCGTAGAGCTGCCCGTCTCCAGCACTTTGCACAGGGATTGTATATGCTCAACAGACGCTGGTGGAATGAACACCCCACCCCCCCTTGTCAAAAAGTGTAAGTATCTGCGAAGCAATCAGGCAACATTCTGGACAGTGGGTGTCACGCTGCCTTGGGCGGCAGGTCCCATGTTAAGTGCCTGTAGCGTAGAGGGCAGGACATGGGAGAAAGTCCTTACACGTGTGCACTTTCGAGTGCTGTGGCTGAAGCCCACGTTACAGTCAAATGTTGGGCCCTTACAGGGCCAGTACTGTAGAGTTCATCCTTCAACACAGGTTAACAAAGAGCCCAGTAAGTGTAGAAAAGAACTCGGTCTGACCTTCCACCACTCCCTGGGGGAAAATGCCGAATGCAGGTCTGAACAGGTACCATTCTGGTAAAGGGAGAGAGAAAGTTCCATGTTCTTTTAGCAGAAGCGGTGGATGCACAAAAGCCTGAAGATTACCTGAAATGACCACCAGAGGGCCAGCCGCTGATCCAGCTACAAAAGACCATACTCTTTATACTCTTTAAAACCAGTTATATGGATTTCTATCTTCTCCTTAGCCTTCAGAAACATGAAAAAAATACTGTTTTGGCCCTGGCTGGCTAGCTCAGTTGGTTAAGAGTGTTGTCCCGATGCACCAGGGCTGCGGGTTTGATCCCCAGTCAGGGCACATACAAGAATCAACCAATGAATGTATAAATAAGTGGAACAACATATCGATGTTTCTCTCTCTCTCCCATTCAAAAAAAAAAAAATCAATTAGGAAAAAAAAAGAAAAAAATACCATACCGTTTTAAAATAAAAAATGAGCGTGAGGTTATTGTTTTCTTGTCCTCAAGGCTTGTTTTTTTCTGTCCTCTGATAACCCCATCACAGTAACACGTAGTCCCATCATCCCAAAGGACCCCAAAACCAGTCACATAAAACTTTCAATTTACCAAATACACAGTTTTGTTTCACGTAAAATTTATAATAAGATCTCTAATTTAGGCCTTAACCCCCTCTGAAACAGTACTGTGGAATAAATTTTAAGAATAGGTTCTGATTCAGCCATCATTTGCTGGGGACCCGTAACGTGCCAAGCGCTGTGCTAAGTGCATTCACAGATGTCAACTGTCAACCTCACAGCAACACATGACGTAGGTGTTTGGTACCGGTGGTCATAGTTCTAAGAACTCATTTAATATGGAAATGAACCAAGAAGACTCATTAACACGTGGCTGTGGCTTTGGGTCAAACAATACTCTTCCCTGAAATACATGATGGACAGCTGTCCTGGGCATCAAGGCACCCGGGGTCCCCAGAGGAAGGGCCCCACCATCCTGAGAACGCCCTGCTGGCTCTCTGGGAAGGCGGAGAGTAGAACGAACAGTGCTCTGAAGGAAGCCACCTCTGGCAGGGACCCTGTGCCAGAGCCTGCAGACCCATGCCCCACGCCAAAGGGACCCCCTTCCTCTGGTGCCTGCCCCCCGTCTCCCCCAGGAAGCTCACCCCACCCTGGGACCGCTGCTGCTCGACTCCTACCTCTCCTTCAGGAGGACCTGGGGTTCCTTCCCAAGATTTTACTGTTTACTGCTCCTTTCTGCTTTATTCCTCTGCTAACGCACTAGCCCTCACGTTCCAGATCAGTGTATGGCACACGGTGACCTCAGAGTCACCCCAGGACCTCAGCTACTTCCCTGGGCAGCATGGGAATCCTGGTTTGCCACCCACATGCACTGCTCTTTCTGAAAGGGTGAGAGTACGTGCAGAACGGCCCAGACCTCTGACCACTAGGATGCCACTTCACAAACCCACAGATGCCCTTCCATGTCAGGGCGTGGCCTGCCCACCAAACCTCTTCATCTGCCAAAAGATACAGAATGTGAGAATCCAAGTGATTCAGCGAGGCCCAGCACACAGAGTTCACCTGGTGAGGAAGCACACAGCGAGACGGAAAGATTGGTCTGACTGCCAGTTGATGGAGAGAAATAGACAAATGCTTTCTCGTAGAATCACTTGTGTGGGGATAGACATGTGACTTCTTCAGGTCTTGCTCCTTAAAAAGGGGCTGGAGCAAGCATTTTGAGAACAGGGAAGCTTCCTGCCCCAGCACATAGGGCCTTAAAGACCAGGGAGGAGGCAGCCTCAGGCCTTAGTCCATTACCAGCGTGGCCCTCACAGTGAGACATCGGTGTACCCTCCAGGGCGAGGCTGACTTCTCTTCAATGGCAGGGAAGAAACCTGACTCTGAAGGCATACTGTATCTCTCTCCGCCCAGAAACTGTTTTCAACCTGTATCTATCTTGGGGCTCATCTCCCAACAGAACAGAGAGTCATAGCTTCTTACAGATGCAGCTCTCATCCCACTGCAATTTAAAAGTTTCCCCTCAGGCCCTGACTGGTGTGATTCAGTGGGCTGTACTTCGCCCCACAAACTGAAAGGTTACAGGTTTGATTCCCGGTTAGGGCACATGCCTGGGTTGCAGGCCAGGTGCCTGGTTGCGGGCGTGTGAGACAACCGTTCGATGCTTCTCTCCCTCTTTCTCTCTACCTTCCCCTCTTTCTAAATATAAATGAATAAAATCTTAAAAAAAAATAAGTAAATAAAAGTTGCCCCTTAGACATCAAACTCCTTATATTTATGTGAACCTCAGTGTCAGCCACAGCCTGGCTGAGTGACTGACACGTCGTCCTGATGCACAGGAAGGACCCCCCACCCAGGTTCCTGCAGCCCGCCTCCCAGGAATGATGTCCTTGGTGTGGGCTCCTTCAAATCAACTCTATCCTCCTTACAACCAGTTAAAGAAGCATTACTTCAAGTCTTCCCACATCTAAATTCCTTTCTCTTCCAAGACAAGAAACTTCTGTGGCCCCTTTCTGCTTCTGTGGATTCTCAGGATCTAAAATTCCATTTCCCCCTTGGGAAAACGAGGTAACCAGGCACTGCCTTCTTCACAAAGTTCTCTCCCCAACCCTGAATCTGGCTAACCACTGCAGTGCCCTGGGTGCAAAGGCGCAGCGGGCTGTAAGGCTGAAGGGAAGGGCGGAGTACCTTCCGGTTGGTGAAGTAGAGGTTCTCGTGCATGTGCACCCTGAGTGTGGGGGTCTTTAGACCATGCAGGCTGATGATGCCATACTTGGAGCCTCCGACTTTGACATCATTCACTGTGAAGAGCCGGTCACTGTTGGTATCTGCCTGGAAGGGAAAAGTGGATTGTAGGTGACCTCGCAGGCCTCAGCCCACCTGCCTGTCTCTGACAGCCCCGTGCTCTGCATTTTCACCAGGTGAGAGGTCCCGTCCATGAAGCATGGAAGTGACCTAAAAGGCCCCTACTTGGAGTAGCCACAGTTGGGCAAAGCCAACCGGCGTCTGGTCTCACAGTTCAGCAGCAGGGATGAGGACCGCACTGAGAGGTGTGGCCAGGAAGTCGGACGTCTGCACGGTCACCCCACTCAGAACTGTTTGGAAGAGTCCTGATGTCCATGGAGAGGAACTGTTCAGAGGAGACACGTGGTGACAGAGAACGTAGCCACCGTGAAAGCCACACAACAACGTGGACAGTTGAAAGTATCAAGAGGTGAAAGGAGCAGACAAAATCGCATTCCCATCACACAGGCACCACGATTAGCACCAGGTTAAAAAAAGGCATTGTACCGAAAAAAATCACTACAGAAAAGACTACATTGGGATGTGGGTCATTTAAAAAATTTTTTTTTCATTTACCAATGTGGTTAATAATTATTTCAGAGCAAAAACTGTATCTCTGTGTTTTTATCTATATTTAGCTGGCGAAACTGCACTCACTTTGCGAGTGTGCCAGGAAGAAAAGTTATGTTCCTGAAGCGTCATTACCAGCGACTGGAGTCAGATCTGAAAAACGGGTCCTGGTGGCAAACCACCCTTCCCAGCTGTCTGACCACACCAGCCAGCCAGTCGGGGTAATGCTGCAGGATGGGGCAGGCCTTCCGGGGGCAGCTCCCAGCTTGTGTGAGACAATGTGTGAGGTCGAGGGGACTCGGGGGGGGGGGGGGGGGGGGGGGCGGGGGGGGGGATATACTAAGCATCGCATGCAGCGTGAGCTCTGCCCCAGTTTACTGAAAACCCCAGGAACAACTCCCCCACCCCCACCTGGTTTACTGAAGAACCCCAGGGAAGGGGCTCCTGAGGGGAAACAACTGCAAGAAAGTATTCAGGTCAAACTGAACCCCCAAACACACATAGGGAGTAAAGCCACAGGAGATGTGAGTCCTGGCCACTGACACCCCTTATGAGGAAGGGCTCTGCCACAGAGGCCTCCTGGGGCGAGATGTCAAGGGTCAGCTCTGTAGCTTCACCCCCCACCCTGTGAGCAGATTGTCAGGCTGAGGCTCTGTTTTGTGTCCCTCACTCTCCTCGGCTTTCCCCAGGCCTCCAGGAAGGGCAGGGCTTGCTGTGCAGGCCAAGCTCTACTGTGGCCTCGAGCCCCAGTCTAGCTGAGCAGTTTGGCTCCTTCCATTTCTAGTGGACCCTGTGCCAACATTTCCATGGCCCCTGGACTGAGGTAGTTAGCCCTGCCTTCCAGCCCAGGTCTAATCCAAAGAGAAAACTTTCTGCTCCCTGCAAATAGCGTCATGAAGTGGGAGGTACAGATCCAGGGTCACAGGCCTAGAGGCCCCTGCTACTCAGGTCCGAACAGCAAGCAAGGGTGTAACATGCTGCTGCTAGAGGGCACTGGAGCCTTAGGGCTGGCACCCAATCCTGCCCAGGGTAGGGAAGGTTACAAGCTCCCGGAACACGCTGTCCCTTTTGGATGTGTTTACAATGCACCCGAGGGAAAGTTACTTTGTGATGGCTCTCAGTCAATGCAAGGTGGGCCCTGGCTTTCATGTCAAATGACAGAGCTGTAGTAGGGTGACAATGGTCACCATGGCCTGCCCTGCCAGCTTGGCACCTGCCAATGGGTAGCCAGTGGGTGCTTGTTAAAGACTATAGAAACCTAGCAAACACGGGCTCCTATCAACTGGCATCTACACAGCCACGCTTGATGGGAGCCGATGCTAAGGCATGAGGTGTCGGGGCGGCAGCAATACCCTCCGCACCACATACGGCTCCCTCCCACTCACCAGTATGAGGTTAAATCGGTCGCTTGCCAAAGCGGAGGGATCCGAGCTGTGGATCTGAACCTTCTTCCTCTGCATGCAGCTCACTCGCAGCTCGTGGGCTAAACTGCAGAGGGAGAGAGAGGGGCAGGGAGGGCGTGGGCACCACACCTAGATACCCATGGGGAAGGTTCAGGGGTTCTGCCCCGCCCCATACCCTGAAGACCATCTCCCCTAGTTGGTTCTCTCCATATCATTTCTCAGCAATGGAAATGAGCAAGACCCCCAAATAAATTCAATTTTAGAACTCAAGCAAAGAAACAGGTGGCCCATTTACAGGGTTAAAGAAAGTCAGAAGCAGAGGAATCCGTTTCTGGATCACCTGGTGCAACTCTCTGGAGACGCAGAGGAGGTGCTGGAGAAACGAAACACGCCGAAGGGCGCACTGTGGATGAGAAGAGCACAGGCACGCGGCCGCCCTCCCACTGCCCCGTCCTCTGCGCCTCCTGCCACCTCTCCACAAAGGACAGAGTGTGCTTTGCAGTGAAGAACCAATCTTTTCAACCAGATCTTTAACTCTTTAGGGAAATAAAGGAGAGGCATTTTCCCACCTGCCCTGGCTCCTACCTCCTGCATGGCTGGCCCACATGGAGGTGGCCCTGCTCCGAGATATGAGAGTCGTGTCCCATATAAGCCACCCGAACTCATGTTGCTGCTTCACCCACCCACACACAGCGGGGGCAGCACACATAGGGGCTAGGGGTCCAGGCGTTGGGAGGCAGACAGCTCCCACTCTTTCTAACTTCACCCTGAGAAAAATCTCTCCACTCTGAGCCTCAGTCTCTTCTTCTAGAAACTGGGGGAGGTATCAACCCATCTCACAGGGTTTTAGTTACAATTATATCAGGGATCACAAGTATTTAGATAGTTTAGTATGTATACATCTATCTAATGTTCCATTTTTGGTGACAACTTAACTAGATAAGGAGAAAAGAAGGCAGAACTCTCACAGGATTGAAGTTATAAGACCTACTACTAAACTAAAGACAATTTACGAGTAATAGAGAAAGCATCCTGAGAAATTTCTGCCCCAATTCTCTGCCTAGGCCCCTTGTCCTGTCTCCGCGGCCTCCTGTCTCGAGCCCTTGCTCTAGGGGGAAACCGACTCCCCCTCAGCGCTGGTTTTAGCAGCAGAAGGCAGGTGGTGAGCTGCAGCCCCTCAACTGTGAAGACTCCTCACAAAGCAGCTATGTGATCTCCTAACTGGATTCTCAGACCATGGAAATAAAAAACAGAAAAAGGATACTCCTGAAGAAAACATAACGAGGCACCGACTTACCGGCAATAACTGGGGACATTGAGAAAACCCAGCTTGCTTTTTTGTAGCAAGGAATAGGCATTGAATCCCATCCTGGTTATTTTCTGGGGGGGAAAAAAGATTCGGTGAAGTTTTATGTTGTGAAATAACAGAGAATATCTTTAGTTCCATAGGATGCAATGAAGAAACAGGTACTAAGTTGGCAGAATTTACATGCGTATAAATCTGGCATTCTCCTTGGCAAGAGAAAAGCGCATCACAAGAAAGAATGTGTGAGCTGGAAGGTCTGCTCAAGGCCCCTGTGCAAACCCTCCAATCAATTTACATCTGGGGAGAAGACGCCCAAACCAGTGAGTGCGGGAATGGCCCTGGACACTCGTGTCTGCATCGTGCCTTCCACTTGACCTATGGTGACCCCGCGGCCCGGATTTTTCGTTCTGCTGCCCCCCATAACCATCAAAATGTCCTGATGTCTAATCTCCAGAAGGGATACCAGAAACCCTCATATCCAAACCATACACCCTGGTTTTCCATTTAAAATACACAGGTACTGAAACAGTATCACGCTGCTTTTCCAGATTCTCCAAGGGAAGGACAAACTGTTAGAATTACTGCTGAGACTTTGCAAATAGGGAAAGCGGAGTGGGAAGAGATTGCTTGCTTGGTCTTACTCTCTTCATCAGCTTTCTGCTGGGAAAACTCAGCATCACACTCCCTGAAGTGCACGAGGCTGAGTGTCACGGGGCATTTAACAGGCACCTGCTTTCAGCAGCAGATGGGGGCTGGCGGACTGCAGGGACCAGGGCAGCCTCGGGAGTGGGGGGCCCACCTTTTTCTGCTTATCCTCTTCCTCCAGCAGCTGCAGCCTTTTGTGCTCCATCTCCTTCTGCTGGATGCTCTCCCTCGTGAGGGGGTTGCAATTGTTGTGTCCCGGGAGCAAGCGGAAGTATCGATTCTTTTCAGGGTCAAAGTAGTACCCCGGTAGATCTTTAGTCAAAAGAAATAAAATCCCACTGAAAGCACTGTGACCTGACCCACCTAGAAAGAAGCCCAGTGGCCTGTGCCCCACCCCTCACAGCTGCCTGTCTCTTCTAAGGGGCCAGAGGTGAGCTGACATTGCCAGTCACCTTCCTGGGCCCAGTTCAGTCCTGGGGAGAGCTCTTTGCCTCAGGATCACAGTTCCTGACGTAAACACAGTTCCTTTAGTGTCTGCGTTTGCCCCCAGAATTTCCGCTGAGCTCAGGACGAGCTGGTGGCACACATGGAGGACACCCACGTGTGAGTGAAGGCACAGCAGGCTGAGGAGGAAGGGCGGCCAGAGCAGACGTAACCAACTGACGAGGCAGGACTAGGTTTTGCCCTTCCCTGTAGGCAGGGCCAGAGTCCTCCCCAGCAGACTGCCTCACCTGGCACAGAGGAACTCCCGGCTGTGCTGGACGAGGTCGAGGGGACCTCCTCCTCGTCGTGGTCAGAATCCGGCGGGCTTTGCTGTGTCCTGGGGTTACACCTGTTGACACAAGGTCATAGTAACTTGCAGCGAAAGGCTTGAAACCCAGTCATTCTGCGACTGTGGGGTCCTGGCAGAGGGCAGGTCAGGGAGTTCCACAGGCTTCACCCCTGACCCTCTGACCTTTGACTACTGGGGAGCACTGACCCCGCTTTTCTTTCAAGTAGTTTACTTTACTACAGATACACCAAAGCTGGGGCAAGGTCTCGTTTCTCATCCTTAAGCAGATGCATGTCCCAGTAATTCCTTTTTGTTATCTCTGCGCTTGAGCATTTCGTGAAGTCTAGGGGAATTTTCCAGATGAAAAGGAGAACAGAAATCTTTGCCAGTAAGAATTCTACCAGCTGGACTCATTTGTCAGCTCAGCAGCAGTTAAAAGGTCAGGTGAATTTCATTCCTCATTGCATTCAGCAGCACAAAGAGTTGAAACTGTACTTGGCTACTGAACCTTACAGATGGGGAAACTGGGGTTCAGGGCCCAGAGGAGATTTGCTCAGGAAGACTGGGACAGAGCCACGGCTTAGACACTCATTCTGCAAAGCTAGGAGCAGCTTTAATAGCAATTATAAGCTGAAGGGTATAATGATATATAGCAAAAGACCTAATTTTAGAATCCTGATAAAATACTCACTCTTTTAATCAAGAACTTCTCCTCTATCCGCACACTAAAAGGAGTGCAAACTGCAAAACTAGGTTGAAGGAATAAAAGAGCTTTCTCTTTTGCCTATAAACACTAACTACGCATGGTTTCAGAGAAAATTCATTCCCCCTTCTCACGGCCCTGAGCTTCCTGAGGCAGCTCATCTGTGGTCGGCAGCGGTAGAAAGGAAGGGTTGCGTGTCCTGACAAATGTCTACGTTTCTAGTCCAAGGACTGCTAGTTCAAAACTGCTGCGCCATTCTTTCCACGTGGAGCCAGGAGGCGGCTGTCCACGTTTCCATGCGACTCTGCCAAAGCTGATCACATTTCACTGCACACTGTGCTCTCGTGGGAAGGCCTGAGACCCAGAAAGTACCCATGGTTCTCCTTCCAAAACGTACAAGCACTGGGCACCGTCCTGATCTTTGATAGCATCGGTCAAGTCTGGGACTTGGGCTTAGAGTGTTTTATTCTGCACCTCACGAGGCCCACCACGGACGGAGGGCCTGTTCAGAGCCAGGCAGCCCACGGGGGGCTTTATGTATGTTATCGCGGACATCATAAGGGGAGTATTGTACAAGGAAGCTATTCTACATTTCCAGAAAGCTATTTTAATTAGATGAAAAAAAAGACGAGAGGGAGAGAGAGAGTCTATAAAATGGAGAAACGCTTCTCCTGCCGTTGTATCAGATAATGTCTAATCCTAGCCTATGGCTAACGCTCTGGCCCAAAGTCACGGTCACTCTGAAAAAAAGAGCATGGCCACATCTGCTCACTACTCGGAGTGTGGCCAGCAGGCTGGCCCCCAGCAGCAATATCCCCCGGGAGCTTGTGGGGAGCGCAGAGGGTGCCTGGTGACGGGAGAACTGGAACGGCACTGGGGGAACCTGGGGAACCGCACTTGCCTCTCGCTCGAACTGTGCTGTCGGAACCTAGGGTTCTGCCGCTGGCTCCTTCTTCCCGGTCTTCTGCTTTTCCAGCTGCTTTTATGCATTTCTGCTCCTAGATAAGAAAAAGAAAGAAAATTACATACAAGTGTGTGTGTGTGTGTGTGTGCGCACTTTTCTCTTCTGCTAGCTTCTTGATGGTTTGTTCCTTCATACTCAGAACCAGACCAGACCCGACCCGGGTGACCGTCGACGCTGCCACGCCAAGCCTCTCCTGTAAAGGGCTGACCTCCAGGTGGAGACACTGATGGGTTCCAGGGCGTCTGTGGCCACTTCTCCCCCCTCACAGTTGGCCTGACAACCTGTGACCCTCGGTTCCCTGGGTCACTGGGTGAGGTAGTGACAGACTCCCGGCATTACTTTAAGACAACAGTTTGAGCCTGGCAGAACGCTCTTAGTTTGTCTTCTTTCTTTTCCTTACCAGGTAACACCAGAGCACGTAGTTTTTCTTTCAGTCTACACACATCCTGTTTGCAGAGAACAGTTAATAGTGAACATTTCCTCCTGCAGTTTTAGAATTGAGCAGGGAAAATTGTGAACGTAATTAACCAGGGGGGCCAGCGCGTATGACTTCTCAATATGCTTTCTAAAGAGTGTTTTTATTTACTTTTTAAAATTTTATTTATTTAGAGAGAGGGGAAGGGAGGGAGAAAGAGAGGGAGAGAAACATCAATGTGTGGTTGCTTTTCACGAGGCCCTCACTGGGGACCTGGCCCACAACCCCGGCACATGACCTGACTGGGAATTGAACTGGCGACCCTTTGATTCGCAGCCCATGCTCAATCCACTGAGCCACACCAGCCAGGCCTAAAGTGTGTTTTTAGCTTCTGAAGTACTAAAGCGGTCAAACAGAAGGCTGTGCACATGTTTTGTTTTGTTTTGAAACAGGAATGAGATGAAAGCACTTCTTAGTGACACCAGTATTACCAAAACTATTTCAAGTGGCTTTTAAAAATCTTACCTTATATAGCCGGAATCTGTCACTCAATCATCAAAATATCACAAGTTTTCACAATGGGAATCACATTAGTTTTTAAAAAGACTGAACTATGGTCCATGGACCAGTTGCTGTTCAGTTTCAGGCTTTCTCAACACCTGGTGATTTTTTTTTCTCCACTCACTGGAGACACTGATGACATCTTACCGAACACATTTTAAAACCATATCCAAATATCATTAATAAAATTAGAAAAAAACTTCTGAGGCTGAATGCAAGTGAAGAATTGATTAGAAATCTATTTGCCTTTATTTCCCAACTTCTACTTTTGAGGGCCGAGAACCTGTAAACATCAAACAGAACGCCAGAGGTCTGGACCTACATTCCAGAATTCAGCATTTACTAAACCACTTCTGTGTCAACCTATGGTTATACGTTGGGGTTATTTTGATACAAACAAAAGGAAGAAAAATTTAGTGAGTACATAGTACTCAATCAAACATTTCACAAATTCTGTAATGAATTTCTTGATTGGCTGGTGGGAATGTAAAATGCCCTCGCCACCTTGGAAAGTTTTGCAATTCCTCAAAAGGTGCAAATAGAGTTACCATGTGACCCAGAAAAACCCAACAGAAATGAACACATATATATGGCTGTGCAAAAATTGTGACAGGAGCATTCACAGCAGCATTATTCATAACTGCCTGCAAGTGGAAACAGCCCGCATGTCCATCAGTTGATGAATGCACAAAAAAATGTGGCACATCCATTTTTAGTTGGCCACAAAAAGAATGAACTGCTGATACATGACACAACATGGTGACCCTTGAAAACATACGCTAAGAAAAACAAGTAGGACACAAAACTGTACGGCACACTGTACATGAAATCCCCAGAACCCGCAAATACACACACACTGACAGACGCACACACAGAGAGACACACATACTGACAGACATACACACACTGACAGACACACATGGCAGTGTTCTACAGGGAGGGGCTGGGACTGGGTGGGGTAGAGGAGGTAGAGAATGAGGAGTGACTAACTGGTACAAAGGTCTTTTTTTTTCTTTTTAACCTCCTTGAAAATCCATTTCTCTGTTATGAAGAATTGTTCTTTCCAGTTATCCCAAATGAGCTGATAAATGCTGACTGCTTTATACTTGCAGGAATAAGAGTAAGGAAAAAGGTTATACCTTTTTATTAACTAGGTGGTAGCTTGGTAGAATTTTTATAGAATTTTAAATGATTTATGATATTCCCTGTGTACTTGTTTATGTTTTCTTGGACAACATTACTTGCTTCACCAGATTATTTGCTTTCTAAAAGCTGTAGTACTATATATAATACTTTAACACATAGCAGTTTTGTTTTAAAACCATAAGCAGATTAATGTGACTTTTATTTAAACTAAAATGTATGTTTTATGCATTTGTAAAACACAGTCATGTTGCTGTCATATTTCCTTTATTCTGTTTGGTTACACACGGTTGAAAGGTAATTTAACAGATCAACTGATGATACTTGGTTTCAGTAAAAGTGTAAAAAAGGAAAACTTGTCTTTTCCTTAAAGTTTCATGAAATAGAATTTGTATTTAATCAGAATGACTAGGTAAGGAGTCAACCTAGAAGAAGCTGTCCTGGCTCAGTGGACTGAGTGCTGGCCTGGGAACCAAAAGGTCGCCAACTCAGATCCCAGTCAAGGACACATGCCTCGGTTGCAGGCTAGGTCTCCAGTGGGGGCCCATTGATGTATCTCTCACAAATCAATGTTTCTTTTTCTCCCTCCCTTCCCCTCTCCCAAATAAATAAATAAATAAATAAATATCTTTAAAAATCTTTTTAAAAAAACCTAAAAGAAGCTAAGTGGAATTAACAGATCTTTTATTGGGTTGGCCAAAAGTTCTTTTGGGGTTTTTTTCCCTGTAAGATGGCTCTAGTAGCACTTAGTTGTCTTTAACTTCATTTGAAACAATTTTGTTACATTGTATTGTGACAGCTGTAATGTCAGGGTGTTAAAAAAAAAACATCAAAATTGGTGAATTTTTGTGTAGCCATTTTAATGCTGAAGATGGAAGAAAATAAACAACATCTTCAGCATATTATGCTTTATTATTTCAAGAAAGGTAAAAATGCAACTGAAACACACACAAAAAAGATTTGGGTAGTGTGTGGAGAAGGTGCCCTGACTGACTGAATATGTCAAAAGTGGTTTGCGAAGTTTCATGCTGGAGATTTCTTGCTGGATGATGCTCCACAGTCCAGTAGACCAGTTGAAGTTGATAGCAATCAAATCGAGACATTGAGAACAATCAATGTTCTACCACATGGGAGATAGTCAACATACTCAAAACATCCAAATCGATAAGGTTATGGTGGAAAGGAAAAGTGTGTCTTTTGTTTTATGGAAAAAACCATATAGACTTTGTGGCCAACCCAATAGTTCTTATTATCTACCTACAACCTGTAATAACACTCCCAGCCAGATACAGGGCATTAACATGAAGTACCCTGAAGTCCAAAGGGTGGAGGGAGGGCTCTCACAAAAAGTTCACACATAACTAGGTAGGAGGTGGAAATGCCTGAGTGTGTGATATTAACCCTGGATTCTCAGTCATTTTAAGATGAAAAGGGAAATGAGTAGTGTACTTAGGAAAATTAATTTTCTTCTTCTTTAATGTCTAACTCTTCACCTTCTGCTTGTTGATCCTTTCTTTGTATTTTACTTTGTTTATTTATTTTTAGGGGGGGAGAAGAGAGAAAGGAAGAGAAACATCGATGTGCAAGAGAACATCAACTGGCTGTCTCTTGCACACCCCCAACTGGGGACCTGGCCCAGTCAGAGGCATGTGCCCTGACTGGGAGTCACTGGCAACCTTTCGGTCTGCAGGCTGGCCCTCAATCCACGGAGCCACACCAGCCAGGGCTGTTGGGTCCTTTCTTAGTTGACAGGTGGATATACCTGTCCTGCTCCAAATACAATTTTATTCTTAGCTGACAACCATCTCTAAAAAGGCAAATTTGAATTTGCTCTTATAATATCTATACAAGATAGATACACTGGTAGATACCTAGAGCTCCTAAAAACCTCTAAATCTTCCTCATCAATAATTTGTATATTTTGGAAGACAGCAGAGTATACCTCTAAAGCCTTGCTGTGAACAGCATTTCAATAGTGATAAATTCTCAAAATAAAACCTTTATGTCCTTTATTATCTGCTTTTCAAAACTGCCAATAGTTTCCTTCAGATGAGAGTTGTTTGGGTAGCATCCACTGTAGCTCTCTGTAACTGGTTTCCGCCCATGAAACAACACGTCTACCAGTTTGCTGACTTGTCCTTTCTATCTAATTCAGCTAACTGCTTGGCTGCTCCATTCCTTACTGTTAATGTTGCTCTGAGGTCATCCCATGTCATTTTTACAATGATTCCAAGGAACTTTCAAAGGTTCAACTCTTCTGGCTGCAAGTCTTTCAACCTCCACTTGTCAATAATCCTGAAGTTTGGCAAACCTCTGAGCACTTTTTCAGGACCTGCTTCAAATTTGGGGTCTCTGCAGAAACCTGCTCATGAGTCTCGGTTCACCCAGAAGTTGGCTTTGCCTGCAGTCTGGCAGTTTTCTGCTCAGGAGCTGCAAAGATTTGGCTCCGCATTCCAAAATGCTTTTGTTTTGCACATCTCGCAGTTTCCTGGATAAACTGTCCCTCCCCCTGCCCCAAGACCCCATTCTGAGCACCGCTGAAAAAACCAGAAGGTGCAGGCCCAGAAAAAGTCCTGGCTCTAAGGGCCTCGAGGCCTGCGGGGTCTGGGTTGCAGTCAGTCTCCTTTCTGGAACCTGCACACCTCCGGGCCCTCTTGCTCTAGCCCTGACAGGTAGGTCCAGAACTTGCCTAAGGCTGAAATTCAAGGTGAGCTAGAGACTCTACTTGCCCTACCCAAGCCCTCAGGTGGAGCAGCCTGGACAGCAGGGCCCCAACATCCTGCCTAACACTGGGCTGGGGACTAGAGCCCAACACCACTGCCCCACAATGCCTGCGATACACTGCGGCCATGGGGTTTCTTTTTGGGGTGATGAAAATGTTCTGGAATACGAGATACCATGTGATGGTCTCACAAGCTCAACTATACTACAAAACCCATCCAACTGCACACTTTCAAAAGGTGAATTATCTCAAAAACAAAAAAGAATTATTACAGCAGTACTGTAACATTTAAAGTGAGAAACATCCTAAATATCCAACAACTAAAAATTAAGATGATAGAGACGACTGGGCTGTAACCTGGCAAAGCCGATGCCACCAGTTGGTGAAGCCAAATACAAAACGGCCTCCACAAGGCAATTTCCGTGCCCACCCTGAGTGGCTATTTTTATAAATTCTACAAATGAGGAAACGGGCTTAGAGGGCTAAGTACTGTGCCCCTGCTGGCCTGGCTCCTGGGCTTGGTGACCCACCCACAGGACACGCCTCGACTACAATTTTCACTGTTATTTAACACTAGAGTTTGGGGCTTTGGAATTTTGTTTTCTCCAGGAAGCTGTCACGTGTTTTCTTTCCTTCTGGCTGTCTGATTCACAAGACAGTATCTGTAAACGCTCCACGCCCATCCAGGGGAAGAGGGTATCATGGTTTCTGAGATAAACTGGGGAAACAGGAGGCTTCCTGGACAGGGAGGTACTGGTGTGGAAAACGTGGCTTTCCCCGCTAACACTAATCCGGGGCTCCACGCTTATTACTTAGTGCGTTACCTTAGGCAAGTGACAATCTCACTGGGCCTCTTACTGTGTCTGACAAAGGTACTATCTACCTCACAGGGCCGGTGTGCCCAAAACTTAGCTAATGACCGTAAAGAAATCAACACAGTTCCTAGCAGTCCGTAAGCGCTCAACCTGCATTAGTTGTTATGCTGATCTGTCAGAAAAAGCCAGCCACAACCTAAACTTTCTGGGCCCACAGTCCAATCACTGGCAGGTGTTGGTGACACCTACAGCATCATAATTAAGAAAAAACGCTCCTTCGGGTCAGACACTGAGCGGTGACACTCAGGGTCCCCCTCCCGCCGTGTGTGCGGCTGCAGAACCGACCGGCAGGACAAACCGGGCTCCTCGCGCCCACGAATTCCGCACATCCAGAGCTGGCCGGCCCAGCTTTCCACCCACGCCACGATCAGGCCGGCGATCCACGTGCTCGGCTCCTCCCCGCCCCTTCCCCCCACGCCCCCGTCCCACCCCGAGCTCTGTCCGGGTAGCTGTGGCAGCCTCTGGACCGCCACCAAAAGTCGCCCCAGCCGGCAAAAACTTACTCGACTACTGGGTCCTCTCCGGCTCTCCCTCCCGCCCACGAACGGCAGAAGTAGTGGCGAAGCTTGGAAGGACCCGGAAAGACCAAAATGTAGCGTCCGCAAGTTAGTTGCGTCGGCTTTTGTGCTTTCGCAGCGGATAGGGCCATGACGGCCTCCCCTTCCTTGTCATTGGACGTGGCTTCTGACTGTCCACGCCAATGGGGTGGACCCTACGGAGAGGGCGGGGATTGGGGATTCGGCTCCGCCCAAGCCTGGCGACGAGGCCGCAGGTCCGCAGGCCTGTTTGGGCCAGGCGCATTTGGGGGCGGGTCCAGGGGCCCCAGGGGGCGGGGCCTGGGTGGGCTGGAGTTTGCGTTCGAAACCCTGACGCTCCTTTGCTTCTTCCTCCGGAGCTGAAGGTATCCTCGCCAATATAGGCTACCTTCTCTGTTCCCTTGAGCAGCCTGTAGAAGTTTTCTCGCCGCTCTGGGCTACTGTCTTCGAAACCGAGATTTAGGGAGGAGGAAAGATTGTGTTGTGGGAAGGGCGAAGGCCGCTCTAAGAGAGACAAAGGCACGGGTGAACAGGTGATGTTTTCGGTAGTGACCTCAGGTAGCTGAGG
Organism: Desmodus rotundus; assembly: GCF_022682495.2. Classification (NCBI taxonomy): domain Eukaryota; kingdom Metazoa; phylum Chordata; class Mammalia; order Chiroptera; family Phyllostomidae; genus Desmodus; species Desmodus rotundus. The sequence continues at coordinate 114,966,842 of NC_071393.1, read as the reverse complement.
CTGCTTACCCTAGGTCTGCGTGGCTCCAAGGTGCAGCGGGGCTCGCCCGGAACTGCAGTCAGGAGACCTCTTTTCTAGGTCTAGTAGTCGTTTCCTACTTGCTGTGTGACCTAGGGTGAGTCTCTTCCCTTTCTGTGCCTTGATTTCTTATGTTGAAACAAGGAAGTGGACCTAAAGTTCTGATGTTCTTTCCAGCGCAAAGTTTGTTCATACAACCAATATTTTCAGAATATTCTCTGTGCTGTGCCTTTTGCGGGTATCTGCTGACAGCCATCAGATCTTCTAAAAGGAAAACTGGAAGCCTGTGATGGGCACTTGACCAGAGGTGACAGTTTTGTGAAGAATGCTGGGTTCAAATAGGCCAGGGTTGGTTTCCGCCACAAATGGGCCTGTTGCACCACGTGCCCTGTTAATCTGCATGGCTACACCCATTGGAAATTAGGTTGTAGGCTTTATCAACTGTACTTGTGTGTGAAATTAGTTTGATCAACAACAAAGAAGGTGGGATTTCCTCCCTCCAGGAATTTACAAACAATGCAGGGTGTGGGGTGGGGAGAAGAATGAGAGATGTTCAGAATAAAGGACTTTATGAAGCTTGAGTAGCCTGAAAGAAGGCATAGAGAGAAATCTTAAACTGAACCAACAACCTGACTGGAATGAGAAAGCTTGTTCAAGGAATTGTGAGGCATTCCTTTTAGCTGGTTGGGAGGGGAGGCTTGGAAGCAAAACCAGCAAGGTATGTTGGGTCAAATCAAATGTCAGGGAAAGGGACAGGCCAAGGGAGCCTCTGAAGGTTTGAGAGTTGGGGAAATCTCCTGGGCAGCACTGGAGACAAGATTGTAGAGGGAAGATTGTGGAAGTCAGCTAAGACACTCATTAGGAGCTTATCGCAGCAACAGTCCCTGTGAAAGGTAGTCCGAGCAGGACCAGAGTGGTGGCAGCTGGGATAGAAGGGAGGGGTAGATGGGAGACATTCCTGCCAAACTTGAACTCCGTGGGAGGAGTCAAACTGGATTCTAAGAGCTGGGGTCACCATAGGAAGTCAAAAGCTGAGTTGGCTGTGGGCTTGCTGAGTGAATGAATGGCAAATAGCCAGCCCAGGGGGTTCTATTGAAAGAACAATGCGGTAGGCACCAGATATGCCTTGGGGACCTGCAACGGAGCACACTGGGAAAAAGGATTAAAGAACATTTGCAAATCAATGCACAAAGGAAATTGGGCCTTGGGCAAATCATTTGGCATTTCTGAACCTGTTTCCTCCTAGGTAAAATGAGGATAATAATCAAGTTGTTGTGATGGCTTGGTATCTAAATGGTGCTTGTTACCAGCCAGAGTTAAAATAATTCTTTTTAAAAAATATTTTCATTTCCAGAATTGAAAGCCAAGGCAAGTAAAACTTTTTCTTTGAAATGACACCTAAAGTGAATCAACATTAAATTTGACTACATAAAAATATAAACAATACTTTTCTAGTCCTTGTCATGTGCTGCATATTTTCTAAGCCTTTTCCATGTATTCATCCTTTTAATTACAACCACATTGTGAGGTAGGCGCTACTACTGTCACCTACAAGTCATATCTACAAGTCATATCTAAAATCTGCAAGTCATATCACCAAGAAGGGCTAAGTTTCCTATATGTAAAGTGCTCCTACAAATAAACTGAATAGAAACATGAGCTATAGTGGCTATACCAACTATACAGAAAAGGAAGTGAACAGGAAAGGATGCTCAGCCTGACTCAAATGAGGAAAATGGAGTTTAAAATTATGACTTTTTGCATAACCAGATAGGCCAGCTCCAGAATCTTGTTAGTATTCAGGCTCTCGTATACTCTCTGCGGGAGACAATTTGGCAATATATTAATATTCATGAAAGATGCACATACCTTTTACCTAGCAATTACACTGCTAAGAATTCATCCCCAAAATATATTTGCTTATGCATAACATGACTTAGGAATATGAAACGTTGTATAATAGTAAAAGTTTGGAAGCCATCTTCATGTTTCTTATTAGGAGACTAGTTTAAAAAATGATGGTGCATTCATTCAGTGGAGTACCATGTGCTAAAAAAAAAAAGGGAAGAATGAGGAAGCTGTTATATACTGATATATATTGTAAAATGACCTCCAAGGCCCTGGCCAGGTAGCTCCGTTGGTTAGAGCATCATCCCCATACGCCAAGGTTGCAGGTTGGATCCCCAGTCAGGGCACATGCAGGAGTCAACCAATGAATGCAAAAATAAGTGGAACAACAAATCGGTGTTTCTCTCTCTCCAAATCAATTCTCAAAACATTAAAATTATCTCCAAGAGAGATTCTTGGGAAAAAAAAAAAAAGCAAGGCGAAGAACAGTATGCGAAGTATTATATAGGGTCACAATGTGTGAGGTGTGTGTGTGCACCCCCATGCACATGCAGGCATGCGCATGCACATGTATAGGCTCTGATACACGAAAGCTGATAATTCCGGTTATTTTTAGGGAGGGGACCTGGGTGGCCAGGAGACAGGGATGAGGGAGCTTTTCACCATATACTTCATTGTGCCTTTTGAATTTTGACTATGTGAATATATTACCTACTAAAACATAAAACTTCAATGTTGATTAAAACAAATCAACTTACTGTGGACAGCAACCAGCTACAAACGTTGCCCATTTTAAGAGGTGACTTTCTAAATGTGTTGCTGTGAAGTAGCATGCCTGTCAAATCCTATCATGGAGACGCTAATCCAAAATATCATCGATACCACGGAAACAATCAAGTTAATATATCCATTATGTGCTAACAGTTCACCCAGAGCCCAGGAAAAGGATCTTTTTAATTAGAATTTGTCAGTGTTCCTGGTAGTATCCAAAGGATGTGAATGTCTTATTCACTGGAAATCTGGACCCAGAATAATTTTCCAGTTCCTTCCCTAATGTGAATTAAATATCCCACAAAGCTCTCCAACCCCCTTTGTATGATTATACATTCGCTACGGCTGATGACTGATTCACTACCCAGTGGCTGTAGTTCTGGAAGGGAGGGAAACCTGGGCAATGCGCAAGAATATTCTAAACAGCAGGAAGTTCTATATCCCAGTAATAATGAACCTATATAGTATTGGTATTGTATGTAATTGGGTACACTAAAGCAGATTTTAAAGATTTGGTCTAAGTAACTGATAACATCAGTTGTTGGAACCCACAAACTCAGGGATAAGACTTGTGGTGCTTCTAAAATAATATTTTTAGCTAGTTAGCAGCTCACCGATTGAACAGTTAATACATCATCGATGCAGAAAGCTTAAGAAACAGGAAAGCACAAAATAAAAAAAAGTACCCAATTTGCCTATGTAAAATCCATTCCTCCATAAAACCCACTGTTAATATTTGGATGCCTTTATTTCTGAGCATGTGTTAATAAGTCATTAACTCATTCCACAAATATTTATTGAGTACTTGGAATGTCATGCCTGTTGTAGGTGCTGGGGAATTAGTTGTATATTTTTTAAATAACAAAAATTCTTTTAAAAACAGTCACAAACTAAGAAAATTGTAACTATAGTACAGAGAACTTTCACACTGGAATACTTTAAATTTGTATTTTCTAAAAACAAGAGCATTCTCCTACATATCCACAATATAACCAACAAAATTAGGAAATTAACATTGATACACCACTACCATTTAATCTTTAGCCCCACCCAAATGTCACCCATCATCCCAATAAAAATTTTTATGGCAATAGAATCCAGTTCAGAATCACACGTTGTATTTAGCTATGTCACTTAAGTCTCCTTCACTCTGGAACAGTTCCTCAGTCTTTAATTTTCATGACCTTAACTCTTTTGAACATAACAGGCCAGTTAACTTACAGAATGTCCCTCAATTCAGACCCTCGATTTGGTTTCTTGTGATATTTTCTCATGATTAGATTCAGGCTGCCTCTTCAACGGGAAAATCATAGAAGTGATGCTGCATTGTTCTCATTGTATCCTATCAGATGGCACATGATTTTTAAAAAGATTTTATTTATTTTTAGACAGAGGGGAAGGGAGGGAGAAAGAGGGAGAGAAACATCAGTGTGTGGTTGCCTCTCACGTGCCCCCTACTGGGGACCTGGCCCGCAATCCAGGCATGTTCCCTGACTGGGAATAGAACCAGTGACCCTGTGGTTTGCAGGCCGGGGCTCAATCCACTGAGCCACACCAGCCAGGGCCTACATGATTTTGATTTGTTTCATTATGGATGATGTTAACTTTCACGTCTTGAGTAAGGTGATTTCAGCCAGGCTTCTCCAATGTAAAATTACTCTTTTTTAAATTAAAAGTCTTTTTAAATTTTGAAATAATTATAGACCCCGTGGAAGTTGCAAAAATAGTAGAGAGGTCCCTGTACCCTTCATATAGCTTTCTTCTTACATAACCATAGTTCAATGTTATTTTTTTCCTTTTTGTAATTTGGATAGTATTTGTGACTTTATATAAATATCCTATTCTTCATCAAACATTCCATTAATTAATTTACATATGGAATCATGATTTCCTGTGTTATTCAATGAGTTAACTCCATTCTTCTTCTTATGTATTTTCCAGTTTGATGAGTAGAAACCTCTTCAAGTTGTCCTCTGGGATCTTTTGACACGTCCTCATCATTCTTGGATCATTTCCTTGCTTTTTGGAAAAAGATGTTCCAAGCACATCCTGTGCTTTCCCTGTCCCAGGGATGAATCAATTCTCTAAGGAGTCCTAGTCCTATTTAGTGGAGATTGATATTTAGAAACCAAAATCTGAGTGCTAAGTGTACTCATTTCTATTAGGGTGCCCCTGTTCTGGGACCTGCTCAGTGGTCACAGTGAGAAATATACACCCACGTGTTCCCATACACAACACACAGACACAGACACAGACACATACATTTACAACTATGTTTACTTATACATCTATTGTTAGGGAGGTCGGTGACCTAGACTATGAAAGAACTCACACAGAGAAGAAAGTGCAGAAATAAAGGTTTTATTTTTACTTTCCCAAGGGAGGGAAAGGGCCAGGTGTGGAGACACGCACCAGCACCAGCACCAGCTCTGAGGGGTTGGGGCTGTGAGTTTTTATGGGGTAATGGAGTAGTTGTAGAGCAGGATGTTTCAGTTAGGTTGCAACTTGTTTCCATGGTATTTTTGGGTGCAGGGTCTGGTGGTGGTTGTGATCTGGTAAGTCCTGTTTCGTAAGTTCCCAGAGCCTCTGAGCCTTCGGGGCGCTTCCAATAATTTTCTAGTCCTGATTGTTTCTAGTTTACGAAACAATCAGGGTCAGCCATGTTTTATAGGGTCCAGCTAGCTCTGGGAAAGGGGGCCTGAGAAATGGCTGTTGTCCTATTATCTACTTTTTTTTTTTTTAGATTTTTATTTGTTTATTTGAGAGAGGGGAAGGGAGGGAGTAGGAGAGGGAGAGAAGTATCAATGTGTGAGAGATGCATCCATCAGTTGCCTCTCCCATTGGTTGCATCTCACACACCCCCAGCTGGGGACCTGGCCCGGAACCCAGGCATGTGCCCTGACTGGGAATCAAACCAGTGATATTTGGGTTCACAGGTTGGCGCTCAATCCACCAAGCCACACCAGCCAGGGCATTTGGAGAATTCTTAAAATAATTTTTAAAACTTTGCCACCCTCTATTTAGCATTTGCAAGCCTGGGGGTCTTCCAAGAATGGTCTAATTTGGAGAATGGGAAGGGCCTTGCAGGAAGAGTACCTTATTATAGCTTCCACAAGCATCATTTATTTCCACAGCAAGATTGAAGAACATTACAAGGATGTGCATTGTTTCCTGTTGTTGCCAGACCTTGAAGGCCAGTTCTTGAGTCTCATGTCATAAAAATGAGCCCTGAATCAGTAAAAAATCAAGCAGATAGAACTTTTTGATAAGAGTTTGTGCACAAGGGAGTCACCCAGAAGAGAGAAGTCAAGCTTCCCCACGGGTTCCTGTAAAGGCTTATACAGGGCCTTGTGGTGAGTGTAGGGCTTGGGAATGAGGATGAGGTCAGCTACCCCATGATTGACACCAGGTAGTCACAGGTTGTTGTCCATGGTCAGTGGGCCATTCAAAGGACCTGTAAAATAATGCTGCACAAATATTCTAGATACCATTTAATTGACAAAGCAACTATTTTGGAGAACGTGATGCTAACAAAGAATGCTATCGTCGTGCATTCTTACCGTTAGGGATGTGGTTACGTTCATTTCAACTATGAAATTTTACTGAAAGCAAGGAGTCATAGTTAGGCCTTTAAGATGGAGTTCTTTCGGTCAAGATGGAGTTCAGACTTTACCCTTGTTCTGTCTCTCTATGACTGGCTTCATCAGGGTCAACAGCTTAGTGGACAAAAGAAGCTAAGAAGCTATACAAAAAATATCTTGCAGAATAATAACATAACAGTATAAATTGAGACATATTATTGTTCCAAATCTTACTGCCTTTCTGGTTTCTTCTGCATTTGAATTTCTGTTTAAACTGATAGGAGGAGTGCTTTTAAGGAAAGGAATGAAAATAATATAAATGGAGCCACTTTAAAATGGAGTTGGAGTTGCCAGCCCAGAGGAAGTGCTTTGCAGGCCTTAATCCTCAAACCTTTGGAATGTTTGAACTGGGCAAAATAACCTTTGGATTGGGCCTAAAGTAGTATTATATGCCAAAAAACTGTGTGCAAAGCTAACGGGAAGGCAGACATTCTTACTACTGGTCTGAAAATTGAGAAGACCTTTAGAATTAGCACCACAATGTATAGCTAAAGAATAAATTACCTTACATGCACCTATAGAAATTCCTTCATTGACTTATTGACACCAACAGAAATTCTTCCTTCTCTTCATGCAATTATTCCCCTTTCCTTTCTTATAAAAACCCCTTGCATCCACCCCTAATTGGACACTATTTGGGTTCTGGCTGAGTCAGGGCTTCCTGAATAGCTATTCTTTTGGATCTGAAATAAATGTTTGTTGTCTCTCACATTGGCCTTTTAGTTTTAGGTAAACAAAGGGACTGGGGAAGATTTCAGCTTCAGTTTAGCCTTAGGAAACTACAGTAGGACTTGAAGCAGAACTGAATTCATCAAGACACCTGAGTGTACCTGTGCCTGGGAGGCTTTTTAAAAAGTCTGCTGGACATGTTGTTCCTGACCCCAGGAGAGGACAACAGGGACCGGACTCAGCATTTCTCTTATGTGTTCTGGGATCACGTTCATACAAAATCAGATAAACCGAGACGACTAATATGAGGGACCTCTTCAGCCCCAAATTGTACACTCTCCCCATCTCGCAGATGAATCAGTACTGAGAGCTACATGCTTTCACAAAATTAATTTCTTCTTCCTCCCGTCCCAGATTTGGTTACCTAGTCCTCTGTTATGCATTAAGAGGTAATTTGAGCCCTGGCTGGTGTTGCTCAGTGGGTTGAATGCCAGCCTGTGAACCAAAGGGTCAAAGGTGCGATTCCCAGACAGGGCACATGCTTGGGTTGCAGGCCAGGTCCCCAGTTGAGGGTGTGTGAGAGGCAACCACACATCAGTGTTTTTCTTCCTCTCTTTCTCCCTTCTTCCCCTCTCTCTGAAAAATAAATAAATAAAATCCAGAAAAAAAAGAGGTAATTTGAGCTATTGTGACCCCACCTTTCCAGATTAGACAAGTACTACACTGTGGATAAATGAGATGATATACTTGAAAGGAAGACAGTTTATAAATAATGTTTATTGTTGTTAACCATCACCCAAAATGCAGCCTAGAGGATGAGATGGTGTGCTGTGGAGCCAGCTGGCCTGTGTTCAAGTTCCTGTTTCTTCACAAATTAGCTGTGAGACCTTGGAAATGTTACTTGACCTCTTTGAACCTCAGTTTCCTCAACTGAAAAGTGAGAATACTAAGAGTATGCACCTCAACGTGAGGGCTAAATGCACTTGGGCCACGCAAAGCACTTAGCACGGTGCCTGACCCATTGTGAGCACTCGGAAACTCAGTGCACCCGAACCCCAGGCTGTGTTACAACCTTCTTCCACAGAGCGGCGTCCAGCAGCTTAGCTGGATCCTCTTGAGAGAGCAAGGACGGCAAAGAAGAGTCTCAGAGAGAGGTTTTCCAGGCATCTATCTTCCCACTGAGTCATGGGTGTGACTTCCCACGTCTCCTCTTAAGCGGCAGCTCCTTCAGAAAATGGTGTCAGCCATAGTGGGTTTCTGCTGTAAAAGCTTTAACTACTTCATCTTACGGTGGAGGGTTCAGCAAAACAAGCTTCTTTCTATAAATGGCTTCCTCTCAGCACACCTCTGTGAACAGTGTCTAATGGGGGGGTTGGCTCATTTTCTGGAACCAAGTAAACATTTGTTCCCACTCGCCCCATGGTGATAGTGTCACTGTTAGTGAGTTGCAGCGTCGCCCGTTGCTGCTGCAGCCTGTAGGGGAGCCCTGGTAGAGTTCTGTTTATTGCCGGGGGAAGTGGCAGAGGCAGAGAAAACACAGCTGGGGCTTCCAGCTCCCAGCAGCGCGTGTAGCATGGGAAGCCAGAGCGATCATTCTTAGACCTCGGAAGTGAGGACATAAATTCCAAGGGGAATAAAAATGGGTGAGATAAAGGATTTGGGGTTCATGATTTAGAGGGTTTTTTTCAGGTTTCTGAAATGTTGAGTAAGTTGAGGTAATAGAGTAGTGCAATTAGAAGCACACTTCTTGAGGCGGTAGCACTTCGAGCAGTGCCCTGTTAAGGAACAAGCCCTGCGTTGGTTTGCTTCTCAGAGATTGAGACTAACTTCTCTGGTGCTCAGCAAATATGCACTGTAGGTGCTGTGGATTGGCTGAGCCACTGGAGAGCTTCAGCATGCATAGGGTCCGTAGCAGTGCAATATGCTCAGAATGTCTGTTCTGACAAAATCCACTGGTCCCTTAACTAAACCAGCCTCTGCAAACACTGAGATTGTGCGTGGCCAGTTAGATGGCAGAGAATACTGAAATTATATAAGAACACGAGATTGCTACAGAGAAACAGGTACTTCTCACAAGTCACTAAGGCAGCCTGCACCACCCATTACAAAACATTTGTAGGTGTTGGTTTTATTTAATTTATTTTTTATTTTTAAGTATATTTTATAGATTATGCTATTACAGTTTTCCCAATTTTCCCCCTTTTATCCCCCTTCTGCCCCGCACCCCCCATCCCTCAAACCTTCCCCCCTCCCTTAGTTCATGTCCATGGGTTGTACATATAAGTTCTTTGGCTTCTCTGTTTCCTATACCATTCTTAACCTCTCCCCGTCTATTTTATTCCTACTAATTGTGCTTCTTCTTCCCTGTACCTTTCCTCTGCCCATTTTTCCCCTCCCCCTCCCCACTGAAAACCCTCCATGTGATGTCCATTTATCTGATTCTGTTCCTGTTCTAGTTGTTTGCTTAGTTTTTGTTTTCATTTCTTTTTTAGGTTCAGTTGTTGATAGTTGTGCATTTGTTGTCATTTTACTATTCATAGTTTTTGATCTTCTTTTTCTTAGATAAGTCCCTTTAACATTTCATATAATAAGGGCTTAGTGATGATGAACTCCTTTAACTTGACCTTATCTGGGAAGCACTTTATCTGCCCTTCCATTCTAAATGAAAGCTTTGCTGGATACAGTAATCTTGGATGTAGGTCCTTGCCTTTCATGACTTGGAATACTTCTTTCCAGCTCCTTGTTGCCTGTAAGGTCTCTTGAGAAATCAGCTGATAGCCTTATGGGAACTCCTTTGTAGGTAACTCTCTCCTTTCCTCTTGCTGCTTTTCAGATTCTCTCCTTATCTTTAATCTTGGGTAATTTAATGATGATGTGTCTTGGTGTGTTGTTCTTTGGGTCCAACTTCTTTGGGGCTCTCTGAGTTTCCTGGACTTCCTGGAAATCTATTTCCTTTGACAGATAGGGGAAGTTTTCCTTCATTATTTGCTCAAATAAGTTTTCAACTTCTTGCTCTTGTTCTTGTCTTTCTGGCACCCCTATGATTTGGATATTGGAACATTTATAGTTGTCTCAGAGGTTCCTAAGCCTCTCCTCATTTTTCTGAATTCTTGTTTCTTCATTGTTCTGGCTGGATGTTTATTTCTTCCTTTTGCTCCAGTTTGTTGATTTGAGTCCCGGTTTCCTTCCCCTCACTGTTGGTTCCTGTATATTTTGCTTTATTTCACTTTGGGTAGCTTTCATTTGTTCCTTCATTTTGTGACCATACTCAATCAATTCTGTGATCATCCTGATTACTAGTGTTTTGAACTCTGCATCAGATAGGTTGTCTATGTCCTCGTCACATAGCTCTGTTTCTGGAGTTTTGATCTGTTCTTCCATTTGGGCCCTATTTCTTTGACTCAGCACACCTGTTATGTTGTAGGGGGGAGCGGCCTTAAGTATTCACCTGGGCAGGGCAACCCCATTTGCTGCATTATGGCATTGCCTGTTGGGGAGGGGTCAGAGAGGGAACAATGTCACTCGCTTGCTGGGCTCTAGCCCCACTTTCCAATGAACTCTGCTCTCTGTCATGTGAGACTGGGAGTTTCTCCTGCCGTGGCCAGCCCTGCGGTAGTTTACAGCTAGTTTGAGTCTTTAGTTTTCCGTTCAGCCAGCCCTGCCTCGCTTGTGCAGTTCGCTTCCTTGCCCCGGGTCCTCTTCTCCCACCCAGCTGCCCATCTCCACCCCTCCTGTCCTACCGGTCTGGTGAATGTTTAACTCCTTGGTGTTTGGAGTTCCATGCAGTTTGATTTTCTGGCACTTCTGGTTGTTTATTGCTTTTAGATTGGTTGTTATCTTCCTTTTGGTTGTGTGAGGAAGCGAAGGGTTTCTGCTACACCTCCATCTTGGCCATAACTCTGTAGGTGTTGGTTTTCAATGAGGATGTTTTTATCTAGATGGACTGAATTGCAGGCAGGTGAATGTCTTAGTCACACCTGTTTGTTCACAGTAGTAAAAATCCACTCAGGGTAGCACAAGGTGGGAGGATCTTAGGATAGGTCGTGGCATCCAGGAAGAGGCAGCACTGGCATTTGGAAGCAGTGTCAGGAACCCAGGTGATTTTCTCTCTGCCTCTTGAGAGCTACGTGATCTCTCACCTCTGCTACTCCGCACATCTGATTGTTCTCCTCCACACAGATCTCTGCAGCCTCATGCCCACTCCGATGAGCAGCAAAATAAAATCTAAAAAGTCAAATAATGTTTTAGAAACGAGGAGATATAACTTTAAAATAACCTAGGTAAAGACGTCTCTGCCCCCCCCCCAATTTTTTTTATAAGGGAGAACCCAGAGTTCAAGGAAAATGAAAAAAGATTCAGTTCTCCTTGGCATTCGTTGGTTCCACCAACCAGGGCATGAGAGGGAAGAAATGCCCAGGTCCCCCAATTATGATAACACAAGAGTGAAGGGAACCTGGACTGTCAGACCCCCTGAGGGAGGGCCAGACAGGAACCTGGGTGGAGCAGGAGGGAGCAGAACAGGAGAGGTTTTTATATTGTGTAAATATCAACACCAGGCCTGTGTGCTTGGGAACTTTTTGATTTCTGCAAGTCTGTCCTGTGACTCAGGTCTAGGCAATACAATGTCCTTGCAGCCTCACCTGTTCTTCTAGTGGGCACTGCTACCTAGAGAAAGCGGGCCTAGAAAAGGTAAAATATACCCTATAGGATTGAAGGTAAGACTTAGTCTAAAAGTCTTGAGGTGAAGCTAAGCGACGGAGACATCCATGTAATGGGGGTTTTGGTGGCCTGGCATCCAGTGTCAGAACCAGATGGGGGAAAGGAGGCCACTGGCACAGGAGAACAGTGGTAGCAGGGACTGCGGTGGTCCAGTATAGGGTGTCAGAGCCTGAACAGGGTGAGGAGGGCATATACAGGTGGGAGGGACGTTAGTGATGTTAGTAGTATCAGGGTCAGCCCAGTAGGGTGTTGGAGCTGAGTGGGATAATCTACTCAGCTGAAGGGTGGGCTGGGAGGGTGTGAGGGGCACTGATAGGACACTGGTGATATACTAGGGCAGAGGTGGGAGGGTGGGGGAGGGTGACAGGTACCCATTTGCTAAGGTTGCCGTAACAAAATACAACAGACTAACAGACTGGGTAGCTTTAAACAACAGAAATTTATTTTCTTACAGTTCTGGAGGCTGGAAGTCCAAGATCAAGGTGTAGAAATAATTTTTTAAAATTATTTATTTATTTATAGAGAGGGGAAGGGAGAGGGAAAGAGAGGGAGGAAAACATCAATGTGTGGTTGCCTCTCACGCTCCCTGTACTGGGGAGGTGACCTGACCCACAACCCAGGCATATACCCTGACTGGGAATTGAACCTGTGTCCCTTTGGTTTGCAGGCTGGCACTCAATCCACTGAGCCACACCAGCCAGGGCTGTAGAAATCATTGATTACATACTGATATAACTAACTAAATGAAAAAATAAATAAAGAGAGAAGAAAAGTATTTTTTATAGTACAATGTCAATGATTAAAGAATGGATGATGGAGTTAGAAAATCAGCATTTGGCAGCAGATATAGTAATAATTAATTCAGCAAAGAAATACCAGTGGGTGCTGAAACTAGAGGACAAGTTTGATGAGGTAAGGATGTATACATAATTTCAAAATATCTCCAAAAATATTTATTATATAGTGGAGAAACCTGGCAGATATCACCTTAATTAAGTGGCCAAAGTTAACATCACCAATAGTGACACAAATCGAGCTAGGGTACCACCTGATAGGATGCAATGAGAAGAACACAGCATCACTTTTGTAGTATCCCTGCCAAAAACCCACAACTTGAATCTGACCAAAGGGATATCAGACAAACTCATGTTGAGGGACAGCCTATAAAATAACTGTCCTATAGTCTTCAGAAGTTTCAAGGTCATAAAAGATGGGAAGTCTGAGGAACTGTCCCAGATTAAGGACGACTAAAGGGACATGACGATTTAATGCAGCATATCATCTGAATTGGATCTTCTAATTTTCCAGAGGATATTATTGGAACAATAGACAAAACTTGAATGAATCTCTAGATTAGCTGGTGATAACATCTAACATTAATTTGCTGATTTTGATGTTTGTATTGGGTTATACAGGAGATTGTCCTTGTTGGTAAGAATTATACATTCAAGTTTTTAAGTGTGCCCTGGCTGGTGTGGCTCAGTGGATTGAACGCCAACCTATGAACCAAAGGGTCACCAGTTTGATTCCCAGTCAGGGCACATGCCTGAGTTGCAAGCCAGGTCCCCAGTAGGGAGGGGCACTCAAGAGGCAACTGACATTTATGTTTCTCTCTCTTTCTCCCACCCTTCCCCCTCTAAAAAATAAATAAAATATTAAAAAAAAAATAAAGTGTTTAAGTGTGATGGGTCATGATGTCGGCTTCTTATTTTCAAATGGTTCTGGAAAGAAGAAATTCTTTGTCCTAGTTGTGCAAATTTCATGGTTTTTTTCTTTTTAATTTATTGTTTTGATCCCTGACAGGTGTGGCTCAGTGGGCTGGGCTTTGTCTCACAAACGGAGAGGTTGCTGGTTCGATTTCTGGTCAGGGCACGTGCCTGGTTGTGGGTCAGTCCCCGGTTGGGGGTGTAAGAGAGTTAATGGAACGATGTTTCTCTCATACATTGTTGTTTCCCTCTCTTCCTTCATTTTTCTCTAAAAATAAATAAATAAAATCTTTAAAAGAATAAACGTATTGACTTGAGAGAGAGGAAGGAAAGAGAGAGAGAGAAACATTGATTTGTTGTTGCACTTATTGATGCATTCTTTGATTGCCTCTTGTATGTGCCCTGACCAGGGATTGAACCCTCAGCCTTGGCATGTAAGGATGATGCTCTAACTAACTGAGCTGCCTAACCATGGTACAAATTTCATATTTAAAATTATTTCTAAATTACAAAATTACCTGGACAAAAAAATGGAAATAAAATAAAGGTACTGAACAAACAAAAACTGAGAGAGTTTATTACCAGCAGGCTAACTAAAGGAAAATCCTAAAGCACAATTTTGTTTTTTTCAGGCAGAATGAAAGTGATATCAGATAGAAGGTTAGAAATAAAGGAAGGAATAAAGAACAAAGAGAGTGGTAGATATATGGGTAATCTAGAACATCCACATTGACCGAAGGGTTTTGAAATAAGTTGTATGTCAATAATAACACAAAATTTGGGAGAGAAATATGTGGAGTTAAATGTTCTAAAACTTTCTTTAATTTTCTAAGAAAAAAGGAGATGAACTGATTATATTTGATGTAGATAAATCAAGGATGCATATTGTAATTTTTAATGTACACACTGAAAGGAGAGAAATAGAAAAATAATGTGTAGCTTTAAGAAGTGTACAAAATTAAAATGATAAAAACTGCTCAGTCAACGTAAAAGAAGGCAAAAAGGAGAGAAAAGGGAACATAAAACATATGAAGTAAGAAGAAAACCCATAATAATGTAATAGATTTAAATCCAATATAGCAGAATTTACATGAACTACATGGACTAAGTGCTTCAGTTAAAAGATGAAGGTCATCGGACTGAATAAAAACAAAACCAAACCCAACCCAAGCTAACTACCCGCTATTTACAAGAGACACATCTAAAATATAAGGAAATAAAACGTTTGAGAGCCAAGGGAAAGTAAAAATACATCATGTTAACTAGAAATAACAGTCGTGTGGCTGTGTTAGTATTAAATAGCACAGATTTTAAAGGCAAAAAGCATAACTAGAAACAAAATAGTCACTTCATAATGATTACACGTTCAATTTACTAGGGCAATATGATAAATCTACCTTTGAATCCATCTAATAATTATGGCTTAAAATATATAAAACAAAAATCGACAGGCCCACGGTGAGAAACTACAAAATCCATAATAATGGGCTATTTTAACACGTCTCTCAGTAATTGATGGGACGAACCGACACAGATCGGGAAGCGCAGGAAAGATTTGAACACGGCGAGCAAGCGTAGTTTAATGGACATTCAGTATATACAATACCCTAATAACTGTAGAATACATATTCTTAAAGACCAAGCAATATTTATAAAACTTGGATATGTACTGGACTATAAAGTAAATCTTGATACGTTTTAAATGATTGAAATAATAGAGTGTGTGTTTGTGACCACAATGCAGTCACATCAGAAATCAGTGACGAAGAGACAACTAGAGAGTAATCCCCTTGTGTATGCAGACTGTATTAGCTCGAGTAAGGTTACCATGCAGGCAAACAATGTCAGACCACCTTGACTGGCAACACAGGTATTTCTCATTCACGCTCATGTTGTCACTGTTGCAGCTGTGCTCCAAACTAGCCTAGTTTCAGGTCTGCTTTCTGTTGTCTTTTTACTCTGGGATCCACTCCTTAGATCCACAGGAGTTGATCCATAGGAGGGAACAACTCCTATGTGGGACGTGTCCTCCTCACGGCAGAAGGCACTGGAGTGTCAGAGCCCCAGCCGAACCACACAGTCACATTTAAAGCTCTGCATCAGTATAGCGTACATCTATCTGCTCGATAGGCCATTGGCCCAAGAAAGCTGCGGGGTCAAATCCAAAGTCAATGGCATGTATTATCCTACTACTACACGTTAGGAGGGAGTAAATAATTGAAAAAAAAAAGATATCTATGATTTAAATGAAGAAATGTTTGTATCCCTGATGGGTGGTGTTGCTCAATGGGTCGGGCATTGTCCCGCATACCAAAGGTTTCCATGATCAGAATTGTCCTGGTTTGATTCCAGGTCAGGGCACATGCCTGGGTTATGGGCCAGGTCCCTGATTGGGGGTGTACAAGAGGCAACCAATCGGTGTTTCTCTCACACATCTACATTTCTCTCCGTCTCTTTCTCCCTCCCTCCCCCTCTCTCTAAAGATAAATAAAAATTAAAAAAAGAGAAATTCATTTCTAAATAAACTGTGGGTCCAGGAAGAAATCACAATGGACATTGGAGTAAAAAATTGAATTCATAACTTAAAATCCAACATATTAAAGTCCTAAGATGCAGCCAAAGCAGTTCTCAGAGGAAATTTTATGCTTAAATGCATGTATTAAAAATGAAGAAAGACGGAAAGTTAGCGGGATAAGCATCCATCTCAAGAAGTGAGAAAACAACTGTTCTGTGGTGGTCCTGTCTTAAGAGGGTGCCAGGTGGCAGGGACAGGAGTAGAAAGAATTCTTTTTCACTGTATATCTTTTATATCTTTTAAATTTCATACCATATGCACTTCTAATTTGTTTTTAGGAAAACACAGTATTGAATATGGCTTACAATGCATACATTTCTTGTATAAGTTTGGCTTGAGGCACTTGAAAGGAAAAAGAGAAAGAGCAAAAAGAGGCTAGTTTTAAAAAAGAGAACAGCCCTGGCTGGTGTGGCTCGGTGGATTGAGTGCCTGCCTGAAAACCAACAGGCTGCTGGTTCAATTCCCAGTCAGGGCACATGCCTGGGTTACAGGCCAGGCACCCAGTTAGGGGCATGCGAGAGGCAACTGACTGATGTATCTCTCTTGTACATTGATGTTTCTCTCTCTCTTTTTCTCCCTCCCTTTCCCTCTGTCTAAAAATAAAATAAAAATAAAATCTTAAAAAAAAAAAAAAAAGAATGAGAAGGGGCATAAAACCATACTACAAAACAGAAAAAGAGTAAGTGAATTTTGAGACACTGCAACATACAACTCTATCACAGCAAATTTAAGGTCCTCGAGATAATGGATTATTTCCTATCAAATTTGACCCAAGAAGAAATGAAAAACCAGAATAGATGACTTACCATGGAAAAAGAAAGATGATTTAAAATCTACCACTACAAAAGAGAGCCAGGTAGATTCAAAACAGAATTTTTTCTAACCTTTAAAGTGTGGATGATTCCAAAGTTATTTAAAATACTCCAAGCTATGGGAAAAAAAATAAAATAAAAATCCTCCACTTTTTTAAAACCAAGCCAGCATAATTTTACAACCCGAAGCTGACAAAGGTAGTACAAAAGTAGAATTATAGACCAATCTCACTAATGAACAAAAATTTGCAGAAATTCTAGATAAAATATCAGTAAACAGAATCTAGCAGAGAGCTTAGCAATATATCAAATACACACACACACAAAACAACAACAAAATACCTAGCAAACCTGCCCCTCCTACCCCGCACCCCACTATATACCAGCTCTAGGAAAGCTTTGTTATGGTGATTCAATATCAGGACATTTCTCAATAAAATCCATGATTGAAATAATGGAGAAAAACCACATGATCATATTAATAAATGCTAAAAGTGTGTTTGATAAAATTCATCTCATTTCTAATAAAAACTAGTAATAGAATGAAACAAATACAGCAAAAGTTATTTACCAAAAACCAATAGCATATAGTCCCTACATGGTGAAACATAAAAATAATTTCCATTAAGATTACCATTATAAAAGAAAAAAAGATCACCGTTATAATTTGACTGGCAAAATGTAAAACAAGAGAAAAGCTATCCTTTCTTCCCCTGAAGATATGATTATATATTTAGAAAAATTGAGAGATGATGAAAATAAAAAAGATACCAGAATTAATAGGACAATTGGGTTGTGGAGATGGAGTTTTTGTGTGTGGTTGCCTCTCACACGCCCACAACTGGGGACCTGGCCCACAACCCAGGCATGTGCCCTGACTGGGAGTCAAACCAGGGGTTTGGTTCTCAGGCGGGCGCTCAATCCACAAAGCCACGTCAGCCAGGGCTGGAGATGGATTTTAAAACATGCAAAGACTAAGAAGTGTTCTCTACTAAATGTGGAAATGGGGAAGAGTATTGAATTTATAATAGCAACAAACATAATGAAGTGCTTAGACTTAAATCTAACGAGACACAGGACCTATGTATAGAAAACTACAAAATATTGTAAAAGCCAAATGAAGATCTGAATAAATGCAAAGGTATACCATATTCTTGGATATGGAGACAATATTTAAAATGTCAGCTCTCCACACAATAATATATACATTTAATGCAATTCCACTTAGGGTTTTTCTTAATTAGATAAAATAACCTTAAAGTTTACATCAAGGATAACTGAGCTACCACGGAAAAAAGAAGATCAAATATCAGAACGTATTAGTATCTATCACTAGACAGAGCAGTGGAACAAAACTGAGAATTCAGAATTGGCACACATGGGAGGTTACTATATGATAAAGGGAGCATTTGAATTCAGTAGGTAAAGGATGAGCTACATTTTAAATGATTTTGGTTCAACTGGGTATCCTGCCTGATGAAAGCAAGTTTGAAGCCCTATCTTACTTTATTTTTTAATTATTTTAAAATTATTTTATTGTTGTTCAATTATAGTTGTCTTCATTCCCCCCCACTTCCTCCATCTTACTTTATACATACAAATTCCAGATGGAAAAAAGATAAAAGTAAAGAATAAAATTAATATGTTACAAGATTATTTATTTATTTATTGTTAAGATTTTATTTACTTATTTTTAGAAAAAGGGGAAGAGAGAGAGAAAGCGAGGGAGAGAAACCCGCGACCTTGGCACGTGCCCTGACTGGGAATCTAACCAGTGACCCTTTGCTTTGCAGGATGACACCCAGCCAACGGAGCTACACCGGTCAGGGTACAAGATGATTTAGGAGGCTATATGTGTTTTCTAAGGGTCAAGGAAATCTTTTTAACCTAGACTGGAAGCCCAGAAGTTATAAAAAAAAAAAGATAAACATTTTCCTGGACAAAATTTTAATTATATTATAAATTGTACCATGAACAAAAGTCATGGACAAATGATCAACAGTACATATAATATAGATTGTGGTCAAAGTTCATTTTAAAAGTTTCAGCTCTTATAAATCGACAAGAAAAATACTAAGTAATGCAGTGGAAAAATGGGCAACAGGAGAAAATTCACAGAAAAACAAGTCCCAATATCCAACTGCCCTATAAAGAAATGCTCCTTCTGGCTGGTGTGACGATGGTTGGAACATGGTCTTGTACACCAAGAGGCTGCAGGTTCAGTTTCTGGTCAGGTCACTTACCTAGATTTCAAGTTCAGTCCCGGGTCAGGGAACATATGGGAGGCAACCAATCAATGTTTCTCTTCTCTTTCTCCCTGCCTCTCTCTCTAAAATCAATAAACATATTTTTTTAAATTAAAATAAAAAGATGCTTAAATTTCTTGCTGGTCAGGACAAGGCCATTGGCAGCACCTTCCCATGAACTAGGAGAGTTCTGGGCCCTTCCTCCGTACTGAAGAGTCAGAATGCCCGCTTTTGCAAGCCATTTGTGGGCTGGACTTCAACCCCATCAAACTGCATAAACTGCACAATGCAGGCAGTGGTCCAGACTCAGAGAAATGCAAATTAATAATGAAATAGTGCTTTATATCCATTAAACTGGCAAAAAACTTAAAAGCTATAATACCTGTTGCCAGGAGGGATGTGGGGGAAAGTGTACTCAACATACATCGGAGTTGTGAAGCGTTCCAGCTTTTTTGGAAGGCAATCTGGCAATATCTATTAAAATTACGAATGCATATTCCCCTTCACCCCAGAATCCTACTCCTAGGAATCTATTCCATAAAAATAAAAGTGCTAATTTGTACAGACATGTGTGCGAGAATGTTTATTGCAGAATTGTTTGTAGCTGCCAAGAACTGGAAACATGGTGAATGGCCATTAATCAGAGAATGGCTGAAAAATTAAAATATATTACTCCATAGAATATTACATAGCCATTAAATGGAATGAATTATAGCCTTACCAGATGTCTGAGAGAGATTTCCGTAAGATACCAGTGAGAACAGCAAGATGCAAAATGAGTGTAATGCCATCCCACTATTGTGCAAAAAAGAGCCAACAAACCTTCTTATACGTGTGGGTGTCCATGAATATGTGTGTGTGTGTGATAACAAAGGGAAGTCTGTGCGGACACACTCTGGGTTGTGAATTGTGGAGGAAAGTTGCCGACAATAAAAACAGGCAATAGGATGTGATTCTATTTGTGCATGATTGTGGGAGTGCCAGTGCACAGGTGTGTGTTCACATACCTGTGTGCACAGACGCACATGGAAGGAAGCCCCCCCCCGCCCCCGCATTCCTGATTAGGATGGTGAGATTTCAGGGGATTTTTATTTTCATGGTGGTTTCTTTACATATTGTTCCAGTTCTTCATAACGGACATGTATTATTTTTATATCCAGGAAGAAGATGAAGTCATTTTCATCTTGAAAATAAAATAACAACAAAAAACAAATAAACCCCAAACTTGAAATACTAATATGACTCAGTAATATACACATTCTTATTTATAGTGGGCTTGAGGGGACTCCACGTGAAAAAGGGATGGAAAAGAATGAACAAAGCGAATGTCTATTGCTCTGAGGTATTACCTCCACCACAAATTATGGGGCAGTTGGGAAAATGTTTAAAACCACACGTTTGTTCCGGCACATCTTTTTGATAGTTTCACTGTGTCAGCAGAATTATTTGCTGCCTTTTGTAAACTCTTAAAAACTTTTAGCAGAAGTTTGATATTTTTATATTTATTATTTTCTTTTGGGGAGAACCTAAAGAAGAGAGGAAAGAACAGTGTAGGTAAAAGGTGGGGAGACCGCCCCAGCCGTTGGGGGTCACTGGCTCAGTGTTGCCGCTGCTTTGGAGGTGTAGGTTTTATCTGTTTGAAAAAGAGGGTTTTTCCTGCTTTTCAGATAGCTAATAAAAAGAACATCATGTGAGGTTACAAACACAGCTTTGCAAATGTTGGAGGGTGAATTCATTTTTGTGTTGTGGACTTGAGAGAAGAGTTATTTGGGCGGGTTTAGAGATGGGGAAACCTATGGCTCTAGTTTGACTTCGAGGCTGCTAGTTTGTGTGGGTTTGCTTTTAATCAGTTGTTCTTTTACAAACTGAGGGAACAAGGGAGACCATTCCCACCTGCTAAATGAGGATCCTAAGAGTATGTCTAAAGGAGTTATTGAGGGGTTTAAATGGACTCACGTGGATAAAGTGCTGTAGAATAGTGCCTGAATTAAGGAGACACTCCCTAAGTGTCGATGTTATTATTGTTGTTATCATCATCATCACTAATCTTTTCTCATTGGATGAGTTCAATTTTCTGCTTGTACAGGAAGCACTTATTTGGGGGAGAAATGGCCTCTACTATAAACCTGCTGTAGTTTAAGTTTCTGAGATACTGTCTGAATTACCTTGTTCATGGTACTTTACCCAACACCGTGAACTTGAGGGCAGTAAATTCTATTTGATGGCAAAATTAAGTCAATGGTTACGTATAATCATCTTATAGTGAGACTTAGGGGTTTAATAGGATATTAAAAAATACTTCTGATTTCTTTAAATAATTGTGATTCTCAATAAAAATCAGTTCCTGATTTTGTTTGGAATAGGACACATAGAATATTTAGTGTTTTTGTAAAGGATGTCTTTTTCTAATAATTAAAAAAAATACCTTTAAAATATCAGTGATGAGGACGAATTTAAGGGGTTTTGCTTCATCCTGTTGTAATGCCCACCACCTATATGACCTCTGCAGTCTGACAGCAGAGTCTTCGAACGCCATTACTAACCTCTCTGGGACTCTTTCACTAGCCCTTGAGTTCTGGCTACGCTATTTTGACCCACCCATTGGAGAGCACTCCTGCTGTTTTAAAGTCAGGAGCCCTGAAAAGAAGGAAAAGAAAAGGCCTCCTTCCTCTGCATTAGCTATGAGCCAGTGAAAGAACCCCCCTGCAGGGCTCCCGGATTTTAAAAGCCCCCTGGTGTGTGTAAGGACAATTGTAGAGTGCAGAGCAAATTGGAGAGGACTCTGCCCCTCTCCAACCTCATTCCTTGTGGTCCGTACTTAAAATAGAAACCAGGTAACTGTGGTAGCTGATTGGTCGCCTGAATGTTTACTCCCAGGGCTAACCTGCCTTCCTGACTTTTATTAAGTGATGAGGGGGATCCTGTTTTGGCACCCTCTCCTAAAGATCTTTGTGTGGGGGTCATATTTGCACCCCGTTCCCAGCAGTACCATGTGCTCTTGATGCATTTAGGGCATCTGGTCTCTTTTTACTCTCTTGATCCTGGAAGAAGACTGGGAATAATAATTTTAAGTTTTCACAGTCTGTGATCTGGGCACTTTTGTCCTGTGTCTGAGGTACAAATCTCTCTGTGACTTCTGTGACATGACATGACATAGTCATCCGAAGCATCAGCCATCAGGAGGTATGATCTTTGAGGCTTTTCCAAAAGGCCTGGTCATTCTGTTGGATGTTCAATTGCAGGTAACTGACCATTCAGGGGACATAAATACAGGCTGTAGATACAACATGGCATTCACATAGGAAAAACCAGGAGGTGTAGATTTCACAAGCCATGAAAGTAGCATGGCGTGCCATGCATTCACACCGAAGTGGCTTAGGGCATGTCTCTCCAAGTTCTCAAAGCGGGGAGAATGCAAGTTCCAACACTGTGCTGCCTATCCCAGCGATTCAGGCATTCGTATCAAAGTATATCGTTGCATGCTGGGTTTGGCTTTTTAATTTTATTTTTTAAATCTTCTTAAGACCTGCAGTCTTTCTGGGCAAAACTGGCATAGCCAGGGAATACTTACTCCATATATTGTTGAATCCACTGAATATACGTTTCTGGCAACAATAACATCAAAAAACTGGACTGGCAAGCAATTTGAGGTAAGTCTGTGTGGTTAAGTTTTTCTTCCCCTCTCAATGAACAACAGATCTGATGCCAAAAGTGCCTTGGCGATGCAAATGCGCTTTTTTCCCCCACCTGAGTCAGCATGGGTGATAAATAAATCAAGTATGTTTTACTGCTGTAAAGGTACGTGGGATCATGGGTAATCTTCTCAGAGACAAGCTGTTCTCCACTCCCTCCAGCTTTGCGGATGGACTCGCCACATGTACATTTTGGTTGACGCAGGGGAGCTGTTCCTTTCATTTCAGCCACGTTGCCCAGCCATGCTCCTTACTCAACCGTATCACTCAGCAAGCATTCTAAAGTCCGAAGAGTCAAGTTTTCTATTGTTCCATTGGTTAGACGGGTGTGGTGTTCATGACATGTCAATGTCCTGATGCAGCATTAACCCAGGATTTTTTGCCATGGACGGAACGCCATTCACTCATTGTGAATACCTACTGTGTTCTAGAACTTCATAACAAGAGGGCTCAGTCGCATCATATTGATGTTTCTTCAACTTTTTTTTTCTGCTTTTGAGGTATCCATGTGAAAATTGCTGTGTTTGTCAGTTTCTTCCAGGGCTGGAACTTTGAAAGGTTCCCCAACTTCGCGGATTTCAAAGGGTGTCTTTCCCAATAACTGACACTAGAGGGAGCTCAATTGCCAGTAACAAATTTGGACAATTAGTGCACTATTTCAAGACTTTGGTTTTACTCTTCTCAGTAAAAAAAAAAAGGTTGCACCACTCCATCCTCCTCCTAATAAGGTATCAAAAGAGGAGACACTCTAACGTGAACTGGATTAGATGTTGGTTTCGATTAAGGCTTTCTTTCTTAAAACCCACACTTTTGAATTTTCCCTGTTAACAGTAACTTGCTAATGACTGTGCATCCTGGATATTACATTTAATTGCATTCTATTGTTATCTACCATACCCATATATAATTCCATGATATTCCAAAAGGAAATTTTTGAAAAGATAGACTCCTTTGTAAACTCATACAATTTTTAAAAGATATTTTATTTATTTATTTTTAGAGAGGGGAGAGGGAGAAGGAGAGGGAGAGAAACATCAATGCGTGAGACGTACATGGATCAGCTGCCTCTTGCACACCCCAAACTGGGTACCTGGCCTGCAACCCAGGCAGGTGCCCTGACCTGGAAAGGAACCGGCAACTTTTGGGTTTGCAGGCCTGATGCCCAACCCACTGAGCCATGCCAACCAGGGTTAAACTCAAGGAATTTATTGACAAGCCATTTGGGCTCTCATTTTGCTGTTTCATCTAATACCCTTTTCCCTTGAACTCAGGAAAGTCTTTCTTCTCATTTTGGCCCATCCTCCATTCCTTATCTTCTGTTTCTTCCCCCACCCCTCCCCCTTTTTTTTTTTACCTCTTAAGCACCAAGTACTTAAGGACATGGGAGAAGCATTTCTCAAGTGCTTACTATGTGTCAGTTGCTTTTTAAAAAATGTCACATTATCACATGTATTCCTCACTATAACCCTTAGAAGGTTATCAATATTCCCAATTTACAGATGGATAAACAGAGGTTCTAAATTAATTCACCTGCCCGAGATTGTGTGCCATTGTAACTAGATGAGCCAGGGTTCACTTCTAAGGTTTTCTGATTTTGCTTTCTCGTACTGTCCTCCTTACCGGAGACTTGCAGACTCTTTAGCATTGTTATTAACGTTTTCAGGAGCATCCTTCCTTGTTCTACCTTGTGAAAGTTTAACCAGATTCACAATTTATGATAAAAGCTAGCTAAAGACATTATAAAAATGAAAATGGATCTCAATTCTGATGAAATCTTCCCTCCAACCCCCATTATATCTCAGAATTTAAAAGAAAACCAAACTTGAGATAGGAGTAGCTTTGGTCATTAAGTAAAAGAGGTTCTTGGTTCAGCCCTTGCATTATGAGAAGCCACCTTAGGAGTCATACAATTAAAATACTTACATTTGACTTTATTGAAAGATTCCCTAGAAACCTAAAGTCTTTCAGAATCTCTGTTAATGAGCTCATTTGTTTGGCCATAGCTAAATTTTAATATTTCAAGCTTTTCAAGGGAAGGAATTTTTCTCTGTGTTACTTGATTTGAAGCAAGAAGCTAACATGAATATCGAATCACCAAGTTGAAAACTGAATTCCCTCCACTCGTCTACATTCCCTAGATGCCTAGGGCAGTTCTAAAGGAGAAAATGGCCATAGAAGTTTCTGGGTGAGTGGGCTTCTGGAATTTATGTTGAGTAGAGATTTTTGTTAGAAAATATTTATTGAGATATGATTCACATGCCAATACAATTCACGTATTTAAAGCGCATGCTTGAGTAGGTTTTAGTGTATTCACAGATCTGTGCAACCACTGCCATGGGCCATTTCAGAACAGCCGCATCAGCTCTGGAAGAAGCCCCATACCCGTTAGCTGCTGCCCTCCTACTTATTCCCCCGTACCTGCCCCTCCAGCTCTAAGTAACCACTGATGCACTTTCTGTCTATATAAATTTCCCTATTCTGGACTTTGATATGAATAGAATCATATACTATGTGGTCTTTTGTGCCTGACTTCTCTCACTTAGTGTAATGTTCTCGAGTTTCATCCATGCTGTGGCATGTATCAGTACTTTACCCTTTTTTATGGCTAAGTAATATTCTGTTGCATGGCTACACCAGCTTTCGTTTATCTGTTCATCTGTGTGATGGACATTTGAGTGTTTTGACCTTTCGGCTTGTGTGAGTATTGCTGCCATAAAGTTTCATGTACACATTTCCGTGTGGACGTGTTCTCATGTTTTGGACATGTGCCTAGGAGTGGAACTGCTAGGTCATAGAGTAACCTGTGTTTAATTATTTGTGGAACTGCCAGACTCCTTTCTAAAGCAGCTGAATCATGTCACAATCCTACCAGCAACATATGAGGGACAGAAACAGAAAATGAGGTGCACCTAAATGCATGTATTTAATTAATTAATTAATTAATTATCTTTATTTTATTTTTTAAGATTTTATTTTCAGAGAGAGGGGAAAGGAGGGACAATGAGAAGGAGAAAAACATCTGTTGGTTGCCTCCTGCGTGATCCCAACTGGGGACTCAGCCCTCAACCCAGCGACTTTTGGTTTGCGGGCCGAGGTTCAATCCACTGAGCCACACCAGCCAGAGCAGAATATACACATTTTAATACAGCTATGGATAAAACTCTGCAAAAGCCAAAAGTAGCAAGTCACTTATTTGAGATCCATTTAATCCACGTGGGGTTAAATTCAAGCTACTAAATGAGTATGATTAAAATATTTAATATTGGCTTTATAAAAAGGCTTTCTGGAAACACGATGGCTTTCAGAGCTGTTTAGGAGCCCACCCGTGTTTGGAAAATACCCCCGGCTTTCAGCATTGTCACTGAGTTCCGACTATTTCAATATGTCAACTCTATAAATCTGTGTCTGCTGTGCAGGGATAAATAAGTTGATTGGTGAAACAAGAACATCTGGTGACTTTGGAGATCCAGGTACTAAAATACATCTCCTATCTTGCCTAGACCTTAACAGTCCCATGTCATTGGATTTTTGCTTTTCCTCTTTACCAGAACCAGTCGCTTACACTTAGTCTCTTCTCCCAGCGGTCCCACCCCACTCTTTCCCCCTGCTCGATTCCTCTATTATTATATCTTTTGGGGTTCTGGACCCTCTGGGCTGTGCCTCTGTCCCAGAGCCCAGTGCTGCACTGGAGAAAGTTATCCTCAGGATGGCAGTCCCTGTGGCTCAGATGCGTTTAAAATGCACTGGGCTTTCTGTGGACTTCAGGAGCATTTTCTCACCTTCCTTTTCCCTCTAGAGCAGGACAGACATGGAGTCGAGACCCTTTCTCAGCTCTGCAGGCCAGAGTTCATCGCCTCGAGCTGTCAGAGAATAGAAAACACCTGCTGCAATTCAGCAGGCCTCTGTCCCCCTCTGTGCCAGAGTGTGGGACGTTGTAGGTCCTGTGGCTTCTGTCCTGCTTGTGGACACCTGTTTTATAGGGCGGTGTAACTATCTGCAGAACAACCAGACTTCACATGCTCTCCTGCGTTTGGCTCTTAGAATTCTCCTGGACATGTCCTGCCTAATGACAGAGTAGAAGCCTGAGGTCACGTATGTGGCGTGAGGGAGGGAAACAGCGTCTCCAACTGTCGCCACACTTAAAGCAATACCCTGCAGAAAGCCCTCTTTGGGGGCCCTCGGGCAGTCACTTTTACAGAATAAAAGACATTTCTTTATCCAGGATATGGCTGTGGGGGTGAATTGATTTCTGCACAGGTGGATACAGTTTTAAGGGAAACTGGCTTATGTTTGTCTTGGTCCAAACGTGGTTCTTGCCACTCCCCATGATGGTAATGGCGGCAGGTTTCTTTTTCCTGCTCCATTCTGTCCCTCTCTGAGGGCAACCTTGACAGTTGCTTTGATTTAGGATGCAGGCGCTGCCAGAGTTTTAGATATGATGTCCATGTGCTTATGCTGAGGGAGGACTTAGAAAATTTGGACTTGGCAGGTAGCAGGGCATAGGAGAGAGAAGTTAGCTATCTTTGAAAAGCAGACACTTCGAGAGCTCTGTAAGCAGTGGCTCTATCAGTAGGAAGAGCCGAGGCCCACTTGTGATTGTCTGGTATTAGTGAGGGAGGAAGGGGGCAGGGGCCAGACCTTGGAGTAGACTGATTACTTCGTGTGATATGAGTGGAGAAAGCTCCTGTATAAAAATACCCTATCTGCTGCCTTTCTCGGTGCTGGAGATTCTAATCAAGCCGCTGTGTCTGCGTGCCTGCGTGTGTGTGTGCCGTGTATCTCAGGAAGTCTTGATCCCTCCCTTGTGAAGGTTTTGGGGTGTCCTAGGATCCCACCTACCCAGGAGGGAGACTCCTTTAAGCCGATGCAGCACATGCCCTGAGCCGGAAGGGTAGGGATTAGCAGGAAGGGATTTGGAAGAAGGCCTTGATGGAAGATGGAGTCCTTAGAGAAAGGAGAAGCCTGAGGAGGGGGGCTTAAGAGAATCCCAGCCTAGGTCACTGTTTCCCCAGGGGAAGAGATTTAGATGGGGGATTAAGGTCTTCTAGTAAGGCAATGCCCTCTCTGACAATAGAATGTCCCAGGGCTTCATTGGCCTTCAGCCTTAGGCCTTGGCCTTGACTTCATGTTTCTCCAATCAAGGGGAGCCCACTAATGGCATTTCCAGGAGCTAGATACCTGTCATCATTCTGTGGGCATTGAGGGAGATACCTCCCATCTCCCTCAAGCCCACAGCGAGCTGGCCACTGAGTCCTGCAGGTCGAACTTCCTTAGAAATCACTAATTCTGCTCTGGCTGGTGTGGCTCAGTGGATTGAGTGCTGGCCTGCGAACTGAAAAGTTGCTGGTTCGAATCCCAGTTAGGCCACAGGCCTGGGTTGTGGGCCAGGTCCCCAGCAGGGCGTGTGTGAGAGGTAACCGTTGGATATACTGTATTTTTTGGACCATAAGATGCACCTAGGTTTTAGAGGAGCAAAATAGGAAAAAGAATTTTGAAGCAAAATGGTAAAATATTTAATAACATAAATAACATTTCACCAAAGTAAACGTAAACAGAACTCAACAGCAGCATTAACAACCATTATTATTGACTTTAAGCTTTAAGTACGGAAACTCCTCTAATCATCAGGGAACCCCGAGAACTCCCCGTCACCACTGTCCACATTTGTGAAGCTCAGTTCCTCAGAATCACTAGTATCACTGTCTTCACTCTGTTCATAGAGGGTGTCATCTTCAGAGCAGTCCAAGGCACTGCTGACACTGTTGTGGGAGATCTGCTGCTGGAGGGCCACAGGTTGTGCAACGCTCTTGTACGGGGACTGAAGTTTTGCACAACCTGTGTGGCTCTGCAGCTGTTGCCAAATTACAGCTCCCATCATCCCAACCTGTCCAAGCATGATGGGAGTTGTAGTTTTGCAACAGCTGCAAGACCACATTGACAGGTGACCCTGCGGTGGAATTTGCCTATGTTAATGTTAATGGGGACACACCAGTCACGTGATGGAGGCACGTAGGGGCACCACAGGCTTTCTTCTCCTAACGTGCCTGCACTGCCTGTACCCTCCTCCCTACCACTATAGTATGCCACAACGGGGACTCCGCCCCTGTCTCCCTTGCTTCGCATCCCTGGGACATCCCCTCCTCCCAGCCCAGGGCCCGCAGCAGCGACCCTGCTCCTGTCTCCTGTGACCCTGCTCCACCGCCGCCCCTCCCCGCAACGAGCCAGGTAAGCTACATTCTGACTATAAGACATACCCCCATTTTCCTCCCAAATTGGGGGGGTGCGTCTAATAGTCCAAAAAATACGGTATCTCTCACATGTCGGATATTTCTCTCCCCCTCTTTCTCCCTCCTTTCCCCTCTCTCTAAAAACGAATAAACAAAATCTTTAAAAAGATAATAAAGAAACCAAAATCACTCATTCTGCCTCCTAGCAGGTTTTCAGGCCTCCAGCTCAGCCTCCCTCCAAGCCGCGGTCACCCTGCTGTGGGGATGGGCTTTCTGCAAAGTCAACCTCTTCATTTTCACCCCCAGCTAAAAACACTCCCACATGGCCTGATTGCCACCCGGATAAAACTCCACATCTCTTACACTGGCATCCCTTTCTGGCCTATAGTTTTTTCTCTCTCACGTGTCCCCCTGCAACTAACTACCTTCCTTCCAAAGGGACTCTCTGAAATCACGATGACCTCTCTCACATCCCCAGAGGCTTGTATAGATGCTGCCACCTCTGCAGGGACATCTTTCCTCCTATGGTCATTCAAGGCTCAGCTTAGGCATCATCACCTTTCCCAAGAAGAAAACCCTGACCTTCCTGTTGGGTCGGTGTGCTCATTCAAGCCCACAGGGCCCCACGTTCCTCTGCCTCATGGCCCTGCATTGTCACTCTCTGCTTCTCCATCCCCTACCTTTCAAATATGAGTCCTTGAAAGGTGGGGACTGTCTTAGATCCCTCTGTATCCCGAGGTCCAGCAGACGGGAAACATGGTAACACAGAGTAGGGAATCTACCAATACTGTCTGTATAACTTAGCTTCTCTTAGGTTATGTTTTGAATCTTGAAGGCCCTTAACCCCTTGCCTCATTTCTAAAATCTACTCAGCCAAGACCCAGATTAAATGTGACCTTTTAATATGAAGCCTTTCCCTCCTGCAACGTTAGGGGTACTTGCTTCCTCCATTGAGGGAGCCACTTCTCCCCTGTTCTATACCAATTTATGAAAACTTCGATATCGTGAGACCTTGCAAACCCAAAGCACTGAATGCACTCAATGAACACTCAAAGATGTGTCCACTGGGGTTACGGGCACCATGCCAGGAAAGGGGAGACTCGCTGGGCAGGCTGCGTTTCCCTTTTAAGTCACATCAAGTAATCACTCTGCTTGCTTGTAGGGTGGGCCTACTGTCTTTATTCTCTCTCCAGATGGGTGGGAATTGTTTTCTGAGGATTGTTTCCATGTCTGGTGTATTTTTATTTTACCACCTATGCCTAGCACTACACCTCCCTCCTAGAGAGCTTCCAATGAATGAGTGCATGAATGAACTGAGTTAGTGGGAAGCAGCAAACATTGGTTTCTATTTGACTCCAGTGTGATATACGAAGTTTCAGAGGTCTGCCTGGGGAGCACCTCACCTACCCAGAACTTCATTTCTTGGAGTAAAACCCCCTCCACCCACATCCCCAAGAAGAGAGAAAACCAGACTGCAGTTCTGATGCCCCCTCTTCAGCTCAGTGCCTACAGCATCCGAGAGCGGGTTCTGGACCTCAGGGAGCCAGCTTGGCCAACCAGCTGAGAGGCCGTGACAGGCTGTGCTGTGGATGCAGGGAAGGACTGAGGCTGAGCTTGTTCTTATTTTTTAAATACCTACAGGACTTAAAACTCCTTCAACTCCCAGAGCCCACTAGGAGCTGCATCTATTTTGGATGGCTTTTGTGGTCCCTCCCTATTTCAAATGAGCTCTGGCTGTTTGTGAGGCCTGCATCTCCTTCCCTTACTTCTCTCTCTCATAATCTAAGTGCCTTAAAAAGTCATCTAGAACGGTTGACACTTGCCACAGAAGTCCCAAACTTCCCTGCATCTGGATGGGCATCCCCTCACAGCTTTGACTTGTGGTCTGCCAAAACAGTCTTCAAACTTTTTTAGATGTGAACAGATTTTGGTGCCCCTTGTGGTTCAGATTCTTGGGTCCTTGGTTGTACCCCAAATCAAATGTTCCTTTGGATAGGTGGCATTGAGCACATACTTGAGCTGTACCAGAAAGTTTGGCTAACTGATGTCAAGGCTGAATTTGAGAAGTCAGCGCAAAATGGATTAACATGACTGAGAAAGGCCTCACCCTTCTTTCCCTGGTCTCTCTCACATACACACTGTCTGGAGCAATGCTGTGTAACAGAAACACAACAGGAACCGCAATTTTTGATTTCCTAGTAGTCACATTAAAAATGTTACAAAGAGACAGGTGAAATTACTTTTAGCATTTACATTTAACCCAGTAAATAAAAATATTGTCATTTCAACATGTAATCAACATGAAAATTACTGAGATATTTTACTTTTTTTTTTGTACTGAGTCTAAGAAATCTAGAATATGTTTTTTTACACTTGCAGCACATCTTAATTCAGGCTGGCCACATTTCAAGTGGTAGGTAGCTCCGTGTAACTCATGGCTCTGCGTTGGACAGCACGGCTCCAGAATGTCCAGGTGGGGCGAGGAAATGGCTATCACTGCGCCCACCCTGCCTTCCAATTAAGCTGCCTGACCAGCTATATCAAGGTAAAAGAGATAAGGAGAGATGAGTGTATACAAACATATAAATATTTATAGAGCTTTAGAGATGTTATTTTAAAAGCATCTTGGCATCATAATTAGCCAGAGAATATTTTGAGGGTTTAAGTAGTTATATAACCCCTAGCTGAAACAGTCTTAATTATGGGGGTTGGCCAAAAAGTTTGTTTTTTTCTGTAAAATGGCTCTAGTAGTGCTTAGTTGTCTTTAACTTCATTTGAAATAATTTTGTTAGATTGTATTGTGACCTATCAGCTTGCATTAAAAAAAAAGGTTTTCAAAATTGGCGAATTTTTTGGTAGCCATTTTAATATTGAAGATGGAAGAAAATATGCAACATTTTTGCCATATTAAGCTTTATTATTTCAAGAAAGGTAAACATGCAACTGAAACTCAAAAAAAGGTTTGTGCAGTATATGGAGAAGGTGCCGTGACTGATCGAACATGTCGAAAGTGGTTTGGGGAGTTTTGAGCTGATTTCTTGCTGGATGATGCTCCACAGTTGGGTAGACAATTGAAGTTGATAGCGATCAAATTGAGACAACAATTGAGAACAATCTATGTTCTACCACACGGGAAATAGCCGACATACTCAAAATATCCAAATCAATAAAGTTATTGGTGAAAATGAAAACCGTGTCTTATTTTATGGAAAAAATAAGCGGACTTTTTGGCCAACCCAATATTATTTTGTTCTCATCAAAGTTTTCTTTGTTCATTTTTCTTGGATTAATGAGTTTCAACACACTAAATCTAATAGACAATTTCACTTTTTATTTTTTTTTCATATTTTCAAAATTGTAATTAGGTGATACCAAATAAAGTAGATACGCAGCTCTTAAGTTAGAGTGCAAAATGAAAGCCCCTTACTGCTTTAAAGGGGCAAAAGCAAGAAAATACAACCTAAACTTATCCACTTTTTAAATAGTTGTTTGTGTGGTGAGTAAATGCCATTTAAAGACATTTTTCAATAGAAAAATGATTGATAAATGAGTTTATAGAAGATTTTAAAAATCAATGTTTAATAAAAACTATAGAATTCTGCACAAATTTGCATGTCATCTGCACAGGGGCCATGCTAATCTTCTCTGTACCCTTCCATACAATTGTAGTGTATGTGCCGCTGAAGCCAGCCAGCGTGACAATTTCACTTTGCTGACATGTGATTTCATTTAGATGCCCTACATTGTTTATGTCAACAGGAAAGAATGAAGTGTATTTAGAAAAAAAGATAATTAGCATAGACTGAGAGCTTGGAGTCTTGACATGAGTTACCTCATTGTATCCTGGAAAGAGTCACCTGAACTAGGTTCTATGATTATTGCCATTTTTCAGATGAGGAAACATTCAAATTGCTAAGTAAACTTGCCCAAAGTCACCCAGTTCACAAATGGTGAACTCAGGCAGGTGGATTCCAGCCTACAGGCTTCTAACCATATACTGCACTTCCTTGCACAATTCATGTAAAATTTACCACTCTCCAAAACGATTCAAGGTCCCTGTCTCCTTTTAACTTGCTCAAGCTAAGCCTCCTTGCTTCTAGGCAGTCTACTTGCTTCTAGGCAGTCTGGCAAAAAAATACGTGCCTTTTAGGGGAGTGAGATTAGTACATTTTAAGGATTATTTGAAAAATTTGGCCTTGTTGCAGATGGATCAGGCCATCTGTAAATTGAGGGGTAGAACCTGCTTTGCCATAAAAAAAAGAAAGAAATCTTGATCTAATATACAAAGTTATTTTTTAAAAGTTTAAATAATAGTAGCTCTTATATGTCTTAAAATGGATAAAAAGTGAATTCACAACATTATTTAAAAGTCATACCTATGTTGGTAGAGTTAAAATGACATTCCATTAGATTATAAAAGGCAAGGCTACCCTACTTTTAAAAAATCCCATCTTTGCCCTGGCTGGGTAGCTCAGTTGGTTAGAGCATTGTCCCAAAATGCCAAGGTTGTGGGTTCAATCCCTGATCAGGGCACATACAAGAATCAACCAATAATGAAGGCATCAATAAGATGTTCCTCTCTCTCTCTCTAAAATCAATCAATAAAAATTTAAACAAAAAAATCATCTTTAATTCATTATTTTTTCAATTCAATCATTATAAAATGTAACTTAAATGTTCAAGTTTGGGATTAAAATCTCTCAGAGAAAAGACAGATCTGGTCTGCCATTTTCAAGTGTGCCAGTATTTATGAATTATGCTGGCTTCTGCATCTGGACCTTAATACAATGAGTGGCTATATAGGCTTAAAGTACCATGTGTATTTTTGCTTTAATATGTAATATAAATTTATTTCCCCTCTCTTATTAAATTGTAAGCCTTTGTTCAGGGCAGACTCTACATTTCCTGCTTACCTTATCAGACTGCATATATTAAAATATGCTGTTGTCTTCCAATCGGAATTGCCGTAATTTTAACATGTCAAAGAGGCTGATGAGAGTTCTGACTGATACTTCAAACTCATACTTTTTTTTTTAATTTCTCACTTTAGGATATGCTCATTGATTTTAGAGAGAGGGGGAGGGTGGGAAAGAGAGGGAGAGAAACATTGATATGAGGGAGAAATCAACCTCATTCTTCTTGTATCAAAATACAATGCTTGCTTTTTAATGTTGTCAAGACCCATCCCAGGCAAAGTACTAACTTTTGAACCAATCCCTTGACAAGTTAATACGAAAGGGATTTTTCAAACTTTAATTTTTAGAAAAGAGGGTAACTTCAAATGGCAAGATACTGTACAAAGCAATCTATAGAAGTTGACTCTGCTATTAACTAGGTAGGATGAAGGGGTTAAATATTTTTTTAAAAGATTTTAAATTTATTTTTAGAGAGAGGGGAAGGGAGGGAGAAAGAAGGAGAGAAACATTGATGTTCAAGAGAAACATTAATTGGTTGCCTCTCACACATCCTCAACTGGGGATCTGGCCTGCAACCCAGGCACATGTCCTGACTGGGCAGGTGCTCAATCCACTGAGCACACCAGCCAGGGCTGAGGCAATTAAAATTGTGAAGTCTGACAAGCATACTGGTTCGGCCCTGTTCTATTTATCTGTAGCTCCAATAATGTATGGAGCTGAACTCTGAAAGTTTTGGAACTTACAAAAAAATTTTTAATTGTATTTAATGCCTTGAAAAGAGCGCTGAGAAAGCAAGTGAGAGGGCACAGCTCTGAAGAACTGGCCATTTGGCCTCTCCTCTCCCCCCCTCCCCACCCCTCTCCCACTATCTTAGCTATTTGACCTGATTAAACAACTTTGGGATGGTAGCCAGATTTCTGCATGCTAATGAGGCCCCTATTCAGGATTTAGTGCGATTTCATCCACCTCGAGCTTCCCGACTGCCTAGAGGAAGGCTGGCTTCACAGAAATCTCTCAATTTTGTCAGAGGTTCGCCAGTGAGGAAGGAGCTCACACTTGAAGCCGACACAGATTCTGAACACCTCTGGACACATCAGGTTATTCATTAGCAAATTCTTTTCGCCTTCTACCCAAGTATTGAAAGGTGTCTCCAGAATCGCGTGTACTATTCACGGAAAGAGACTCTGGCAATACCCAGCTTAGGTCCTACAACTTCAGTCTAGTTACTAGCAGTAGTCGAACACATTTCCAAAATTTCCTTAAATCTCCCCTACTCCAGAGCCAGGTCTAAGAGCCAGGTCCCACTCGACTCTTCAGTCTCCCTGAGTCTGATCACTGCAGGAGTTTCTGGTGTATGTGTGTAAAACAGACGGGGTGGTAGTGGGGAACCGCACGGAGTGACCACCGTGCATTACATAACGAAAGCCCTGGCTACAGGAGGGAGCGGGCCTGACATTGAGACATTCCAGGGGGGGAGGGGAGTTGCTGTCCTGGAGTCGCCAGGAACAGCGGCGGCAGTTCCAAGAAACCGAGAGAGAGAGAGCAAGGTGGCCGAGATAAAGAAAACACTTAGGGAATGAGAATGTTCAAAAGCCGCAGGACCGAGAGCATTAGCAAACACCTGGGCACGTGTAGTAATTTGTTAGACGAAAAGGCAGCCTTCCAACTTTTGCACGGGAACAAGGGATTTGCCCTTTGGGGATTATAAACGTAATAGAAAAGCCAAAAGCTAATGAATGGAGTTCAACGGTTTGTTGAAAATACTTAAATGTTTATGTCCGGAAGCGCAAACTCTCTGCATTTACTTAGAAAGTAGAAACTCCAACCAAACTAGAATACTCTGCCGTGCGTCTGCACTCTACTCAGTCCGAAAATGAGCTGCTCGCGCGGTACTGCCCCTTTAAGACCTGCTCGCACTCGGGCTCTACAAAAGGGAGTGACCTCTGGGCTTTGACAGCTCCCCTAATAACTACCACCGCGCAGGCCCCGCCCACCTGGCGACCAGTCGCGTCGATTGGCCGGCGGGCCGGTATCCCGTGCTCTGAT
Source organism: Desmodus rotundus (assembly GCF_022682495.2). Lineage (NCBI taxonomy): Eukaryota > Metazoa > Chordata > Mammalia > Chiroptera > Phyllostomidae > Desmodus > Desmodus rotundus. Next base: position 114,930,956 of record NC_071393.1, on the reverse strand, counting down.
TGGCTCACTGCTTCCCCTGAGCGAACCTTTAGAACTCTGAGACAGACAATATTCTGTTACATTGTAGCAAAATGGCGACTGTCATTCACAACCCCCTGAAAGCGTAAGTAAGACTAAAAAATGTACATATTCCGCGTGGTTTCAATATGAAAAAAAAGGCGCCTTCTGCGTGCCGAGCGCTGCCAGTGTACTGCGCTTGCAGGCGCCTGCAGCCGCTGCGGGGCTTCTCTCTTTTCTTTCAGCTCTTACTTCTTCACCTTCTTTTTTTCCCCACAACACGCAGAAATGTCAGGAGATGCAATTAACAAGAAGAAAATTGTTACGTTTGTGTTCTGCTTAATTGGCGGACGGAGAGAGAGAAGGGATACCGGCAGGGGAGCCTGGCGCTCCAGCGCTCTGCAGCTGGGGGTTCGTGAGCAGCTCGGGGACAACACGGTCCCCCGAGTGCCGGGCTTCTCGGGGCGGCGAGCGCGGCGCTGGGGGCGGCCGAGCGCGGAGCGAGCGCCGGGCGGGGGCCGCCTGGGTGCACTTGGCTGAGCCTCGCACCTCCGGAGCCCGCGGCCCCCGCCCCGCGGCTCAGTCCACCGGGGCGAGCGGACCGCCGCAGCTCCGGAGTTTGCAAGGAGCTCTCCTCCTTCCGATCGCTGGCGGGGAGTTAGTTTGTGCAAACCTTCCGGAGTTGGGAGGACTGCAGGGGGAGCAGCGGGTCCCGGGAGCCCTGGGGTCCAGGTGGTTGCCCGGGGCTTTCCTGCCGGGGCAGCCCCCGGAGCGTGACGGCGCTCCGGGCGGTCGCCGGTATGTCTGCGGGTGTTTGTGGGCGAAATGGCTATAGTGAATTAACGACGCAGGTTAACTTGGGGTTGGTTTGGAGGCAGGGAAGCTGCAGGTCTCGTGAATGGTGTTCTCGCCTCCTCTGGGTGAAAAGCCGCGGCAGGCGAAGAGGCAGCTTGGAGCTCCCTGCCTGAGCGGGCAGCGTCTGCTCCCGGCCAGAGCGAGGGGCAGGTGCCTCTGGCCGCCGCTGGGAGACTTTGAGCGGACGCCCAGATCCGGGACGGAGGGGGGCGGGCTGCACGAGGACACGCGGGGGCCAGTCCCCGGGTCCAACAGCCAATTCCTGCCTGCCTGCCTTCCTCCTCCTTTTCATCTTGGCTTCCTTCCTTCCTTCCTTCCTTCCTTCCTTCCAGTCCGTGGAACTGTTAAGCCGCCAAGTCCGCTCGCGATCGCGGAGCCGGGGTGGCTTCGGAAAACTAGCGTCGCTCTGAAAGGGGTGCTGTTGGCAGTGATGTTGGCAGAAGGGAGCTCTGTCCGGATCACGGCTACGTGGGCGGGAGCCCGCGCCCGGGGAATCGGGTCTTTCCAGCCCGCCTGGAAGCCACGGGTGAGGGGAGGGGGCAGTGCAGGTGGGGGGCGCGTTTCGTGCCGAATTCTCGCGGGCGCGTGGCGTATGCCCACCCAGGTTCTTTCAACTCCGCGCATCGTTGTCCGCACCCCCACCTCCTCTTAGAGTTGAAATTCGGGTTTGCACCTTGAAGGAGGGACGGTTGCGGGGGGGCGGGGCGCAGTAGGGAGATTCCTATTGCTAAGGAGCGCTCGGGGAGGATGGAATGCTTTTGCACCAGCTTGTCTCCCTCCCATCAGTAATAGGAAAAAGGGTAAGAACGTCCCAGGTCTCGGAGTTTTAAATACATACATATATAGTAAAGCTACTGTTAAGTGGACATTTGAAACTGAGGCTGATCAGGGAGCAGCAACCCCCGGCATCGGTTCTCGCTCTGAACCTTTAATATACTGCACTTCTACGCCACAGCCTTTTACCCAAGAAAGAAATTGTTTTATGGCAGAATAAATGGGCGTAACTTCGCCGCATCCTCGCTTTCCTTGTCGCTCGCGCTGCCACACCGCAGATGCTGTGGGTTTCTACCGAGCCCACAGCTGATTTGCAGTTTACCCATTTCCAGTCGAAATCACATAATCAGGTTGATGCCACCTGGTAAACTCAAGTTAGAGAAATCTCACATGTGCGTCAGGTTTGCTTCCTATTGGGAAAGCGGTACCCTGGTTACCCTGGAGCCGGCTTACGCGCGGGCGGGCGCGATGTCTCCACGCTCCAGGGTTCCCGGGCTCGCTCCGGCTTTTTGTTTTTGTTTTTGGACTGCAGAAGGGTACGTGTTGCAGAAGGGTTTCTATGTAGGGTTGGGTTAGAGGTGGGGGGAGGGACAGAAACGCGTTCTGGTTAGTGGAATTAGTTATGGATTTTTATACTTGAACTTTGATTAGTAACAGTTACAATGTGATGTGTTTGTAGTTCTGTGTCTCCATACACTCGCACAGCAGCCTACGCACAACACTCCCGCTGGCTTTTTCTAGGTGGGAGTTGAGTGGTCCTTTGTAATTAGCTGCTTCTTTTTTTCACCCCAACCCCTTTCGCTGGGGGGGGGGACGGGTAAGGGGGTGTAAACAATAACCCCGGCCATCCGCGCCCAGGACGGTTTTTAAACTCCTAAGGTGGGAGGGAGCACACACGTTATTATTGGGAGACCAACACTATCTGCCTTTATTTTTTAAAACAACTTGTTTAATAAAACATCTTATTTTTCATTTGTTTTTAAAAGTTGCTGATCAGGAAACAATACACACGTGAATAAATTATGCATGGACTAAATTAGAACAAAGCGCAGAGACTCATCAAGCCGAAAGGATGGATGGATGTTGGTGCTGGGAGGAGGGGAGCAGAGAGTGTGGTTTGGAGAGCAAGGTTTTCATCCTCCTGTGTCTCTCCTGACAATGAAACGGAACCGAACGACATTAGCATTTTCTCTGTGTGCGTTCTGAGTCTCATCTCCCCACTTAAAAAAAAAAAAAAAAAGCCAACCCCACTAACGCCCCCTACTGAAACTGGTCACACAAAGGTTTGGGGAATAAAGTGGTGGTAGGTAATGTTCTGAGACGAAAGAAGATCAGGTTTCATGTAACACCTGTGTAGAGCCCTATCTACCCTGAGTACGGACCGTTTCTCATTTATACTAGCTTTTTGCACATAGGACATTCAATTATTCAATAGCTCAGGCAACTGGATGGCACAATTTGAATCTCCTTGCTTTGGGGTCTTCTTAGGGGCCCAAGCTCCTGGAGCCACATTTCCTCTTAGCACTTTGACTTTCTTTCTGCCTGTCTTTGATCTCCCCTCAGCTCTCTTTCCTATTCCTCCTCCTTGTACCTTTCGCCCCCTTCTCTCTGAAGCTGACAGCCTGGCTTCTCTCTCTGTTGTTGCCTTTAACATCTTATTACTGCCCAACAGGGTGTTAGAGGCAGAAACGGGAGCTGCCTGGACTGATCAGATCACAAAGGGGACTTGGCAGGTGGCCACACAACCAAGCAGTCACATCTGGACAGATAGAATTTAAAGTGTCGATGAACATGTATGAAGTGTAGATGGGTATTACACAGTATTTTATTTAGCAGCTACATTGTCTGAACCTAGATGTGTGAGTCACTCATTTATTACACTTACAAGCAAGATAAAGGCCATGTAGTGAAGTAATTACACATGTAGGTAACATAAATATGGATTAGATAAAGGTCTGTGTGTCAGTCACATTACCTATCGTGTTCAGGTTGATATCTATATACCTAGGAAACAATGGTTTTAATATGAATTGTAATCTTACTTGCTATTCTAGTTCAGGTAAACCACGCTTCCCAAATCTGCTATCAATGCTTTAAACAGCTTACTTTTATTAAGTTATCAAAACCCTGGTTAGTATGCACTTAACCGGGAATGTTTGCCACCTTCTGCCAGACTTGATTATGCACGTATGAATCTATTATTATAACTGCCTGCTTAGAAAAGAATAACTGTTATTATTATTTAACTATTCCATGTAAACCAACAGAGCTTTACCTCAAATAACTGTTGGTAAAGAATGAGACCAGTAAACTATTGTTTCATGCTTATAACTGTGAACATACATAATTGTACTGATTTTTTTTTTTTTTGTAAGGAGTTTCACTTCATTAGAGGCATTTGTTTATATCCATTTAGTTATTAAGGACACGATTCTGGGAGAAGTAGATATACTTACTTAGCTAAGGTCAGTCAGCAGGTCGTGTGTATAGATGGACCTCAAATCTTCATCTTTATACATTCTATGATCTGGATACATTGCATTCTAATCTAAAGAGGTTTTGTGCCTGCGAAAGTTGTGTAATTGTCAGCCACTTAGAAGCCAGACCTTGCTCTTGGCTGTGGCAGGTTAGATATCAGAGATGAAAAGGTAGGGGGAACACATTCCTGGTTCTAATCTCCTCTTAGCTCTTTGTGAATGAGAATAGGACGGGAAGTTGGGGTTGGGACTTTGTGAACTTGCAGCCTTTTATGGGCATTACTTTAGCCCTAACGAAAAATGACCCTCAGACATTTTAAGCCAACAGATGCCTAAGAACCACCTTCTCCATCTGCTTCTGGTTGCCACTGGAAAAAAAAAAAAAGCCCTAAATTCTCCAAACTTCATTAGCACACATTATGTTTCAGCAGGACGAATGTCTGGTTTTGATGAGATACCCATAAAGGAGATTAATTTGTGCCAGGACGCAAGTGGAGGCATTGTCACAGGGTAAACCTCTGGAAGGAGCCCGGCCTGCAGACCACCTGGGAGACAGCCAGAGAGCACAGTGGAATGCAGCTGCTTATATCCCTAAGGTGGGCTGAAATTCAGAGGCAGTTTATTGGAGACTTCTCATCTTCCTCTGTCTTTTGGGATCATGCAGGTAGCTGGAATTTGGATACATCTGAAAAAGATCATAGTATCTAAAGCTGTTTAAGAGCCATCTGTTCAGATCAATGTAATAAATAGAATGTCACAGTCAGCATGCTTTGTTTTGAGCAGGCACCAGAAAGGGAAAGGAAACTGAGGCTGATGTTTCAGTTTTTGAAGTGCAGCCACACTGAATGTAGTGGTGGCGGGGGCTGGGTCATAAAAAGGCACCAGAATCCAGGCCTGTTTATTATTCCAATCTCTTGCAAAGTACCTTGTGGTTTTTTGAGTGTACAGAAAGTCACTAGAAGACAGAAATGTAGCCAAATGTGGCAAGCCCCCTGCCAAAGAAATGCCACAACCACTGAAAATAGTTTTTTGCCTAGGCAGATTTCCCTGAAGGGGCCTGTGTAAAAAGCATGACCCTAGTTTTAAGTAGTCTTTAAATATGTAGATATTTAAATGTCTACATATTTAAAGAGGAAAGATACAGTGGGGATAGGGGAGTGGATAAAACCATTGTGTGGTCTGGAACTGAAAAGCTGATTGTTTAACACCCAGAGAGACTGATACTATGATCCATTGCAAGTTCCAAAGTTTTCTTTGGTTGTATGAGTGACTGGGGAGAGATGAGGTGCTGTGTTTTTGTAATTTGTTTTTCTTATTGGTCCGGTTACTAGTGTTTCACAGTCTGTCAAACCATATGGATGAATGGAGCTAGCATCATAAAACTGTCACCAGAGGAAGGTTTTTGAAGCCTGTGATTTGCATTAGTTTTAAAAGCAGTGGTTGGAAGGTGTTGGGCGGGGTGGGAGGCGGGGGTGGGGTGGGGAAAGAGGGGCAGGCTGTTGAGAATTTCTAGGTAGAGTGTTTGTGAATAGTAGTGTGTTGGGGGGATTAGGCTCAGAGCTTCTAATAGTGGGGTTCAAATAGCGCACACTGAGTCCTCCACCACCCAGGCCTCAGTTCTGAGCCTGGCGAACAATGATGGCACATGTCTAATCCTTCTTTTGCAGCCTCTCCACCGTCCCTGAATCCAGAGGCTGTGGTCATCTCAGGTTGCTGTGAAATGAGTGAGGTTTTTGTTGTTGTTGTTGTTGTTCCTCACTTTGAAAACCTGCTATTTTTATTAACTGTAATTGGAAGCTCCACCAAAAGGTTTTCCAGTCCCCAAACTTTCATCTGCCATCAGTGTGACCCTGTCTCAAACTCTGACCCTCTTCTGTGTGATTCATTTCTCACCGGTGGCTAATCTTTTGCAGTTATGTTGACTTCAGAGTAATGGAGGAGAAAAATCTCCGGGAGAGGAAGCCTTGAGCTCTGCCCCCAGCCCTCCCACCAACTACCTATGTGATCTCGTACACAAAAATTCTCCGAGCTGTATATTTCTTGTTGTTAAGATGAAGATAATATGTTGAGTCAGAAACTTCGTGGCTCTTATTATTATCAGTTAGGACTGGAAGAGGACAGTCGGGCCAGACTTCAAGTTCTTCCTTGTTTTAAAAGTGTGGCTTTAAAGCGTGTTGCTGAGATGGGACACTCTTCTGTAGTCTCGTCCTCTCTGGGCCAGTCTAGCCACGTAGTGCTACCACTTGGGCTTCTAATTGACAGGGAACATCCTCTCCCTTCTCAGGGCCTGGGGCTGAAGACCAGGTGGTGTGGCCCATTTAGAACACGATTTTCTCTTCTGAGCACTTCTCATTAGCACCCCAACCAGAGAATGGAAAGAGGAAAGAGAAGTGGGAAGACTAACTGGCCTATTTTGCTATTTATAAGCACTCCGATAAAGTTTTTGGTTGTGTGATTACTGAGAATACCTGTCTTTTTCTCACTCTTTTCTTTCAATGTGTTGAGGGAGTAGGGGAATCCAGCAAAAGATTTTTCATCTCTAGATTTTATTTTTCCACATCTTCCTGGACCTTCCCTCTCTTCTACCTTGGCACCCATCCCAATTAACATGGAAATAAAGTGCTTATTTCATTTCCATTTGGGCAGCTGCAGACACCTGGTTGCTCAGTGAGCTGACACGGTGAACCTGTACTGATGTCTGACTGAGCTTCCTCTAGAGTACCCATGTTACTGCTGAGGAAATGGAGGTGCCTAGCAGACCCCCCAAAGAGGCTGGTATACCCGGGTGGGTATCAGGAGCGTCTTGAGAAGGTATCAGGAGCGTCTTGATTGCAATTCTCTGCTTCTCCTTCAGTGATATGCCTCTGGAACACCCCAGATTCTTCTGGAGTCGCTATTATTAGGCTTTCCTTTGGTCAAAACCTTTCTGTAGGCCTAAGGGATGGAGAGGGGTTTGCAAAACCCATCAGAGAATTCATAGAAGCCTAACTTGTGAGACTTTGGCCAAATGAAAGACAAAACAAAATGGTTACCTTGAACCCCAGCAGACAGAGGCAGCCCCTTAACTTTTTTCTCTAATTGTGGTAAAATATATATAGAACATAATCTAACATTGAGGGCACGTACCATTTTAATGATTTTTAAGTGTATAATTCATTGACATTAAGTGCATTCATAATGTTGTACAACCATTGATACTCTCCAATCCCAGAATTTTTAAATCATTCCAAATGGACCCTCCTCCACTTTTAGTCCCTGGTCACCACCATCCTACTTTCTGTCTGTATAAATGTGTCTATTCTGCTCGTACGCACAGAATCATACAATATTTGCCCTTTTGTGATTGGTCAATTTCACTTACATAATGTTCCCAAAGTTCATGTATGTTCTAGCATGTGTCAGGATTTTCTTCCTTTTTATGGCTGAATAACATTCCATTGTATGTGTTATCACATTTTGTTTATTCATTCAATGATGGACACGGGTTATTTCGCTATTGTGAATAATGTAGTTGTGAACATGGGTGTATAAGTAGCTGTTGGAGTCCCTGCTTTTAATTCTTTCAGGTATATGTCTAGATCCCCTTCATTTTTAGACTTTTTAAAAAGTAGGGACTATGTTTCTAGATACTACAGGCAACCCCACCTTATAAATGTAAAGAAAAATATTGTCATAGGATTCAACTAATTTATTCCCCTCCTTCTGTAGGAATATACTTATTTTGGGGGGAGAATGCCCTGGAAACCCAGAGACTCACTTCTTTCATGCCCAGCCAGAGAGATTGCGTTCCCATTGTCCCCCTCCCTCCTCTGACATCTGGAACTCTGGGGGGCCAGGGTCTGGGTTGCAGAGATTCCAGGAGCTTAGCAGTCCTAGTTACCTGGTGAGTCTTGGAGTGAAGGTCTCCTAGGCAGAGAGGTTTCATCAGGTGACAGGGGGTTGAGGGAGCACCTGGGATGACTGGACAGGTTGAAAATCAAGAGTTAGTAACTAAATCAGGCTTGTCTTCTTATATAGGGAGAAGCGCTTGAGTCTCCTTTCTCCTCCTTCCCCTACACCCAGCCCTGCTGACCCTCAGGGGGTCCAAATGAAATAATGGATGTGAAAACATTTCCGAAGGTGTAAAGCCAAATGTAAGGCACTACTACAACTACAGTTTCCTGTAGCTGATGGAGGCCTTCTCAGAGAGTAAACAATACCTCATATTTTAAACATTATTTTAATATATTAAAACTGAAATAAGTGAAAGGAATCTGGCATTGCATATCATGTGCAATCATTGTTTCTCAGGAAGTGCAAAGCCTTACTCATCCAGCTGTGTGTAAATAGCTCTGGGATCGCTGTGGGATTTTCTCATTGTCTGGGTTTGAAATAGGTGAGACTATGAGCTCAAGAGAAGCCTCGTTTTATTTCCCATTGGCTGCCCTGAACTGAGTTCACCCTCAAAATCAGGGAAAACAGAATCCTGGAGGGCACAGGAGCCCTCTTCTGGAACTTGAGCTTGTCCACCATCCAGGCTCCTCCTTTCATCGAGAGGATTCCTAGGAGAGGAAAGGGGTGAAAGTGGGGCTGGAGCTTAAATCTGCTAGTGAGCAAGGAGGGGGTGCTGTTGACACAGGAGACCAGCAACAAGAATTGATGCTTTAAACAAAGTAGATGATGGAGAGCATCTTGACGAGGGGTGGGGGGGGGGGCCCGGAGGCGGGCTGGAGTGGGATGGGGGAGACCACGGTCAAATCAGAAGTAGAGTTAGATCTTGGTTTGCAGCCTTGGAAATGCTTTGGATTCAAGCTTGCTGCAAAACTTACAACATTTCCTTTACTTTGTAAAACAAATTGAGTTAAATGTCATTCCAACTCCCATTCTCCTCAACAAACAACTCTTCACATGGCTTTGTTTGCTGCCAGTTGAGCTCTAGGAGCACTGTCCCACCTTCTCTGGAGTTCCGTCATCCTGTCCTGGCCAACACTGATTGCTGGCGGGGCTGCCCCTGAGAATGAAGCATCACGGTAGCCCCTGTCCTTTCATCTGGGAGCTTCCACTCCGAGGAAGCCCTCCAGTCTGTCTGTTTTTCCTTCCAGACTCGTTCTTTGGAACGGCAAAGTAAATGCCTGTAAACCAGGAGCCAAACTATTCACTAGGCTTCTAGGGATACCACTCTCGGCTGGGGGTGGGGAGGTGCGGGGAGGGGAGGCAATGTGGTGCTGAGGATGGGGGAGGCACAGTGGATGGGGTAGCGGGAGTGGAGAGAATATATTCTCTCCTGCTAATTATTTTCCCTGAGGACTTAGCCATTGCAGAGCCATCTATTATCGTGGGAGCGTTCTATGGTGGTTCTGCCCGTGATGAATGCTAAGTGGAAACAAGCAGGAAAAATTAACAGGCGGCTGCTTCTGTCCACCTAATTAAAATGCATATCCAAATGCATAATTCCTTATGTTTCCCCATGCACACACTCCCCTTCCAATCCCACTTCTATGGAGGAGAAAAAAACACTTTCCCCCAATCATTTCTCTTGATTATATTTCCATCAAGGAAGAACTGGAGGGTTTCCTTAGAATAGAGAAGGGTGGTTCTTGTCACACTTCTAAAATTGCTGGGTTTTTATTTAGATTGAGCCTGAAAATTCTGAGCTGTTTTTTTTTTGTTGTTGTTTAAAAGGAAAAACAAAAACTTTATCTGACTGCAGAGAAAAGGGGGAAGGAAGGGAGTAGAGAAAGGAAGGAGAAAAAATAGAGGGCAAGCAAGCAAGCAAGCAAAAAAGTTCCCATTATTTCTAAGGGCCTTTTAGTTTTGTGCTCATGGCTTGGATCAGCAATGAGACTTTCGAAGGTCTTTCTCTCTCTTCTTCCTCTCCATTCCTTCCTTGGACTTTGAACTGCCTTCCCCAGCCCCCAAAACTAACATAACCCACGGTTTTGTAGAAAGCTTTGAGAAGATGCATCTACCTGTGCCGATCAGGTGGAGAGAGAAAAACCAAAAGCCTTTGCATTTGGGGACGAGATCAGACACACAGACATCAGAGACCCAACCAGGTTTTGCATCAAACAAACAATGCCTCTTCATCCTTGTCTTCCCCCCTCTTTGCTTACTGATCATTTTCTCCTTCTTGGAGGGACAACTTTATTCAGTGTCATAAAATATTTAATAAAACAGCAAACTTAAGTCACCACGTTCAGTTCAATGTCACTGTCATCTCTGTGGCAGCGGCCCCTCCCCAGCCAGGCTCCCCCTCCTTAAGCCCCTTGACTGCCCTGCACAGCCGCCCAGCTGTTGATTTATCAGGGCCGGCTGGCTCAGCAGTGCATGGAGATTGCTTTTAATTAACTCTCTTCATTTTCCCCAATCTTCAGGGAGCAGCAGCCCTTTAATGATTTTAATATTTTATCTGGATTTATATCACCTTATTTGTTGTTGTTTGACTTCCGCATTTGTTCTTCCTGAATCTCTCCCAGACTGACATATTTATTTGCCCCTTCCCCTGGCCCCCAGGACCTTTCTGGAGAAGGGATGATGGGTTTTGAAGAAGGCCCCGCCTTCCCAAGGCTTCTGCAAGGTAATTAGAATCTTTGTTTGAGGAATCCCAGTCTCACCCAACTCAGCTGAAGGAGTTTCTGAGCTTTTTATTGGGGAAAAAAAAAAAAGTCTGAATTTTAGAAAGTGAGGTCTCTCTGCCTTTTTTGTGTTTGCTGCCTCTTTAAAAGAGTGAGCTGCCCAGGAGAGCTGGGTCAAAACGGCTCCCTGGGTTCCCTGCAGCTTCAGGCCTGTGGTTCGGCTACCCGGACCCTGGCAGAGTTCAGTCAAACTGCTGCAGAATGATGGCTTCAGGGCGGGGCTGGACGTGGGTGAGGTTAAGCCCTCGCATCTTTACATGTGGCTGAGATCCACTCAGGACCTGCTTGGAAAAGCAGTTGTAGCTACAGTCTAAAAGTGGCACCAGTTGCCTTCTCTGCTTCCTCCCGCTACCCTCAGTTACCCATCCCTGTGCCTACTCTCCAGTGTGGGAAAACACGTTACCATTCATCTGCACACCTTCCCAGCTGCCCCGCCAGCCCCCTTTTGGCTGCAAAGTCTGCTTTTCCCCACAACAGTCCCAGAGAGGCCTGGCAGGCAGACTTGCATGGGGGTTAGTTTTCAGAACAAGCTTGTCCACAAAGTGCCCTTTTGGCATCTCAGTTTGCTGATGTGTCTTTGGGGTTACCTGTTGCTGGGCAACTGCCAACTAAAGTTGGAGCCTGATCTGGGGATTGCAGTGAATTGCTCTGGGTGACTTTTATCCACAGCTAGGGACTTGACTTTACAGTCCTACTTCTGGGAACAGGAGGTGGAGAAAACCTTCTTCCATGTGCCTGTATGGAAAGAGGTATTGGTTTTTCAAGTCTAGCTCAGCACCTGGCCCACAGTCAGGACACACAAATGTTTGTTTTGGTGATGAAAATAATAATTTCCTCCCGTCTCCTTGCACTCACCCCTTTAAGCTATACATGTGGATACAGAGGTAGAAAACCATGGCGTCTACGCCACAGTCTGGTGTTCACGCTACTAGGTATTCTTTCGAGTGTGTCTCCTTCACCTTTTTGAGAATCCTGTGAAAGCTGTGGACCATCTCATAGATGTGAGCATCTGCATATGGTTTTATGGGGTTCACAGACTTTGAAAAGCCCATCAGTGGATGCTCTAGAGGTCCATGGGCTCCTGGTTAAGAAGCTTAGAATGAGAGATGTGGGTGAACTTATCCTGAAAGCCTACTTCTTCTTCTTTCTTTTTTTAAAAAATGATTTTATTTACTTAAGTTTAGAGAGAGGGGAAGGGAGGGAGGAAAACATCAATTGGTTGCCTGTTGTACAACCGCAACTGGGGACCTGGCCCACAACCCAGGCATGTGCCCTGACCCGGAATTGAACCAACAACCTTTCAGTTTGCGGGCCGGCATTCAATCCACTGAGCCATACCAGGCAGGGCTGAAAGCCTCCCTCTATATTCCTGCTTAGAGAGAGAGAGAGCCCCCTCACACTCCCACAGTCTCACCAAACTGCTTGTGGCTCCTCCAGCCCCTCCCTGCCCCACACTTGATGAACATATGCCTGCTCATCTTCCAGATGCTTCAAAACTCCCTCTGCCCCAGTGAGGCCCTTGCTGAACCTTGGGTAAAATCGGCCACACCTGCCCTTGGCCCCATAATCCCAAGCATTCTCTCCTTTCTTGGCCACTGAAATACTTAAATCTGGTTAGTTAGAATATAAGGCCCTGGAAGGCCGGGGCAGTGGCTGCCCGTGCCTTTCTAGCCTTAGGGTCTAGCATAGCAGGCATTTAATAAATATGTGTGAAATTACTGAGCAAATGAAGCCAGCAAGCAGAAACACTGCTCTTCCCGCCTAATTTGCTCCTAGCCCTTTAGAGTTGTGTTTCTCTTCCTCTCCCTTGACTGTAGGGCAAGGCTGCAGAATTCCTTTCCCCAAATTCTTCAGTTTCAGGGGTGGGAGGGAGCCCCGGCACAAAGCGAGGCCTTACCTGCACGTAGCACGTTCAACTGTGATAAACGTCAGCATCACTTACTCTAGCCTCTGGTTGGTTTATCACTTCATCCCTGTAGACCTAAAAAACATGATTTTTCCTCCTGTGGTCTTGGGAAGTAAAGACAAGTCTTTCTGCTTTGTTCTCTTTCAGGGACTAAGGAGCTGAGGGCTTGTGAATAGCCACTGATAAATCAACCACATTTTTATCAACTGCCTACTATGGCTCAGCTGTGTATGGGATTTCCTTTAGCCTTATTTATAAACCTGAGGACTTTCAAAATTTTTTAAATATATTTTAAAAAGATTTTTTTAATTTATTTTTAGAGAGAGGGGAAGGGAGAAAGAGAGAGGGAGAGAAACATCGATGTTTGAGAGAGAAACATTGATTGGTTGCCTCTCATATGCATCCCTACCAGGGACTGAACCCACAACCCAGGCGTGTGCCCTGACTGGGAATCGAACTGGTGACCTTTCACTTTGCAGAAAGATGCCCAACCAACTGAGCCACACTGGTCAGGGCCACCTGAGGACTTTTGTGGGTTTTAAGCTGGAGGAGACCAGAAGGTGAGAATTCTATGATAATTTAACCCATGGCTGCGATCTGGTGAGAATCTACGGCCTGTCCTACTGAGTTCTGGAGGCAACTGTAGTCCCCTCATTGCTTTCAGACACATATTCTTTGAGAATACGAAAGTATTCTTTCGTGTACTTTCACAATGCCGATGTCTAGCTAGATGCAACTTTGCCTGTGACTCAGTGTCCCAGCCCTGTTCAATGCAGATCAATTCACTTGGCAGGGAAACAGGAAGTGATGTCCCAGGGCTTATGTAAGGGCCTTTAGTTCTCATGTTGCGGGGGAGAAAAAATACCTATTTTTGCAACTTTGTTGCGTCCTCTGCCCACTTGTCCACCCTCCTGATCATCCACTGTTGGCTCTCTGCAAGAGGGTACCGCCTGGAGAGGCTGGGGTCTGTGTTGGGAGGCAGGTGAAGACCGTGGTAGAGATGGGCTGCCCAAGTCAAGTTTTAATTCAGATTCTACTCTGCTAGATATCCTTCAACGTGGAAAGCCACAGAAAATGCTGATGGCACACGAAATAACGGGCTGCAGGAGCAGAATTGTACAAAAGTGTTTGTCAACTCGGAAAGGTCAGCCTGCACTAGCACTTACTCTTGAAGGTAGCGCTCCCTCAGTCCTGGTGTGTAGCCCTTCAGTACGGAGGGTGCGCATGGGGCCGTCCGGTTCCTGGTGCTCATTTCCTTTCTGGGCAGCCATCCCAGTATAACAGATACTTATACATATTCTGTCCTCATTTTATCTAATTACACACATCTCTTGGGGATAGGGAACAGGTTTGGATCATTTAATTTTAGGTCAGTTATGCACAGGGTAGCTGAGATGAACACTGATCTAGAGTTCTGTGAAATGTGGAAAGTTTCCATAGTTCCATGGTCCCAAGCACACCAGGGGGCATTGTTTGCCATCTCCGGGGCTGGAGCTACCAGTCAGCACGGGGGCACGGTGGGGAGGGGTGGGGAGGAATGGGGCTTGACCGGTTCGTAGGCTGAATGCAGGAAGCTTTCTGAGACTGAGCTAGCTCTTACCATCTCCTTGGAGAAACAGGATTCTTATTTTATTATTTGATGAGCTGTCAAACTGAGGAGACCCAATAATATAGGTTTCTCTCCTGGTAATCATTTGTTCTCACCCATTAGCTGCCTTGGATGTGTTCAGATTCCTGAGAAATAAAGAACAAAACGAGCTCTGATCTATGGAACCATCTTTATCATTGCCCAGCGTTGCCTGGAGTTCCATCTCCTTTGTGACCCAGATGGACTGGTCTGGACAATGTGAAAAGCTGACGTGTCCCCACGTTTCTCCAAGGCCCAGAGCAGGCAGCCTTGGGCAGTCCAGCTTCCTGGCATGTCTCCTCCAGGCTCTACTGTAGCTTTTCAAATCCCCAGGAAGGAAAAGCCCGCTAATTACTCTTGCATTCTTCTTGTGTTTTCTGCTTCTTTTTTTGTCTCCTGACTCTGTCTGACCCAAGCCTTCTCAGCTCGCTCTGAGCCCTACCTAGATAGAAGTCTCACCCACTTAATGCTTAATATCAGGGTGCTCAGCTCCAGCCTTGGTTTCCTGCTGACTTCTTGTCCCTCTATCCATACCCCAGAGACCTCCTCCCCCACTCCCAAAATGCACCTTGATTAGAAAGCACTGAAGGGACACAAAGGGAGAGTATTCCACTTTGTCCCCAGGAGGGCCACTCGATCTTGTGAGTGGGAGTGGGGAGAGGGAAGGGAGGAAAGGCCCAAGCTTGCACATAGCAAATGGTGAGAAGGAGCCGTGAGGGAAGACGTGGGGGTGCCTGAGGTCACCAGGTGAGGAAGAAACTGCTCGCTCAAGGAGCGGCCCAGCCCCTGAGGGGTCTGTGAGATAGGAAGAGAGAAAGCAGGTCCCATGGTTTGGGATGTCAGAGAAGGTTTTGGGGAGCAGGGGGCTCTGAGCTGTGTTTGGAAGGACCGTGCAGTCTGGTCAGGCTCAGAGGAGTGGAAGAGGTAAGGATGGGGAAGGTCAGGTGTAAATGGGAAGTGACCAAAGGTGTCAGTCATCCTTTGTGCCCCAGCAGGAAGGACTGTCCACCCCAGAGGCTCCCTCTTACTAAGGTTGAACTGAACCCTGGTCCTTGGTTTCCTTGGCTGTGTGTTCTGAGTCCTTTCCAGGGCACCTCCCACAGGTGTTGGGGACAGCGGGACACTCTGGGAGGGGGGCACTGTGCTGGTGTGAGCCACCTGTCCCGTCCTGCACAGGGCAGCGGTGGCCAGGGCATGCATGGATTTGCTCAGCAGGGCAGGATTGTGGGGGTAAAGCCTGTGCAAGTGGTGGATCTAAAGGCCTCTCTTTCCCCCTTCCGATGCTTTTGTCACCACCCCTTTTCTTTAAAAACCACAATCACAACAACCCATGCCTGGTGGAAATAAAGATAGAAACCCAGTCCAGGGAGGAGAGCTTGCTGGTCCACATAGCTCAATCAAACCCGGTGCCCCGAGGATTAGTTTCATGGTTCAAATCGATTCAGACCTGGACAATGAGGCCGCAGGTCTCTAAGCAGGTGTTTCCTCTTGGGCAGATTGGTTTATGGGGAAGGTAGTGCTTCCCCACCCCCACCCAGGTACACAGGCTCCCTGTTTCCCCACCTACATGTTGCCTGCTCCTTCCTACAGGAAGGCCGAGGCCCGAGGGAGCTAGCTTTCAGGAGAGGGCTGGGGGTCACACCAGTTCTTGGGGTCCCTTGGAGGCGTGCACTCTTTGAAAGCTCAAACACTTCACCCCAGGGAGCGTGGCAAATGGTGGCTGAGTGGCTTGGGTGCCGGCTCGGAAGTTGAAGAGTCTGGGTTCAAATCCAAGCCCCATCCTGTGGATAAGATTGCTAATTCCTATGTAAAAACTTTGCAGAGGAAACTTTTAGGAATTGCTAATTCCTCAGATTCCTCACCTGTAAAGTGGGAATGACATTTTCTGCCTGTAGAGGGTTTGGGAAGAATTAACTAAGTTAATACATGTAAAAGTGCTTACGAGAGTTGGCTCATATTACCCTCATAAATAGATGTTCGCAGTGACCCTACTTTTCCATCTGTAAAACGGAAAGACATACTAGCGGATATTTGTCTCACCGTGGCATTTTAAGAAAACTGAGATAAGTAGAGAAGCTCTGATTTTCTTAGAAGAAAGGTGTTCTAAACTCTATGACATCGTTTATTTATTTATTTATTTTTCACTCTTACAACTAGCATGTTAGAAGAGATATTCAGGAAAGATTTGTCAGTGCGACACTGTGCCCAGGACTTAAGGCTGCTGCGTGCTGCTGAATCGGTGCTGGCACTGGGCCCCCCTGAGGAAGACCCAGAATTTCACAGAGCCTGTGACAGGACTGGCCTGGCTCACGCTTCCATCCCCTGTTGCCTCCTCCAAGGAGGAGGGTGCTTCCTGCCTGGAGAAGGGCCGCCCTTTGCACAGCTAGAAAAGGGCTCGAAAGTCCTTCCGACCAGGGTGGGTGGGAGTTGGGAGCTGGTCTGGCACACATGCCGTCATTGGGGTGGACATGTTGTTCACCCTTGGCCCTCCTGTTCTGGTGTGGGGGGGTTGTGTGTGAGTGTGTGTGTGTGCGCGCCTCCCCAGCACACGCGTTCGGTAGGCGGTGATCTGACAAGCTGGCATTCCAAACCTCAGCTCTTCCAAACACCAGACCCCTATGTTATTTTTAACTGCTGTCCAAAGTTTTTCCACATGGGGTAATTGATGAGACTCGATAGCCTAGTTGGAGAACCTAAACTTTGGATTGTTTTGCCTCCCTTGAAGGGGCATATGTCTGATGCCCAAGCAGAAAACCAATTCAAGTTTTCTGAATTGACTGTTCTAAATCTTGCCTTCTTCTCTACACCCCCCCCCCCCCCCCCCCCGCTCATCCCTGGGGAAACAAGGCAACACAAAGATAACCTGAGCTCGCCTGATTCTGTGGCTCCAGATAGGAGGGAGGGAGATCATTTCTGTTTGTGACCTTCTCCCCCTCTCTCTGAGTCCCGATAGTGAGGGACAAAGCTGCGTTTTCAGAGAGATAACAGGAAGGGCATTGAGGAGGTTGGCACACAATCTCTTCTGGCCCTCTTTCTCAGCACCCACGTTCCCCAAGGGGGCAAGTCACATTCTCATTGTCCTCTGGGGACAGTCTTGGACAGATGCTTTTATTTAAGAGAACCTGAGATCTTACAGTGTCCAGTGACCCCCGACCTTGTGATAATCAAGAAGACTCTCAGTTGCCCATGTCCAGGAGAAAGTGGGCCACCTCGCTCTGGCCTGTCATTTGCACCATGAATTTCTTAACTGGCGTCCCCTTTCTTCATTCACATGTCTCCCCAGCTCATGGAGCACTTGGCATTTATCTTACATTAGCTGAGCATGCACAGTGGAGCAGCTACTGTGTGTACAATGGGTGTGCAACGGTGAACAAAACCAGCATGGATCTTATTTTTGTGTCCTTTTGGGGAGACAGAAAATAACCACATAAAAATATAGAGTTGGATCTGTGTTATGTTGGAAAGTCCAGATAGATGCAAGAGATTACAGCGGGGGAACCTCTTCTAGTCTGGTGTGTTGAGGGCAGGTTTCCTTGAAGAGGCAACATTTTATCCCAGGCAGAGGGAACAGCACGTGCAAAAGTCTCGTGATGTGTCGGAGGAGCCAAGGAAGGCTCCTTGGAATGCCAGAGAGAAAGGGAAAGTGTGGCTTGTGATACCGGGAGAGAGGTCAGGAGGCACTGGATGCACAGGGCCTTGATGGATATTTTAAGGATGTGTGCTCTCTCCTAAGAACCGAAGAGGGTTTAAGTTCGGAAGAGACTTGATCCAATTCATGCTCTGAAATCTTCCCCCTGCCTGCAGGGAGATTTATCAACAGAGCCGGGAAGGGAGATGAGTGAGTTCTCAGGAGGGTTTTCTGGATAAAATTTAGAAAATAAAAGTGAGATATGAGCATGTACATGAAGGAGGAGGCATTAGGCACAAGGCTATGACAATGGAGCTTTCCCTTTAACCGTCCCTTCTTCCTGTCCTTTCCAGTCCCATTCGGTACTTGAAAGAAATGAACACCCCACCCCCACCCATCTTTGGAAGTTTTTGATCTGGTGGATAGGTTTTCCTCCTACGCAGAGTCTGGAGCAGTTTGCCTCCCTCAGTTGTCCCTGTTGCTCACTCCAACTATGCTGTCAGGCTTCTTTGGGCTTCTCACGTTGCGGCCTGAGATCTGCCTACAGGAGGGGCACAGGGGTGACTGATGCACAGGTGGATTCCTGGGTTTCCCTGACCCACCGAATGAGAATCTCCGGAGCGAGGTCGTGCAATCTGGTTCGCATGCTGGCTAAAGCCTGAGGACCCCTGTTCACCCAGCACTGCACACGCACCAACAAATGTGGTGATGCTTTAAATGTGAGTGTGCGTGTGGGTGTGTGTGTAAAATAGGTACCAAGTGCTTTTGAGGCACAGATGGGCTTCTTTAAGCCTTCCAGTCATGCATGTGTGGAGACAAGTCTCTGGTGCCTTTAGTGTCCCAACTGACACAGTTATAAGATGATGGAATCGGGGGGAGGAGGGGGCTCAAAGCCAGATGTCTGACTCCAAGCGCTCCACTTTGCCTTTCGTTCTTCACACCTCTATTCTCCAGTGGGCAAGGTTAGCAAGTATTGTATTCTTACAGTTTCCAGATGTAGTTTTTTAAAATCTTAAAAAGATTCAGTACCTTGTGGTGGGCTCAGGAGATTCCATCTAGAAAGTGAGTATCTGATCAGTACATGAAAAGGTAGAATCATGTGGGTTTGTTGTAATTATTATTATAACTTTTTAGTGTGGTAGATATCAACTTATGTAAAAGTAGACAGAATAGCGTAAAGAGCTTCCATGTATCCATCACCCAACTTCAACAGAAGGGGAGCAGGCAGCTCTTCACTTGCTTTGACCTTGCCCCACGGTGCTTTCATTTTTATGTCCATTGAATGACGTGTACCTGATAGGAGAATGGGCAGAAGGAACAGAGAAGCTTTCAAAGTACTCCTACCAAAACCGGAAAAAATAAAATAAAACAAAGTACTGACCAGAAGGGTAGAAAGCGCTTTTGACTCACTTCGTCCCTCAGTAGCACAGCTCACAGGCAGAGCTAGCGCTTGGGATCGCAGATCCAGGAAGTACCCGAGGGACCGCTGCTGCGTGCCGCACCGTCTAGACATGACCACTAAGGCCTGGCAGAGTCTGGGGGTAGTCTCTGTCCTCACACAGCTAGTAAGAGCCGGGTCAGGAGTCCAGGTCCTCCAGCCCTGCCTCCCCTACACACCTCAGACGGTCTCTTGGCATTTTTGGTCCTGGGGACAGAAGCCCTGTGAAAAGCTCTCCAGAGCCCCAGTGGCTGGAGTACTTGGCTTATGAAAAGGACCCCTGGTGTAGCCGGGAGGTCTCCTGGTCTGGCTAGAGAAGAATACACCTGTAAGACGAGGACTGGTGGAAGCAATGTGGATGTGTGCTCTCGACGCCCCATAACTCTGCTTGCCCTAAACTTCTAGAATCTCTAAGGCACAATATGACAGATGAGTGAGTGCCACAGATTTTTAGGTGAGAAGAAATCAGTTTCACTGGTCAGCCTCATGCAGGAGTGGAGGGGGCCTTGATGGATGGGCAGAAGTCGGGGAGCTGGGAGAAGTCTCCCTTAAAGGGGAGAACCAATCTCTCAGCTTGGCATATAAATTAGGAATTATTTTGCACCTCCTGAAGGGGAAGGCTCTGTGCTAAGGGGGATACTGAGAAGCCGAGGATACAGTATCTGGTCTTCAGGAACTTTCTGTCTAGTTGAGGGACAGGACATATGTTGAATATTCATAGAAGTGGAAAACCGTAAAGCTGTAAGTTGCAAGTTGACTTTTAAGATAAGCCTAAGGAAGAGTGCAGTGAAAACCAAGAGATGAATCATAAAACAGAACATAGTAGCCATATTAACGGCCATGTCCCTGATGTCTTCTGTGCGCGCGGCCGTGTGCTGGGTGCTGCAGTAGTGTATCGGCACACGGCAGCTTTTGCAGAAACAGTCACACTCCTTTCAGCCGCCGTCTCCCGAACACCTGTATTCAGCTCTGCAGGCCTGTGCTGTGTGCAGTGAACTCCTTTCCTTCTCCTGGCGAACAGGTATATTAACTGTTTTACAGATGAGAACACTCCAGAGTGGAAGCAATTTGCCCCAGACCCTCAGGTATGGACCTGAGTCTGTCCGTCCAAATGAACTTGGGTTCAAAAGGAGACAGTGTGCATAGCAGCCAGACTGGTGGCCGGTAGAGATAGGGCTGGGCAGGTAATGAAGGCCCTGGTTACAAACACCTGTGTGAAAGGTTTGGCGCTGATCCTGGAGGTGTTGAGGAATTATTTCAGGTAGGGCAGGATGGATGTGGAGGGTGATTAATTGGCAGAATAGCTTGAGAGGAGAGCCTGTGGCAGGAGCACAGACTGGAGCAGGTAGGATCTACGGAAGGGGTAGGGGTGAGATATGCCTGGTCCAACCAAGTAATGAAAACCCCCACAGCCCGTCAAACTTAATTAAAATCAAATAAACAGTCCAGCAAAGCTCCCTCCTACCAAGCAGGGGCAGAGACTCCGGATCACTTCCAGGGCACTAGTGCTGGTTTCTGTGTAGCTGCGGGGACGTAAAGCTTCAGCGTTACAGAACATTTGTAAAATATGAGTGTGCTCTGTGCAGATAAGCTCCCTTACCCATTTACGGTCTCAGTCCTCGGCTGGGTCCTCGGTGCCCCGGCATCATCTCTTCTCTCACCCCCTTTTCATTTCTTCCCACAGCATTGTTACAATATTTTGCCATTTACCTGAAAACCCTTCCCATCCTCACTCTCAGCAGATGACTTCACCCCAGACTTGTTCAAGAGAATTGAAGCCACGAAGCAAGGAACTTTCCTGCCATCTTGCCCTCTGCCCCATCATGGCAAAAGCCACTTCATCAGAGGGGCATCCCTTACCCACCCCCAGGTGATACTGTTCCTGCATCATGCTCCCGTTACCCTGGCATATTTTTTTCACAGAGCATATACAACTCTCAGAATTATCTTCATGTATTTGTTTGTCCGCTGTCTTTTGTTTGCTTTTTCCCTTGGAAGGTAAATGCTGTGCAAGTACAGACGTGGCCTGCCTGGGACACTGTAGCATTCACAGTAGCTGGCACATGGCGAGTGCCTGGGCTGTGGAAGTCACCGAGAAGTGGAAATGAATGAGTGAAGTGCCACGGCTTCGGCCAGCGCCTAGGATTTGATCTTCCTCTCTCCTCCTGTTTGTTCTACTGTCCACTCCACCTGGATGTTCCCCTTCAAACTTCCATCCTAAATGAAGTCTTCTTCTCCCCCTAAAGCTGCTTATTCCCCTCAGGGTTTGCTATCATTTAAGCAAAATCTCAGGGTTATGTTTGGCTCCCCTCTCTTCTCATCCCCACATATACTTAGTCCTGTGTACTTAACCTTGGCAATGTCTCTGGGCTGCATGTATACCTTCCTCTGTTTCTCTCTCATTCATGCAACATGAGTGCTCCTGGGGACGCTGGCAGAAGCTTCCTAATTGACTTCCCAACCCGTAGTCTCTCTCCAAGCCGGGCTTTGCACAGTTCAGTTTCTTTGTACTTGCAATTGTTCCTACTTATTGTAGAATCCATCCACTCACCCATCCACGTTTCCTTCCATCCATCCATCCATCCATCCACCCACCCACCCACTGCTTACTGAGTTCCAACCCTGTGCAGCACTGTGCGAGGTGCTGGGGTACAGAACAGATAGTGCAGTCTTTGCCTTCATATCAATTTTTAATTTTGTCGGTGGGGGCTGATATAAACAACCAAAATCGTTCAGGTGCTTTTTATTGGTTCATCAAATATTTATTGAGCTCCCACTATGTGCCATGCACTGTAGGTGCTGAGGATGCAGCAGTCATAAAACTAAGTCCCTGCCTTCACAGAACTCACATTCTGACGAAGGGCACCAACAGCAGACATATACGCAAGTATAAATGCTCTGGAGAAAAATAGAGCGAGGTAAGGGGCACACGTGTGTGCATTTGCCCCTTGCCTTACAGAACACACTCAAAGATGGCCTCACAGGAGGAAATGATTGAGCAGAGAGACCTGCAGGATGGGAGCAAGTGGCACTTGCAGATATCTGGGGAAAGAGCCTGGGAACAGTCAGTGCCCTGTGCCAAGGCCCTGGCCTGGGAGTGAGCATTGCGGAGTGTGTATATAGCATGGTGGGTTACAGGGGAGGAAAAGGAATCCACCCTACACGGAAGGACCAGAGAACACTTCTCAGAAAAGGATGCCAAACTCCCCAGCCAGGCAGACTTCAGAATTCAGCCTCTCGTTCCACAGCTTGTGCATGGATTCTGAGCATGGCTTGAGCCCCAGACCACAGACCTCCCCCATCCAGGCCTTTGCTTCTCTGACATTCTCTGCCAGGACTTCCCCCTCTGACCCCCATGCCTCTGCCTGATGAACCCTTGCAGTTTCCACTCAGCCTTCAAGGTCTGAGCCTCTTCTGGGCAGAACTGGCGCCCCTTGGTGGGTCCCGCAGCTTTTTATTCCTGCTGGCAGCGCAGTTAGCACACTGACGCCTGGTGAGTGGTGGCCACGCCAGTCCCTGCCACCTGCCAGAGTGCCTCACGCGAGGGAATCATGTCTTAGATGTTTCTTTGTCTCCAGCACCTTGCTCGGTGTTGGCGTACAGTAAGTGGTTGAGCGCACATTTGAAGCCAATTCTGCTGCAAAGGAAGCTTGTTTGTGACCAGACCTCTCTATGGAGACGTGCAGGCAGATGTACATGTCCTTTCCTACACATTGGTTGCTTTTTTTTTTTTAAAGGAGTCCTGCAGCTCCTAATGAAAGCAACAGGGTCATGAAATTAATTCGTCCACTGCGGTGCCAGCTTCACTCAGTGGACTCATGGCCTGGGAAGGGTTTTTTAAACATGTGTTTCTCACCCATATGCTAATTCTCTTCCTTTCTTGGTCATCTTCCCCTCAGAGTGGTGGGTGGTGACAGCCCTCACGTCTGGTGGCATCTGCACACCTCTGGCGTCCTCGGAGCCGATGTTTTCCAGCTTGGGGCCTGAGGGCAGGGGAGGTGGGCCCTGGCTTGGGAAGGGTGAAAGAGAGAAAAAATGAAACAAGATTTCCTTCCCTCTTGCAATTCACTAGAGCTTGTTTGTTTGTTTGAGAAAGGCCCGAAATATGTGCATACGGATGTGCCCGTGCTATGAAACGAGTCACATGTCTTTAAGGGGCTGCTGTGATTTTTTTTCCTTCCAGGTGGGAGACAGAAGAATATTTCCAGGTGTTCTGGGGTTAATTTGTTAATTCAGCAAATATTTATTGAGCACCTAGCTATTCTGGGAGCTGGACATAAAGCAGTGAACAAAATGGGCGAAATTCTTGCCCTCCTGGAGCTTACATTCTGGCGAGGGCAAACAGGAGGCAATCTGAGTGAGCGAGTACGTGGGATGGTGATCAGTCTGTGAGGGCAGCTAAGCAGGGGCTGGGCCAGGGAGCGTTGGGGGAGGGCAGGGGAAAAGAAGGTGGCAAGGGAGGACCGCACTGGAAAGTGACATTTGAGGGTCATCTGGGGGGCGGGCAGTCAAGGCCGAGGGAACGGCAAGTGCCAAGATCCTGAGGTGGAAGTGTGGCTGCTGAACGGCAAGGAGGCCAGTGTGGCTGGAGCGAAGTGAGAGAGGACCAGTCGTAGGAGAACCTTGGCTTACCTTTGGAGTTGGGAACCCGCAGGGACCAGGCAGGGGACTTGTGAGGAGGCGGGGGCTGGGACCAGGGTGGTGACTGTAGTGAGTGGCTGGGTTCTGAACACATTTGGTAGGAATGACAGGGCTTGCAGAGGAACTGGAAGTGGGGTGTGGCAACAAGAGCGGCGTCGTGGGTGACTCCAAGGTTTTTGGTTTGAGCAAGTTTATGATTTTGACTGTTGCTTTCTTCCTGCCATTGGGAAGAACAGATTATATCATGGGGGAATTCTTTTCCTGTATTGCGTCAGCTTCTGGTTGGCCATTTACTTTTGGTGGTCAAGGTTCACGTGTCTTCTCTTGACATGTAGTTTAGTGGTGCTGCCTTAATAAAAGCTTTGCAAATAATTACTCTTAACTCTTCAAATAGAAACCCTGGGCAAAGGGCTGGGTGCAAGACGTCTGGCCTTCAGTCTGCTGACTCGGCAACTCCTCCAGGGCCCCCCTGCAGACCCTGGGTCAGTCAGGTCACTAATGGAATCTGCTGCAAGCAAATTAACTCCTGAAAAAAAGGGCCAACGAATCTCTCCAGCTGTTGGTGTCTGCCCCAGGGTGGCCCGCACGTCCCCATTCACCCCTAGGTCCTCACCCCACATCTCATACCTCCCCTGGGGAGACCCACTTTCTCTTGCACGGTTACTGAGGCGGGTGCAGGCTATGCTGGACTCTCAGCCCCTCCGCAGCAGCGCTGTGGCCTGTGCATGTGAGAAGGCCATCTGTGCGGCCCCACACGCTCTCCTGTGTGGGAGGCCTGAGAGCTGGCTCGCTGTGCGATTCACACTTCTGGGTTTGGGTTGGCTTACCCATTTGCTCTAAGGCGAGGCTGGGAGAAGAGGGGCAGGTAACAGCTATGCTCTTAAGCCTGAGCACAGTCTCTTTCTTCTTTGGTGAGATGTATATTCTTTTCAAAACTATTGTCTCTGGTGGGGTGGGATCCATGTGCCACAGGGGTCTGTGCAGCCCCCCTGCATTTCTGCCATGCAGTTCTCCTCCCTCAAGCCAGGTAGGGCTTGGGACCTTCACAAAGCAGGCTGGGAAATGCTTGCTTCCAGAACTGCCAGGCTGCCACTGTGACCTCCTTTTTCCTCCTTCTCCTCACCCCTCTCATGTCCCCCACAGTGGCCTCATGGAATCCTGAGTAAATTGAAGGTGTTCTGGGGTGTCTGTGTGTGGATTCTGCTGGCCGCAGTAGGGGTGATAAAGAGAAGGAGAAACGATCTGCTTCAGAGAAAAGGATTGGGGTGAGGTGTTGTGCGGTTAAGTAACCCCAGGAGCATCCTGTGATGCGGGAGGAAGAGAACTGCGGTAATGCAACAGTGTGGGGTGGTGACTGAGGACGTGTCTGGGGTGGAGGGAACCGTAGACATCTTCTCCTCACTCTGCCGACGGAGAACATCTGGGTTACTCCTCACTGAAGCCTTCTCATGTGAGGGCCCAAAGAACAGGCCAGGCCGTTGGAGACACCCATCGAACACTCGTTTCTGTCTTTCCTCCCAATTCACCCAGCTCTTTGATAGCAGTGGTTGCCCTAGACCCTGGAACATCAGTTTGCTGACACTCCCTGCCTAAGAATGGAAGTTACACCTAAGTGCAGGTATCACGATCTGGGGCTTTTGCTGATCGCCCCTGCCTTGTGCCATTAACGTCCCAGCTAACAGCACCCAGGTGTTTGTTCACTCCTGGTGCCATTTTCTCATGACCCAGGGTTGTACATGTTTGCTTCGGACCGAGTTTACACATGGGTTATATACTGGCTCTTTGTGGGGCCCTTTGCCTTCCCTTCCACCCCCTTGGCCAGTGGGACTCTCAGTTTGTTTTAGCTAAGAGGCTCTTTGTAAAACTAAGCTGTGTAGAAGCAAGGTGAGCCCAAGGAGAGAGCTGCAGGCTGGCATTAGGAAGGCCTGCGTTCTGTGTCTCCAGGTAGCCACGTCTTCTAGACACAACCTGGAGAGGTCTTCACAGACCAAACACCTCTGAAATGCGGTTTGATGTCCTGAGCAGACCAGTACTTCTACAAACCGTGCCGCCTGGCCAGTGCATCACTCCGAGCCTCAGTTGCTTTTCCCCTAAAACGGGGCTAGTAACAGTGTTCTCTTATCTCACCGGGGATAAGAATGAGATGGCACGAGTAAGATCCCTTTGAGAAGAAGGGAAAGGATGAACCAATTCCCAGTTCCCTCATTTCTGTGTGTGTTTTGTCATGGCAAAGAAATCATTTGAGATTTTGTTTCATTCGTCTCAGATAAAAAAAGTGGTGATGTAGGTGTACACCATCCTTGCTTAGGACAATCAGAGCGATCGTTGCTGGTGAGCCGGAGCTGGCAGGAGCGGGGCCTGGGGCCTCTCAGTTTGCTCTCGCCACCCCCCCGCCTGTTACTTTTTCATATTCCATATCAAAGTCTCAGTTGTACTTTCAAGTCCTACGTCGTCTGGGCTCTGATCATCTGGGGGCTGCATGATTCTTATTAATATTAAAGGTGAGGGTTTTCTTAGCCTATTTCCTTTCATTTCTAAATCAGTCTCTGAAAGGAGAGGGCAAAAGTGGAATGGGAAGGATATCTATGCCCCCAAAGGAACGCATCCTGATTTGGTGCCAATTTGGGTTCCCTCTGGTGACTTGAAGGATTGTGATGAGTGAAGTGTGAACGCTAACTGATTAGCTGCTGAACTTCACGGACTCTTAGAGAGTTTTGATTTCAGGGTCAGGGTGAAAGGACAATTTGATCCTGCTGCCTACCTCTGCCACATACCAGGAGTTTAAGCGTCACAGAATGTCTTGTTTTCCTTCATTTCCGATTCCCAGTTACTGATTTGCTGGTCACCACCGTGTCTAGTCGTATTCACGCATGTACACAAAACAGATTTAAGAGAAAGTTTTACATATGAATCAGATTTTCCTATTGCTCTCATCACTTCAATCTTCTTCTTTATTTTTTAAACTTCATTTCTAATGACTTTAAAACTGGTAAGGGCCCTTTGAGATCTTCTAACTAAAATAGTCTCTAAATATTCACTTAAATGGTGGAATACATTGGTGACACTTGAAAAGTCCATTCTTTAAGAGGAGAAAAAGATTTTAGTAATAGGAAGGATTCCAGCCTAGCAGTTGGCTTTGTGAGGTTGGACATTCTGGCCATTCCTGCAGACCAGGGAGCTGGAGCGGGAGCCGAG
Source organism: Desmodus rotundus (assembly GCF_022682495.2). Lineage (NCBI taxonomy): Eukaryota > Metazoa > Chordata > Mammalia > Chiroptera > Phyllostomidae > Desmodus > Desmodus rotundus. The sequence goes on along the minus strand of NC_071393.1, from coordinate 114,903,804 downwards.
TCTGGACTGTGTGGAATGACAGCCTTTCAGCTCTGTTTCTCGGATTATCCCTGAGGAAGTAGAGTCACGAAGCCTGTGTCCTCTCCCTGGTCTCGGAGCTAGGGCTCTGACTCAGTGTCCGCCCCCTGCAGCTTCAACCTCCTCTTGTGAAGTGTGGGTTTCAAGACATTGCTCTTTCTTAGCTTGGTACATTCTGGATGAAGTGAAGAGTGGAGATAATATTGCAATGAAAGTTTGTAATTTTTCTGGTGTAAAAGTCAGCAAGATCGTTCCAAAACCTGTTGGTTTACTTTGCATGGGTACGGGGACAAAATGACATACCTGGGAGGAAAAATGATCTTAGAGTAACTTTTTTATATTACAGTTTTTAATATTTAAAATGTAACACGCTGATTGTAAAGAATGCTTAGTACAGAAGGGGATAAAACAAGACCAAAAAAATAAGAGAAAAAAACCCCAAAACACTTCTTCCCAATTGCCTATTCTGCTGCCCACAGTTAAGTTCAGTTCTGGGTACATCCTTCCAGATATTTTGTTTGCCTCCGACAGCAGGACCATGTCAGAATAGCTCTGTGGGGTTGAATTTAAAAAAAAAAAAGTCAGTTGTAGGGTAATTGCCCTTATTTCTTTGATAGCATGGTAAATTGAGAGAAAACTCATTCAGGTCTTTTAGGGAAATCCTTTCTATGAACACTTCAATATCTCCAAAAAGCCTATAATTTGTGCATGACGTGGGCTCTCTTCAGTGAGGTAAAGAACGCACAGTGTTTGGTGAGAAAGTTACTCTGAATTTTTAGCAAGATGCAGGCTAAAAACATTTAATATAGAAGTCAGTGTGCAAGGTACTAAGGTTGCCTGTGTGAGTGGAGAAGAGACTATGGACGTTCTTACAACATTTTGATTAGTGGCATGCAATTTTTCCAGGTGTCTCAGGGCAAAATATTAAAGGTCAAACAAATGTGTAATGTGCGAATGTGTGATGTGTATAGCCAAACTTGGTGACAAGCTGTGGTCTTTATCAGTGAGAGCGGGAGGAAGTTCGGGATCAGTTCTCTTAAGATGGGAAGACCAGCCAGACAGGACCTTGCTCTGTTCACACACACAAATCCTAGCCCTTTCAAGAAAGTTGATGGGAGGAGAGGGGCCAGGCTACCAAAACAGGCTCTGTGTGGCCAGCTGGACCCCGTTTTCAGTTCTCTCCCCCTCCCACAGACTTAGTAGTCATTGGCCGAAAGAAGGGGTTTTGCACCCAAGCCCAGTGAGGCGAACTTTTCCTCCGGTTCTGGCATGGTGCTCACAGAGCTGTGCTCAGGACTCTGGCCCTGTCTCACTTGCCGGCCTCCTCTGGGGTGTAGCCGTGGGGGACTTGAGGGGCACCCTCCAAAGCAGCGGCTTCTCCACTGCCTCCTCCTTTGCCCCAGTTCTGAACATTCATTCTTTTACAGCAACTTGACTCTCTCTGGAGAATCAGATCTGGGGCTCAGAGCCCAGTGCTCTTTTTTTCTCCTCTGCCCCCTCCCTTCAACTACCTGCGGCAGGCACCTCTTAGCTTCCACAGCCTCAAAAGGGATAATGTTCTCCTTGAAAGCATCTTTTGAGGATTAATGGATGTTTGCTCTATGCTTTGAAGAGAGGATCCTATCAAGTCACGTTGCTGTCCTCAAAGCTGGCCCTGGTTCCAGCTGGTACCAGGTCTGGCCAATCAGGCCACAGGGTGAGTGGGGCTCTCATTGGCCGCCTTTCAGGGCATATCGTTTGCCTGCTCATCACCTACAGAAGGGCGATCACCCAACTAGGAGGCACAAATCCTCTAGTGGACATTTTGTATATTGTACGCTTTTCACTTGGAGAAAGTATTTGCAGCAAAATGAACATCCCTTGGGTAGTTAGTTTGTGGCCATCTGTGACATTTTCTGGTTGAGAAATTGTTCTTTTCTCTCCCCTTTTAAAGGCTTTATAAGTGTTGGAGCAAGAGGAGTTATAATCTGCCACCTCTCAAAGAAGTCCCTTTGCCAGGCCATTTATATGTAAATTGCATGTGATTTGGCAAAGAAAAGGATGTTACCTGCTTGAAGATAAGCATTTTCATCTCAATGAATTCTTTGTTAGAGTTGTTTAATCAAAGAAATGGAAGCTGCAACCTACTTTTTGGAAAGATCCAGATGATGCTGTGTGAGTTAAGAGCGTGAAGGTTCTAAGGAGAAGGTGGATAAGAGAGAGAAAAGAAAAGGTTTGTTTTAAGGACACATCAAACAGGAATAAAAATAAAACAAACAAAAAAACCCCAAACTAGTCAAAGATGCACTTCGTTGTCTTGTCATCACGGAGGACAAACCTGGAAGGCAACGCCAACCACGCAAGTTAGGGTTTTCCAAATCCTAGGATGGACCACAGGATGGGATGGGGGGTAGAGGACCTGCTGCTCCCACACTCCAATGGGGCATTTCAAGGGGGGGGGCCTTCATTTCCTGGTGTTTCTATTAGCTCTCCAGTGATCCTTATGAAGTCTTGGAGTTGGGGGTGGGGTGAGCTTATTTCTCAGCACAGGCCTTATTAATAGAAATCATTGTTTCACTTTCCTAAATCATATTTCTGGCCTCTTGAAAAATCTAGGATCTGGCAATCCTGAACCTTCATTCCCATAGAAACAACCACCAGCCACTGCTGCCCCTTTCTGTGGGCTAGTGGGACAGACCCTGGCTCACCGACTAGGGCAGATGTTGACTTCTCACCTGCCTGGGCAGTTAACCAGAAAATAACGTGTAAATCCAGAAGCACACGTGTGTGCACATATGTGAACACACTCGCCCCGGCAGGATTCAGGCGCAGAGGGGATTACCTTATAGAAAGGTCACTCCTCAGCAAGTTCAGGGTCTATAATCTGAGCAACAGATTTGAGAAAAGTTAATCCTGGGGTGAGATGAGGAGAATCAGGTTATCACGGCACACGCAAAAAGGGAGGTTTGTGACCTGGGTGTTATACAAGTTGCCTTTCTTTGGCATGCCCATGTGTTTGGAGCAGCAGTATGGATGAGGGTGGTGAGTAGAGAGAGGCGGGGTCAAGAGACCTGTATCTAAACCTCTGTGATGCTCTGGACAGTGCCTGGCACATCCAGGAGCTTGATAAATATTATCTAATGATAGCCAGCCACCAACCTGCTGATGAGCTCAACTTTGAGACCTGAAAGAATAATGTCTCCATTTCTCAGTTTGCTCATCAGCAAAATGGAGACAGGACGAGAGGCATTGCAAACTCACATCATGGGGCCAGGCAGGCTGTGCAAACGAGTGAAGGGACATCTGGATGGAAAATGCAGACTAGGAAGTGGAGAGACTATGGTAAATTGGAAGTTCACCCCCATCCAGGGGGATGTTTGCAATTAACTCCAGCCACCTGCCTGGTGGGAAGGCGAGCCCAGTGTTGCCAGGGCTCCTGATTTTTTGAGAGAGGCTTGAAATTTGCATTTGTATATGAACTCTAACAACTTCTGCTGTAACTAATTTAGTTTTCTAATAAAAGCAGAGTGCAACCAAACAAAACATACTCGGGGTGTGGGGGCGGCATCTAGGCACTAGTTTTGCAACCTCTTGGACAAAGCCCTCTCGGTGCCTCCCTATCTGGCTACTGTCTCTGCTTTGCTGAACCTAGGAATGAGGAGGAAGGAGCTGGTGGAGATGGCTGTGAGGACAACGTCGGGGAGGAGGTGGGGTGTGAAACTAGGACCGCACCATGATCAGGTTAGATGGGCAGACCTGGCACGTGCCAGCTTCAGCGAGGAGAGTTGCAAGGCTTGGCAAGAATTGTGCAGAGGCAGGCAGGAGGGCAAATCCAACGGAAGTGTCTGAGGAGAGAGGGCACAGGCTGTGGGTGGCAGCGGTGTAGGCAGCAGGTGCAGAGGTTGGGGGCAGCAAGGGCAGCCCGGGGAGCAGGAGAGAGTAAGAGGAGGCTTGGTGGACCCAGGGACCAGGGCCGTTGCCATCTGCCCCACTGTAGCCTGGTCGTTGTTTGCAGCCCCTCACACCAGCCACGCACAGAGAAGAAGTGTCCTGGTCACACTGGAAGCTCCATGCACGAGGCATCTATTAGGATAGCGCAAAACTTTGTCTGGCCCTCCAAACTTGTAGTTGTACTTGGGAATATGAGCCTGTCTCACAGGAAGACAGGCAGAGTAGCACAGCGGGTGAGGAGAGAATAAAGTGAGCCTCAAACAGCTTGGGGTTGGATTTGGCCTCTGTCACTTTTTAGCCATGCAACTGGGGCGAAATAGTTAACTTCTTTTTGAGCCAGGCTGGCTCACTTGGGGGTATAGCCTTGCAGGGTTGTGTGGATTCAATGAAGACGAATCCTGTGATGAGCATGGCGTGCTTTGCACAGTGCCTGGCCCATAGGAAGTGCTCGGACCACGCCTATCGTTACTGTGAGGCGAGTAGTGGGCTCAGCTAACTGCGGTGAAGCACTTCTCCGCGTGGGGGGAAGACATGGATGCAGTAGAGGTTGACTCCTCCCCTATTGAAAACGCTCCCCTAAATGTAGACTCTCTCTCTAGCCTGAGCTCCTGTGTACAAAAACAAAAAACAAAAAACAAAAAACCCCAAACAAACAGAGGATACTGTATCCAACTGGATAACGGTCATTGACTGAGCTTGGGTAAATCTGGCCCCAAGAGCGCCTGGTTTACATAACGGTGTTTTCATTCATCTAACAAATATTTGCTGAGCAGGTACTGTGTTCCAAGCACTGAGAAATGGTTTGGGGAATGCTAAGTAGAATATGACAAGATTTAGGCCTTAAGGTGTTGAATCTAACATGTAGGGGAAGTTGCTATAACACAGATCCCCAAATAGAATGGCTAGACGGACATAAGTTTCACCAAGTTGGCAAAATCCGTCCACGAAATCGCTTGTTTACCCAGGTTTTTTACTATTTTGCATCTCTTAAGACGGTTTCAGGATGTGGGAAGTAGGAGGTAAGGAAATCCCAGGCAAGCAGTTTGTCATTAATGAGCTTCTACTCACATCCCATTGGCTGGAACACAGGCAAGTGCTCCTGTCTAGAGCACCCACTGTAATCCTGTGACGCGATCCTGGCCCGCAGGATCCTGTGTTGTGGCAGCAATACTACACAAATCCCGTGGAGAAAAGGGAACGGCATGGCCACTCTCTGAGTGAGAGAGGGCGAGAGGGCTAGAGAGAGCCCAAGAGAGAGCCGACCCCTGCCTGGACAGGCTTTTATTGTTTTTCTAGGCACGTTACATTGAGGATGGTCCTCCTTTACTATGCATAGGTTTGTTGTGGGTGGTTATCTTTTACAGACAACAAAGGAGAGGATGTCGCTAAATACATCAAAGAAGGATATTTGCAATGTAAAGGGAGAAGTGGTCGAAACCGGTTATGCTCCACACTTGGGAGGTCTAGCTCAGATTTTAGGAAGTTAAAGATACTCAGTAAACATTTGCTGCCTCGATTCAGGGTGAGGGAGTTTTATCAAGAGCAAGTCTCATAGCAGTCAGGTACAATGCAGGCCTGATTCCCCACTGGAGAACCTGTCCATGGACGTGGGTCCTGTCTGCCAACCTTGTTCCCCACTGGCTTTTCCGAGTGGGGGCTGGGCCACATTTCCCACGCTTAGAACAGTTCCCCATAATCCTTGAATAGAGAAACGCATTGTGGCCCATATGGGAATTTGGGCTTTGGAATCAGACTTCTGGGTTTGAGTGCCAGCTCTCTCCCTTACCTCTGGCACCTACCCCATGGGATTGGTGTAAGGATTAAGTGAGTTAATCCACATGAAGCTCTTAGGACACAGTCTGACCCAGAGTTGGTGTTCAGGATATGTAAGCTATTAACTGTTGGGGAGTGAGGATGGGATGTGTTTGAGAAAGTTCATTGACTCAAGGATGTCTGAAGAACTGCTCACAGATTTGTTACCTCTCAGTTTTACAGCTTCCTGCAGGCATTGCTTCTCTGATTGCAACTTTGGGTGTTGAACCCTTGGCCCCTCTCATCATTGAGAAGGGTTAGTGAAGATAAACAAGATCATCTGAAGGGGTTAGTGTTTTGAAAAACAAACAAACAAAAAACAAACAAACAGAATCAGTTTGTGTTTGCCTGGACTAGACCTAAGGGAGGAATTTAGAGAGGATGTTTCAAGGTCATGCTCAGCTTTCTACGGCTTGAGTAAGAGCCAATGAATTTAGCACCTGGTCCACAGGCCTCTGCTGGAAAAGTAAGTATACCTATTGTTGAATGTGTTTCTGGGGAGAAAGCTCTAGAAATTATGTAAAAACACTGCTCCTTAGCTAAATAAAAGTAAGAGTGAACAGTGAGGCCTCACAGGGGGTTGAGGGGACTTTTGCTCTTGGGGATGACCCTGGTGCCTCTTCTAGGGCCCCTTCAGCAAGAGGAGAAAATGGAAAAGCCAGTCCCGTTGGGTGCTGCACTGGCAGGAGATGGGGTGTCCTCTTACCGGGAGCTGGTGTCCTATGATATACAGAGGGTATCACGTTTTCCATCTTCGGCAGGTGTCATGTGGAAAAAGAACAAACCTTCCTCACTTCAGAACAAGAGCCTCAACTTTCCTTGGCAACTCACGGAGTGGATAGATTTTAGCAGATAAACAGACATTGGAAAATGGTTTTCTGCCCACTTTCTCTGCAGTGTCTCATTTTTGGGAGTAGCTCTCATAATGCAGCCCCCCGCCAAATCTTATAATTGGACTTCCAATAGTGTAGAAAGTATCATCGGGTGTTGTGTCTGTCACGGTGGGCACCATTCAGGCTCTCTAAAGGCATCTAATTGACTCCCAGGAAATGGAAGGGACATGGAGAAGGGAATGCGTATTGGCACATTCATTTGTGTTGAGGACCCTGCCCGTGGCTGTGGAGAGGCCAGCAAAGGTGGGCCAAGGGCGTGAGTGTAGCAGATGAAGGTTTGGGAAGGGCTAGCTCAAGGGCAAGTAGGCAGATAGTTGAGGTCCTCCCTACCTATCATCACCTTAGCTGACCTCTTGTCACCTTGGCTGAGTTCTTGAACTTGACCTCTAGGTGTCACAAGAATCTGACACCTGGCCTGCCTGGGTCTATAGGTGGCCATGTCCCAGGGTTTTCACCCACATTTTCTCCAGCTCTGTGGACCTCATTTTTTTCTCTCACTACTTCCCAACTGGATCTTCACTGCTCCTTACCACTGGGATCAATCTTCTGTCCTCTCACCCTTTAGAACATCCTATTAAAGAGGTGTAGGGGCTGTAGACACAGCTGTTTGAATTTGGATCTCCCATTCATGGAGGACTCAGGCAAAATTTTGATGTTATCTCTGCATGCCATTTTATGTGTAGTAGCCAAGATTTTCATCAAAAAGTATCAAATCTATAGTCTGTGCCTGGGCCACACCACCCATGGGGCACTCCAAACTAATATTTTAAGAAATAGATTCTGTAATTCTCTTGATCATAATTATTTTACATTGTATTTGAGTTTGTGTGTGTGTGAAGAGTATGACTGGGTTAAGTGTGAGCATTTAAATGTGCCATAAATGATTGTAATCCTACTTTGCATTTCTTCATTTTTTAATAACCTGGGCACCTGGGGCTCTCACCTTTCCAGAGGCCCTGCATTCAAACCTGCTAGGTCAGTGGTGAGCAGCCCTCTTTACACAAGAGGGCACTTCAGGAAAAATAAACAAACATTTACAGGTTGTTTTTTTCTCCCCAATCAGAATGCAGAGAGCTTTATTGAGTCTCATGACCCAGAGGTGGATGGGGCGGGCATCAAGAAGTGTTTATTCTTACAAATTACTCTACTGAGTAGAATAATATTAGTGAGAAAATGGGCACTGCTTTTTAGTCAATGAAAACTTAATATCCAGGCACTTACAGATAGTTTTCGAACTTTTCATTCTGAAGTTAGACCTCTGGATGCCTCTGTGGTCCTCGTCACTACACAGACTAATTCTGTAACCCACAGGCCAGGGTTCTCTCTGTCTCAATACCACTCTTGCCCAGCACAGTGCCCACCACATGGAAGGGGCTTAGTAAATGCTTGTTTGGAAGCAGTATGTATAACGGTTAAGAACACAGAATCTAGGGAGACTGCCTCGCTCTGTCATTTACTAGCTGTGTGACTTTGGGCAAGTTGCTTAGCCCTGGGCCTCAGTCCCAGTCTGGAAAGTGGGGATTAAATCAATCCCTACCTCACTGAGATGGGGACTGAGTGAGTTAATGAATGTATGTAAACACTTAGAGCAATGCCTAGTATTTATAAACCCTGCAGAAGTGTTAGCTATTACTGTGTAGCTATTGAACTGAATCGAAATCCAAGTTTACCTCTATGGTTAGAACCTTACAGAGAACTTTTTCCAACTCTGGCTTCCAATTAGTTACCATTGATCCGATTTTCTCTCCTGTTTCTGTCTGTGAAAACAAATCTGATTTATTTTAAAGATTTTTTACATTTATTTTTAGAGAGAGGGAGAGAAATGTCAATGTGAGAGAGAAACCGATCAGCCGCCTCTTGCATGCGCCCCAGCTGGGGACCAAGCCTGCAGCCCAGGCACGTGCCCTGGGTGGGAACTAAACTAGTGACCTTTCACTTTGCGGGACAATGCCCGCCTAACTGAGCCACTTGGGTCAGGGCTGACTTTGATTCCCATATAAAATAATTATGCCCTTTTTTTCTCCTTCCAACCATTTTTTAAAAGAAAAAAAGCAAAAACAAAACTTCTAAATGTTTTTAAGGCAAACCTGTGTCCGTCAGTAATGAGTAAAACACTGTATTAAGTACTTGGGCTGGAGGTTGTACATCTAGATTTTGCAAAGTTTCTCTGCACCGATTTCTGTGTCTCCCCTTTCATGTCTTCTCACAGAATGTTGTTCCCATTCGGCTAAGGTCTTTGCTTGGACAGGGAGAGCTCCTGGAATAATATACGAAGTCTGTCCAGAAGAAGTCCAGCCACTGTTAATATAACAAGAATGGTTTGTGTGACATCAAGGTAACCTGGCAGCCAAGGAGTGTGGACTAGAATGCATATGTGCGAACAATGACGACTTCACTGTACTAGTCAGTGGGGGTGGTAGATGCTGTTGAGTGAGCATGTGTACAGTGTGGCTGTCACATTCAAAGTGACTGAGCAAGTAGAGCAATGAATCTGCATCAAATTGTGTGTTAAGCTTGAACATTCCTCTGTGGAAACTATCCAGATGATTCAGAAGGCTGCAGCTGTGGGCAACTGGTGATTGGCAGCTTCATCACCACAACACTCCTGCTCGTGCATCATGTCTTGTGTAGAGTTTTTTGGCGAAACATCGAATCACCCAGGTGACTCAGCCCCCCTACATCCCAGATTTGGTGCCCTGTGACTTCTGGCTTTTCCCCAAACTAAAATCACCTTTGAAAGGGAGGAGATTGCATACCGTCAGTGAGATTCAGGAAAATATGACAGAGCAGCTGATGGTGACTGGGAGAACTGTGTGAGGTCCCAAGGTGCCTACTTTGAAGGGGACTGAGACACCATTGTCCTATGTACAGTGTTTCTTGTATCTTGTATGTTCTCCAGTGAATGTCTCTATTTTTCATATTACGTGGCTGGATACCGTCTGGACAGACTTCATACACCAGACAAAATCTGGCTCCGAGAGCCTTGCCCACCTGATTACTCTTTATCGCCTTTACTTTTGTTCATTGACTTGGTTTATAAAGTTTAAAAAGTTGAAGTATAGCATACATACAGAAAAGTGCATGTATGTTCAATTCAATAAATTTTGACAAGTTGAACATACTCGTGTCATCGACAGCCAGATTGATAAATGATAGGACAGAAGCCCAGCTGTGCCCCTTCCAGTTGTTACTGCGCCCCCAACCAGCCCATGAAGGGAGGCTTTATGACTCTCACCACATCGAGTGCAGTCTTCTAGTATGTGCACCAGTGTGTGGACTTGCCCTCAATAGGTGAAATTCGTCCGTAGTGGTGTCTGTAGTTGTAGGTTGTTCTTTGTTTCTGTTTTTCTTTTTTTAGATTTTGTTTATTTTCAGAGACAGGGTAAGGGAGGGAGAAAGAGTGGGAGAGAAACACCAATGTGTGAGAGAAACATCGCTCTGGTGTCTCTCGTGCCTCTTGCGTGCCCTCAACTGGGTACCTGCCCTGTGACCCAGGCAGGTGCCCTGACCAGGAATTGAACCAGCAACCATTTGGTTCTCAGGCTGTCACTTAATCCACTGAGCCACACCAGCCAGGGCAGGTTGTTCATTCTTAGTGATGTATAGTATTCTATGATGTGAGCATGCTGTGATTTCTTTGCCTGTCTTGCTCTGGTTGGCACATGGAAGTTTCCAGTTAGGGACCTCTGTGAGTCACACACGCTGGCACATGTCTTTGGAGACCTGAAGTGCGTGTACCTCCCAGTGGGGTGATAGCCAGATCACAGGGTAAGCAGTTCAGGAGATGCAGCCTAGTGCTCTTCCAGAGTAGGGGTGCCAATTGTCTGCTCGATTTTGATGAAGAAAATTATTCCAGGTTGAGATTTGAGTTTTAAAGCAGAATAAAATTACACTAATTCCGTTGATTTTTACCATTCCTGTTACTCCCCTATCACGTGTATGAGCCATAAGGAACCAGGTAAATCAACTCGAGTTACTCTAAGTGCTTCTTTCTGGGAGGCTCTTGAAAGACTTTTAGAACTACCCCTTGAAGTGGAAGGTTTAGGCTTTCTTTTTCCCTAAAATGTCTGCTTTATTTTCAAGAGCAGGAATACTAATCACCATGCTCCCTATAAAAGGAGAAGTCTCCCACCCTCCCCAACATGCCTTGCACTTTTATTGAATGAAATTTAGAGCTTCGTGAACTTTTGAGGGAAAATCAAACATCAGTGAGATTACTGACTTTCCAAACTTGTTCCCTGGATCATTGCTCTCGGAATTACAATTACACTTGCCCCTCTTTGGAATTTGACCAAGCCAGGCAAGTGAAGAGTCAAAAGTCCTTTGTTCTAGTACTGACTTTTGGTTGTAAAGCACCAAAGTGCAAGGTGCTTCCGGAATGCAGAGACAGAAGTGCTTCGTGTCCAGCCCCAGGGACCTCTGAGTCTTGAAGAGAATTCAGTTGAATCTGTTAGTTTTTGCCCCAAACAGCAAGCTAGAAACAACATCCCATAGAATAACAGCAAAAATCTTACTTCACACACTGCTCCCTCATAAAAATCTCTCACAAAAGCACTCTCAAATCCTTCAGCACAGATTTTTATTTTATTTTACCAACGGGAAAATTAAGACCATCAGTGAGACTCTGGAACAATTGGGGGTTGGAGGCCAGACCTAGGCCTGGGATTTTCACCCCTAGAAGCAGAGGGGGCAGAGGGGGCCTTTTCTAAGAGGAACTTGAAAGACGATGTGGCTGTGTCTGAGCTCATCCTGAGGTCCTTTTGATGGGTGACTTTCACGTTCTGGAGCCTGGCATTTTGTCTGGTTAGAAAATGGTCTTTGGTAGGAACGTAGGTTGAGGAATTTATTGCTGTTTTGTTTGTAGTGGCCAAGAATTGAAACTGAGCACCCATCAGTAAGGAGATGGTCCAGTAGCTATGGGACCTTCCTACCATGGATCATTACAGAACCATTAAAAGGATTTTGGCAAAGTATGGTAGAGTAAACAAGAGGGAGGAGAGTTATATACTATATAATTTTTTAAAATAATTTTTTAATTACTGTTGACTACAATATTAATTTCACTTTTGTCAAACATTAACCACTCCCCACACCCCACTAGTTGTGCGTGTGTGTCCAAATTGCACGAGCATGGGCAACGTGTGGAAGGGCACAGCTGAACACGTTGCCATGGGCTCCCTGGGGAGAGCAGGACCAGGGATGGCGGTGTTGATGTGGGAGGACAAGGTATAGGAACACAGCGTAAGTGATAAAAATGCCTTCTGAATAAACAATATACACGCATATACATGTATACATGTGCATAAGTTAATGCATGAAAAGTACATACATGCATCAATTTAAAAATCAAACAAAGGAGTGATGATTCCAATAAGAACAAGAGTGATTCTTTGGATCCTTGAGCTTAGCAGGGGTGAGAGCTGGGTTCTGTGGCTGCAGGTTTTACCCCCAGGTCTGTTATGTTGCAAGGACATTGGTCAGGAGGCTGCGCCCAGACACGCTGCTGCGCTTGGCAAACCGGTAATCACTACTACCATTGTAAAGTGCCTACGGTGATAACTACCTCCTTGAAGTGGCATTTGCATAACTTCCCAAAGTTACATATTTTTATCCCCATGTCATGGATAAGGAAAGCCAAGGGCAAGCAACTCAAGGCCCCGTGATGAGTGAGCGGTGCTGACGTTCAAAGCCCGGCCTGCGCGATTTCGGAACTCCTGCGTCTTAGGTCTCCTCACAGCTCCGGGGGCTGCTCTGGGCGGGGTGATTAGGGCCCGCCTGCTTTGATCCCAACTGCGATCTCTGCAGGCCCGCCCTCTCTCCCAGGTGCGGGTCCCGAAGTGCAGGTTTTGCTAAGAAAAACCAATCAAGCCGCCGCCTGGTGAATGTTACCTGCGTGCACTTGCTGGCCTGGATTTAGATGGCAAAGCTCTTACCTGGATGAGGGGGAAACAGTCTGTTGAGGCCTCTGGCCCCAAGGGAGCAGGACTCAATGGGAAAGTAGGGCATCTGAGTACCTACCTCAGGACAGGGGAGAGGCAAACTGGCTTGTTGAAAAGGAGGATGGTTTTACTAAGCCTGACATCTGGCCCCTGAACTGTATCAGTAACCACTTTGGGGGTGAATGCTTGGGCTTTCATGGGGAGCTCTCTCCATTTCTCCTTGCCAAACCACTCCCACCCTTGGGCCTACTGAAGACAAAAGAACTAACAGTAGTGGCTTGTTTGGTGGCCTGGTAATGTGACTTTCACCCAAATCACTGAGTGCTTGTGCTGTCGCCAAAGGTGCCCCTAAGTTGGTACTTAAGGTAAAAATCTCAGTTCTGCAAATCAGTGTCCCCTGGGGTGACCCCTTTTCTCTTCTTTGCCTTGGTTTCCTCATTTATAAAATGGAGATCAAGTTTTTCTATTGCTTATGATTAAAAGAATGTAAGAGATATAACACGTGTTTTTAAACAATAAGAGACATATATTTAGAAAGACAGGGCCAGCTGTGTGTGTTAGGTTTGGGTTGAAAACAACAGCGCTGCTGACATGAACAGTTATTGCCATTTAAATGGAATACGTCTGGACATCTCCAGTGTGACCGGACCAGTGTTTCCCACCAGGTGCTGTGTTTTAACAGTGGCATTGATGACTTCCAGGAGCTAGCGCGTCACATAAAGGTTAACTTGACCGCAGAGGGGGAGCTGGCTGCACAGACAGCCTTCCCTGGGCCCTCTTCCTCTCTCTCTGAGGCAGATGGCCGAAGTTCTCCTGGTGAGGATGCAGCGGCTGGAACTGAAGCCACTGCCTGCTGCCTTCCTTCACTGCCCAGCAGAAGCCCCAGGGATCCTGGGGTGCAATGAGGAGAGAACATGCAGCTGGCTGTTGTCCTCACTTGAGGACTGGGGACAAGGCCTCCCCATGCCGGCATTTCTACTCTGTGCCCACAGATTGTAGACTGAGCCTCGTGGCCCGGGACAAACTCCCTGGTCTTGCAGAGCCTCAGTCTTCTCTCTCCCGTGGAACACAACTGTGACTGTGAATAGTGATCTTGTTATTAGTTCCTTAAAGGGTGGGACTAGGTCTTCGGAACCTGGCACAGTGCCTGGCGCAGAGTAGGAACCTGAGGAAATGCTTTTTGTTGACATGGACCCCCTAGAGATCTATGGCTGGATAGTGTGAGAGGTGATCATTTAGGAAATATTCTTCTTTCTTCCTCTGCATTCCTCTGTGCATAATAAACTGCAAACGGTAGGATGTATACACCTTTTATTCCATCCTATTCTTCGCATTTATTTAGTTAAAAAGTGATTTCCTTCTGGGCACTTAAGCTGATAGGACCTCACCACACGTTCCTCCCCTGTTAGCATTTTTGAGAGAAAAAGATGAAATCTATGTTCTGCTTGGTTCTGCTTAAATACGAGGGATAGACTGACCAGCGTCAATAGCTTTTCTGCATCTTGGGACTGCTCCTAATTCTTCTCTGCTCCCACTGGGTCTCCAGAGCCTTCTGAGGTCCCCGGACAGTGTGGTTTACCAGGATCTAGATAGATCGAGGGCTGGAGCTCCCAGTAGGCTCCTAGGTACTGATTAGGAGGGTGTCCTTTAGAGAAAAGGGAGAAAAAAAAATCCACCTAGATGGAATGATAAAGGAATGACATCACAGTAGGCATGGCAACCACAGGGTAGTCATAATCTCCCCATGAGATGGCCAGAACCCCAGGGGAAGGCCTAGATTCATTGTGCTCCTTTGCCCAGGAGGCAGTAGAAGCAGGGAGGCACGTAGGAGGGCTTGCTTATCTGATGGCTAGGCCAGGCCAGAGGTTTTGCCTCCCTGCTCTGACAGTCTCTCTCTGGAGTGGGGGTGTGCCACATCATAGCATTTGCATACTGTCAAGTTGTTATCCACAGTTGCACTGGGCGTTGCTGGGGAAGGGAGCAAAAAGAGAGGGAAGCACATCATTGGAGAGGGAAGTAGCGAGATGGAATTATCATCAGGAAGTTCCGCTGGAACTACCCTGGAGCTCCAGCCTCAAGTTCTCCCCGGAGGCTCTAAGAAATGCACCGTCCATCTCCCGAACCCTCACTCAGTTCCTCTGGGCCTTGACTTTTGCAGCAGATGGTGTTGAGCTGGGTGTAAACCATGTAAGTTGTGCTAATTTCAAGGTCACTTATGTCTAAAGCCCAAAGAGACCAGATTCAGAGCAGTGTCCCAGTGTACTGTGTGGACAGAAAGCTTTGATACAGGTGGTGAATGGTGACGCCTGGACAGCTGGGAGGTTATCTCAGGGGGCCGGTCATCCTGAACACAGTGAGAGGGTTTTAGGGGTTGCAGAGTTCAGTAAGGGGCATGAACCAGGGGGTTGCTGTCCTGGGGCTTCTGGGTACCCTAGGCCTAGAAGTCATTTTTCCTTCTCTGTCATTGGTGGTAACTGTGCCCAGGCCATGCCTGATTGCCGGCTCTCTGCAAGTCACATCATAGCTTGTTTGCATCCCTTGGGGTCACCCTTGGGGTCTTAGAAGTGAGGCCCCTGGCCCGGGCATGAGTAGCTATCACGAGGCTCATGCTCCACCTCAGCTCCAAAGCAGAGCCACCCACTTCCGACTCATGGACCTTTTAAGACCTTTAAATGTCTCTAGAGAAGCACGCTCCTTGGCAGCTTTAGTTAGAATATCTGAAGTTCCTGTTGCAAGCTGGAGAAATTTCTCCTCCAGCTCCTCTTGGCTGTGGGTAACTTTCTAAAGTGAGTTTATTATTTAAAATTTTTTTTATTGAGGTAAAATTCACATAACATAAAGTTCACCATTTTAACTGTGTACAATTCATTGGTTTTTAGTGTTTTAAAGAGTACAGTTGAGTGGGTTTTAGTACATTCATGGTGTGGTGCAACTTCACCACTCTCTCATTCCAGAACATTTTCCATCACCCCCCGAAGAAATCTCAGCCCATGAAGCAGCCACTCCGCATTCCCCATTGCCCCCACTAGTTGCCCCTGGCAACCACTAGTCTGCTTTCTGTTTTTGTGAATTTTCCCTATTCCGAATATTTTGTTTAAATGGAATCAGACAACATATGTATCCATCTGTGTCTGGATTCTTTAACGCAGCATGTTTTCAGTGACCACCGATAGTGTAGCGTGTATCCAGTAGTTCATCCCTTTTTATGGTGGGATAATCCACTGTTTGGTCGGCCACATTTTATGTATCCATTCATCAGTTGATAGACATTTGGGTTATTGCTTTCTGACTATTATAATCAATGCTAATATAAACATTCAAGTATAAGTCTTTTGTGGACATATGTTTTTAAATCTCTTGGGTATATACCTAAGAGTAGAATTGCTGGGTCGTATGATAACTCTATATTTAATTTTTGACAAGCTGCCAAACTGTTTTCCACAGTGGCCGTACCATTTTCCAATCCCACTAACAGTGTGTGAAGGTTCAGTTGCTCCGTATCCTTGCTGGCACTGTGATTACCTGCGTTTGTGATCGTGGCCATTCCAGGGGGGCTGACGTGTATCTCACCGTGCTCTGGATTTGCATTTCCCTAATGTTGAATGATGCTGACTATCTTCCTTTTTCTGAGTAGTGTCTTTTTGTGTGTTCATTGACCATTTGTTATATTTTCTTTGGAGAAAAGTCTATTCAATCCTTTGCGTACGTTTTAATTAGGTTGTCTTTTTGTTGTTAAGAAGTGCATTTCTTTTAAAGATTTTATTTATTTTTTAGAGAGAGGGGAAGGGAGGGAGAAAGAGAAACATTGATCAGTTGCCTCTTGTGCACCCTTAGCTGGGAACCTGGACCACAACGTGGGCACGTGCCCTGACGGGAAATGAGACCAGCAACCCTTTGGTTCACAGGCCGGTGCTCAACCCACTGAGCCACACCAGCCAGGGCAAGAAGTGTGTTTATTTTAATACATCATTGTTCCTTATGTACTCTAGCTGTATGTGACCGACCTGCGGAGATGGAGTTTAGCGAGTCACTTAAGAGTGGGCTCAAATCTCTGCCTGTTAGGCCACTCCTTGGTGTTCTCTTCTTCCTTGCCTACCCTTGACAGGTTTTCTCCCCTGAGTTTCTCTTCTTGACACCCAGTTCTTGTTTTGGTCTCAGTTCCTCCCCAGGTGACTTCATCTGTACCCAGGGCATCCATTACCATATATATACTGATCACTCCCGAATGCTGGTGTCCAACTTGGACTTCTTTCTGGAGCTCCATATTTGCATATCTAGGTAGAGCCTCAACATGCTCAAAACGTACTACTACGTTCCTCTGCCAAGCCTTCTTCTCCTGAATCCCCCCCCGCCCCCCAGGATGACCGGCAGCATAATCCACAACGTTTAAAAAGCTGTGGGAAGTCATCTTGGACTCCTTCCTCTCTCTCTGGTACATCCGCCCTCTTTCTCTCAGGTGCTATTCATTTGTCCTCTTCAATAGCCCCCCTCCGATTTGTCCTCAGCTGCTCAGTGCCTCTCTGACTGCCTTTGTTCAGGTCTTTGTTATTTGGTTTTCAGCTACTTCCTTTTATTCCTCCTTCCCTAGAATGATTCAGTTACATCCCTCTCATCTGAAAAACCCATCAGTGATTCCTTGTTGCCTGAAGGATAGACTTCCTCCTCCTTTGTCTAGCATGCAGGCTCTCCTGGATCTGACCTCTGTCTCTCCGACTTCGAACTCCCCTGCTCATTCTCCGCTCAGCCCTTACTGTAGCCATAGGAATTCCTCTGGGTTTCTTGAATGGGTCGCATTCCTTCAGACTTCCACGAGGCCTTGAATGCCATGCTGTTGGCATGAGTTTCATAGCTGTGGTTAAGGGTAGATTTTCAGGGATGGATTATGGATCCAGCATGGCCTAAATTAAATACTGCTATGGAGAGAGAACATGTTGGCTGTGTCTTAGGTGTGGATTTTGAGTCAGTAATTTATTTAAGAAAAAAAATGTTCGAACTGGATAGAAGTTAAACTACATTCTATTGTATTTATAAACCTGCATTGCAAATGTGATGGACTCTTGGAAAAATTCTGACGTTTGCCCCATTCCTTAGCCTGTTGTTACTTTAGCTACTTTTTGAATCCAAAACTCCGGGATCCACGACAGGACAAGAATATGCGAATTTCGGGAGCTGAGGGACAAAACACTTGGAATCAGATTTGGACCCAAGGTTGCTGTAGCTCCTCGCTTCCAGGAACACCAGCACCCCATACTTGTCTAGAGCCCTACACCTCTGACCTCCAGAATGTCTTCTAACTTTTTCTGAGAATGTTAGTCCTTAACGGAAACTGAGTAAAAACTGAAGGAGTGATTCCTGGCCCTTTCCGAATAATTTTTTAAAGATGTAACTTAGCCCTGGCTGGTGTGGCTCAGTGGATTGAGCACTGGCCTGTGAACCAAAAGGTCACTGGCTCGATTCCAGTCAGAGTACATGCTGGGGTTGCGGGCTGGGTCCCCCTAGTTGGGGGCGTGAGAGAGGCAATCAATCGAGGTTTCTCTCCCCTTCTTTTTCTCTTTCCCTCCCTCTGTCTCTGAAAATAAATACATAAAATCTTTTTAAAAATGTAATTTAATTTAGATTATTATTTAGTGCTTTATGTCTCTCCCACAAATTTTTACCTAGAAAAATTTCAAGCCTTCTGAAAAGTTGCAAGAACAGTATGATGAACATCCTATGCCTTGTTGCTTAGATTTCACGGTTCGCTAGCATTTTGCCAGATTAGTTTCCTGTCCCTCCCCCACTTTTATGCACATGTGTGTACCCCCACAAGCACACGTTCCCCAAATGGTCTTTAGAGTCTGTTCTCTTTGTATTTTGGTCATAGTATCAAAGAGTGTGGAGAAAGCAGATGATCCATGATGGGGCCGAGAAAGAAGTGGCTTATTCTCCTTTGGTAGGTGATTTGTTCTCATAGTTTTTAAATGGATGGAGAAGCCATAGGACTAGATCGATGGCCCCTTCCGAGAATTTGCTAGTCCTCTCCTCATTGAGGCAGCAAATGTGAACATTGGTATTTTCAGGAAGAGTGAGATTTAGTTCCTAACACACCTTCCACTTCTGGGCATGTTTAGGAGGCTTAAGCAAATACCAGTGTCAAAACTGAAGCCTTGAGCTCTTGGCCCAGTGCTGTCACCGACTGGAGCACACTTGGATGGTTCTGAGCAAGCTCCTTTCTCTCTGAGTCTCAGTTTCCCCACCTATAGAACAAAAGCTTGGACCGCTTGCTCTGTAAGTTCCCTCCCTATGCTCATGTCCTAGGACCCTGTGATGACAAGGAAGACTCAGTCCTTTGGGAAAATGTCAGAAGATACTTAAGGTATTTGTGAAATGAACCCCAGAAATTTATGGCTGGCTGGGTTTCTGCCGGGACCCTGTCTGGTTTATAGGGAGGAGTGTTTTCCCTTGGTAAGAGCTACCAGTGCTCTGCCTTCCGGGCCTGGGAGGTGGGCTGGTGGGGACTGAGGAAGTAGCAGGAACGCTGACCCCTTTGTTGGAGCCTCCCCAGCTGTCTTTCCTTTGAGGTTGCCTCCTTGTTACATTTGTCCTTCTCCTTGCTTCCCACGCCCTTTTATAGCTACTTTTGTTCAAGGATATTGCCACCTCCCTTGTTTTGTCCCTGGCCCTCCTCCAGGTTAGATATCTAAGGAGGACAGCGGCAGCCTGAAGATGTTGATGTATGGGTGACTGTGATGCTGGAGCCAAACAAGGCTTCACTCTCATAGGTGGGGGTAAGAGTTACTCAAAATCCAGGTAGTGGGTGGGGTGTTGACACTGCTGGCCAGAGGGTTCCACAAAGTTCTTACCCACAGAGCCCAGGGCAGAGGTTCTGGACCAGCCAGACTTCTTGTATGGGTTCAATCCCCATGTAGGATTTGAGAACATTCTGGTAAAGGAGACAAGGACTTACCTGTGGTGGGGCTGAGGAAAGGTGGGAGCAGGGTGCTTGAGGGTTCAAGGTCAGACAGTGAGTAAGGGGCAGAATTGGAGTTTGAGTTCAAGTCTGACGTAATATCCCTTCCTCTTAACCTCTGTGCCTCTCATTCCTCAAAGCTGGTTTATGGACTGCTGTTAGCCTGTGATAACATTTTCACTAGGATAATATAACTAGATTTTTAAAAAAGATTTTATCTATTTTTAGAGAAAGGGGAAGGGAGGGAGAGAGGGAGAGAAATAGCAATGTGCGAGAGAAACACAAGTCAGGTGCCTCTCGCATGCCCCCATCTGGGGACCTGGCAGGCAACCCAGGCATGTGCCCTGACAGGAGAATCGAACTGGCAACCGTTTTGGTTTGCAGGATGACACCCAATCCACTGAGTTACACCAGTCAGGGCACACTAGATTTTTAATAAGGCTTACTTTATTTAGCTCAGTTGGTCTCAGTTGAGATAATGTTTCCCCCAGGGGATGTTTGGTGATGCCGGGAGACACTTTTTGGTTGTCACAACTTGGAATGCTACTGATATATGTATGATGAGTGCTGGCAGAGCTCCTGCAAAACTTCCCGTAGTGCACTGGGGCAGCTCCCCTGCCCCTCCCCCACCCCCATAGCAAAGGCTTATCCTGCCCAAAGTGTCAATGGCGCTATGGTTGAAGAACTCTGATTAATTAGAAGGATTATCCTTAATCTTAAAGTTATATTAGTTTTGACTTTTGGGGTATGTATTAAATGTCCTTTCTATTAAGAAACAATGCGGCCCTGGCTGGTGTGGCTCGGTGGTTTGAGCACTGGATTGTGAATCAAAGGGTCGCTGGTTCATTCCCAGTCAGGGCACATGCCTGGGTTGCAGGCCAGGCTTCCAGTAGGGGGTGCTGGAGAGGCAACTACACACTGATGTTTCTCTCCCTCTCTTTTTCCCTTCCTTCCCCTCTCTAAAAATAAATAAATAAAATCTTTAAAAAATAAAAGAAAAGGGAACAATGCAGTAGATGACAGGAGGTAGGTGGCAGTGGGTTTTAGAATGTCCTTACTATAAAAATAGTTGGCAAGACTGTGTTGATCCCTTTCATTCTTTTTTTGTTGTTAAAAATTTCCTGGACTGTGAAATTCAAGCATCTAGGAATTACTCTATCTAGGAATTATAAAAATATATTGTGTGTTAAGAATTAAAGAAGGAAAGGGTCTCGTGTTGCAAGTAAGGCAACGCTAAAGGGCCCTTGGGCTCCTGGGTTTTGATTGGATTCACGGACTACTTAGCACACAGTACTGTGCCAGGCCTTGGGGGGGGTCAAAAGCAAACATTTGCCCTGATGAGTTTACAGTCTCCGGAGGACAAACCGTGAGCGTGTGTGAAGCAAGTAGGGAAAAAGGAAAGAAAGAGCCTGACATTCCGTGGCTGAGTTTAGTCACTTTTTGACACCCACATGAAAACCAAGGGGGTGCTGCAGGAAAGAATCCCAGGTTCCCGGCTTGGGTCTTCTGTCAATAATTTGTATGACTTCAGGCAGGCACTTAACTTTCTCAGCTTCTTGCTTTCGTCCTGGCTTCCTGTCTTGGGTGAGCGCTCCTCAGGCCCAGTGAGAAAGCCACCTCTGACACGTTTCTTTCCTGCCTCCAAGGGGGCTCCCGGTCCTGTTGATTCTATTTTGGAAATGTCTTGCTCTGTCTTGTAAACTTCATACCCCACCGAACCACTGTTGGGTAGACAATGAATGAATAAAGGAGGAAAAATTTAAAGTGGAGGTACTGCTCATTCTTTGTTACCACCCCTGGTTGCCCATGGCGTGAACATGAAATAATGTTCATTGAAGAACTGTGAGAAATGAGAGGCTCTACAGATGCAAACCAAGGTATTTGTCATTGTTTCTGGAGGAGAGATGGTGAACTTTTAAGCCATGGATGAAAATCCTTAGAATCTCCTCTGTTATATCACACCTGTGCACCTGTACTCAAGCACGCATGCGCACATACACACACAGTGCCATGGTCCCTTGAGCAATGTGGGGGTCTGGGGAACTGACGCCCCATGCACAGTTGAAAGTCCTCATATAACTTTTGACTCCCCACAGCTTAACGTTTAATAGCCTACTGTTGAATGTAAGACATGCCAATAACATGAACAACTCATTAACACATATTTTTGTTATATGTATTATATGCAAAATTCTTAAAGTAAGCTGGAGAAAAGGAAATGTTATTAAAGACATAAGGAAGAGAAAATCCATTCACAGTATTTCATGAAAAAAATCCTCATAGAAACGGACCCTTGCAGTTCGAACCCGCATTGTTCAAGGGCCAACTGTATTTTTAAGAGTAAAGGGAATTATTGTTGGGCACTGAAAGTTGGTATGCCAAATGGAAAACTCCAAATGGCCAGAATTTTGCACAAGTCTGCAAAAATGTAGAAACATGGCATAAACTGTGACTCGGTGGCCTGGCCCTGCCTGGAGCCTCCAGCGACGACTTACCCTTCCTTTCACAGCACTCAGGCTGCGCCTGGAGACAGCAGCAGCAGCAGGGGAAAGGGGCTTGGTTTGTTCTTTTTTCTTTTGTGTCTCATTTTCTTTCTCCTCTTCCCAATTCCTGTTTTCTGAATATCATCTGCACCAATCACTCAAGGTGAATACAGTACATCCAAGAAAGAAGCAACAAAGAAATGAAAAGAGAGGTCTGCATTTGTGGAGTACTTTTCAAATATTGTTGTACTGACCTTTATTATTAATATCTGTGAGTATACCTTATTCTCAGCATCAGCCCCGAGACTGTAATTCCATCGAGGGCAAGTATTTTCTTTGTACATATTTGCACCCTCTGCAGGTGTCTCACACCTGGTGGGTGCACGTGAATGTTCGCTGAATGTATGAATGAGCTCACTGAGTAAGAATGAAGTTAACCTCCTGTACCATTTTTTGGATTCATCATGTCTCTTATCTTGGTATTTTCTGAAAGGTGATTCTTCTTCCTTTTACCCAGATCAGGAGAGAGGCAATTTTCTTTCATATCCCACTCTGAGCAATGCTTGCTGCCACCCATAGCTTTGGTTCTTGTCCAGACACCACTTGAGGACTTAGAAGCATTGAGCCTTGGGGATGGATCCGATCGCTGCTGAGATGCCTGAAGTTTGCCCTGTCACAGAAAGGGGGAGTGGAGAGTAGGCAGGACACAGGGAGGAAGCCTAAAGAATTAACTGGTTAAACTTTATTACAAAGGCTGGTTCTATTGCTCACAGGCTGATAAAAACCATTATCATCTTCCCAGGCTGGGCAGCCAGCAGCCAGCAACTTTGATGCATGTCTTAGAGAGATAAGAAAAATATATCCCTTGTTTTGACTTCAGAATTTGGTTTTGGGTTATTATTTGATGTACTATTCAACTTTCTCTCCAAATGTCCCCCATCTCAGGCAACTTTTTCAAATTGTTGGCAGGGGAGGTTCAGATTAGAACCCTTTAACTGTAGGGTTGGAAGGGACCTGAGATAAACATCTGCTCCTAACTGATACCCCCACACCTCTCCCCCCCAGCAGAGCAGTCCCTAGACACACCAGCTTCTCAGGTAACTTGCACTATTGATCTCTGAGCAGGGCAGACTTTTCTCACGGCCTCCATGGCCACAGTCACTCTGCCAAGAAGACTTTCTAGAACCCTCCCTCACTCCAAATTACCAGCTCCTTACCTAGCATCCCCAGAGTACTGAACACATAAATAGATGGGTTATCTTAACTCTTCCATCTTCTGCGATAGGCATACCGCATTTTTTGGACTATAAGATGTACTTCCCCCCCAAATTTGGGAGGAATATGGGGGGGGTGTTTTATAGTCTGAATGTAGCTTATCTGGCTCACATGGTGGGTGGGGGTGGTAGAGCAGGGTCACAGGAGGCAGGAGCAGGACCACATTTTTTGCTTCAAATTTATTTTTCCCTATTTTCCTCCTCTAAAACCTAAGTGCGTCTTATGGTCCGGGGCACCCCGGGGTGGGCTGGGCAGGAACCCTTGAGGGGAAGAACCAACATTCCAGACAGTGTTTCCCCCAGGGGCCCTCTTGAAGGTGCCACTTTCCATCCTGGCAGATAAAGGCATCAGGAGGTGGGCTGTGCCCACGCTGCTGTTGTCTGTCTTTTGCCCAGGGCTCCTATGAAACCTTCTAGGTCCTGAACCTGAAAAGAAGCACTCCTACCTGGATACTGAAGCTTACTTTTTAGCTAATTGAGTTTGAGAGTGCTCTGCCAGAGAATAATCAGCTTAGCAGGTATTGGGCACCCACATGTTTGCTGAACAAATGAATGAATGGATGTAGGAATAAGGAATGTCAGTCAGTACCTGGTCACTCCTTATGAATCTGTGTATTTAATTTAGTAAGTACAGGGTGGGGTAAAAGTAGGTTTACAGTTGTGAGTATGGGAAACAGTTTATTCTTGTATTATTATTTATTAATTATTGTATTATTTTCCATATGAACAACTGTGAACCTACTTTTGCTATACCCTGCATTTTCTGAGTGTCTGCTCTGGAAGAGTTGGTGCTGGGGTCAAAAAGATGTGTCAGACCCAGTTCTGGACATTCGAGAATTTATATCTAGAGTAGAGACTAATTATACTGACATATAGGCAACTTGTTGAAGGAGCATAAAGGGGGGTGGATTGATTCTGAACGAGGATCAGGAGAGATTCTGGAAAGAGTAGTTTTTAAGCATTTCAACGAACAGAAAAGAAAGATTGGTGAACGGCAAGGGGAAAAGTTTTGAGACCTGAGAGCAGCCCCAGCTTGTCACAGACCAGTGCTGAGAGCCCCACTCCAAAGCCACGTCTCTCCTCAGCCAGGGTGGCTCCAAACCCATCTCAGACAACACCAAGTAATCCCAGGAATTTTTTCCAGGCGTCTGACCCTGGGGCAAGCCTCGGAGCAGACATTCCTTTTGTCAGACTTTGCTCTTCGGAGGGTGTGGGACGAAGTCAGAGATGTCCTGAAGTTGGGGAGCGGGATCAGTCAGTTTCCACAGGATTTTTCTTTGCCCCTCTGCCAGCCTTCCTCACTGCAAGGACAGGGGTCACTCCTTCTGCGGCTTTGCTCGCACTTTTCCTCATCCTCCAGGCCTTCCTCCCATTTCTGTTTAAGTGCGTCCACCCTTCCTCAAAGGACCAGAAGTGCACCTTTTCTGAGCTCCCGAAGTCTATTCCCACTGGGAGATTGGCGCCTCCGTCTCTCAGGTGCATGTGGCTAGGTGGGGGTCCGGAAATGGAGGAAAGAATGAAGCTTCCTAGTCTCCCAGCTTTATTGCAAACAAGTGTCCAGGGTCAACATGATTTTAACACATTAAAGAAGTCATACTAAAGCCTTGAATTTTTCATGTTCTCAAGGTAACTGCTTAGTTACATTCCAGGAAGTGGGAGGAAGCCAAGAAAGAATTCTCAATCTTTGGGGAGCAGGATTGAGTGCAGAAATGTCTTGGAAATGGAAGGGTCCCTTGGCTCTTTCCTACAGCAGCCCTGCAGCCCATTTATAACTGTGGGCAAGCTCCCCCTGTCCGCATTGCTTATCTCTGCCTCACATTCACAGACTCACCAGCCTGGAGTCTCTCTGGATGTTGGCCAAGCCAGTTGGGAATACATAATAGCTGAGATATGGGATGGGGGAGTCTACCATGTCCTTGCATGCCACTATGAAGGTCTCCCTTCTCCCCTTCTTTCTCTCTGAGCCTTTTCTCTGGCATTGAGAGTTATCTTTGTGGTCCCACCTCCCTAATCTTTGCAAGAAGGGAGATCCAGATTCCACGTTTGCAGGTGGCTATGCTAGTAATTATGGACACCCCTTGGAGAATGGGAAGGAGGTCTGGGTGAACAGATTTAAACCAAATGGTGTTTAGCTAGCTGCCATTTTGAAACCTGAGCTCTAAATGTCTTGTGAACTTAAAACCTTCCTTATGAAGTCTGCCCCTTCCCCTAGCTTACTTGTTTTTTATAACCAAGATTTCGGTTTTGACTTATTGCTCTCTGTTTTGCAGGACAGTAAATCAAAGAGAGGAATGAGAAAAGGAAAAGATTCTGGGAAGATTTTCGCTTGAGGGGAGCAAGGGATGTTGGGAAACTCGCTGAGGTCTTGGTGGGAGTGGCAGGTGGTACAGGATTCTGCTGTCAGTGCTCTTGCTCTGGGAGCATCTCTGATTTGGGTGCACAGCTGGGCACCCCGTGAGTCCCCGATTGTTGCAGTACAGTTGTGAAAGTTAGTTTCCTTTTTAAAGATGTCTTGGGTACTGACAGAATGGATCCTTTCCATTCCACAGACAAAAGCTAGAGTCACCAAGGGTTTTCTGGTATGTTCTATTCTCCCAGTGTTTGTAACTCTGGGCAATGACTCACTTAGCCTTAGATGAGTTGGGCAGTATCGACACATTGGATTTTAAGAGTCAGATGCCTTTGCTTGTTGTTTTACATTTTAAATTAGGAGTGTGTGAATGTATACATATGTATGACACATTTAGTTCATAGCTATAGGAATGGGAGTGGGGTTAGGTGATGGATTGGTTATGGGACAAGATGCTGATGATAATTGTTTCTAGGATGGCTGGTTTTGTTACTGAGCACACTGGGGATCGGTCCTTGGTGCCTGTACATATGACCCAATGATGTGTGTTTCAAATGGAAACAGTTTTCATTAACTGGGTTCCATTCTTGGGGGGCTGAGAGCACTCCTGCTCAGAGCCTTCTTCTCCCACAAGACCCAGAACTTCCCTTGCTCCCCAAAAGGCTGAAAGCCAAAACCATGCCCAGAAGTTCCCCACATCCTTATCTGTCCATCAGCGGGACACGCAAACACATCCTCTCTGGAATGTTAACTTGTGGGTTCCCGAGTCACCACCCTGTTGCAGCAGCTCTCTCCCTCAGGACCTGGGGTGCGCTGTCTCAGCACCTGTGCAGCAGTTCAGGAAGCCATGTGCCGTGTTACACTGGATCACGGTGTCTCAGAGGCTGGAGCCCGGGGAGGCATGTGTCCCTGCATGGGACCCTCCCTCCAGGAGTGGGCTCCCAACCATGTGGGGTCTGAGTCCCTAGTGGGCCCGCATCTCCTCATCCCACTATTGCTCCTCTCCGTGCGGGGAGCAGGGCCAGAGGCCCAGAACATCCAAATGCCAAAAAACGCAGAGGGAGACAGCTTACACCAAGCTCTAAAGTCCTGTACCAAAAGTCCCCATACTAAGAGAGTGACTTCTTTGCGTGTCCTTCAGAGAGGCAGAAGTCTGCAGCTCAGCATTCCCGGTCACAGTTCTGCTCCAAGCATCTCTCACGTGTCTGTGCTTGGCCTGGTGGGTCCCCGCAGCTCCGTCATCTCAGCTGCTGTCTTCTCCAGGCAGACGGACCTCGTGGCTGACTCCTCTGACCTCGTGGCTCTGTCCTGTGACCTCCAGCCTGCCCTAATTGAAATGCTGGGCTGGGAACTTTCTATGTGACCTTATGTCTGGCCCTTCCTATGGTGCATTAGCGTCTGCCATTTTTGTCAGCTCTCCAGTGTCATTGACTCCCTCTCTCTCTCCTCTCTCCCTTCCTCCCTCCCTCTCTCCGCTGCCATCTTTAGTCAGGGCAAGAGTTCCCAGTGATGCACAGGAAGCACAGGCATCCAGGGAGAGCATCTGCAAGTTCTCACAGTGAAGGACACAGTTTGCCCTGGGCAGTAGCCCTCTTCCCTTCAGGAAGGCATGGCTGTTAACTTGCCTTTGTTGTGCAATGTGTCTTAACTGCTGTACCATCCAGTCTCCCTGCTTCCAATCCTGCCTTTGGCAGGATTGTGGGGGTGTTCCCCTATTATCTGGGGATCCATGCTCTGTACCCTGTTACACTTTGACTTTTGTGGACCTTATCATTTTAAATTCACTTTATGTTAATGTTCCTCCTGTGTTAGCCAGCTCAGGATGTTGTAATCAAGTATCACAGATGGAGAGGCTTAAACAACAGAAATGTATTGCTTCACAGTTCAGGAGGCCAAAAGTTGAAGATCAAGGTGTCAGCTCATTTGGTTTCTGAGAGCTGTTTAGGCCTCTTTTAGCTTCTGGTTGTTTGCTGGAAGTCTGGTGTCGCTTGGCTTGTAGAAGCATCACCCTTTCTGCCTTGGTCTTCACAGTGTTCTCCCTGTGTACGTGTGTGTGTGTCCAAATGTCTCCATTTTTTAAGGGCACCAATTACACTGTGTTAGGTCCCATTCTAATGACCTCATCTGCAATGACTAATTATATCTGTAATGACTATTTCTGAATAAGATCATGTTCTGAGGTCCTGGAAGTTAGGACTTCACATTGGCATTTTGAAAGGACACAATTCAACCCACAATGCTACCTACCCCTCCTTCTTTTAAAGAAAAACTGTTGGAGTTACATTGTTTATTTTTGAAAAAGAAAGGCCTGTATGTTAACTGTCATTGAAAATTGATTTTTAAAAATTTGAAAAAAAATTAAGAAAAAGAACAATTTCTATATGGTAAAAAACTTAAACACTACAGAAGAATGAACCAGGAAAGAGAAGTAAATCTAATTCTTCCTCCTCTGCTGTTCCCCATCCTTAGACTCCAGTACAGAGTCACCCAGTTTGTTGTTCCATTTTTTTTCTAGAGATGATATAAGATGTTATATGAGCATCATTGCACATTTATCCTTTTCTTTTTAAAGATTTTATTTTTATTTTTAGACAGAGGGGAAGAGAGGGAAAAAGAGAGGGAGAGAAACATCAGTATGTTGTTGCCTCTTGTGTGCCCCCTACTGGGGACCTGGCCTGCAACCCAGGCATGTGCCCTGACTGGGAATCCAACCGGTGACCCTTTGGTTCACAGGCCGGCTCTCAATCCACTGAGCCACCCCAGCCAGGGCCTTTTATTTTCTTTCTCCCTTCAAATAGTTACATTCCAAATGCTCTGTTCACAGCTTGCATTTTTTAAAAATTTAACATTATATTTCAGAGATTATTTCAGATCATCACTGCACTGGAACCAGCCAAGGTTATTCCGTACCAGTAGGTACACATCTACACTCTTTTTAACAGAGGCACAGGGTTTCATTGTGTGGACTTATCATTATTTTACTTCACCTTTCTGATGGACATTTAGGTGATTCCCAATCTTTGCTGTAATGAAAAAATTTGTGTGTACCTTTCTCTACCCACGAATGTAAGCTCTGTATACATTTCACTTCGATCTAAAGTTCTTATATAATAGCATATAAACTAAGTACACTTAAGAAATATTCTGTTCCTTCCATGGGGAAATGTTTAATATTTCATCATATTGATATATCCATCCAACAGCGTGTTCTAAGTCAGTGATGAAAGTTCTTGCATGTAGGTCTTTAATTTTGATTGTTCATCTTTGATTATTCTTTCGCATTGGTTCCTAGCAGCGGCTCAGATAGTCTAGCAATCGTTAGGCCTCTGTACCATTCTTAGCAAATTGTATTCCAGCCATGTACCGTCTTCTATTTTTGCCACCAGTGTGCCCGTCCTGCTTTACAACACCAGCATTATTAGTACAACAAACAAAAAACCTGTCTAATTTGGCATGTGAAATAATGGCATTTTATTGTTTTAACATTTTACTTATTTATTAGCTTATTTTTACTTATTTATGTTGTCTTTTGTGGCTTGTCTGTGTCCTAAGGCCTTTTATTAAGGCCTTAATGTGTCCTATTCTCAATCGGTATGTGTGCTTTATGTATGAAGGATATTGACTTATCATATCTGTCGTGCATGAGGCAAATGTTTTTGCCACTTTGTGGTTTGACATTTAAGTTTTTTAAAACCAACTTTATTGTGGTATAGTTTATATACAATAAAATACGCTCTTTTTAAGTATCTAGTTCTGTGAATTTTGGACAAATTCCCATGTAACCATAACCCCCACAGAATATTCTGTTATCCCAGAAAGTTCCCTTGTGTCTCTTTGTAGTTCACCCCTTTTCTGGCCCCGGGCAACCGTTGATCAGCTCCCTGTCACTATAGATTAGCTTTGCTGGTTCTAAAATTTCATATAAATAGAATCCTACAGCATACACTCTTTTGAATGTAGCTGATTTTACTCAGCTTAAAAAGAAGATTTATCCATATTATTGTATAGAGTGTTGTTGTTCCTTGTCATTGCCGAGAATGTCACATTGTGTGAACATATCACAATTTTTATCTCTTCACCGGTGGATGGCATTTGGATCGTCCTCAGGTTTTGGCTATTACAAATGAAGTTGCCGTGAGCGTCTCCGTATGGTTTCTCATGATCACAATCTTTTCCCCTTTTTCTCTTGGGTAAATGCTTAGGAGTGAAAGCGCTCGGTTTACAGTAAGCACGTTTCTTTACAAGCAGCTGCCATACTCTTTTCCAAAGTCGTTGAGCCATTTTTTATTTCCATGAGCAATGTATGGGCATTTTGGCTGCTACACATCTTCACCAGCACTTAATATTACCAATCTTTTCAATTTTAGTCATTTTAGTGAGTGTGATAGCTCATAGCTTCTGTTTACATTTTCCTGATGACTAATGATCCCAAGTATATTTTCATCTGTTTTTGGCTGTCTGTGCTTTTTTTGTGATGAGTCTGCTCAAATCTTTGCTTATTAAAAAAAAAAGTGTTAAAAGAAGTCATATTAAAACATTTAAAAAAGTGGGATTGTTTATCTTCTCATTACTGAGTTGCTAGGGTTAGTTATATTGGGTTGGCAAAAAATATTCATTTGTGTTTTTCCGTAAGATGGCTGTAGTAGCGCTTAGTTGTCTTTAACTTCATTTGAAACAATTTTGTTTGATTGTATCGGGACACCTGTCATATCAGTGTGCATTTAAGAAAACTTGTCAAAATTGGTGAATTTTTGTGTAGCCATTTTAATACTGAAGATGAAAGGAAATACACGGTTTGGGCATATTGTGTTTCAAGAATCGTAAAAATGCAACTGAAATGCAAAAAAAAAGTTTGTGCAGTGTGTGGAGAAGGTGCTGTGACTGATCAAACGTGTCAAAAGTGGTTTGTGAAGTTTCATGCCACAGATTTCTCGCTGGTCGATGCCCCATGGTTGGGTAGACCCGTTGAAGTTGATAGCGATCAAATTGAGACATTAATTGTGAACAATCAACGTTATACCTTGAGGGAGATAGTCAACACACTCAAAATATCCAAATCAATGAAGTTATTGGTGAAAATGAAAAATATGTCTAATTTTATGGAAGAAACTAAATGGACTTTTTTGGCATACACAATATATTCTGAATATAGGTCTTATGTCACATGTATGTACTATAGGATATGAAGAAAGGGTTAAGGTTTTTTAAAATTAAAAAAAATCTTTGGCCGGTAATGTCTTTGGTTTTGGTAGGGTTGCTGGCTTTACAAAGTGAATTAGCATTTTGCTGAATACTTCAGGGAATATAAAGGAAAGAGCCTTAAAATGCAGCATAGTGAATATAGTCAGTAATATTGTAATAACTAAGTATGGTGCCAGGTGGGCGCTAGACTTTTGGGGGGTGGCGGTTTGCTTTGTATGTTTTATAAATGTCTAACCACTATGATATATACCTGAAACTACTAGATAAAATATTGAATGTCAACCGGAAATCCCAACCCCTGTTGCAGACACTCGAGTGTGTGTGTGAGCACGCACTCATGCATACACACACATACACAAATGATCAGAATAGAGTTCGATGGGCTCCGTAAGAGAAGGATAGATGAACTACTGTTGGTATTCAGTGAAGGAAGAGACCATGGGAGGCCTCTTCTCATGGGAGGCGACGCTAAAGAAGGGCGTTAGTAGGGATGCAGTGGTGCCCAGTTGGGGGCAGTGTTCAAATGCTAGTCTTTTGAATGGCGCTCCCTTCAGGGCATAAAGAATAGAACCTTGATGACGCCTGAAGTTGTTAGACGGAGTGGCACTCTAAAGTAAGTCTGCCAGCCAAGAGACTAGCCACTTGGAGGTGGGGAAAGGTGGGTGGTGTGGGCATGTGTCCTGGGTCAGAAAGGGTTTTGTTGAACTTGTGATGGGTTGTTTTATATAACTATGCCTTTGCCTTCCCAGCTTTTAAGTTTAACTATTGGTTCTATGTCCTCCACACATTGACTATGAGGATGGAGGGCCCTGGAGAGAAAGGTAGTGGGTGGGGGAGCAGCCCTTGTGGACCCCCTTCCCTTGCCCCAGCTGTGTGTTCAGCACCCTGGATATATGACTTCATTAGTCCTCTCACCAACTCAACAATTGCAGCTTAATTATTTCCATTTTTGCAGATTAAAAAATGAGACGTGCAGGGGGACTGTCCCACCCAGCTGGGGCAGGGGCTAGTGAGAGCTGAGCTGAGGCTGCGGCCTGGCCCACTGGCTCCCTTCTGCCGCTGCAGCGCTCTGCCACACTGCTCTGAGAAAACTCGGTTTCTGGGGAAAGCAGGCACACGGACAGGAAAGGAATGGGTGCCAGAGGGAGGTCAGGACTAGATATTTGTGAGAGGGTTTTTCTGATTTAGCAAAATTACGCTCAGCCTGAGGGCCGAGCTGTGGCTGACTGGCTGAGTGGTCAGAGTTTGCAAAGCTTCCAGAGAACCTTGTGCTAGAAGGGCTTTAGAAGCTGTAAGTCCTCATCAGTTTCTATCAGTTGGGATATTTTTCCCTTCAGATTGACTTCTGTCAGGGCGTTGTCACTGGCTGCCATGTTCCCAGAACTACCCGCGTATCCCTCACCTGAGCAGTGCTGCTCTGCACCCACACCACTTCCTGTCCCCAAGGACGCTCTGGGAGAGATTTCTACACCAGGGAGGGTTTGGCTCCTGACACCCCCTCCCCACTCTCACTTCCCTTGGGAAGTATGGAGCAGAGCACACCAGGGACAAGGGAACATCAGGCCCGGTTTTAAACCCAGATTTGGGGGTCGCTCCTCTTCCTGGTTTCATTTTTAAAAAGCAGCTCGTGACAAACAAGGGTACCGTGGCAAAGCTCAGGCTCATGTGTGTCCAGGGAATCAGAGGGCACCCTGTATGAAAGGTTCCGTTGTCCCCGACCTTATTCTGATCCCCGTGACCACTCAGAATGCCCTCATCCTCATACCCCTCTCAGGGAGCCTTGCCTCTGGGCGTTAGGCCTTCAGTCCCTTGTTTGGTCACCTTGGGCCCTGCCTCTGCCAACTCAGAGGCAAACAGGGATAAGGCCACTTCCTGGCTGCCCAGACTTGCTGACAGCATTGCACACTGTTCTGCATCAGCAGGAAAAGCATCCATGAAAACTCTCATTCTAGAGTCCTCTCTCCCACCACCCATGGGTTCCCTTCTCCAGCCTGCAAGGCCTCTGGGCCCGGCCAGTCCTGCCACCAGGCTCAGTGCCCTCTCTGCCCACTGCCGGGACTCTAGGGATTCAGGAGTATAGCTTGGTGGCCCTTGGTGACTTCATGGGAAGCATTCTGGGTTGGTTCTCCTTGCCTCCACCTCCTTCCAGGACTTGCCAAGGATGACGCTTCCCAGTCCCTCCCAGCTCCTAAAATACCAGCCCTGCCTGCAGTCCCTGCCAGAAATTGCTTAGCACATTAGCGGGTTTAGCTGCCACAGTTGCAGTCAGTTAGGAGGCTGCAGAGGCACATAGATTTCATTTTGGAATTCTTTCCAGCTGCTTGCTATTTTGACAACACTGGGTGGCACCGTTACCAGGAACCTACCCACCAGGGCTGTGACAGAGAAGTGGCTTGGTGCCTGGGAAGGGAGAGGGGGTGGAGGTGGGGGTAAGGAGAAAGTAAGGAGGGGTGGTGGGTACAGCAGCAGTAAGGGACTGTGAGAGGTGGGTGGAGGGTGCCAGGCTCTGTTCACTCTTGGTTGGCCTCCTCCTTGCCTACTGGAACCGTACTGGGAATGGATCTCGAACACCAGCAACTTATTTTCAGTTATCTCAGGCTGCTTGCAGGAGTGGTAGGAGGCTCCAGGACTGCCAGAGAGACAGCAAGACAGAGTAAAAGAAAACAGCTGCACCAACCGTCTTCTTGGACTCAGGAGTCCTTGCTGCAGTTGCTTCCCTGCCGCTTAGTAGCTGAGTGCTCTGGAACAGGTCCCAGGCTCCGCAGAAGTCACTGATTTTATTTGCAGAATGGGAATCCTGTAGCCAGCCCCACCCCCTCAACATAAGCCCCACCCCCCCAACTAGGATACTAGTTTGTAACAGCGTTTTGTAAACTGTAAAATGACAAACATTTGCATTCCAGTGAGCTCCTGGAAGGCAGGGATTAGGTTTTGATCTTCTAATTCTTCCACAATGATGGCTGGTTTGTTGGGTAGAAGAGTAAATATGATGACTTCCTGGAAGTTTCTGATTTTTGCATTGATTAGTGTGCTGAAGAAAAGTAAGGCTATGGATGTATTAGTTAGTTAGTTTGCTGTAACAAAATTACAGCAGCCCTAACTGGGTGGATTAAGCCACAGAAACTTATTTGCCTCTAGTCTGAGGCCAGCAGTCTGAATTCAGAGTGTTGGCAAGGTTGGCTCCTTCTGAATGCTGTTCCAGGCCTCTGTCAACTTCTGGTGGTTTGCTGGCAGTCTTTGGTATTCTTTGGCATCACCCAAAGATCTCTGCCTTCATCTTTACCTGGTGTTCTCCTGGTGTGCGTGCCTCTGTGTCCAAATTTCCCCATTTTATAAGGTCAGTCTTTTATAGGGGCCTGCCTTGATAACCTCATTTTAAGATTTTCAACAACTCTATCTCCAGACGTGGTAGGTAAGGTTCTTCCAAGCCCAGGGGCTGGCCGAGGATAGGGAAGACCAAGGCGCGGGCTGCCAGGCCTACCTGTGAGTGGGGTGCTTCTGGCGCAGATGCAGGTAGCTGCTGGGTGAGGAGCACTGTTTTCTACCACCATTCTTGGACTTGGGGGGTGCGTGGTGGTGTCTTTGTCTCCTAGAGTTAGTTTTATTTTTACTTTCTGAGTAGCTCCTGCTAAGTAGTAGAATTACTTCATTTGTTTTAGATCCAAATGCAGTACCTGTTCTGACCCTTATACACCACCTTCTTTTCCTTGGCCCTCTTTCCTGTCGAGGCTCTGACCCCATACCACATGACCCCCGTCCTTTAGAGCTGCGTACCCACGTAGGATGCCCTGGTGTGAATGTGGTCCACATCCCATTACCCTTTTGCCATCCTGTTTGTCCTGCGCTCCAGCCTCCTTCCAGTAACCCCTCATCCCATGTGTGCCCTGCTTTGCTCTGGGTGCTTGAACGTCAGCAAGCATGTTGTCAGTCGGTGGGATGGAGAGTGAATCTTGGTGCCGGTCACGAAGGGCACAGGACACCTGGTACCCCTGTCTTTGGGCCGTCAGCTTCCACTGCCATCCACTAGCATCTTTCTCATAACACGCTCCGATTTAGGAAGGGGCTGACCTGGAAGAAGCATCATCAAAGTCATGCCCTGAATAATAAGAGGGAATCTACTGAATTCTTAATACGTGCCAGGCACAGTACTAGGTGCTCTCCATCCTCTTCCTCATCGATATTCCTCTCCATAATCCTGAAGCAGGAGCTTTCATTATCCTCATTTTCCAGATGGCCAGTTGAGGTTTTGAAAGGAAATAAAGGAAAAGGAAACTGCTGCAAGTCTCTCGGTTAGGGGTTTATACAGTCTTTTCTGAAACCCCAAGTTCTGCCCCTGAAGGGTGGGCAGTGGCTCCCTTGCATTGCATCACAATTACCTAGAGAGAGGAGTGAATAGTCAGGTGACTGGCCTCCACCCTGATCTACTGAATCAGAAGAGTGGGGTAGGGCTGGGGATCTACATTCTAAACAAGCTCCCCAGGGACTCCTGTGTACACAAAGGACTGAGAGCCAGCCCCCAGGGGACTGCTTCCCCCCCTCTCCCCGCCCCCCCTGCCCTCCTTCCTGTTCCACCCAGCCAGGTTAGGCCCTTTCTGGAGATCCTCAAGCTCTTCCCTGCTCCCCTCTGCCCTAAGGTCCTTGGTGGGTGGAGGGACCAGGCCTGGCGTCACCAGGCAGCAGCCAGGGCAGGGCTGGGCAGACCTGAACTTCGTTTGGTGTTGATGGTGCTGAAGATTCCCCGTGACTGAAAGGGAGGAAATAATCCAGAGCAAAATATTGGAGTGACCCCGGCAGAAATATGGGGTGCTCCCTGAGGGCTTCATGTAGAACACACATCCTGTGCCCCGATTTGTCTTCCTCGGCACTCATGTCACCTTCCTTGGTGTTCTTCACTGTCTACTGTAGCCACAGCTCCATTTTGCACCCTCTCTTCCGAATGAAACACCACCACCAAAAAGCTCCCCCTAAAAACACAGTACCTTCCAGCAACCTAAAAAATAAGAAATCTGAAGTAGTGTTGTCCTTCCACAAATTGGGCAACAATTATTTGCTCGCTCATAAGCTTTAAGGTCTATTCTGTGGAGCCCCTGCCCCACCCCTTTTTCTGACCCATACAAGGATAAGGGGCAGGGTGTAGAATTCACAGGCTCTTAGTAGGTAGAGATATAAGGCCCCTAAGGCAGAATATTCTCAATGTCCTGAATGGTGTCTGGATGAGCAGAGGCTCACAGAGGTGAAATCACTCACCTGAGTTTCCACAGCAAGTAGGTGTTGTGACTGGGGCTGGAACCCAAAATCAACAGGATTTTGATCCTATGGGAAATGTATCCTATAAGCTTAGAAACCTCTAGCTGGTTCTCTGGTAGGAGAATCTGTTCAGACTCCTCTTTTTTTTCTGGATTCAGGATCTCAGGGATCTGGAGAGAAGCAACAGGCTGTCCCCCCACCTC
This sequence comes from Desmodus rotundus, assembly GCF_022682495.2. Lineage (NCBI taxonomy): Eukaryota > Metazoa > Chordata > Mammalia > Chiroptera > Phyllostomidae > Desmodus > Desmodus rotundus. The sequence continues at coordinate 114,867,504 of NC_071393.1, read as the reverse complement.
CCCCCACCTCTCCCAGAATAGACAGCATCCCTGAAAATGCTGGCTTGGATTTCCAGGCTGATATTCTAAACACTACCTCATCCTAAAAGCCAATGCTCAACTATTTTCACAGACTATTAAAATTTTAATTTGGAAAACTCCTGGCCTTGGAATGCAAACTTTACCGGATCCTGTGGGTTACTAGACCCTTCTTGCCAGTCTCCCTTGTGAGTTCCACTTGTGGGAAGGACCTGGTGGGATCTGACCAGCTTAGTGACTTTGACTATTTGAGTTCAAGATACCTTTTTTGTTGAAAAATGTTCACTCAGTTCAGTGTTCTTCTCCCCCCTCCCCACCCTACGCAGGACATTTTCACGCTGTAGGGGGGTGTGTGAAAAATTAGTAGGATTAACGTGAGCTCCATCAGGTCGTCCTAAGTTTCACCCCATTTCTGCCGCCCTCCATTTCTGGTCTCCCCACTTCCAGACCTTTCATTCATCTTTGATCCTCCTCTCTTCCTAATTCTCACTTTATCCCAGACCTTTACCTCATTTTCAATGCCCACTGCATCCCTCACTCCATTTCTGAGCTTATCTTTTCCACCCCTGAGGTCGGGGGCAGTCTCAGTGAGAGGGGAAAGCCCGTATCTGTTTCCCATATTACTTGGTATTTCTTAAAAGCTGAAAGTTTAGTGATTTTTTTTTTTTTAGACATTATCAAAAGGCCCTTTGGCCCAAACTAGCCAAGTCCAAGAGCAGTATCAAAGTTATGTTGAAGCCAGCATCCTGCACCCTTTCTGACCTGTCACTAACGATAATGATAAGGAACTATTCATTGAGGCTCCACTACATAGTAAGCACAGTGCTTCCCTAGTGCTTATGTGTCACATCCTTACAACAACAACAACGACAACAAAATCCTTACAACAGTCCTAGGAGACAGGTATTTTAATCCTTATTTTATTGAGGGGAAACAAGTATTTTAAAGAGTTTTCCCAGGGGTTCACAGTGAGTAAGAAGGGCAGTTACAGAACTACTAAGTGACACAAACTCATGCCGTTTGCGTCCTGAATAGATGAAGTGTTTGCTTCAAGGTCCCTGCATGTCCAACTTGTGGGCCTGCTTGGATATTTTAGTGTGAGGTGATGGTGGTCTCTGAAATTCCCAAGATCAGAGAAAACCCACCACCTTGACCCTGTAGGTAGGCAAGTGTGCTCTCTCAGGCCATGCTAGAAATAAACAGGAGACAGTCTTCCAGAGAGAGAGACTATTCAGAGGAATATTAGAGAGATGAGGCTTGCAGGAATAGATGAGAGATGAGAGATGGTGCCAAATTTCTCCCCAATTTTGCCGCATTTCAACACATATGTCAGTACTGGGCATCGTGGGGACTGAAAAGAGGCCCATCTAGTCCATGCCTTCCAGGACTCCTAACTTAGAGGTGACCAGCACAGTTACGGTTGTAAGGACACAAGCAAAGTGCTAAGGGGGAGCAGGGAATTTGGGGGAGGGAATAACATACAAAATCAGTTCACATTTCAGAAGTCCTTTGGTTGTACCTCATTTGAGGTTTTCCACACTTCCAGAATAGCGTTGGCTGCAAGAATAGGCAAGAAGAGGCTCTCATTCCCAGTGAAAACAATTATTACAATGTAAGATGTTTTTCCAAAATGTGTAAGATTGAACTTTGTTAATGCAAGAAGAGGTCCTGAGTGTGAAGGCTCTTTGCGTCCTTTAAAGCCCTTGGCTGGTGTGCGGTGGGAGTTGGAGCCCAGGTGGTAGATGTGGGGAGGTGCGTACTGAGGTAAGGGCTCCATCTTAATTTGTTACCGTATTCCCACCACTGAGCACAGGGTGCAAGGAACCTTCACTGAGGAAATGAGTAAAATCAAGGCTCAGAGAATTTCAAGGAATACATGGTTAATGCTGCCAAACGTTGGTCAACTAGCAGGATGACCAGGCAGTGGAAAGAAAAGGAGAAAATGAGTAACTATGAAGCAGTGGTCTGGAGGAAGGATGGTTGAGCTGAGGAGAATGGAAAATGAGAATGTTATACATATATGAGAGGAGGTCATCAGTGAATATAAGGAACGCAGTTGGGTCATTGTGAGTGTTGACTGGGAAACAGTATTGACTAGGTGGTTTGCCACCAAAAAGGATTTATTCAGGACAAAGAAATGGTTGTAACCCAGGGCAAGCAGACGTGGCAAGCCGGGTGCGCACACTGCTCTGAATGCCAAGGTGGAGGAGTGCTTCCCGAGGGGAAAAGGACGGGAAAAGGAAGTGCAGTTACAACCATAGCTTTATTGTAAGCGCAGGGTTCTCCCGGTAGGGTGCTTGTGATGACGCAGAGTGTTACAACTCTTCCCATAAGCCCTAGCTGCTCTCGTGGACCCGCCCTCCTGATCATGATGGTTTAGTCTCAGCCATAACCTTTATCACTAGAGAGGGACTTGGTGAAGAATTCTTGGTAGAAGAATTATTGTGCTGCTGCTATGATAGCTGCTGTTCTTGTGGGAAGGTGAAAGGAAGCAGGCTGAGTGTTGAGAAGGAAGAAGCCCTGACTTGAATCCAGAGGAGGTGGGAACACACAAGGCTGTAGTTCAAGACCAGGGGTCCTCTTTAGAGTGAAGAGTAATCTTTTCCTTAGAAACTAGAGACGTGTTTGGGGGGAAAAAAAATCCTATTTCCCACACCCGTGTTGTGACGGAACACGCAGGACAGCCCTGCTGTCTGTGTCCTGCTGTTTCTGCTCCTTTGCCCCGTGAGTTCAGGCTTCATCTCAGTTTTAGAAGCAGCAAGTTTCTTCTTTCTCAGCGTGGCCTATGGAGCCAGGTCCCATGCACCTTGAATGTAGAAGCCAGGGTGGAGGGACTCTCATTTTGCATATGAAGAAGCTAAGGCTCAGCGAAGAAGAATGACTACTTCTTCCTTGTTTCCCCCAGTTGCTAACTGAATGTGGCAGATAGGGAGGCACCACACATTTATGGAAGGAAATAGCTAGTTCTGGCAGAGAGATGAGAATTCAATTTTTTTTGGTCACTGTCTTTTTCATGCCATCATCCAGGGTTCTGCGTATCTTACACCAAAGCCTCTGGAAACTAGTTTCATTAAAGTGGTTTTCAGGAATCTGTTTATTAATAGCATTGATTCACTGAGTAGAATCAGATTCAACTCCCTTTGAGGGCTTCCCTTGTGTCATTCCCTAGCGGTGGCACTTTCTCATGCCCCCCACCACTTCCTCTACTTTCTGCCTTCTTATTGAAAATATAAGCTCCCAACCCCTTCCCTCACAGTGCTATCAATTCCAATGAAAGAAGGCCTTGTGCTTAAATAATCACATGAAAAGAAAAAAAATCCTAACCTCATATAAATGTGAAAGGGTACTGGTTTGGGGCAGCTTTCAGCCTATTTAAATTAGGGATTTCGTAGATTGTTGTTGTTTTGTTGTTTTTCTTGTGGGATGGTATCCAGTATTCCAATGTTCACTACTGCCTTGACTTCACTATCACTTCTCCTGGGATAATTATAGGTTGGCATAATGTACCTATTGTTCTAGTCCACAAAGAAGCACTGTCATAGAATGATGGGATGGGGCCGGTGGGGGGTGTGCAGTGTGGATCTGGAAGGAACATCTTTGTGTTTCTGTGAGTGTGGACCGCCATGCTGCATCCTGAATTATTTTTCTCACTCCATTCTTAGGGTCGCTACCCACCTGCGCCCTATTTCCCCCGTTGTTTGCGTCTCATTTTCCTCACCCAGTTCCTGCTTTTGGCTTCTCTGCACCCTTCCCTCCTGGGTTTATCACCAGGTGCTGGGCACAGTCTGAAGGCTTCCACCATAGATGCTGAGCTAGGATGTTGAAGGAAGTATTTAAAATTCTCTGAATAAGGTTGTTTGCCTGACTATGACAGGCTCTAGGGCTCACGGGATTGCAGATGACCTCAGAGGTCATCCAGGCCAATCTCTTTCACCAGACGTATTTGTGCATCTCATTTGTCTTGTTCAGAGCCCTTTCTGGCACACAGCTCGTGATGCTTTCTGGGGCATATTGAATAATGTGGGCATTGATTCATTCATTCATTCATTCATCATAGCTCACTGAGTGCTTGCCATGAGGCTGGCTCCTCGGCTAGGTGATGAGTATTCAGTGATGAGAAAGAAGGGCGCCAGTCCTGCCCTTGCGGAGCTTCAGCTCCAGCTGCCCAGGTAGACAGGAAAAAGATCTGCGGGGGTCGTGAAACCCACTTGACCCCAGTGGAATCCAGGGCTGGGTGACAGGCTGAGCTCTTCCATTGCAGCTAGAAATTAGAAGTACATCTTCACTGCCCCTGTGCCAGCCATTGCCTGGCGATAGCTTTCTTTTTCCTGTAGTGAGCTCTCTTTGGACTCCCTTGGAGACTTTTATGGTGATACCTGTCTCACATCTCTCCCTCTCTCCTCCCGCCCCATCTCACCGGAGCCTTCTCATCGGGGCTGGTAGAAGTGTTTCTGACTGCAGCCATAAGCAGTTTTTGGCCAAGCACTGCTAGCATCCGAATTGGGTGACGACCTGTGTTACCGTGAGCCTCGGAGGCCGTGGCCTTCAGACCTCACCCTGAAAGGGGAAAAGGCAGGCTGCAGTGCAACCAGGGGACAGAGGGGCCCCTGGGTTCTGGGGGCAAAAGCTTACAGGAGGGGAGGACTTTTCTTTTTTCCTTGTTTTTTTTTTTTAAGGAGTTTATTCATCATATACAAAACAAAGAAAACCTCATATCACAAACATAAACTATGTACAGCAATAAATACCCGGGGCCCGGCCCATTGCTGCTCCTCCTGGACTATAATTTACCAACAAATACTGCACAGAGCAGGGTAACACCAGGGGGGCATAATGGCAGGTTGCCCCCACTAGACCCCTCCTCCCCAGAGACCCCTCTGCCGCTGGGCAGACCCCAGGGTACCTGGCTTCAGCCCTGGGCAGGACAGGCAGGCTGTGGACCACTCTGCTGGGACCTACCCTCTCAGCGCCAGGAGAGCAGCAGAGCAGGGCCCACTGGGCAGCCCTTGCCCCGTTGCCCTAAGAGGCCAGGAGAAGGCTTGCTGCACCCATTCCCGTTCAGTTAAAGGCTTTGGGACTAGCAGGTTGAGGGGATGGGAAGAAGGAAGGGGCTGGGACAGGAGGTTGCTGGCAGGCTCACTTCTCGTGGTTCATTGGGACACCCACGTATCAAGGCTGCTGCTCCAGGGTGGGGTGCAGCTGTGTGCCACTGGCCCAACTGGCACAGCGCACGCCCAGGACGCAGAGGCTGGAAGCAGGGCAGGCTGTCTAGAGGGGAGGACTTTCCCATCCTCGGAAAGAACCTGCTTCAGTTGGGCTGCCTGGGAAGGCAAATGTCATGAAAAATTGTGTTTTTCATCTAACTCTGAAATTTCACTGGGAGTCCTGTACTTTATTTGGTGACTTTACAGGGTAAGGTTGGGCACAGTGGGCAGGGACCCCGCGCCCCGTGGGGGTGATGATGGCAGGATGTAGTTATTGGAGCACTGTGGTCCTGAAGGATGATGCGACAGTTCCCCGTGACCAGGGTATCAAACCGAGACAGGTTAGAAGGCGCGAGATCAAAGACGTCCACCATTCATAGTCTGTGGAGGACTCCCATGGAGGAGCAGCCCTCACACGGGCCAAGAGAGGAGAATGGCTTCAGCCTTACTCCTTACCCAGTTGTATCCTCACCCAGTACCTTTTGCAAAATAAACAACTGCATTCCCTTTGTGTATACTTAAAAAAGAGTCCAGATTCTTTCCTCCTAGTACATTAAAACAAATACCCAGGGCTGAAAAGCTGTGTATTCAGGGATCATCCTCAGTGTGTCCCAAGTCTGGGGCTGGCTGCTTGGGGACACGAGGTTGGGGGCTCCACATCTTTGCTCCTATTCCCAGAAGCAAATTTTAAACAGTAATACCTGCAGGACTCTCCAAAGCATAGCATGCGAACCCTGGGCAGGCCCTGGGACGTGAACTGATCTGAGGAAGAGGAACCCACAGAACCAGTGAGTTGGGAGGGGCCTCACTTAACAGAGGGGGAACTGAGCCCAGAAAACCTAGTGGTAGTGGTGGACTTCAAGCCCACATCCACAGAGCAGGACGTGAACTCAGGTCCCCTGACTCCCAGGTTGGCTGTCTGCTCATTGGTCTCGTTGCCTCTCTCAAATACAAGCATGCTGAAGGCAGACACCACGTGTGCCATCTGTTTTATAGTGTCCCAGGGGCCGGTGACAGTCCTGTACACCCAGCTGCTCCTGTTAGCAACAGGCGAGGGAGTGTTTGCTTGCTGGTACCCAGAGGCGGCCCTTTGTTGGTGCCACTCTCTTTGCTCCTCAGCAGGAATCGATTTTCCGTGGCTCATCCCATGCTTGTGTTTTCTCGGCTGTGGGATCTAGTCACCCCAAAGGTGGATGCCCGGCAGGGATGGTATCCGCTGAGAAGGATTATTCCTGAGGAAGCTAGTACTTCTTCCCCCTCAGCAGCTATGCTTCCTTCCCTTACGCCCTTGGAGTATTCCTGTGCAATTCTGCTTTGTCCCCCTGTTCTAGGCCTCCTTTCCCTAGCTGTAAAGAGAGATGAGGTCCAGAGCCCTCACGTGGGCTTTGTGCCTCATGTTCAGGGTGGTGTGCCTCGCACGAACTGGCCTTGTCCAGGTGTATTCAGCGTGGGTGCGGCTTTCCTGGTCTGGCCTCAGTGGGCACCTACGCCCTGAGCAGAGACAGCTGAACCCACCTAGTGATGGAGTCACTCCTCAGCAATCCCTGGAAGGGTTGTGCTGCTCGCAGCTTTGTGGTGACTTCACAAAGACAACAAAAGGGGAGCTATGATTCACAGTGCAGGGGCGGCGTGTAGCTTCTTCGGCAGCTGCCCACACCATGAGCATATGTGACCCCCATATGCAGTTCACAGTGTGGTTTGGTGTGGATCACTGTGACCTTGGGGTCTTGGTGATGCTTTCAGTGAGACGGCTGAGGGACAGACCTTGTCTTGGCTCTGAGCCTGGTCTCTATTGCTGCCGTCTTTCTGTTTGTTTTTTTTTTTCTCCTCCATTTTTTAAGCCTGTTCGTGTCACTTCGTGGCCACTTTGGACTCCTCATGGCCTTGTTTCAGGGCTGGAGCCTCAGGGAGACGTTCGTAGATGTGTGCCTGCAGTCATTACAAGTCCTGATGCCAACCAGCACCTGCGTCCTCCGCAGCCCCTTGTTGTTTACCGGGCTGCTGCCCGGGTCCAAGTAGATGCTGGAGACTGAGGAGCGGCTACTACCTAAGGCCAGGTTTTCATCTGAGGTAGCTGCTTGTGAATGCCAAGGAATGGTTGCTCCTTGGGCCATAGTCCTGGTGGGATTGAGTTAAACACTCTGGCTTGGGAGGAGGAGAACTGGGGGGACCGGTGAGTGCTACCCGCTACCCAGGGAGTCACCTCTCCGCATTCCAAGTGGAACTGAGTCTGTGGTATCTCCTTTCCCATTTCATCAAATGGTTCCCTGACTGTAGCGGTCCGAGGGTTTTATTAATCATTTGTGTCATGCCTATTTGTGTGCAGGCTCAATTTGTAAATACTTAGCCGCTCGCCTGTCTGCCAATCCATTAATTCATCCATTATCGATCCATTGATTGATCGATCCATCCAATAAGGGATGGTTAGCTTATGTACTTAAAGGGACCAGGCAGGCAAAGTAAGTGAGGAAAATGGGCTTGGTAAAGACAGTAGGCCGTGGTGGGGACCACGGTAAGCTGAAGAGCGCAGCTCACTGAGCAGCCATGGACCGCGTTTGCTGCCCTCCTCTCAGGTTTGATGTGTGGCACCTCTGGCCACAGTGAACCATCTTTATCTCAGGAGCGTTTGGGTTTGAGCAGCTACGTGGTGTTTGGGTGGGGCCCCTGGCCTCAGCCTGGTGTAGAGTCTGTTGTGCAAACTCTGGAATGTGTATCAGTCAGGGCTTTTTAAGGTTGCAAATGGCGAGAAACTCAACTCAAACTGACTAAGCACAAAGAGGAATGTACGGGCTCATGTTACTAAAAGATCAGGAGTGTGTCTGCCTCACTTGAGACTGGGTCTAGGGACTCAACAAGGTCATCTGGGCTCCCTCCACCTCCCCTTCTCTCAACTCTGCTTTCCTTTACATCGGCCTGCTTCACGGGTGTCTCCCAGCAGGTTCAGGTACACAACTTTATTAACTTTCTCATACCTAGAGAAAGAAAGCACCTTTTCCCAACAGAAGTTCCAGGGTTGCCTTAGATTCCACGTTCACTCTCAAAGCAATTACTAAGGCCTGGGAAGGCGAATGTTCGCCTTAGCTGGGCTGGGTCCCAAGCCTGTCTCTGAGGTTGGGGGGTGGAGTGGGGTTGATTTACTCAACTGATGGTGGGGGTGAGGTGGTTCTCTGGGGGAAACCAGAGGCGGCGTTATTGGAAGGAGGAGAAATGCCAGCCAGGCAGGCAGACAGCCCATGCCCACCACAGGGAGAATGGCCCATGGAAGGCTAGGCTCTTACAATGGCGTTGTGAAGCAAGACTCCGGCCACTAAGCAGGACCAGAGCCGCCCACTCTTTCAGCCCCATCCCCCAGTTTGAGTAGCGACCACCCTGACTCCTGGCCCGCCCCATCACGCCCAGGAGGAGGAGGGCACAGTGCTCGGTGGGTGTAGACTGTCTTGTACTGCCTCCTACGCACTTCCAAGACGCTTGGGCCTATGAACACCTGAGCTCACTCTACACTGTGACTTTCAAGATTTTGGAATCTTAGGGGAGGGCAGTCACCCACGGGGGTCCTGAAGTGCTTGGAACCCTCTGAACTTCCAACCAGATTCTGCTGTTGTGGGGGACTTGCCAAGATGAAGGGGTTTTTTTTTCAGCCAGGCTTGGTCTCAGCATGCCACTGCCCTGAGTCCCCAAGGCAGGGACCGAGGCCATGGAAGAGCCACATGTGGAGTTTGGAGCCTCTCACTTTCCACCCTGGATACAAGCTGCTGGAAGGGAAGAGGGACCAGGTTGTATCCTCAACAGTTGGCAGCCTCTGGGGCGGCCTCATGGGGACCGCCATGAAGGAACTGGAGTTCTCTATTGGAACTTTGGTCCCAGAGGTTAAATCAGGGAGGTGTCAGGCCCGACCTTGGTCACACGTCATCCTCAGTGCCAGAAATACCAGCGCTTCTCAGATTGAGCAACAGTTTTCTCCTCACCATCAAGGATAATTTTAACTTTTTCTTTGTTTGTTTGTTTTTGTTGTTGTTTTTTGAAAATATGGCTACCAGAAAGCAGAATCCTCAAGGGAAGGTAGAAAAAGGGTGAATGGAGTTCGTAAAAGGATATATTTATGAAAACTGTCAATAAGTAAAACTCTGCTTATAGAAGAAGCAGAGTTGTTGCTGGTAGGGAGCACCCAAAACCTTTTACCCTCTCTGATCTGCTACTGCACTCTAGTGAGGGTGACAAGGAAGGGCCAGTTTTTTAAATATCTATTTTACAGATGTAGAGATAATAATGAAGAGAATTAGCGGGGTCTTGCAATTACTGGGAGAACTGAGTCTAGAATCTAGATTTCTATACAACTAGTCGAGTTTTTAAATCACCTCACCCTACCTTATACGTGCTGTGCAACTTTTTTTTTGCCTTGACTAGACTTGGAGAAAAAGAATGTTGATTCAGAGAATAAATATAATAGGTCTTTTTATTAGGTATCTATAACCCAAGCCGAAAATAGTCCTTAAACCAAAGTATTGGGTTGGCCAAAAAGTTCGTTTGGTTTTTTTCTGTACTGTGGCTCTAGCAGTGCTTAGTTGTCTGGAACTTCATTGGAAACAATTTTGTTAGATTGTATTGTGACAGCTGTCCTATCACTGTGCATCTAAAATAAACATCAAAATTGGTGAATTTTTGTGCAGCCATTTTAATTTTGAAGATGAAAAAATATGCAACATTTTTGGAATATTATGCTTTATTATTTCAAGAAAGATAAAAACACAACTGAAACACAAAAATATATAGTTTTGTGCAGGGTATGGAGAAGGTGCTGTGACTGAGTGAATGTGTCAAAAAGTGGTTTGCGAAGTTACTAGACATTTTGGCCAAAGAATTCTTTGCTGTGGGGCTGTCTTATGCATTGCAAGATATTTAGCAGCACCTCTGGCCTCTACCCACTACAAGCCAATTGTAGGAGATAGCCGACATACTCAAAATACTCAAATCAATAGTTAATGGTGAAAATGAAAAGTGTCTTATTTTACGGAAAAAACTAAATGGACTTTTTGTTAAACCCAATAACTCAATAGAGTTATGAGAGGCTGACATAATTTCGGCCTTCCAGCATGTCATTCATTAATTCACCGTTCTATTGATTCATTGATTCTGTACTTTCTTCATTAAACAGTTAATATGTCACTATTATATGTCAGGCCTTGTATTGGCTGGCTATTGAGGGTCTAAAGATGAAACAGTGGTTTCTATAGTTTTGCTGCTTACTGAAACACCCCCAGAACTAGAGATTTCAAACAGCAACTATTTACTTTGCTTCCTATTCTGTGGGTTAGTGATTTGATCTGGGTTTACCTGGGTGGTTCTTCTGTTCTTGGCTGGGCTCACTTATGCGTCTGTGGTCATTTGCTGCGTAGGTTGTGGGCTGGCTGGTCTAAAACGGCCTCAGCCAGGATAGCTTATCTCTGCTTCAAGCCTCTGCTCATCTTCCAGCCGGCCAACCCGAGTTTGTTCACATGCCAGGCAGCAGGATTCCAGGAGAGCACAGGAGAAGCTTATAAGGTCTCTTGAGGCCTGGACTTGGAACTGGAACAACCTCACTTCTGTTGCTTTCACTGTGCCAAAGCTAGTCAATGAGTGTATCCTCACATACTGTTCAGCTTCACGGAGGCAGTTTGACGTAGTCTCCTGTCCATGTGATTGGCTTAGCCCCATCTGCTACAGGCCCTCCCTCGTCACTTCTGCACACCTCACCCTACCCCACTGGGAAGACCTGCCCTCTTCCCTTTTTCCTTTTTGCTAATGTTTGCCAGTGGAACCTTTCAGATTCCACCTTCGCAAACCCTTGTGCAGTGATTCCAAACTCGGCTGACCTCTCGATTCTTTTTATCAGCAACAATACTTGTAGACAGCATTTACTACTTGCAGGATATTTCAATTAGGCACTGAAGGTGGAAAAAAAAAAGGCCTACTTTCAAGGAAAATGGAGATACTAAACAAAAGCTACCTCGTAGAGTCGTGATGATTAAATGAGTTATTAGGCATACAGTGCTTAGCATAGTGTCCGAGACATAGTAAATGCTCCATAAACCTGACATGCCAAGGATTTGTGATATTTAACCCATGCAACAGGTATTAGAGGCAAATTTTTTCTGTCTCCCATTACAGATGAGTAAAGGGATACAGCTAATTAGCAGAAGATCTGAGGTTCAAATGCTAAAACTTTTTTTTAACCTCACCTGAGATGAGGGTGGAATCAAATGTGATGGAATCTAATGACTCATGAAGTTGTCACAGTAAGATAAAATCCTTGTACCTTCGGTCCTTGCCTCAGTTTGCCCATCTACGAAATGGGAAGGCAGAAAGAGTCACGATGGGAACTGTTAGTTGTAATCTATAGTCCAAATTGATCACGATACAATTTAAAATAACACACAAGTGTTTATAAGAGAAAGACATTGTAGGGGAATGGAACATGCATTTGTGGTAGTCTTAGGGTCTCACACTTGTCTTCTTTCTGCAGAAAAGAAACTGAGATTTCTGTTTCTGGACCATGTCCAGACTAGGAACTTCTTCTGATCATAAATCTAGACCTTTGTGTGTTTCTCCTGAGGTCCCTCAGGCCTCAGCCTGAAACGGTTGGTCTGCTTTGGACTGAGCGGACTGGACCCTCTGAGTCCTGAGGCCTGTCAGGGTCTGCGGGTGTCTGCTCTCAGTCAAGTAGTTCACGTCAGACTGGTTTATTTAGATTTATTTAGTGACTCCACCAAATAGAAGCAAAAAGACAGCCTAACAACAGCCTAATGGGACTAGCGGGCAGCTCGGTAGTTGTCATTTAACAGATCTCAGGTGCACTTTGCAGCAGCACGACCTCTGGGTTCCTCTTTCAAAGATGTTTGCCTCCTAATTCCTGGCACCTGTGAATATGTGTTACCATATATGGGAAAAGGGACTTTGCACGTGTGATTAAATCAAGGACATTGAGATGGGGAGATTTTCCTGGAGTATGTGGGTGGGCCTGCTGTAAACACAGGGGTCCTAGTAAGAGGGAGGGAGAAGGGTCTGGGTCCAAGATGACCATGTGGCAGTGGAAACAGAAGAGAAGTTGTAGTGACCCAGTGGAGGAAGGAGCCACAGACCTAGGAATGCAGGCAGTTTCTACAAGCTGGAAAAGGCATGGAAACAGATTCTCCCCTGCAGCTTCCAGAAGGAACACAAACCAACTGCAAGTTAATAAATTTGTGTTGTTTTAAGCCACTAAGTTTGTGGCCATTTGTCATAGCAGCAATAGAAAACCAATACACCATCTTTCCATACATGTCCTGTTGAATCTACCAAAGTTCCAGCCTAGCAAGGCTCCTCCTCTGCATCCCAATGCCCTTGAAACAAAGGTGTGGTGGCTGGGAGGCTGCCCTTGACCCCCAGCTGGGGAGATCTGTGCTCGGACTTAGGCTCCTGCTGGAGGGGATGGCTTTGCCCTGAACCATCCACACGGTCAATGGTTGTGCTTTTGACCACTGACCCTAGTTGGCTAGGTGGCTGCCTGGTGGTGGAGGGAGGGGTAATGGGAATCAATGATGTTGAGCCGTTTTATTTTTGTTAATACATTCTGCTGCTACTCATCTGTGGACAGAGAGGCCAGTGGATCAGACAATCCTGTCCCGAGCTAACTTGGGAGCTGTCTTTTCCTGCTGCTGGTCGTAGCAGTGAGTGGAAAATGGGACCCCACACTGTAGTAACAGCTGCTAATATTAACTGATTGCGCGGAGTGAGGTTATCTTACCTGTTCTTGGTGATCCTATAAGGAGGGTCCTATTATCACCCCCGTTTTACAGGTGAGGAAAGTGAAGCTCAGAAATGTCTGCAGGTCTGTCAGGCAGCAAGCAAACGAGGAGCCGGCTCTCAAACCTGGCATCATGCCAGTGCCCCTGCCCTTCAAAATGCTTTGCTGCCTCTCATAGGGCATAGTATGCACAGAGCAGGCATTCCTTACACAATGACTGGCGAAATGAATGAATGACTGTCACTCACATAAGCCACAAGCAGCATTATGAAGCCCCATCCAGAGGTGGCAGGGTAGACCAAGGGGCCGCCAGGAAAGCCAGCAGGACAAGAAATTTACTCCTGCAGATGCAGAGATAACATGGAGCTGGCTATCTCACTTAGGATCTCGCAGCTGGACTCCTGGGCAGGCCCAAATAATTCTAATTGAATTTACTGGCGTCTTCTAGGCAGCAGAGCTCCAGGTTCAGCGGCAGGAAGTGGGATGGTGATCTCTCAGGGTCTCCCTTTCCCTGGGGCTTCCCTCACCCCATCTTCGAATGCTTCCTGGGGCCCAGCTGGTGATCTGAGGTGGAAGTTGGTGTGTGCTTGTTAATTTCCTTTCCTCCTCTCTGAAAACCAAAGAAAAATGGGGTGGGGGGAGAGTGATGATGGAGATAAACTTAGTGTGAAGCAGCAGGGGCTTTGCTTGCCTAGAAATTACCGGTGTCCCTAATAGATTGGCAGCTTCTGCGGATGTTTCCTCCCTTTTGCTTTCTTTCACATCTTGCTTTTGTGAGAAGGAAGAGGATTTACCACTGATGAGCCTCATGCCAGATAATGAATAGAAGGCAAGTGACCCCAGCTGTCTCCCTGCCTCCTGCCATCCCCAGGAATTTCTGTCAGCCTTAGTGGTGGTCTTTGCCCAGCCAGTTCCTGTGGGACGAGGCTGCTTTGTTAAATTGCCTCATGGCTGCCGTCTGTGGTTTCATTTGGTTTTCTTTCTCTCCAAATCTCCCTCAAGTTATTACTTCATTTGCAGTGCTGGTCAAAGCAAGGCAATCCTATTGATTTTCCTTCTTTTGTTCTCAGTTTCTCCATATAATAATTGGGTCTAATCATGTTTGCCATTCTCCTCTCTTTAGGGGAGATTAAATGTTTGGTGTTTAAAATGAGGGATAGAGGGTGTTTTTGATTGGAGTGACGACAGCATTCAAATTCCAGTAGTGCACAGATTTTAAGATAAAACCCAGTTTTTTGTTCCAGCATTTACTTATTTATTTTCTAAAGAACATTCTTTGTTCTGGATGTTTTCTAAACAATCTGTAAAATACTGTGGGAGCCATTCACCTAGAGATGTCACATCGATGATTTAAGATTTGGAGGGACTGAGGGACAGGAGGTTCAGGACACCTCTGGAGATCGGAGCCCCGTCTCCTGCTGGGTCACTGGAAATGGCCTCTGCTAATTGGACCTTGTCCTGTCAGGACACATCAGACAGGGCCACTGTGATGCCCAAGCTCGGTGGGGGTGCAATGCCCGAAGGAGCAGGTGCCACTGCTGCTGGGTCCCGGGAGCACTTCGTTGCTCTGGGGAGGGAGGGCCAGCCAGCAGTCACGTGGCCTGCGGTCAGGAGCTGTGCTGAGCTGGGCTGTCCCGGAGCCCAGGACTCGAGGGTGAGCTATTCTGGGCTGTGTGGGGGCAGAACTGGTGTGCACTCGGCCACACATATGTGTGTGTATGTGTGTTTGTGTGTATGTCCTCATCGTGAGGCTGTTTGCCCCAAGGATCACTTCCAGTACTGGAAATGTGCTGAGGTTTCTTTTTTTTTTTGCCTTTCAAAAAAGAAAAAAGACTTTAATCTTTGAACCGTGTTAATGGGGGATATAAATTTTGGCTTGGGGAGGAGGTGGGGAAGAGCAGAGTCCCCTCCAGGTCCTGCAACAGGAAGCCTTCCTCCCCTTTTTGGTGCTGCCTGGTCCCTCGGCCCTCCCCCTCAGAGTTTCCTTGTGAAGTCCCAGCGTGGAGATGGAGGGCCTGTGCCTGAGGGCCTGTTTTGTCAAATGCTGGTATGTCTCAGGGACTAGCACCTGGCTCCCTGCTGGCTCTGCGGGTAGGAGCAGTAGGGACATGTTCCAGTCCCCTTACTGGTCAGCGGTCACTGTGGCCAAGCAACGCGATGCCTGTTGGACAAAGGTGACTCTAGGCAGCATGAAGCTGTCTACACTCCTTCCTCTAACCCATTTCCTGGCCCTCTCCAGGCCATGGGGGGCCGTGCGTATCTCTGAGCTGCCGGCCTGGACTGGGTTCGCATCCTGAACCTCCTTTAGAACGAAGGGGCTGGTCACGAGGCAGCACAGTCAGTAGGAAATTAAAGTCTGTAGACTCGGGGTGACCTGTAATCTAATCCCGGCTCTGTCACTTGGCAGCTCTGTGGCTTTGGTTAAATTCCTTGTCCTTGTTGAGCTTCAGTGTGTTCATCTGTTAATATTAAAGTGAATGCAGGCGAATGGGAGCCAAGTACTATACCTGCCCGACAGCAGTTGCTGGACAAATAGTACTGTGATTACTGAAGCTGTGATGTTGGCTTTGTTTGAGCTTCCAGGGCACCATCTGCAGGGTCCCTCCAACAGCCAGCGCAGGACTGACCTGACCCCAGCAAAGGGGACCCCCCTGGTTGGCCCTGATAACCTCTGATTTTATTCCAGTGAGGGGCAGACAGCTTGTGGGGCCCTTGCAGCACTACCCTGGCGGGCCTCTGTCCCCACAGCATTGCCTCGGAAGTTACGGAAGGCGCTGGTGGGGCCCGGGTGAAAAGCAGAGGCTGCCAGATCAAACCTTCAAGCCAGCAGGTCACACTTATTTATAGGTCTTGGAGGGAAGCAGCACCCCAGGCCTGGAAGAGGCAGCTGCAGGAGACAGAGGGCGGGGACAGGGGAGGGTATAGTGACAGGGGCGGGGGGCAGGGATTGTAGAGGTGAAGAGGCCAAGGGGGCCTTTGTGTGTTGGAGAGTCAGGGTTCCAGCAGAAAGCAGTAGAGTTAGAATAGACTGGGGAGTGTTGAATAAGATGGCTGTTTATAAAAGAGTAGGCAGGGAAACATTTAAGAGGATAGTCCACACCCTGGCAGCAAGGTCAAGGACAGAGGGCAAGGTCACAGGGAATGAAGAGGATAGCCCTATGGAGAGGGCTGTCAGACAGGAGCCATGACCTTCAGTGGAAGGATACAGCTGCCTCCCAGTGACCCAGCAAAGACGTGGCTAGGGGAATAAATACTGCATCTCACTCTTCCTTCTCTCTGATTTGCCACTGGCACCCACCATTGGCCCAGGCCACCAGAAGCAGAGGGGAGGGGGTGGTTGTTCACCATACAGGACAGACTCTTGGAGGCACCAAGCAGGGAGAAGAATGGTAGAGAGAGAACCTAGAAGGGTCAGTGGAAGAGAGTTGGCCCAGAGAAGCAAGGGGGTGAGGAGAAGTAAGGCTGGGGACACTTGGGGGTAATGCATTGGGTAAAGACAAAAGAGTTATTGAGGGAACCAGCTAGAGGCTCTAGCAGAGCGATGAATATCGTGAACTCAGGGACGCAGACAGACATGGACTGAATCTTACCCTACTTTGGTGTGGTCTTGGGTAAGCTGTGCAACCTCTCTAAGCCTCAGTTTCCTCATCTGTAAAATGGAAATGATAAAGATACTATTTTCTACCTAGGAGTGTGGGGCACAATGAAATACTGAAGTACTCAGCAAGGTGCCTGGTAAATGGTAAAGACTTACTACGTGAAGACAGAACAGATAGAGGGGTTTACATGAAAGATAGTGCCCAACTGAGCAGCCAGCGTGTATTGTGTAAGGCCCAGTGGGGATGGCATTTATCCAACTAAAATTTATTGAATACCTACTCTATGCCAGGTGCCCAGCTGGAGGCACTGGGAACATAGGGGTGAGCAAACTAGACTGGTCTTTCTTCCAGGGACCTTATGTATCTAGTAGGGAAAGACAGGTGGAAAGTAAATAAAGATAAAATAATTTTTAATGGTTGGCAAAGTTCTAAAAAGACCGTAAACCAGTGTGATGGGTAAAGAGTGAGTGCTGTAGCCCTGGCCGGTGTGGCTCAGTTGGTTGGAGAATAGTCCATACCCTGAAAGGTTGAGGGTTCGATTCCTAGTCAGGGCACATGCCTAGGTTGCGGGTTCGAGCCCCACAGTTTTGGGAAGGCCTCAAGCTTGAGGGAGTAAGATGGAGCAGAGCCCTGAGGTGCAGAAGCAGCCAGCTTGCAAAGAGCAGGAGAGGGTGCTCGGTGAGCGACCTGCAGGCACAAAGGCCCTGAGGAGGAGGTTGATGTTTCTGGGGTACAGAGGTGACTCGGGAAGCAGAGCATCAAGCTGCTACAAGCACCTCCCTCTTGGGTGAATGCGAGGACTAAACAGAAAGCTCTTAGCCCCATGCCTGGCACCTGTACATGCTCCATGACCCTTAGCTGTTGGCTGTTGTTATTACTTCAATAAAAATTATTGTAGAAAAGGTGGCATAAATAAGTGGGTAGATCCAATATAAAGTGGTCCAGCGGCTCAACCTACATTTACTGTTGGGGCGGTGTGGAGTGGAGGGCGAAGGGTGCAGATTCGGGGATGAGGTGGCCTGTTCAAATACTGACTCAGTCGCTCCTCAGGGGACCTGCAGCCTATGACTTCACCTGAACCCCAGGGTCCTCCCTTGCATAATGGGGGATAGTAATAGCTTCTCTCTCCTGGGGCTGCTGTGAAGATGAAATGCATTACTGTTTCTAAAGCACTTAGATCCGGGTCAGTCACAGTAAGGGCTACCTGGTGGTATCGTTATTGCCAAGAAGGACAGGAGTGCAGTTTCCGCATGAGGAGCTGTGAACCGTGGACTCTGCTTCCCAAGAGCTTACTCACCAATGGATCTGGGGTGTGTGCTTGAAGAGATCCCAGCACCCAAAGCAGCGTGTGATGGTCCTTAGAGGGGGGAGACATCACTGGAGGGCTGGAGGAGGGATGTGAAGACAAGAAAGTAAAATTAATGCTAACCAGGTCTGATGTCATCAGTCAGGAGAAGACAGAAGCAGTCCAGTCAGTTTGCCCCCAAGCACTGCTTCTGCCCTTCCCATGCAGCCTTTCTCAGCAGCCTGCACCTCCCCAGGACCGGCCTCAGCTGAACTCTCATGCCTATCAATAAGGAACAGTCTCCTAACCCCTCTGTCAGCTCCTACTGAGCCCTTAAATCTGCTGGTATTTGTTGAGAATCTTCCACCTTCAATTCCTCCCATGCTAGAGAGGCAAGGAAAGGTTAGAGGTCAGAGGACAGGAGCTGGGGGGATGGAGATGAAGGTGGACAGCGCTGTTTATGGAATTAACCAGAACCCTGTGTGCCTGGCAACTGGGAGATTCTTCTGGTAAGATAAGTGGAACCCTCTGCAAGGTAATTATGAGAGAGCATAAATTCCCCAGATAACCTGTCCTGGGAAGAGATATTGATGGCTGTGGGGCATGTGCTGGAGGTTGCTTTCGCTCCAGTGGTATTGGCTGCTGTCCCCCGGCTTCCTCCTTCCCCCTCCTCTCCCTTCTTTGTTGCCTTTCATCTAATTAGCTGCCCTGCCCATCTGTCCTCCCCCACAGACCTCAGCTTCCCGCTCAGGTTGGCTCTTCTGGACCTTTCTTTTTTGGTTTGCCTCTGGGCCCTCTTAATGATGAAGGTCCCGGAACACAGCACGGCCACGTGCATCCCTGTGGTGCAACAGGGCTGGTAGAAAAGCTGCAGCCCCCATGGGGAAAAGTTTCTAAGAATAGAAGGAGGCCCTGAGCTTTGCTCAGGTCCAGGTCCCCTGAATGAGCACTAACAGTGTTGTCGGGTTAGCGTCAGGCTCTGTGGAGGGCCGGGGCTGTACCTGGGCCAGGCATGGACACAAGGTGGATCAGGCGCTTAGCCCGGGCAGCTGGCTCATCCCTTAATCTGGCTCTGTACATATTCCATCAGTTAGAATACGTGAGATTAATTCTCTCCATTTGGCAGATGAGAGCCTGGGGCCCAGAGGGGCTGAGAGACTTGTCAAAGCTCTCCGATGACTAAGTTCCAACTTTGACTTGGGACTGAGGTCCAGGCTTGCTTGCCCTGGTAGCCCCCACCCCCACCCCATTCTGTGAGATGATAAAATGTCCTCACCGGAACAGCTGAGGGCTGGGATGCTTCTGTGAGCCTTATGCTGACCCTGATCCCTTTCTGGAGAGGAAAGAGGGATGAGCCAGGCAGCGAGGCACTGTCGGTAGAAGAAGCCTGGATGAGAGAGAACCTCTGCTGTGCCTGGTTCTCCTGACTTTATTTGGACTGAGGGGAACAAGTGGGGCTTGGGCACCATCCTGTTTGGCTGAGAACACCCTGGAGAGTGGGCCATGCAGTCTATGCCCCCAATAGCCTTTTTCACCCTCCAGGAGGAAACGAGGCCTGTGCAACTGTAAGAAGCATCATTCCATCCATTGATGAAAGCATTTCCCAAATGAAAAAGGGCTTTCAGGGAAGCTAGAAGAAATTAATTTTCAGTGTTGAATTTTGCTTTCTGTAGTTAACAATCATTAATAAATAGGTAGGGTGAGCTGGTGCTTGTTTTCCTTATTATTAACTGTATTTATGGGGTTTTATTAAGTTGTACCAAGCTGGGATAATTGTAAAACTATTTGCTTGAGCTGTGTGACTCTGGGGCCTCCCATTCTACTCTCTTTCATTCCAAGGGTGGAGTCTTTTCATTATTTAAGACTTAGGCTGTAGAGGGGAACCAAGATGGCGGCGTAGGTAGACACACTGCGCCTCCTCACACAACCAGAACTGACAGAGAATCGAACAGCAAGGGGGACCGACACCAAGGAAATAGAAAATAAACACATCCAGACTGGTAGGAGGGGCGGAGAAGGGCACCGGGGTGGAGAGGACTCGTGTGGCTGTGGCGGGACTGAGACTGGCGGAGTGTGGGACAAATGGCGCAGGCAGTCCGAGCACTAGCAGACCCTGCGGCCCCACATTTGCACAGTTAAACCCAGAGGGCCAGACTCAGAGTGGCGGAGAGTGGGGCAGGCAGAGTGGCGGGTAGCACCCTGTGGCACCACATTCGCCCACAGATAAACCTGACGAACGGCGGGCAGCGAAGCAGACCGTACAACCCAGGGCTCCAGCTCGGGGAAATAAAGCCTCAAACCTCTGATTGAAAGCGCCCCTGGGGGTTGGGGCGGCAGCAGGAGAGACTCCCAGCCTCACAGGAGAGGTTGTTGGAGAGACCCACAGGGGCCTAGAGTGTGCACAGGCCCACTTACTCGGGAACCAGCACCAGAGGGGCCCAGTTTGATTGTGGGTATCGGAGTGGAAGATTGAAATCCGGAGGACAGTGAGGCGGGCGCCATTGCTCCCACTCGGCCCCTCCCCCACGTACTGGGTCACAGCGCAGCCACCAGCATTACCCCGCCCCGGTAAACACCTAAGGCTCCGCCCCTTAAAGTAACAGACGCACCAAGACAAACAAACAAAAAAATGGCCCAAATGACAGAACACTTCAAAGCTCCAGAAAAAATACATCTAAGCGACGAAGAGATAGCCAACCTATCGGATGCACAGTTCAAAGCACTGGTTATCAGTATGCTCACAGACTTGGTTGAATCTATTCGAAAAACAGATGAAATAATGAAGCCTATGCTAAGAGAAACAAAGGAAAATGTACAGGGAACCAATAGTGATGAGAAGGAAACTGGGACTCAAATCAATGGTATGGACCAGAAGGAAGAAACAAACATCCAAACAGAAAAGAATGAAGAAACAAGAACTTGGAAAAATGAGGAGAGGCTTAGGAACCTCCAGGACACCTTGAAATGTTCCAACATCCGAATTATAGGGGTGCCAGAAGGAGAAGAGGAGGAACAAAAAATTGAAAACTTATTTGAACAAATAATGAAGGAGAACTTCCCCGATCTGGCAAAGGAAATAGACTTCCGGGAAGTCCAGGAAGCTCAGAGAGTCCCAAAGAAGCTGGACCCAAGGAGGAACACACCAAGGCACATCATAATTACATTACCCAAGATTAAATGCAAGGACCTACATCCAAGATTACTGTATCCAGCAAAGCTATCACTTAGAATGGAAGGGAAGATAAAGTGCTTCTCAGATAAGGTCAAGTTAAAGAAGCTCATCATCACCAAGCCCTTATTATATGAAATGTTAAAGGGAGTTACCTAAGAAAAAGAAGATCAAAAATAGGAATAGTAAAAATGACAGCAAACTCACAGTTATTAACGGCCACACATAAAACAAAAACGAGAGCAAACTAGGCAAACAATTAGAACATGAGGGTTGTCAATAAGGGAGTGGGAGGGGGAGAGGGGGGTAAAGGTACAGAGAATAAGTAGCATAGATGATAGGTGGAAAATAGACAGGGGGAGGGTAAAAATAGTGTAGGAAATGTAGAAGCCAAAGAACTTATAAGTATGACCCATGGACATGAACTATGGGGGGGGAATGTGGGAGGGAGGTGGGTGGGCAGGATGGAGTGGAGTGGGGGGGGAATGGGACAACTGTAATAGCATAATCAATAAATATATATATATTAAAAAAAAAAGAAAAAAAAAAAGACTTAGGCTGTAAACTAAAGATCGGCAGACGTTTTTGTAACAGTCCAGGTGCTAAATATTTTAGGCTTTGTAGGCCATGCAATCTGTTGGAACTACTCAGCTCTCACACTGTAGAGTGAAAGTGGCCACAGACAATGAGTAAATGAGTGGGCATGGCTGTCTTCCTGCAAAACTTTATAGACAACCGTGGTGGGCCACATCTGGCCCAGGGGCTGTTGTTTGCAGAACCCGGCTGTAAACAGTGGAGAAATCCCTGACCTAGGATCCTGGGCCCTGAGGATCTAATGTCAGCACTGCTCCTGTGTGACTGAAGGAAATTACTTCACCTCTCTGGTCGTTGATTTTCCTTGTAATACAACAGAAGCATCAGCCTGGACAATCTCTAACCCTCTGGGCTTCTCAAATCTGGCTCTTTATGGGAATCGGGCATCTTTCTTTTCCTTCTGCGGGTCAGGGTCACAGGGCCTCTCACGGTCCATCACTTCTTACTCACCTTTGGTGTCCAAACTGCATAATAACATTTTGTATTTCTCTAATGGTGTCTTTTCAGTCAGCTTCCTTACCAACTCACTTCTTGAGTTTCTGAGAGGTGAAACTCAGAAACTAATGGTAAAATTTACTTTTGGACATTTGGCAGTTTGGGGAAAAAGAGCGAAATAGTTAAGATTACCCAGCAGATCAGTGATGCTCTTAGAGAAACCTGGTGCCTCCAAAAGCAGAAGTGTGGTTCAAGTTACTCTGGTCCCGGAGGTATAACCCACGGTGAAGGGCAGTGGCACCCCGGGAGACTGATATGATAGTGGCCAAGAGCAAGGTTAGGGACTGAAATGGGCTTATAGCTTCACAAAGCTTAAACCCTCTGTGCCTGGCTTCTCTTATCTGTGAAAAAGGGGGGTGCATTGGATAAAATGAGATAATACCTGTAAAGCGCTTCGAAGTGTGCCTGGCACACTTAGTAAGCGCTCAGTAAATGATAGCTTTAAAAAAAAAAACGTAAATGGTGCCACTATTATTACTATCCCATCGTCTTGTCATCCTTCTATAAATATGTTTAGGGTGACTCTTCCTCATCTTTATAGTGGTACTAGGCTAATCTTTAAATTAAAAAAAAAAAAGATGTTATTGATTTATTTTCAGAGAGAGGGGAAGGGAGGGAGAAAAAGAGGGAGAGATATTGATGTGTGAGAGACATGGATCAGTTGCCTCTCACGCGCCCCCAATTGGGTACTGGGCCCACAACCCAGGCATGTGCCCCGACTGGGAATCGAACCAGTGACCTTTTGGTTCTCAGGCTGGGACTCAATTTACTGAACCACAGCAGCTGGGGCTCATCTTTAACTTTTGGATTGGAGATGTGAGCTAAATGCTTTTCTCCTAACCTGTATTCTTGCTGAGGTGGAAAAATTGGGGGAAGGAGACTGTGGAGGGGAAAGGCATGTGGGAAAGAAGGAAGAAGGAAGGGACGGAGGGAGGAAGGAAGGAGGGAAGGAAAGAAGGAAGGGGACTTGCGTTCATGAGGAAGGAGAATCAGATTCTAACTGAGTCATGGTCCCCTTAAAGTTGTTGGAATGGGAGGAATAGGCCTCCCTTAAGCAGTACGGAGGTTTGGTATCCTTTGTCATTATCTTGGATGTAGAGGTTATGGGGGCAGATTTAGGTATTTCTAGGGTGCACTCACCTTTTTTTGGGTTTCGGTTTCCTCAGTTTCTCAGGATATTTTTACCATTTCAACCAGAGAACTGAAATCTGGGGACATGACCAGCCTCTTGGTCAGCCTGGCTTTGTTCTGTCCTTATTAAAAGGTTTATGAGTGAATGCCTCCAAAACGAGCAGGCCCAAGGCAGTTTGCACAGGAGGTGGCCGAGAGAAATTGGGGTGGCTCTGAACCTTGTGGCAGGTTAAATGAGACTCAGTGCTTCTTTGTTTGGCTTGATGTCCCTTAGAAGGACGCCTGGAGATCACTTGGTCTGCAGGGCGTTTGCTTCTGCAGGCTGATTTTAACCAACTCTGACAGGAGGGCAGAGGCCCCTAAGCAAGGTCAGGACCACAAATCCCATCCCAGCAGGTGCATGATGGGGAGACAGCGCCCTCCGGATGACCTTCAAGTTCCCATTGATTTCCCGTCAAGCAGTGCTTCCCCACCCCCATCCTGCTACTGTCCCTGCCACTGTCCCTGACACTGCCCCGTAGGCTTGGGGCTCTGGAAGAAGACATGGATCAGCCCTGTGAAAAAGAACATACAGGTTTATTCAGAGAGACCCCTTTAAGGAAAGTGGAGTGGGTACCTTGGGGAACATCTGGTCCTACTAGTTTACAGTGCTGGTATGAGGCCTGGAATGTCCTTTGGAGGCATAGAAAGGAGTGGCTGATGTCCAAAGGGCATCATTTTATCCACTTGGCCCCACTTCTCTGCAGGTTTTGGGGTGTGTATCTGGCACTGTGGGGTCACGAGCAAGATTCAACTGCAGAATGTGTCCTTAATCCATTATCATGAGTGTGTTGGGCAGGATCAGAAGGGAGAAGGTGGCAGTGTGAATCTCATTCCCTGTGATTGGGGCCTCTCCTGGCAATGACCTTCTTGCCCTCTGGAAGGTCAGGCTTCCATACCATCCAAACCATCTGTTGCAGGTGGGCCTGGATTTCCTGTGTGCCAAAATCCTGTGTTAGGTCAGGGGATCCGGTCATAGACGAGAGAAAGAAAGACCCTGGTCTCACGGAGCTCACAGTTTTGTTAGGTAAAGACGATCAGCAGGCAAAGAGAAAAAAGGAGAAAAAATTTTGAAAATGTTAAATATTATGAAAAAAATAGAATATGAGATAGCAAGGGTCAGAGCAGGAGTCGGGTAGGAGGAGGAGAAGCCAACCACAAGAAGATCTGAGAGAAATGTATACCAGGAAGAGGGACTAGAATATGCAAAGGTCCTGGGGCAGAATGATCTTCATATATTGGAGGGACAGAAAGAAGTGTAGTGAGGATGGAGTCCAGTCAGCAAGGCGGACAGGAGACAAGGCGAGTGGGCGGGTCTGGCACGGCCAGTCAGTCTGGGGGCTGCAGCCACGGGAAGGGGTTCAGATTTTACTCTGAGCACAATGAAAAGTCATCGGGGAGGGATTTAAGGTGGAAAATGCCGTGATCTGATTTCCATTTAAAAAGATCATTGGGTCGGCTGTGTTGAGAATTGACTACAGAAGTCTGTGTTCTCTGTGGTCA
The DNA here is from genome assembly GCF_022682495.2 of Desmodus rotundus. Classification (NCBI taxonomy): domain Eukaryota; kingdom Metazoa; phylum Chordata; class Mammalia; order Chiroptera; family Phyllostomidae; genus Desmodus; species Desmodus rotundus. The sequence goes on along the minus strand of NC_071393.1, from coordinate 114,842,708 downwards.
TGTTTTAAATGTCAGACTAATATTCCCTTTACTGGAGAGGCAACATGGAGGCTCTTAGAGTCCAGCTACAAAGATGGGGTCCGAGGGTGTGTTTGTCCAAGGATTGCCTCTGATCAATGCTTTGCCTCTGCCGGCAATCACACCCAGGGGACAGCATACTGGGGCCCAGCTCGTCGTTGGGGTTTCAGAAAGGACTCAGTCTATAAACCAGGGAAAGTAAAAGGATTTTTCAATCAATGAAGTTCCTGTGATGGGCGTGTATTTTTTTTCTAGGTATGCTCCACCCTAGATAAAACAGGTTTTTTTTTAAAACTTTTGGAAGTTGGTCACATTCTACACATTTTTTAGTCTCTGGAGGAGAGATTTATTTTGTCACGTCTGGATGCCATTTGGAAGGCATACCTTGGACACAAGAAGAGCTGCAGTCTTCTTCCTCCCCAGAGCATCCCCTTTCCTGACCCTCTGCTCCCCTATTATTTACTGGAAGGAATCACACTGCTTTTCTCCTGCCTCCAGTCTCTTGTCCTTGGCAGCCCCTTGTCTTCAACGCTGACTTTAGTTTGTCATCAGAACACCCAGTTGGCAGCTCAGAAATCATGGCCAGGTTCAGTATAAATTCCGTCTTGCTTAGGTAGCTTTGCATAATGAGTCCCTGAAAAGTCTTCCCCAGGGTAGATGCCGCAAAGGGATTTATTGGGTCTAGAGGCTTGAACATCAGACTGAGTGGCATTTAAGTCATGATGGGAGTTTGAGGGTTCAAATTCTTCATCTGACTTGGCTTTTGCAAGGCAATGCCGTTGTCCCCAGTGTGCCTTTCCTGTGATGTTAGAAAGGTCAGATCGCTGCCAGAGTGACCACTCTTACGGATGCCTTGACCGGGTCTCTTAGAGGTTTTGTTAGGGATGAGGACTTCGGTGGGAATAGTCTGCTACAGTTAGTGCCTCCAGGTTAATCCACGTCATCTGCCTGAAAAAATTCCCCACAGGAACAAAACCAGCCCAGTTCGAGTCAATGAACCGGGCTTTCCAGCTCTGCCATTAAAACATGGCCCAGGAGCCTCTCAAAGCCCCCCTTGCTCATGCCCGTGCTTCGGAGGCTGGGGAGCTATCCTTAGATAAGCGAGTTCCGTATTTCTCAAAATCCGTGGGCCAGCTGTGAAAAACACAGCTGTCTGGATCCCGGAATTGAAATTTCACAGCCCCCCCCCACCCCCACAGATTCTGACACAAAGCAAGCTTTGCGATCCAGTGCCTTAGGCCTTCCCTCTTTCTGGAGGGTGGGACGATGGCATTCTTGATAAGCACAAACCTGACCCCTCCTTCTTCAGGAGACCAGAAGCTTGTCTTCCTGGGGTGGGTCTGAGGACAGAAGACAGTATTCAGTGACCTCCTTGTGAAGTTCCGAGAAGGAGACTATCCCGCGTCTTGTAGAGTGGCATGGATATTATAGATGGAGAAATGAGAACAACTCAAGAGCTGAAGTGAACTTTCTGGAGACAGTTCAGTAGGATTTGAACTTGTAGGATATTTGTTTTCAGATGCTTAATCCTGTGCTCCAGAGAAGCCAGATAACCTCAGGCTTACCTCATTTTCTTTCTTTTCTTCTTTTCTTTGTTAAAGGCTTTTGTTTATTTATTTTCAGAGAGAGGAGAAGCGAGGGAGAAAGAGAATGAAATGAAACATGGATATTCAAAGAGAAACATTGATTGTCTGCCTCTTGCAAAGGGGGACCTGGCTCAAAACCCAAGCATGTGGTCTGAGTGGGAATCGAACTAGAGCAACATTTTGGTTTGCAGGCCCAACCCACTGAGCCACACTGGCCAGGACTCACCTCATTTTCATATGGAGAAAGGTCAAGTGTCCCAGGCCTCTCTCAACAGTGAAACTCCCATTAGTTTGCTAAGGAGGACATGACGTTTCAATCAAGTAATCCATACCTATCACATGCCCCTGACTTCCCTGCACTATGCTTGGTTGAGTAGCACAGAATATGTAACTCTTAGTCCCTGTCTTCAGGATGCTTATACTCTAGTTGGGTGGGGAGAGATGAGGAGGGCACTTCAGACTGGCCAAACATAAGTGAAACACTTGGGGAGCTCAGGGAAGGCAGAGATCAAGTGTGATTGGCAGAGATAACTGGGAGGCTTTCTAGAACAGACAGGACGTAGTCAGCACCTGAATAGGGCAAACCCAGCCAGACCAAGTGCAGGAGGCCAGAATTCTAGGTGGGAGGGGGTATTTTGTCGGAGTCCAGGGTTAGGGCTGTCTGCTTCTTATATGCGGAAAGATTAGATGAGGATTCATTCATTCATTCTTCATTCAATCCAACATGGCCAGCTCTGTGTTGGGCTTGGGGACAGAGTGACGTACAAGCCAGGTGAGGTCTGAGCATTTGGGGCAGGCTTCGGACTTCCGGTGTCAACCTGCAACAACTCCTATGTTCTCCTGGATGCCTGAGGCTCCACCTCAGCCACCCTGCTGCCTCCTGTCTTAGAACAGGTTTGGGTGGTCACCTAACAGCCTTAACGACACTGCAAGAGTGAGTGTGGCGTGTCTGTGTGTCACATGGGGGACACTGACCTGCTCAGGCCCCTGCCTGGGCAGTCACTCACAGAGCAGGGCGCTGAGGAAGGCGCTACCCCTGACCATAGGCATTTCCCTCTGTGTCAGAGGCTCTACTCATTTAAGTGTCTCGCAGAGCTGAAGTAGGCATTATGTTATCCGTATTGTGGGATGTAGAATTTGGGCTCGGGGAGGGTAAATAACTTGCCTCAGGGCTGTGCAGCCAGTAAGAGGTGGAGCTGGACTCAGATCTGCCTGATTCCAAGTCTCTCTCCTTTTCCCTCTACCCACCCCCCATCCCCACCCCCATCTCTACCCCCCATACCTCTCCAAAGCCTTGACAGTTTGGGAGGCACATCTGGGCAATAAGGGGAGCCATTTTGGCTACTGTACTGAGAAGTGAAGGACTACAGGCTGGGTTTGAGGGAGGCTTCTTTTTGTCAGGACGGGTTGGGACAATGCTAGAGTGACTGAGGCCGGGAGATTGCTGCGATGACCTGGGGGCTTACCTAAATAGGAAGGATTGCAGACATTCCCTCATTTCCCCGGGGAGTTGCAGGTAGACAGCCCTGCAACCTGAATCACCAACGTATAGGTGCGAGAAAGCCAGAAGACCACGCCCATGCATGCGGCATGTGCGTTACCAAGGTAATTCAAACACCCCGGGCTTAGGTGAGTGGTATAGTAGTTGTTGAAAGCAATCCAGCAAAGACTTAATTAGGCACCTTCTGTGTGCTGGTCTCTGTACCGGATGTTGGGGTTGGATCAATAAAAAGCCAGGTAGGCAGTGCTGCTGGGGTGCTGCCCTGGGGTGGTTCAGTGAAAATCCTGAGTGGCTGTGTGCGGTGTCCTCATGGAATTAATGGCCTAGTAGGGAAGTCAGACATGAAACAATGAATTGAGTTGAAATTGACATCATTAATAGTAGCAGTGTCCTTGTCTTTGTTGGAAGAAGACAGAAAGGATGAGGGAGGAAGGGGATTGGAATCTCTCTCTTTCTTACCCATCATCAGAAACACTGTTCTAGTTAGCTTGGGCTGCTATAACAAAATAACCATAGACCGGGTGGCTTAAACAATAGACATTTATTTTACACAATTCTGGAGGCTGGGGAGTCTGAGATCAGGGTGACAGCGTGGTCTAGTTCTGGTGAAGGCTGAGGGTTTTCTTCCCGGCTTGCAAGAAGGCTGTGGTCAAGCAGTGTCTAAACATGGTGGTGATGGGGGTGGGAGGGAGAGAGGGTGGGAGAGATTTCTTTTAAAGTGGTACTAACCCCTTCATGAGGGCGCTGACTGAATCACCTTTCAAACGCTCCATCACCAAATACCAACACTGAGGGTTGGGGCTTCAACATAGGAATTTTAGGGGGACATAATTCAGGCCACAGGCAACACTAAACTTGGCTTTGTTTCAGGCCAGCTTTAGGGAGGGTGCAGCTATGAGGAAAATGAAAAAGTTCCCCCATCTTGCCCAGTATTGCCCACTTCTTGCTAGTGATAAAACCCTACATAATGGGAGATGGCTTCCCATGCCACGTTAGAGTTAAACACGTTTAAATGCAAATAGGAGGAAGGTAGCCTGTTGGGGGTAAATGAGTTTTAATGTGCTTGTGGGCAGTTGTGGAAACATGGGAAGCTGAATGAGATAGCAGAGCATGCAGGTGCCCACAGAGAAAAGAGGGGCCACTGGGGGAAAGAGGGGAGAGAACCCTGCCGCAGGCCTGGACTGGTGTTTATCTCTGTTTCTGTCTGTTTTTGTGCACAAAAAGCTGCGATGGGCCAAGGTCCCTTTTTATAGTCAAAGGGGACTTGTGGCCATGCAGTGGGAATGGAGAAAAAGTGACAACTCCCTAAGAAATGAAAGAATTCAGTGCCGGATGGGATGAAGGACCAAGGACAGCTTGCGGGGGAGTAGAGCAGTGTTTTTCAGGTGTCCCCACCCTCAGCCCTGGGAGAATGAAGACTCTGGGGGAGGGAGCAGGCTCTGGCAGATGATGAGGAATTAGCTTTTGGATAGGTGTTTAAGATAAGGCAGGATACAGGACAAAAGGGACAATGGAAGTGAAGGGCCCCAGGTATGTGGTTTGGAGGGCTGGGCCTGGGAGTCAGCCCAGGGATGGAATGTAGAAGAGCAACAGGCCAGGTCTTGAGATAGAGAGTTGAGTGTGTGAGGAAGACGGGGAGCTGCAGTCTGGAAGGGGTGTGTGTGTGTTACGGGTTCTGAAAATCACAGTAAGAGTCTAGTTGGCATTAATTTTAGAGAAGTCTCAGTTTTCCACTGTGAATCTTCTTTGGCCCTTAGAATCTATTTCTCCACAGATAGGCTCAAGGAGAGGCCCTGGAGCATTCTCAGAGGTAGGATGGCTACTTGCATTCCAGATGGGATCCCTAAGGGACCTCATCCCCCACAGAGCCCCAGACCCAGGCAGCCAGCACCCGTCCAAGCAGCAGGCAGTGGGGGTTCCTGCTCTGGCAGAAAGCCCAGCAATTTGTTCCCCTTGCCTTTCCCACTTCTGATTGCAGTCTTGAGTAGCCTGAAGTCAGCTGCTGATGAGAACATCATTCTACCCTGCCTTATGCCAGCCCAAGACATCTATCAGCCCGTGGAAAGGGCAGACCTCTTGGTTTGGTGCACACGGGCTGTGGCTGAGGCCTGGCTGTGCCTCACCCAGCCTGGGGCATGCTGGTCACCTCTCCAGAAAATGAGTCATTCCTGCCAGCCTTCCCTTGCCTCCTCTGCCCCTTGCCACTTAAATGCAAATGTCACCCCTGGAATCCTTTTGCTGTGGGGTATTTTTTTTTAAAGAAAAAAATAGCATACTGAAAAGGACATTTGTCTGTCCTCTCTCCTGTTTAAATTGCTTTCCACAGGTTAGGGGGACCTGGCCATTATTTTCTTCCAGAGAGCAGAGCAAGTCTTGTGAAGGTTTTGGCTACTTGACTTTTGGAGAAGAGCTGCTTGAATTTATTGAGGAGGGTCAAATCTCTCTCTCTCCTCCCATATCTTGCAAAAGGCTTTACATTTTGTTTCCAAATTGCTGCCAACGCCTGGTCTGTTTAAAAGTGAATTCCCTGGAGACGATGGCAGAGAGGGTGTTGGATGTCACATTTTTGCAGCTTCAGTCTTTAATACAGTTGTTCCAGTCCCCAGAAAGTCTATTCTGTTTACATAAGGAAGGTATTATTCACACAAAGATTACATTTAAAAATACACCCCCAGCATGCCTGGTACTAATAACATTGCATGTTCTGAAAGTGGAAAGTATTTAAGATGAAATTAATTTTCGCTCGGTGTGCCACTTTGTTTGACTTTCTTGTTCCATTCCGTGCGGGGCATGGACTTGGCCACGCTCACTTTGCATTTTCAGCAAGTTCACTTTCTTATGCCCCTCTCCTGGATTGAAGCCATTGGAAGTGAGTTGAAAGCATATCGGGAAAAGTCCAATTTGAGAGTTACTATAGATTTCTTTTGTATTGGCTTTCAGAATTTGTTTTGAAAATGGAAACCCTCTTCTCCCCAGTCGATGAGTTTTAGCGTACAGTTTTCTTTTTCTTTTTTTTTTTTTTAGTGAGTTATCTTTTAGCAGAATTTCTGGGGTTGGAGTAGTAACATCTTTTTTGGCAGTCTGTCCAAAGATCGTGGGAAAAGTTAACTGTTTCTCACATCGGACACCTCTCTGTTATGTGTTCTTGTCAGTTCTCATCAGTGTGGCGTGGCCGGGCACTGTTCAGCAGAGGGGAGCTGGAGCATGCAGGGCACCCTTGCCAGGCTGTGTCACCCTGCCTGGGCTGAGCTGCCTGTGAACGTTCTGTTAGGAGCAGGATGACAGCTAAGGGTGGAGGGTGGAGGGAGCGAGAAGGAAAAATGACTCATGGACATGGACAACAGTGTGGTGATTTGGGGGGAAAGTGGCATTGTAAGGGGACTAAATGGTTATAGAAAAAAAACAATTAAAAAAAGTTCTGTTACACTGAGCTGCACTGCTGTAGCAGGAGATGTTTAAACTGGTGGGACACAGATGCAAACACTTTGTAGGAAATGGTTCTTTATTTTTGATCAATCTCATGATCCTTGTTACCAACCTTGATTACATCAGCATATGTGCTGTTCCGTTTTATAGCATTTTAATGGGCTTTCATCCCCCTCCCCAATTCAGTTCCAGCTGTGTGACTATTATAATTTGATTACAGTTTGGTTTGCAACTGCTAGGACACTTTCTGAGCACATTATGCCTTCTTTGTGAGAGTGAAGCTATTCAGAGGTGAAAAAGAAGCAAAGGGCTTAAAAAAAAAAAAACCCCACAAAAGGAGGGACTTGTAAATAAGTAATTTCCAAAAGATGCTCAGAAGCTGGGACCATTGTATCCTTCCAGAAAGAGAAATTTGCTGAAACTCTTCAGTAGTCTCTGACCCACAGACTTTTTATTAAAAAGTATAGAAAAAATCATTATAAATTTGCTTTCTTTATTCTTCTAAATATTTTGGTTAAGAAATATATTATTTTTAACTGAGTGACTTCCCCTCCTTCATTTTGGCTTTTCATATCTACACAGAACCAAAACAAAGGGACATTCATAATGTCGCTTCAAAATGAGCTATTTGATTCTCCCTTTGGTCCTGCAATCCTGGGGCTCTTCCCTTCCTGTCTTTTCCTCCTCCTCTCCACAGAGGCTCAAGTGTACCTGGCAATGGTTATGGTATTACATTTGTGTTTCTTTACCCATTTATTAACCTGCCTATTTTTCATTGGTTAGGTATTTGATCTCATGGATTATTTTACATTAAAAATTTTTACTTTATTAATTTAGTAGGCAAAATGCATATTATTGCTATAATTAAAAATTATTGTTTAAGATTTTATTTACTTATTTTTAGAGAGAAGGGAAGGGAGGGAAAAGAGCGAGAGAGACGTACCAATGTGAGAGAGAAACATCAATTGGTTGCCTCTCACACCTGCACCTGGACCTAACCTGCAACCCAGGCATGTGCCCTGACTGTGGAATTGAACCAGCGACTCTTCGCTTTTCAGGATGATGTCCAAACAACTGAGTGATAGCGGTCAGGGCTAAAACATTTTTAAAATTATAGTTGACATTAAATATTATTGTATATTAGTTTCAGGTGTGTGCTTTACATATGATCAGTTTTCATCAATATTATATTTTAGGCTTTTGAAAGGGATACCATCTTAAAATTAGTAGCGTCACCATGTGTCCAAGGATACCAAAGGTTCAGGAATATTCAATTTACTCTGCTTAATTAATTATTAGATCGCCACTCCAGAACACCTGGAAAGGTCTTTCTAAGTTTTAAATTGAATTATTTTGAGTTCAAAATCCAACTATTATTACTTTAAATGCTGCTTTTATTTTCCATCAGAAAGATATTTCTCTTAAAGTGGTCAGTTTTAAAAGACTGGTGTATGCTCCTCTCCACCTTCTTCCCCCATAATAGCTCTCCTTTTATGGATGTTTCCTCTGTCCTTCTAGTCTTTCATTTGGAGCGTTTCTCTTCTATTGTAATGGAAATCTGTGCGTCTGTGCTGGTGATTTGGGCTCTTTCTGGACTGTCTCTGCTGGCAAATACTGAGAAGAGCCGTCTAATAGGAGATGTTAATGGGGGCTCTCTAGAAGCCAGATATCCCCTAGATACCTTGCAGAAGGTTGTTTGAGAGCTACCTCTACTGTGAAGTGGAACCTCTTGCTCCTTAGAATTGGGACTTTCACTGGTGATTTTGTTGACCTTAAACAAATTGCAAGTAACATTGGTTCATTTGGGAACAACAAAAGAACCAGCAACTCCCAACGGTGAACCGCGCACTAGTCCAGAGAAAACAGGGGAGGAAGGAATCTTTACGGACTTGGGAGGGGCTGTTGTTAAAGGAAGAGTCCATTGGTGGACACTGAGCTTTGGAAGCCCTGTAATTCTTTATTAACTCATTGTGGCAGTCTCCCATTGGCTGAGCTGTCACCGAGGGAGAATCTCTTTCCGCGGAGGTAGTCCAGTCGTGGCACTTCCTGCGGCAGTAAAGCGGCCGCGCTTCCGGCTGGAGCCAGTAGTGTGCGCCGAGGACACGGGCTCGTCACTTCTCATCTCCAGGCAACCGACTCCATTTTCAATGGGGTCTCTGTTTATTACTTTTCAGTTTCTTTTCGGGGCCCTAGGTTCTTTGTAAAAGTGGTTTCTGAGTTTCCTGGTGGGTTCGGTACAGGAGAGAGAACCTGGGGGAGTCCTGCCACCAGGTTGGATCCTGCCCGTTGGCCAGGCCCTTGGTGCTCGTTAGTCTTCCTAACTGCAGATCTTGCCAGGGAGGTGGGTGCGTGGTATCAGTTTCCTCTGGGTGTGTGTCGGTTTTCCCTGGCCTCACTGCTCCTCTCTCTGTCTCCTGGCAGGCTCGGGGACCAGTTCTACAAGGAAGCCATTGAGCACTGCCGGAGTTACAACTCGCGGCTGTGCGCGGAGCGCAGTGTGCGGCTTCCCTTCTTGGATTCGCAAACTGGCGTGGCCCAGAACAACTGCTACATATGGATGGAGAAGAGGCACCGAGGCCCAGGTGAGCCCAGCCACGCCCTGGGATGTGCACAAACTTGGGTGCCCGGCTTGGGTCGGGGAGGACCGTAGCTGCTCTAGAAATGTACGCAGTACTGGTGGGGGTTGGGCAAGTTGTACAGCGCCCCGGGATTCTTCAGAGAAACTCCGTGACTTTTATAGCTGTTGGCTGGTGAGGGGCCTTGAAGCCACATTGACAGGGGCGAAGGATGTTTAGCTCCAAAAAGGGAAGACGGAGAATAGTTATCTTCATCTTTTACACGTGTGTGTTAGTGTAGCTTAGTTATAAATTGGGAATCTGCAATTCCTAAATCGAATCTAGGTTTGAGGCTTAGCTTTGTCATCATCAGATGACTCTCTCCGTGCGGTTCCTCTTCCCCAAAATGGGGATAATAGTGCCTACTTAAGGATTTTGTCAGGATTCAATGCAGGTAGTCACTAAGAAAGCTCTTAACGTGGGTTGAGCACGCAGTCTGTCTTCTCCAAATGCAGGCTATTGATAGTACTATTGCCACCACGCTAGTCTTGCAGGCTCCAGACAACAGAATAAAGCCCAATGGCTGGAGATTTGGGAGGCAAGTGTAGGAATGCGGTTTTCTGGCTCTATTTGGGTATACTTTAAAAACTTTTATTATGATAAATTTGAAACCCATGCAGAAGCAGAGAGAATAGTAAAATGAACCTCCATGTATTTTTCACCCGGCCTCAACAATGACCAATTTATGGCCACTCTTGTTACATTTACGCTCACTTCCCACTTCCCTCCCTGACCTCAGGTTATTTTGAAGTAAGTGAAATCTTTTTTTTTGGGGGGGGGGGGCGGTCTGTAAATTTTTCATTATCTATCTGTAAATGGTAAGGGCTTAAAAAAACAAACCTGAAATAACTATCAAAGCTTCAAGTTAACGGTAAAAGTTGAATACCATCAAATATTTGGTAAACTTTTTTTTTTTTAAAGATTTTACTTATTTATTTATTTATTTATTTATTTATTTATTTATTTATTTAAAGGGGAAGGGAGGGAAAGATCAATGTGTAGTTGCCTCTCATGCATCCCCTGCCGAGGACCTGGCCCGCAACCCAGGCATGTGCCCTGACCAGAAATGGAACCAGCGACCCTTGGTTCACAGCCTGCGCTCACTCTACTGAGCTACGCCAGCCAGGGCGCACGCGCTCTCTGTCTCTCTCTCTCTCTCTCTCTGTCTCTCTCTCTCTGTCTCTCTCTCTCTGTCTCTCTCTCTCTCTCTCTCTCTCTCTCTCTCTCTCTCTCGGTCTCTGTCTCTCTCTCTCCTAAAGAGTTTCTTTATTTCTAGAGAGAAGGAAAGGGAGGGAGAAAGAGGGAGAGAAACATCAATGTGTGGTTGCCTCTCGCGCCCCCCCTACTGGGGACCTGGTCTGCAACCCAGGCATGTGCCCTGACTAGGAATTGAACATGCGGACCTTTGGGTTTGCCTCTGGCTCAATCCACTGAGCCCCACCAGCCAGGGTAAAATAAAATTTTTAAATATAAATACTGCTTTAGCCTTAGTTCATAAAGTTTGATAGGGTGTTTTCATTTTCACTCATTTCACTTGGTGAACTGCTCCTCTCTCAGACCTCATGGCTGAAATTCTCCTCCTACTTCACTACAGACCCACATGCCTGCTTCTTCACTACATCAGACCGCATGGCAGAATCCCTCTACTTCATGGCTCCTTCTTCTTGGCTGCCTCTCTCCTGTCTCAGCCTGCTGACCCGGAGCTTCCTACATAGCCTAACATCTGGCCTCTCCTCCAGTGTGCCACTTTGGCCACTTCACCCATATCTTTTACCTTCTTTAGGCTGCCATCTTTAGTCAGGGCAAAAGTAACCCTTGACACAGGAGCCTCTGCCTCCTCCCTGCCTCTCCTGGCCTTTGCCCTGCCACTGCCCTTCCTCGTCTGAAGTCACTACACTTTCTGAAAGTCAAGTAGACTGGGGGCAGCAGCACAGATATTAACATGCTATCAACTTGCCATTGTTATGAAAAGTATATTAAGCGGTGTATCATCCCCTTCCACCGTCCCCCAACCATGGGCTGTGGGGATCATGTTCAAGGAACCCCGTTTTATACCCCGTTTCACTCTTGATAAATTGATGCCTTGATTATTATTTAATGACCTTGTTTGTACTAATATTCTTTATTCTGAAATCAACTTTCTCTGATATGAATACAGCTGCAATACTTTCTTTTTAAAATAAGTGTCAACATGGTATATCTTTTTCCATTCTTTTAATATATTTGTTTTTTTATGCCAAAAGATTTTTATTTTTTATAAGCAGTATATAGTATCTTGCTTTTTTAATGTGATGTAATCTGCTTTTTTTCCTGTTTTCATTTTTTAAATATTTATTTTTAGAGAGAGGGAAAGGGAGGGAGAAGAGGGAGAGAAACATAAGCAATCGGTTGCTTCTCACGTATGGGGCCACAACCCGGGCATGTGCCCTGACCAGGAATCGAACTGGTGACCTTCTGCTTCGTGGGGTGACATCCAACCAACTGAGCCACACCGGTCAGCACGTTTTTTAATTTTAATATAGTTTTACTTCATAGTCATATAAAATTCTTACATCATTCTAAAGTCAAATCTGTACAGCATAGTACACTCAGAGAAAGTATCTCCTTTTATTCTGTTTCTTTGTTCTTTCCATAGGCAACTTTCTCTTTTTCTTGTCATTATTTTGTGGTGCTCTCTTTGTAACTTTTTTTTAAAGTTTTTGGTTTATCTTTACATTTAAAAACTGTGCAAATATACATTTATGTTATGTATATATTGATATATATGTGTGTGTCCCCATTTCTTAAGAGAGATAATAGCACATTATGGGCACTGTTTTCCATTTTGCCATTTTCACTTGACAATATGTTCATTACAGTGTATACTTCCCTCCCCCTCTGCCCTCTTGCTCTTTTTCTGTGTTTCTCAACAGCTTCATAATAGTCCATTGTGTGGATATACCATTGTTTATTCAACCAGGTCCTTATAGATTGACGTTGGATTGTTTCCAATCTTTTTCTAGTATTGAAAATAGTACAATGAACATATAACCGTGCAAACCGGGGCTTGTCCAGTTGTTGCCTTCAGTCTGCATGACTCAACAGTTAGTGCTGAAGGAAACAGTTTTTTAAAAAAGTATTTTATTTATTATTTTTAGAGAGAGGGGAAGGGAAGGAGAAAGAGAGGGAGAGAAATGTCAATGTGTGGTTGCCTTTCACTGTGGGGGGCACGACTCGGCTTGCAACCCAACCATGTGCCCTGACTGGGAATTGAACTGATGACCCTTTGATTCGCAGGCCAGTGCTCAATCCACCAAGCCACACAGCCAGGGCATGAAGGAAACAGTTTTCATTAACAAGGTTCTATTCTTGGGGGCCTGAGAGCACTCCTGCTCAGAGCCTTCTTCTCCCACAAGACCCAGAACTTCCCTTGCTCCCCAAAAGGCTGAAAGCCAAAACCATGCCCAGAAGTTCCCCACATCCTTATTTGTCCATCAGCGGGACACGCAAACACATCCTCTCTGGAATGTTAACTTGTGGGTTCCTGAGTCACCACCCTCTTGCAGCAGCTCTCTCACTCAGGACCTGGGGTGCGCTGTCTCAGCACCTGTGCAGCAGTTCAGGAAGCCATGTGCCGTGTTACACTGGATCACGGTGTCTCAGAGGCTGGAGCCCAGGGAGGCACGTGTCCCTGCATGGGATCCTGCCTCCAGGAGTGGGCTCCCACCGATGTGGGGTCTGAGTCCCTAGTGGGCTCGCATCTCCTCGTCCCACTATTGCTCCTCTCCATGCGGGGAGCAGGGCCAGAGGCCCAGAACATCCAAATGCCAAGAAATGCAGAGGGAAATACCTTACACCAAGCTCTAAAGTCCTGTACCAAAAGTCCCCATACTAAGAGAGTGACTTCTTTGCGTGTCCTTCAGAGAGGCAGAAGTCTGCAGCTCAGCATTCCCGGTCACAGTTCTGCTCCAAGCATCTCTCATGTGTCTGTGCTTGGCCTGGTGGGTCCCCGCAGCTCCGTCATCTCAGCTGCTGTCTTCTCCAGGCAGACGGACCTCGTGGCTGACTCCTCTGACCTCGTGGCTCTGTCCTGTGACCTCCAGCCTGCCCTAATTGAAATGCTGGGCTGGGAACTTTCTATGTGACCTTATGTCTGGCCCTTCCTATGGTGCATTAGTGTCCGCTATTTTTGTCAGCTCTCCAATGTCTTTGGCCCTCTTTTGGTGGCCATCTTTAGTCAGGGCAAGAGTTCCAGTGATACACAGGCATCCTGGGAGGGCAGCTGTCCCCCCTGGCTATGTCATTAGTCATTGCAAGTTCTCACAGTGAAGGACAGTTTGCCTGGGCAGTAGCCCTTTTCCCTACAGGAAGGCATGGCTGTTAGCTTGTCTTTGTTGTGCAATGTGTCTTAATTGCTCTACCTTCAGCTCTGTGGGCACCTCTCTTGCCCACTTCCAGCCTCCCCAGTCCAGTCTGAGGGCAGGATTGTGGGGATGTTTCCCTATTATCAGGGGACCCATGCTCTGCCCTGTTACAAATAGACATTTTTGTATTTGTGCATGTGAATCTGTGAGGTAGATTCCTAGGAATGGAGTAGCTAGATCAAAGGGAAAATACATACACAGTTTTACTAGATAGGCCAAATTCTCCTTAATAGGGTTGCGCCATTTTGCATTCTTACCAATGGTGGATGAGATTGGTAGGCATAGCCCTAACAGAACAGTATTTTAAGACTGCAGTCGAATGCTTCATGGAAGGACGGAAACTAGAATTTTTTTATTTTTATTTTTTATTGTTATTCAATTACAGTTGTATGCCTTTTCTCCCCATCCCTCCACCCCACCCCAGCTGAACCCACCTCCCTCCCCCCTCTCCACCCTCCCCCTTGGTTTTGTCCATGTGTCCTTTATAGTAGTTCCTGTAATCCCCTCTACCCACTGTCCCCGCCCCCACCCCCCACCCCCGCCCTGGCTATTGTTAGATTGTTCTTAACTTCAATGACTCTGGTTATGAAACTAGAATTTTTGAAACAGACTGGGGTAGAGGCTATTGTCTGGGATATTGGAGAGGCAATTTTTATGTCAGGGTAAGCAACAGCCCCAATAACTTTTAAGGTCCCTCCTCACATTATTATGCTATTATTCTTAAAAAAAAAATTTTTTTTAAAGATTTTCTTTTATTTCTAGAGAAAGGGGAAAGGAGGGAGAAAGAGAGGGAGAGAAACATCAATGTATGGTTGCCTCTTGCATGTCCCCAACCAGGGATCTGGCCCCTCAACCCAGGCATGTGCCCTGACTGGGAATTGAACTGGTGACCCTTTGGTTTGCAGGCCTGCACTCAATCCACTGAGCCATACCAGCTAGAGCCATAATCATATTATTAAAAAATTTCCCCATCAATTTAGAAAGGATGGCCTGGTGGTTTATTTGATTCTCTATACATTTTGTATGCCTTGCTACAGTGTGTTTACATCACCAGGATGCATTTCTCCAGGAGCAGTTTCAGCTGGTGGTGTGGTAGGAAAGGGAAAATAAATTCCCCAAGAAGTGGTTTGATGGATGGGTAGGCTGGGTATTCCTTTCCTGATAGCTCTGGTTTGGGGCACTGCATGTGGCATTGGTAGGACTCTGGGTTTCAAGCCTGCTGCATGTGAACCAGCAGCGGATGGCTTAGTGGGGAGTTAGATACGATGGAGAGGTTTTGAGTGTAGGCTGTGGACTAGGATGCATTAGGAGCTGTATGGCCCTGAGCCCATTACTTAATCACTGTTTGCCTTACTGACCTCATTCTTTAAATGTCTTATGATACTGTCACGATGAGATAGCAGTGAGTGGGGGTGCCAGCCTATGACAGAGGAAGAGCTCAGTAAATGTTAGCTATTGTTAACTGTCAGCTTTGAGTGTGGTGGGACCAGTGAGGGGCTTGGGAACTCCTGGGCCAGAAGAGAGGCAGGCAGCATTTTGGATTGGAGGTCTACCATGCCGAGGCAGTCTTGGCCCGTAGGACACTGGAATTGAGTGTTAGAGAAGCGCTCACGAGAAGAGTGGGATGGGAGGCCGGAAGGGGATTTTTGTGGAGCAGATAGACAGCCTCACTGAGTGCTGTGGTGTGCCAATTGCCCAGGACTCGAGACTTTCAAGGAAGAGCAGGCATCTTTGGCCTGGGATGGTTCAAGAGTGTTTCACTGAAAAAATAGTCCATGAAGTCAGTGCAGCTCTTAAAAAGCCAAGAGAAGGGAGGGTGCAGAACACCAGGAAATGACACGGTATGAGCGTTTGTGAAATGTCTTTCCCTCTCCTCAAGCCCTGCCTAGGGGCTTGTTACTCATCCTTCCAGCTCAGTAGAGTTGGTCCACGTTGGCATTTTTAACCACGAACATTAACGGAGCATCTATTATGTGCTGGGCCCTGGGAATGTAAATATGAGTAAGATTTCATCTACTGGGAGTTTTCAAAATACAGCTGATGAGTCTCTGATGTTGTAGTTCAGTAGGATTGGGCTGGGGCCCAGGCTTCTGCCCTTTTCCTTAACTACTGATGCAGCTCTGATGCCCAGTCTTGGTGAAGAACTCCTGGGTTGTGAGCAGGTGTCGTCACTGTCTCTGTCCTCTAACTCCCATTTCCCTCAGTTCCTTGTCCTCTCAGTTGGCTCTACTCATCCGAGTGCTTGGGTGGGTTGGATGGTTGGGATGCAGATGACACCTGTCCACTTTTGGGACAGATCGGCATGTGTTATATAGGAAGGTAGATTTTGCATCAAAAGAAGGGTAGAACAAAACTATCATAATAAGAATTGGCCGGCAGTGGAAAGTCTGCCCCATGGAGTAAGGAGTTTTCTCCTGCAAGGAGGGTTCGGTGGCAGCTGTGGGTCCTCCTCTTGGAGATGCTGCAGGGAGAGCCCTTCCCTGGGTGGGCTAGGACGGCCACTGCTCTGCTGTGGCTGTGGGAAGAGGGAGTTATTACAGTTCGTCTTTTCAAATTTCCTTATTATTTTTCTTCCCCTTTTTATCCCATTTCATCTTCTGGATTCTTAATAGCTGATGCCATGTCTTTCAGAAATGCTCGTAACGCTAAGTGTCCACCTGCTGAACTTGGGCAATGCAGGTAGCAAGCAATTGGTCTGTAGTTTTCTGATCATACAGGCATCAATTCTGTCGTGCTGTTTTTTTTTTTAATGGGGCTAGTCCCTCAATCCCACCCCTGTCCCCAGCAAGTGTGTGAGTTCCTGTGTGTGAGAGATGCCTGTGCTTGCACACGAGTGTGTGTTGTAACTGGAGTAGCACCTTCAAGTAACAGAAGCAGTTTTGCTTAGCTGGGGTATGTGAGTGGAGGGATAGTTGTGACCGTGGTTCCCAGGGAGGACTGATCTGCCCTCTAGTCTCCCTCCTCCCTTCCCCCCTCCTTCATATTCCCCCAGCCCCAGGTTCACTCCTTCAGCTTAATTTCCCCCACTGCAGCTGTGTTTTCACCCTCCTTCATCTGCCATACACATGAGCTTTGAGTTATGTGCCTCCTGTTCTACTGAGATAAACAACATAGCTCTCATGGGGCTCTGCTCATCCCTGTGTAAGTGGGACTCCAGGGCTGAATGCACTGGCCCTCGAAAGGCACCCTGGTGCCTGTCAGCTAGGGAGGAAGGCAAGGAAGGGGAACAGGAGCCCCCAGAGAGTTCTCGGGCCGTTTGCTTGTTGAGATGAGGTGGAGTCAAAGAAGACCTCACAGTGAGGCCTGTTTCCGTTCTCGTGGCTAAAGAAGCAAAGAGCAGCAGGGACATGCAGGTGGGGACCTTGTCATGTCACGTGGGCATGGGGGCCGGACTCGTCTAAGTCAGCTGACTCAATAATGACCAGCTGACTTTTGTGCCAGACTTCATGATTATGAAGAGCTTCTTGTACATAAACTAATCCCCACGACAGTCCTTACAAGGTGGGTGTTACTAACATCCTTCTCTTACAGGTGAGGGGACAGTCTCAGAAAAGTGGTGTTTCTCAAGGTGACAGGGGATGGTGGTGTGAGGACTCCTGTGCTCTTCCTCTGCACCTCGGAGCTTCTGTAATCCACCCGGGAAAGTGAGAGAATGGAATAAAAACTGTCCCCTCTTTTCAGACTACTTACTGGAATGGACTCTTCCAGAAGGGTGGGCCCGTCGCCACAGGCTGAGTAGCCCGGGGCTGCCTTGGTGCTGCTGACCGAAAAGTGCAGTGACCACACTTCAAGGAGGGCATAGGACCTAGAATAACGTTGACAATTTTGACCTCATGTCGCTTAGACATTTTGAGAGCACTGGTCTGGACCAGTTCCTTGTCACTCACTCGTTTTTGGTCAGGCTGGAAGGAGCCTAAGGTACAGAGAGCGCCCTGCTGGGGCGGGTCTGGGCTCAATTCTGAGCCCACCTGCTGGGGTCCCTTTTGGATGGGTGGGATGTGGGTAGATGATTCTCCTTGAGTCAGAACAGTAGGGAAACAACAGCCATTCACTTCCTACATTTCCGAGTTTGGTTCATTTCTGGTTGAATTTATTTGCTAAGTATTTCTTCAGGTAGCTGCCAGGCTCTGTGCAAAGCATTGGGGATACTCAAAATGGACATGGTTCCTACCATCCTAGATCTTATAAAACTAGTAGGGGAGAGACAGTCTAGTAAGTAGGCAATTAACGCCAACACCTTAGGGGAAACACAGGGAATCTTGGGATTCTATAGGGAAGGCTGTTAAACCAGTTTTGATACATCGAGAGCACCCAGGCAGTAACTAGATGATGCTGAGCCATCCAGAGGTTCTCGTTCAGACATTGGAATGATCTGTAACCTTTATATTTTTTCCATTACCATTTAGTCCCTTTATCCCCCTCCCCCCTGCTCTTGGTGTTAATAACAAGTTCTTTAGTGATTTTTGGTTTTAGCCTGGGTATGATTTCACTCATATGTGGAATCTAATGAACAAACTGAACTAACAAGCAGAATAGAGGCAGACTCAGATCAGGATGATGGATATTGGGGGGTGTTGGTTAGATGGGGGAGGGATCCAGCAAAAAGGAAAGGACTTGGGGGCAGCAGTGTGGTGATTGTAGAGGGGAGGGGACTATAAGGGGGTTAAATGGTAATGGAAAAAACACAATTACAAAAAAACCCTCTGACCCAAGATGAGTGGGGATTGATGGGACAAATTCTGGGATGTGGGATAGCAGGTGAGCCCATGAACTCGGTCTTCAGTGGGATACACCAGCCCAAGAAGTGACCAAAATTTGTGGAAGGGACCCAGAGTTTACTCATTCAGGAATTAGAGGGTGAGAGATCGTACAGTCCTGGACCAAACCTACCAGAAACATCGTAACTATTTCTCAGTGATGCCTCCCCTCAGAGAGATTGAAACTGGACCTCCACAGAAGGGAGAGCAGTCTTAGGATATTTGATTAATTTGGTCTTTTAGAAATCAGCACCAGTCTGGTTCCCAGCCCTCAGGGAGCCCTGAGCTTCGGGATCCTCCTCCTGTGCCAGAAGCCCGTGAAGTTACTAACAAAATCAAGTATTAAGTATTAGATGACTCTTTTACATGACACGCCCTTGGCTCGTAACACCAGGGATTTTTCTGGAGCCTCTAGGCTGTATCACCCTTAGTGGATGATGGTTTCTAAGAATCAGAACGGCAGGGTTGGGGACCTTCACCTCGTTCACAGCCTTGCAACCTGTGGGAGCAGCTTTATGATTAAATACAAAACTTAACTCACAAAGAAAATTTGAAAATTTTGTTGCTTTAGTGCTTGGAATAGATGCCTTTGATATGGACCCAAACCAATAAATGGATAGTGATGAAAATGAAAAATAAATGAATGGGTAAATAGCAATGAAACTTCTGTTGATTATTATTATTATTATTTTTTTGCAAAAGGCAAAAAATGAAGGCAGTGTCTCTCTTATCTTTAAAGGCTCCCAAATGGTAGATACGTGGAACACAGCCCTGATGTTTTCTGAACCCCATGGTTCTAGGGTTAGGAAGTGACCCTCACGTGCGGCTGTCTACATCTCACAGTTGTCACTTGCCGTGCTATCTACAGAAGACCAAATCGTGACCCCGATTAGAATATAACTGGAACGTACTCATTCATTTAATTCATTCAGCAAATGTTTACTTTGATTATTCTGTGTGTCAGGTACAGTTCTGGTTGTGGGGATTCTGACAGGAACAGGACAAAGTCCCTTTCCTCACCAGTCCCTTCACTCCAGCGGGGGTGGATTAGTTGGCTTGCTGGTGTATTCTGAGGTGTATAACGTAGTCGTCTTGGTCTGGAAATCATCTAACCAGTCTTCAGCCCCTTCTCCCTCTTCCCTCTGCCCTCTTCTCTGGGAATAGACCGTAGTCAGCGTGGGGAGTCCACGTTCCTCTGAGGCCTCTGGCTGCCACACTGTATCACAGGAGCCACAGAAGTTGCAGGAAGGCTGCCCGTGGGTTACTTAGCATGATGGAAAATGCTGGTGTGGGACTTGGTGCTAAAGGCCAAATCTAGGACACTGTTGTTAGGAGACAGTGTGGTGCATAAGCCCAGCCACAGGACTCCTTCCAGTTTCTCTGTATGAGCCCCAGACAGGTGGGCAGAGCAACACCGATATGCTGGCTCTGCAGACATGGAGCCTGGTGTTGGAACAGTCATGTTCTGAGGGAGGTTGCATGGGGCTCCCTTGGGCTTCAGCGAGCTGTCAGTAGCTAACTGAGTAGGTAGGAGTTCTGGCTCCTTGATCCTGCTTCCTTGTAATGTTTTCTGATGTAGGCTGCTCATACACGGGCAGCCTGACTTCTGCTGCTCCACCTTGAAGGGACCCTGCATGACCTGACAGAGGCCTAGTCGATGGGCAGTAGCTGCAGATCCACTGCTTTGGAAACACTGTGGTGAGGTTGGATCTGGAAAGATCCCTTTTGTGGTCCATACCTCTGATCACCTCTCCAGGCCAGGAAAATGGAACTGGTTTGGTAACAGTGATGGCTTTTTTTGTCATGGACTTAATGAGAAAGCGTGGTGGAGCAGACAGAGCAAGGGTCTTGGGGTCAGATGACCTAGGTTCTGCCTGAGCTCTGCCGTACGACTTGTCACCTTGACAAATCATTTCACTTCTTTGGGCCTCAGTTCCTTGCGCTGTGAATGAGGGCATTGGCCAAGGTGGTTTCCATGGCCCCTTCCAGCCTGGAGCCTTTAACCTTTACACACACTGTCTCTGTCCACAGGCCTCGCTCCAGGCCAGCTGTACACATACCCTGCCCGCTGCTGGCGTAAGAAGAGACGATTGCACCCGCCTGAGGATCCAAAGCTGCGGCTGCTGGAAATAAAGCCTGGTTAGTACCGTTGGAGGTTGGCTCGGCCCATTGTGGGAGAGGTGGAGAGCACTGGGCTGACCTAGCACAAGTGGCTTTGCTCTTTTGTCTGTAGCCTGGAGATTCCCAGGAGAGTAATCATGCCCACATCGTATTCAGAGGTGTGCCAGCTCTCATGTATAAACATGTACATGTGTCCATTGGAGCTTCTCTGCCCTCTGGGTGTCTTCCACCTTTCCCTTTTGTCTCCCTCTTGCCACTGCAGGGCAGTCGAGTGAGCAGGCACAGAGTGGGCACAGGCCCAGGATGAATTATTTTCCCAGCAGATCAGAAGGAGCTGTAGCTATTTGGGTGGAGTAATACTTCCTGTGGCTCCAAGTAAAGAAGCCTTGTCCCAGGTTGTGTGTTTGTAAGGAGAGTGTGTTGTCTACTCTCTCCTACTCACTGTGAATGAGCTTTTGGAGCATCTTCCATGAAAGGGCCATTCACTAGAAGTAGAACCATCTTGGGCATGGAAATGGAAGTTGGAGTTAAAAATTTGCATGTAGGTGATGCTTATTGCTCTGTGGCTATGCAGAAGGACTTGGTTGGTTTCCTTGACTGCTGATCTTTTGTTACACTTCTGACTAGATGGCCGTCTTCAGCTTTAAAGGAGACTCTGGTTTTGGGGGTGCTGGGGCTGGAATGTGACTCAGGGTGGTGAGAATGTGCTGGCAAGTAGGGCAAATGCAGAGCTGACACGTTCCCTCCCACTGTCAGCAAAGCAGTGCGGACCCAGCCTCACCCCTGCCTTTTCACACTGACCATCTGGGCTGTGTTTTCTCTGCAAAATTTCTGCTTACAGTTGTTTAGAATGTGTTCACTCACAGTTCCGTGGGTAAGCCTACTTTGACTGTGTGCCTCAGCCTAGATATCACTTGTGTACAAGTTTTATTTGTTAGGGGCCGGAGGGTGCTATATTCTTCAGTGTACTTCATCCAAGCTCTCAAATGGCCTTGCACAACTTAGACCCTTGCACACACTCAAGGGTAATGACCGAGGTGGTTCTAACTCCCCCGTCCCCCCAGGGCCCACACTGCAGGTCGTAGGGGAGCCCAGTGTCCTGGAATGGCACAGTCCAGTGGAAATCTAATGCAAGCCACACGTGTCATTTTACATTTTCTAGTAGCCACATTAAGAAAAAGGAAGAATAAAAAGCAAACAGTTCCAGTCAATTTTAATAATGGATTTTGTTTAACCCAAAATACCAAAAATATAATTTCAGCATGTAATCAATATAAAAATTATAAATGAAATATTTTCCTTTTTTTGTATTTTTTGAATTCTTGTTTGTATTTTATACTTTCTGTAACTTTTATTGTGGGACTAGCCGCATATCAAGTGCTCGGTTGCTGCAAGGAGATAGTGGTGCCCATTTTGGTGAGTGTGGTTCTAGAACTATACTGAAAATCTGGTTTTGACCAGCACACGCATTGCTGTGGTAGACATGTAGAATCTCGGGCCTCACTGCAGAGCTGCTGAGTCAGAATCTGCATTTTATCAAATCCCCAAGGCTGCGTCCCCAGGGTGCACAATGAGGTTGGAGAAACTGGTCTGGAAGACTTCCATGGCCAACCACAGGTCCGCAAGGCATGGCTCCACATCATCTGCATTTCCTTTTCTTTTTAAAGATTTTGTTTATTTACTTTTGGAGAGAGAGGGAGAGAGGCAGAGAGGGAGAGAGAGATCAGCATGCAAGAGGTACATCTATTGGTTGCCTCTCACACGCCCTCAGCTGGGGTACTTGACCTGCAACCTGGGCATGTGCCCTGACTGGGAATTGAACTGGCAGTCTTTCAGTTCACAGGCTGGTGCTCAATCCACTGAGCCACACCAGCCAGGACATCATTTACGTTTCTTTATTAAGCATAAACAACTGGCGATATGAACAATTTTATTTTGGAGGCGGGGCCTCTTTCCTTCTTTGTTCCAAGGTCAGTTGGTCCTGGTGTGTCGGAAGTGGCATGGAGGACTGATGAGGTTTGGTTCTTACCCAGACCAGTTTAATTCTGCCCCTTTGGAGCTCTGCAGTAGGTGCTGTAGGGAGAAGGTGAGCGGTGTGCCAGGGTGGCTCTGCCAGCTCTGAGGGGAGGGCATTGTTCAGGTGTCTGTTACCAGTTGGATGTGTCTGCATGTTGTAGTATGTGGACCTTCTGGGTATATTTCCCCATCTGTCAGTAGACGCAGTGGTACTTGGGATTCCTGGCTGGCCTTGCAGGTGTATCATGTGGATTAAATGAGCCATATGTAATAGTATTTACCCTTTCAAACCTTTTTAATTAAAAGTTTTAAAAAATTTGACTTGGTAATATAGTCACATGTTTTGACATTCCAGAATATCATACAGTAGAAAGTATGACCCACTCTCCAAAGAGGCAGGCAGTGATACTGGATTTTTGAGATTTTTTTTCAGGAGATCTATATGTCCTCCCCCTCTTCTTTTTACACGCATGGCCACCATGCATTTTGCCCCTTCCATTTAAAAATGTGCCTTAGGCATCGGCCTTGTCAATATACAGAGAGCTTCCTCATCCTTTTTTTTTAAATAAAATAATACAATATTCCATTATATGAATGCACTACAACTTATTTGACCATGTTGTTCCCCATTTTGTTGCTAATTTTTCCAGTTTAACCAGTGATGCAGTGAATTTTTACATATGTAGGAGGATATCTCACATGTAATTTTTTAATATAAAGGCATTTTTTAGAAATACTTGCCACTAGTTTTAAATTATTAGTCTTTATTTTTTGTCTTTGTTTTTAACATTTATATAAAAAGTCTTTGTGAAGAACATTATATCAGACTAATTGGATCTGATATATAGATACTGGATACATGTCTTTTATAGAATCAACGACATCTAGTGCTGTAAAATACCTCAGACACACTGAATTCCAACTTCATATTTTGCTGAGGTCCAGAGAGGCTAGGAGACTTGCTCAGAGTCACACAGCAGTGCTCTGGAAACAGCATAGAATCCAGGTTGCTTGATTTCTCCATGTAGCGCTTTTTCTGCTTTCTCCAGTTGTTTTATAGGTATACTAAAGGAGACTTTTCCAAGGCTTTTTGCTCTGGAAACTTTGTTTATAAAACAAATATATATTAATTATGACAATGCACCCAAGAGGTAGTTGGAATTCCTCTGTCATAAATGTAAGACATTCTAATCAAGCTATCAAACTAACCTACCAAAAAAAGAGAGGTTGATTCATGTAACAGTAAATCCCAGAGCATATTGGTTTCAGGCATAGCTGAATCCAGGGGCTCAAGCATTGTAGTGAGGGCTCTGTGTCTCTCTCTCTTTTCATCTTTAACACTCTTTTCATGGGGCAGGCAAGGTAGCCACCAGTGGCCCCAGACTCAGTACTCGCCACCCCCAGCAGAAAGGCAAGTCCCCTCTGATGGCTGTATTAGAGAGGTCCCTGGAAGGACTGACTAGCTGGCTGGGTTTATGTCCATTCCACCAATCACTGCTGCCCAGGGGATGGGGCAGTCTGGTTGGATCATCATCATTATCACCAGTGTTTGCACAGCACACTAATTTACAAAGCCCTTCACAAAGCATTTTCATTTGTATCACTTCACTGGTCCTTACCACTAGGGAGGCAGAGAGAAGGAAGGGGTAAAAGGGGTGTATAGGCCCATTTTATAGGCCAGGGAAATCAGGCTGCAGACAAAGCCAAGGAGAGTTCACTGCGCTGCTCACTTATCTGAGAACTGGCAGCCTCACTGCTAGTGGGACTGAGGCAAGAAGCTACTTAGCAGTGTCTTGTCCTTCCATCTATAGACATTTGTATTGGACACACTGGACTCCCAGCAGCTGAATATAGAGCAGCTGGGGTTACAGCTGGCTTTGGACCTCCCCCACCCTGGGGCCTACTGTGACATGTGTGGGGAGGGAGAAGCCAGAACCCTAGGACTGGTGGTTTGCTAGCCAAGTGCCTACCAGCACATTGTGTTCCCTTGACAGCTTTCCTTGGCTTCTGCCATCATGCTTGGGCAGAGGCCAAGGCAGCTATTCCAGATCTCAGGTGGTCAAGGCCCAGCCCCTTAGATGGCAAGAGTCCTGTGGGAGGACCCTCTGGACAGATGAGTGCCAACCTTGATGTGGAGGCCCTCAGAGGCGTAGCCATATTCGAAGGTGTGGAAATACCCCAACTCAGTTGGGCTCACCTGTGGCAGACTCGTCCTAGAGGCCAGTGTGCAGGCTCTGAGAAACAACAAAACCCAGGGCTGGTGTATACTTTTCAAACATCAGAGCTTCTTCTCAGATGAACTTGTTCCCCCTCTTTGGGCTATCGGACCTACTGCTAATAACAAAACCCCCCAAAAACCTTGGGCCAAATGTTTGTCATTTCCGTGTCTTGTGCTGAGTCTGTACCACCAGGCCAGGCCTGGCCCTCAGGATGTACCAGCATGCGCGTCTGTGAGTGCAAGTCGTGAATCAAGATGCCAGGGGAGTGTCAGGGAGTCGGTGATAGGAAGCCCAAGCCTTGGGCCTCAAAGCATCAGGGCCCATCTAGAGAACAGGAAGCAGAAAGCACAAAGAAATGCTCCGCCTTCTTAATAGAGACTGCATTTGAATTTTTCACACAAGCCAACATTGCAGAAAAGGACCTTCATCCAGGGCCTCTTCTGGCCCATGTGGTTCCTTGGAAGAAGGTGCCCCCTCTGGGTGGACAGTTAAAAACGATGCCCCTTGTGGTCAGTCCGTACAGCGGGAGCTGGATCTGAGCCCCGTCTGAGCCCCAGACAGGCGTCATCACTTACCAAATGCCATTTCCCGCCAAGAGGCTCTTTCCCTTTTTTGCGGTCTGTCCTTCTCAATCACAGGGTCAACTTGGACAGTATTTTTAAATGACTCTTATTTTTATTTCATTTGATTTGGGTTCAAAGAGGACTCGGTCTTTTTGTTTGGTACTTTGCAGTGTGATTCAGGGCAGAGTCATTGGTCACCATCCATGGGGAACTTGCTGCAGATTCCTAGTAGGTGTCAAGGGTCAGCTGGGTGGACGGATGGAAGCCCATCTTTTTGGGCAGAGGAGCTGTTGAAGGAAATGGAGGGAGGGAGAGGCTAGGGATCGGCTCTCCTTAGCACACTGGTGGAATTGAGAATAACCTTTTTGAAGATCAATGCACAGAACCTGTCAGTATTTAAAAAGCACATGCCCTTTGACCTAGACATTGGGCTGCCAGGAATTTATCCTGTAAATAAATGTGTACTAACAATGCATAATGTCCATTGTGGCATTGTTCATAAGAACAACAAAGGATGGACACAACCAGAAGGTCCCTTGATAGGGGACTAGTTAAGTACATAGTACATTCATAAAATGGAATATTGTTCTGTCTTATAAAGGAATGAGATGATAAATGGAAGGATGTCCAAGATACATTGTTAAATGGAAAGAAAAAAGCAAATTGTACAAGATTATGTATAATCCTCTATGGGCAAACCTTGCTGAAAATCAATAATCAGTTTGTTCATCCTGGGCCGAATCTCTTTAAATTTATGGAAACTTAGAAGTCTTGAGTTTATGTTGAAAGAACCAATGAATGAACCTACTAACCCTTGACACTTCTCCACCACCTAGGCCTCACATAGCCCTTTCTCTTCTCTCCCCTCCTTTCCAGCCTCCTGGTGTGGGCTCTCCTGAGCTCCCCTTGACAAGCTCCAGGAATCTTGGAGCCTCCCTTGGGCTCCTCCATCAGCACCATCATCTCCTTGGGGGAGGAGAGAGTTCTGATTTGCGAGAGACAGGGGGCACTGGCTGGGAGCAAAATTGTCTCAAGGCATGAGTTTCCTTCCATGCCAGACCCTTCCATGGATAATGAGGAGATGCCAGAAGCAATTTATCATGCCAACACCCAGCTTGTCCCTCCAGTCTTCTTTTGTGTCCCTGCCTGAGTCTAGCCAGTGGCAGGCAGCTTTCAGCAACAAAAGCCAGGGTGTAATGTAGGTTAAAGTTGTCCTTGACCCCAGGTCTGCAGAGCTGAGAGCTTTGGCAGGAAACCAGGTCAGGGCAAGGGGAGGGGTTGTACATTCAGGAATCTTGAGGGACCTTGGGGAAGGTCTGGGGACAGGGCTGCAAACCATCCACTTCTGGGTCAGCCTCCCAAAGCACAGAGATCGTCTGCACTGAGTGGACATTGCAGGGCAGGGAGTGGGGAGCCGGGTGGCTGCCATTCTGTTTTCCTGGGCTAAACCATACACTGAGGGAGCACCCCCAGTCCTGCTGTCCTCATTGCATCTCCCTCACCGTGAATATCCCATCTTGCCTATGTTTCTTTACTGCTTGCCGAACATCAAAATGTGTCTGTGTGGGGGCAGGATGGGGCTGAGAGCTGGGGAGAGCTCTTTGGAATTTGAAAGTGTTCTCAATGTCTCTGGACCTGTGCTTTTCTCACGCCTAACATCACCCCTCCAATCGGTCTTGAATAAATTCTCGCAACCTCCTACTTGCCTGGGCATCTGAAGGACAACACATACAACATTATTTCTCTCCACTGACAATGGAGTTCAGTGTTCTCTGCAGCTTGCATGTATCTGCAGAGGCAAACGCAAGGTGTTTCATGGTGCAGCCGTCACAATTCATGCAACCTGAAGACCTGGGCAAGGGGCCTGGTGTCTGAGAGCCGCCTCCTCTGGACCACTTCCCTAAGAACGGAGCTCTGTCCTTGTGAAGGGGGAGCCGAGCTGGCAGGGGAGAAAGGTGGATAGTAAGTATCCACCAGAAGGCGCTGAAGCAGGGCAGATATTGGGCAAAAGCCAGCAGATGAGAAAAGAGGCCTTTAACTCCCGCTATTCCCCCGCGACCCCCACCCCTTGCTCTTTTTTTTTTTTTTAATGAAGAAAAAGGCTGGGAACAAAGTTCTACTTGTGTCCCTCTGGATTAAATGTTCAGATCATCTGCTTAGTTCAATTTAGCATCTTCCAACCCTGGACCCTTTGGTCCCCGTGGTCTAGGGCAGATTTTATCTGTTTCAGAGGTTGGGAAGTGGTGGCACCAAATTAGGAAGTTAATTTCCCAGGGGACATTAGTGGTGAAGCCAAGGAAAGACCCTGAGGGGAAGCCTGTTGGAACTGGCTCCATGTCCCCCCAGGACCCGGCACATACTCGTCCTGTCATTCCAGACCTGGGCCTTTACAGCAGGCGTTCACTCTGCTCCCAAAGTGCACGTGCCTGAGGCCTTGTGAATCCCGCTGCCCTTGGGGAGCAGGCACGACTCTTTGCCACCTCTGCTAAATTCCAAAGGGATTTCCAAAGGGGGAGAAGGCAGCCAGGAGCAGAGTGCTGGTTCTTTTTCTTTGGCAGTCATTGAATGGCTGGGGGTGAGTGACCAGGGTCATCGTGCTCCGCCACACGTTGTTGGGGGAACGTGAACAGCAGGGCTGGGACCCTGAGGAGATGGTGGCCTGGGGTGCTTGAAAGCAGAGGACGCTATAGCCGGCCTACAAGTCACAGGGACCCCCAGAGGGCACCCCCCTGAGGGGGTGGTCCAGACAACATGATTCCTGCCTGCTTGGGCAGGGATAGAGAGGCCTATTTGCCCGCCTAGGGTGCCGTCCCTATAGCATTGAATTGCCAGAACTCTACAGATGGGAGCAGGCTGCAGCCAACTTCCCCAGCTTTTGAAAATCCTGCATCTTAATTAGTTCCCTACTGCTTTCGTACATGGCCCACATTTTAATAGTCTCCAGGCTTCTTCCACCATTGGCTCTCCGATGTTCGGCATGATTTCTCTTCTGAAGACAGTCCCCCTGACTCCTTCAGCATCCCCTGGTCCGGGACCAACTTAGGGAACGCCGATGTGCCAAGCATGTAGCCTGAGATTGAT
The DNA here is from genome assembly GCF_022682495.2 of Desmodus rotundus. Lineage (NCBI taxonomy): Eukaryota > Metazoa > Chordata > Mammalia > Chiroptera > Phyllostomidae > Desmodus > Desmodus rotundus. The sequence continues at coordinate 114,814,402 of NC_071393.1, read as the reverse complement.
GAGCCTGTCAGTTGGCTCCCTCTGCCCCCTGCTCTCTTCCTCCTGTGTGCTCCTCACAGGGATGAGCCTAGCTGGGGTGGGTGAGATGGGGGGAGGTGAAGGAAGAGACCCGTGGAGCCCTTAGCCAGGTGTGAGCCAATGGACAATGTGACCTTCTCCTGGCCTGCAGAGGAGTCTGGCTGTGTCCTTTTGAGGGAGAAGGACGCTCCAGCTCCCACCCCCATCTGTCAGTGCTTATCTGTCTCTGCGCGGCGGGGGGGCGGAGGGGGGGTTGCTGGAGCTTGGTCGGCTGGGAGAATGGATGCCTTCAAGTGCATCAGGGGGAAATGACCAGTCATTTATCTCTTTCCTGCAGTGTCAGAGCCTGCAGCCATCCATCCTGGAGACCTGCAATAGCAGCTTCTTCAGTTCTTGTTGGCCTCATGAGTAGGGGACTGGGAGACAGGTGGGCAGGTCCCTGCAGCCCCTGCTTCATGCCGTTCCCTGCCGAGACTGTTTATGTATTTCTTTTCACCTTTCTGGCAGTCTGGGGGTAGGAGCTGGTTCTGGGGAGCTGAGCCTGGGCCTCCTTGGCACTCACTGCAAGGCACTCACTTTGAGGACAGGGGCCCACCTGTTTTTTCATCTGTATCTCCAGTGTCTGGCACATAGTAGGTGGACAGTAATGGTTTATTAAAGGGATGAAGAAAAGAAAGGTGCCTGGTGTTTGATCTCAAGCTTGAAGAATATGGCTTAGCTCTCATCACCCCCATTCTGCAGATGAGGGAGCCTGAGCCAGAGAAGAGAAGCAGCGTTCAGCAGCTGACCTCGCCTTCCCATCCAGTTTCCAGCCTGGCCTATGGGGCCTGTTCCAGTTTTGCCATCTTGCCTCTCTTTGGTAGACACTACAGCTGTGCTCTGCAGGAAAAAAGAACACCAAACAGGGATCACAAGGTCTGGGGTCAAGTTCAGACCCCTCCGCTCACTGGCTGTGCGATTTGGGGCTGTTACCTAACCACTCTCGCCTTCCTTGTTCATTTGCAAAATGCAGCATGGCAGCTGCTCTGCTGGCTTCATGGGGTTGTTCCGAGTCATGTGGGATGGGAAGGTGGAGCTGAGGACTTGGCAAGTGCGAGGAGGCTCTGTGATGCCCCCTCCATGCTTGCTGCTGGGTGGGCTGAGGGGATCTCTGCCAGTCCTGTTCCTGTCCCCAGTGCCTGTGGTACACTCGTTGCAGGCAGCTCACTGCCCAGCTGGAGGAGTGTGTGCTCTCCCACCCAGAAGGAGAGTACATTCTGCCTTGGAAGTTTTTTAAAGGCGCAAGTCTGGTATCTTCTACGCTGAGGAGAGAAAACCTGGCATCTGCTATGGGATCCACCATTAAGCAGAGGTCGCGGCTGATCTGAGAGGTGCAAACATTCTTTTTTTAGATATCGTTACATATATTGGGTGCATAGGTTCAAGGTCATGAGTAGCTTGAACGTTATGGCTAATATTAGTCATGTACAAATTGGTATGCACCTGATAGATGCAACAATATCTAAGGAAAGAGTTTGTGTTTTTTCTGTGTCTTGGGTAGGGGACCTCTGTCCTCTTACAGGTGGCTGGGTAGGTACAGCAGGGTGTGGGGGCCAGGGGCCATTTGGGGAGTGATCAACCCTCATGTGGTGTGGATAAGTGATAACAAGGGCCTGATGCGTGCAGGCTGGGTGATTGGTCCTCACTGTGAACCTGTCTATTTTGAGCTTTGTGAATCACAAAACAGGGACTCAAACGCAGCCAAGAAAATGGCACCCCTGAGGAATGAGCAGATGGATTCCTGGGCCTGCCACCATCTCAGGAACCAGGTCTTTGGGTTCCCCCCTTCCATCCCACCGTCTATTCCCTTGTGGGGTGAGAGAGAACAGTACTCCCCCATTCTTCTCCCCATGAGTCTGATGGAGATAAATGAAATAATGATTCTTAAGCTCCTTGCTCCTTGGTGTAAGTTGATGTATAAATCCAAGGAAATATGATGAGCTTAACTCCTCAACATAGTAAGCGCCCAAAGAGAAAATGAACGTTTGTATTTTTAAAGAAAAACTAGAGGCAGGCAAAAAAGAAACAACAAACCTGAGCACTCACGATGTAGCAGGAGGGTTGTCTGCCACTGTCTGGGATTTCTCCCCCCCTCGCACCGTAACTCTACCTCCAGGCCCCCGCCTCAGAGCGTGCTCGTGATGGATGGATGGACGGATGGATGTGCCCTGTCGGTGTTTCACCGCAATTTCCCTTGGGGCTGGCTGTCTGTTGGCAGAGCACAGCCTTCCGAAAGATGGTATCTCTTGCAAACTCGACAGCTAACAGACAGCTCCTCTCTTTGTATATTTCCCCAAAGAAGAACTGTCTTAATCTGTTTTTTATATGGCATATTTTATTATAATCCATATATGACTTGCAGGTCCCCAGTCCTCCATCCTGAGCCAGAAGAAAACGTGTGAAGGAGTCAGAGGCTCCGGGAGCCTGTGACATCCAGGCGCTTGCATTTCTAAATGACCTGGGATTTAATTACTCACTGTGCTCCCAGGTTGCACTTTCGGGCTCATCTTGCCCTCATCCTGTTAATGAGCTCAGTGGCTCCAACAACCCAGTGGAAGCTTTGCTTTTGGTGCATTGGGTGGCAGGCTTGGGACACCTGTGTCCAAAGCCTGTGACTTTCATCTCCATCCAAGAGGATGCTGCCCTGTCCACAGCCCTGGGGAGAAAGAAGCAAGCCGCTGCTCTTCCCTGGTGATTTTCTTTCTCTGCTTTTATTTGTGCTTTTCCTTTTCTTTCTTTCTTTTTTAAAAAACACTATCTGTGCTTCAATCCTTGTTTGTCTAAGAGGTTTTTTCTTATTTGGAAACCGATTTGCTTCGGTTTGCACAGAAGCTGTCTCTGGTGTGATGGATCGTGCTGGAAGTCACCCAAGGAGTATCTCTGTTCCCAATTAGAAGTGGAGGCAGAGCTGCTTACAGGGGCCCAGGGAGGCGGCTGGCTTGGGTGACAGCTGCTGCCGCTCTGGAGAGAGTAACGATCCGTGGGTTTATATCCATGTGTATAAAATCAGGCTAATTTAAAGATGAATTATGTGTGTGTTTTGGACCATTTTCTTTTCATGTTAAAGGTTTGATGGCTCCTGTCAGGTTACGTGGTCTCTAAATTTGCACGAGGTTCAAAATGAGTGCACTTTTTAAGAATTACTAAATTCTACATCCAGATGAGATTTATTAAAACGGAATCAATGAAATCCCTCAGAGCTCAACAGGGAGCTTGTCTAGGACATACATTGTGCAAGAACTTGGACCGTTACCCTCTTTCCCCCCTTCACTCTGGAACCTCCTGTGGTGAGGAGCCAGAGAATGTACCGTGTGCTCGTTTGTTGAGAGGGCACTGGTTAGCGTGTTCCTCTGACCTTGCAAGCCTTACCCATAGTGCTTTGAAACCAGGGTTTGCCAGTGGTCAGCTAGAATGCTGTCTTAGAATGGCAGTCGGCCGGGTATTATGCAGGCAACATTACGAACCATTTTTAATATGTTTCCTTTTTGGGGAAGCAAATCAGAGTAAACATTACTTTTAATGCTATAAACCTGCACTAATACAATAGCCAGTAGCTACATGGGCCTACTGAATACTTGAAATGTGGCTAATGCGAATTGAGATGCACTGTAAGTGTAAAACACCGGATTTTGAAGACAATGCAAATAAGAGAATGTTAAATATTGCATTCATATTTTTATATTGATTACATGTTGAAATAATATTTGGATAAATTGGGTTAGACACTATTATTAAAATTAATTGCAGTTCTTTGCTTTTTAAATATGGTTACTAGGAAGTTTAAAATTATATAAGTGATTGCATTACATTTCTGTTGGATAGTAGTTCCATACCATTAAGATTAGAATCATTCAAACTTTAATAATAATGTAGCATTTATAGGCCACTTACAACAACATCCCAGGCTCTTTACATGGATGAGCTAATGTTGAATCTTGAGTTTTGAATAGAAGAACCAAGGCAAAGGTTGCTGAGTCTCATTTTCGACTTTGTTTCTCACACTAGTTATTTTTGTGGGTCGTTTCAGTTTCTTTCAATGTAGTGTATTAATTTGTTCATTCTCACCCAACACTATGGAATAGGTACTCTGATCTTACCCATTTAACACAAAAGGAAGTGGAAACCTAGAGGCTTAACTAACTAAGCCTGTGGTCCCTCAATCAATATATGGCAAGGCTGGGGCTTGACTCTAGGGCTCTCTGAAAGCAGAACCTCTGTGAGCCAATCACCGTATTTTTGGACCATAAGACGCACCTAGGTTGTAGAGGAGGAAGATAGGAAAAACAATTTTGAAGCAAAAAACATGGTAAAATATTTAATAACATAATATTTCTCCAATGTAAATGTAAGCTACATTGGGACTATAAGGCGCACCCCCATTTCCTCCCAAATTTGTGGGGGGAGTGCATCTTATAGTCTGAAAAATATGGTAAATACCTTGGCAGTTAGGCAAGAACGATGCCACTAAATTTCTCTGTGGCCTTGGGAAAGTCTCCTTACCTTTCTGTGTTCCCCTTTCCTCGTGGAGGGGTTGAACTCGAGGTGCTGTTGGAGGCTCCTTCTAGCTCCTTCCAGCTGCTTCCATGTAGGGAGACCATTTCACTGTCCCTATTTTGGTTTTCTTTTCCCTCTTGATTTTTCTACTGTGCCCATCTGGTAAAGGACCAGAGGACCAAGAGAGTAGATTGGCATACGGGAAAGTGGGACGGAGGGGTATTTAGCATAGGAGTAAGCAGGAGCAGGAGAAGGCAGAGGAGGAAGTTCAGGTGGTGAGACACTGTGCGGGCAGTACCCTCATGGCAGGGTGAACACCACAGGGGGTGCTCGGGAGGGGCAGAGCCCCGAACAACGCCCTAAACCTGCCCGCGGCCTCAGCAAAGATCTGCCTTTTTTCCCCAATGTGAAAACTCTGGGGGGAGCCTAGAAATGGAATGAAAATGGAGAAAGGTTTGGAAAAAGGCTTTTCAAGGAAGAACCAAAGAGAGGTAAGGTGAAGTCTGTACAACTTAAGAGATTTGGGGAATGGGTGCTGGAGGCAGATTGGGGTCAAGGCTGGACTTTACCCCTTATCAGCTGTGTGATACTAAGCAAGTTCTGCACCTCCCTAAGCTGTGCGTTTGCATCTGTAAAATGGGATAACGGTGCTTACCTCTCGAGTGGTGGGTGGGATTAAGGAATACATACATAGCAGTAACTGCTGCATTTTGAGTGTTCACTGTGTGCCAAGCACCTTGCTTGTACACAAACATACCGACAGCCATTAGGGCCCAGCCTGGGCCTGCACACTGCTAATGGGGATTCCTTAGTGGAGCTCTTGTGGTCTCAGTAACATCTAGAAAAGATCATTTGGTTGCATTCTCATCGAACTATGTTACTTTCACTAAGTTCCTTCTCAAAGCCTCGCAGGTGACTCACCGATACTGTAAGATGATTAAAGCAGATGATCTGTAAGGGATTTTTGCAGTTCTGGAAATAGGATTTATTTAGTGTTCTAAAGGCTACGGGGATACTATGATATGAATTTCAAATATATATTTGAATGATTATTGTAAGTTTGAGGGATGGTGACCAGCTGTTGTCTTTTGACTGAGGATTGGACGAGGTGGCACACTTTAATTGTTTTAGGCTCGACGTTTGGAAGCCTTTTCTGACTTGGGAGGAAGAATAATACGTCATCAGAGCAGGCTCTGAAGTTGCACACTCTGAACTCATTAAAGCGAACAGTTGACTTTTTCTGATACTCAACTTCAGTGTAACTTCACACAGGCCTTCCCTGCTCCTGTGATCTGAAGCAGGCCCCCACCTGATTGTTCCTTCACAGCTCTTACTGTAATTTGTGATTGTATGTTTATTTTGTATGTAGTGTGTAATGCCGGTGTTGTTTTCCTCCGTAGTTCTTCCTGCCATTGGTGATCGCACGTTTATTTTGTGTTTAGTGTTTCACATCTCTTTCTTTAGACTGTAAACCACCTAAGGGCCAGGACTGTCTTCACCTGGCTCTCCTCCTGTGTGCCTCGTTCCATTACAGTAGTTGTCACGAAGCAGGTGCTCAGTAAATATTTGTTGAGTGAATAGGTGGATGGTGAGTTTTAGAGGTGGTTGATTTGGTGGTATTGCTACTTGGTGGAATTGGATCCTCTGCTTGCCTTTTTTGGCAAGAGAAATCCCCAAAGACCCTGTCTCTCAAGGGACTTTAGATACTGTTTCTCCTTTCCACCTTCTTCTGGAGCTGGCCGCCATGGATGTGTGTTTCTTCAGTTTTGATGGGATGCTGAGCGCCCTCTTCCCTGTGGATTGGTCAGCCTATATCTGCTACTGGTGGAGGAGATGGAAGGGGTAGGTAGAGTTCATTTGAGTTGGAATAAAGCCAGGTGGAGCAGGGCTTGATTGGGTTGGTTATTTCCATTTGCTCCCCCAGATCCACTCTTTGTCCTTTTCACACTGCCCTGGGATCCAGGAAGTTGACCTCAAGTGGGTTTCGTCAACAAGAATCGCTTGCTATCTGGTGTGTAGCTGAGGTTGGCCAGTGGGAGGGCAGGCAGGGCAGGAAGATGAGGGAGGATGGAAGGAAAGAGAGGCAGGGCCATGTGTCCCCATGCTCCATTCTCTGACCCAGGAGCTCAGGAGCAGGGAAGGCAGGACACCTCTGCTGCAAGCCACAGCTCCTAGCTGGGAGCTCTGTGGTGGCACCCCCTCCAGGTTCTTGCAGACACTGCCCCTCTACCCCTCCAGGAATAGCAGTGGTAAGGGCTCCCCACTGTTAAGTCCCCTGGGGTGCTTCACCATTCCCTGTTGTTCCCTTCTGCCCATGCCTCTGTGAATAGTTCCTACACTGATTCCCCATATAGGTGGGCTATTCATTTTGTCTAACTGGTTTCCAGGCCATCATTCCCCCATATTCTTGCACCTATTTTTACCTGATACAGGGTAGGGACCACACATCTAATTGTTAGGGGAGCAGGAGGTACAGGGTCAAAGGAGAGGTTGGAGGAATATTTTGTAATAAATCCAAATAAGATCACTTGTGCCCGAGGTTTCTGTTTTTAATGAAACAAAAAACCTCCTTTGGGTTAGCAGTTTGGGGACACATTGAGAAAGGGGATCAGCTTCTCTCTGGTTCCTCTCCTGGGCAGGCCAGCTCTGGCTGCCACTGTTCGCTGGCCCCATAACCTCACGCCCCAGGTCGTTGACCGAACTCCTGATGTCTTCAGAAAAAAGGTCCTGGTGTGCAGAGGGGGCCTGAGAGGCATCTGTGCTTGCTCTGTCTCTTCCCCTTCCTTATGAGGCCTTTGCTTCCCTGGTGAGTTGTTAAGAACAGCCTCTCTGAGTTGAAATAGCTTTTCGTGGAGCAGACTGGAGCTGGCCACTCGCGCGGCTGAGGGGAGGTCACGGAGTTGCCAAATGAGCTGGGCTAGAGGGAGGGATTACTAAGAGGCGCGGCCAATGTTGGTGTAATGCTTTTGAATTTTCAGAGAACATAAATGTAAAGGAGCACATTTTTGCCCCACAAAACAACCACGTGGGGTGTTTGGCATTGTTATCCTCACTTTGTAGATGCAAATAAGGGCTCTGGGGTCCTTGTGCCTTGCCCAAAGTCGCAGGGCTGGAGAGGGCCGAAGCTGGACTGAGACCCCGGCCGTCTGATCCCATGTCCATTTGGTGCCCCCGCTACTCTACTTCTGCCACCTCTGAGGGAGCAGGCAGGGCTGGGATCTGTCTCTGAGATGGTGAGCTGGAGTTGGAAGAGCTGGGCCCACCTCCAGTGTCCTGTTCCAGTTGAAGGAGAGAGCACAGGCGGCCCTGAGTCCTACCCCAGAGCTCTGGTTCCTGGCCCCCTCAAGGGCCATCTCTCCTGTCCCTCCTGTCCCTGTTTCTAGCGGCCTGACCCTACTTCTCTGTCCTTGTATTTCAGAAGTGGAGCTGCCCCTGAAGAAGGATGGGTTCACCTCGGAGAGCACCACGCTGGAAGCCTTGCTCCGAGGTGAAGGGGTTGAGAAGAAGGTGGACGCCAGAGAGGAGGAGAGCATCCAGGAAATACAGGTATTTCTGTGCCCACTGAGGGTGGAGGGCACCACTGGAGCATCACCGTGGTGCTTCCAGAACTCCAGCACCAGCTCGGGTGCCCTTCTCAAGGGCCAGAGCTGCATCTCAGCCTGCCTCATGGCTCCACTGCCGGGAAGCTGGAAGATTCTTTTCTGGTTTTAACTCTTCCCAGAAGGTGTCGTCGTTCCTCTCAAATCCACTTCTCTTCCCTGATCTCCCTATTTATGTACTCAGTGTATCTTGGGGGCCAGCTGGGTACCAGGCATGGTGCTAGGTCCTGGGGGCACAGTGGGGAGCAAAGCAGATGGAGTCCTCATCCCTGTGGAACCTGCAGCCTGTACGTAGACCAGGCTCAAAGCCTCGGTGTTGTCTGCGTTAGCTGGTGGAGTGGGTCCCTGCCTTGGGCACCCTGTGCCCCCCCGTCCTCGCTGTACTTCACTCAGTCCTTTCCCTGCACTACCTACTCCTCCTCTAAGGCCAATTCAGAAGTCACCCTTCAAGCAGGGCTGTGGCCCCTGTCTACGTGTTCATCACCCGCTCTTCAGGCTGAAAAGGCTGTCATCAAGCAAGACTATAATGGTGTGCTCTCACCATTCCTCTCTCTGTCTTGGGTCCCGTCCTTGGACTATAATGTTGGGCACAGAGTGTTGTAATAATGTTAAGTAATACAAATATTAAATAATAGTGTTCACAATGAGAGATGATTAAAATTACATTGCATTTGTATTAAATTTATATTTTTATATTTTATGTATATAATTGATGTGTTTGTTAATTTCAACTGACTTAATATTTATGTATTTATTAACATTACAATTAAATTAAAAACTTGAATGTTTGGTTTGCCTAAGTACTCCCAGCCTTTTGAGTTCCATCGAGTGGGGAATATGCTGCCGTGCTCACCACTGTGCCCTTGGCCTTGCCCTTGTCCAACAGAGTTCGGTCTCAGGAAGGTGTTGAGTGAATCAGTGAGTCTGGTCTCCTTCTCTGCCATTCCTGTGTTCAGATGAATGATCAGATCTCTTCCATGTAGTTGTCACAACATGGCTTCTAGTTGTTTCTTCTGTGACTTCACAGAGCTCCAGCCCTGGCACGGATCCTTGTTGACCGTCACTCTTATTTGTCTGACACCTTGGAGTGATCTTTGGGGCCTTTCTCTCGCACGGAACATCTAGCTCATCAGGAATCTTGTCGACCGTGCCTGCAACATAAATCCAGAGCGTAGCCCCTTCTCACCACATCCAGGGCTTCTACCCTGGTCCAAGGTGCACTCACCTCCTGTCCAAACTGTTGGGATTGCTCTCTAAATGGTCCCCCTGCTGATGGCTGGGAGGAACCCTTTTAAAATTTCAGTCAGATCCTGGCATTCCTATGCTCACAGCCCTGCAAGGGTGCCTGTTCTCACTGAGTGCAAGTCAGGGACCTCTCGCCTCTCTGTCTGACTCTTTCCCTTTCTCCCTTTGCTCCAGGCACACCGACCTCTGTGCTGCTCCTGGAGCGGGGCAGGCACACCCCTGCCTCTGGCCTTTGCTCTGGCTGTTTCTCTGCTGGCAGAGTCTCCTCCCCAAACATCTGGTTTCTTCACTCCCTCACCTTCTTCATGTGTTTGCTCCCATCTCCTCTTTTCTCCGAGCTGTGTGTATCCTGACCTCTGTATGTAGTACCGCGTCCTGCGCCGGCCACCCCCCAGCACTGCCCATTTCCTAACGCTGCTTTGCTTTTTTCCCACAGCTCTCACCGCTGTGACTTCGGTACATAGCACTGTGCACGGTGTTCTAATGTGCCTTGTTATTTTCTGTTTTCGTACAGTAGACTGCAAACTCCTCAAGAGCAGCAGTCTTCGTCTGTCTTGTTCACTGGTCTGTCTCAAGCACCCAAACAGTGCCTAGCACCCAATGAATATTTATTGAGAGGGTGCGTGAGGGGACAGATTCCTGAGGGGTCTCATCCCCTGTCCTTTCCCTCTCCAGCTCTGCCTACTCCGAGCTGGCCTGCCCTCCTGAGACAAAGTTCTGCTTGCGGCGCCCCCTTGGCTAAAAGACGCAGCTAAGACACTTTCTGTTTCCTACTAAGTAAATCCAAAATGATGAGTGTGTTCTTCCTGGGCCTCTACTCTGTGCTCCTAACCTAGTTTTCAGGCTTATTTGCCACTACTCCTTTACTCCCTTTGTTCTCAGCCATTCTCCTTCTGTGACTTTGGTCATGCTGTGCCCTTTATCTGATGTATCTTTCTTCCATCTCCCTGTGTGCCAGGTCCACTCATCTTTTAGGCTCAGCTCCAGTGCCTCCTTCCCCACGAAACCCTTCTCGATCCCCTCGTAGCTGGAGTCTTCTTGCCTCTGGCATTTAGGGTATCTAGTACTTTTTTTTTTTTTTTTTGCTATTTATATATTACCCTCCATTTGTGGATTTTCAGATCTTTGAAGTCAACATCTGTCACATCTGTATTTCCTAGTAGAGTATTTTTTCCTCATTTAGTGTAATGTGATGGAATCAGTGAGAGGGACAAAACCATTGCCCAGAAGCCTTGCTGCTTTAAAGACCTTTCGCTTTAAAGCTGGCGGTGGGTTTGAGCTCTTCTCACGCAGCGTTGGGCCAGTGTTTGGGTTGTCATTGTGGAATCATCATCCCTGTCATCTGTGATGTAAACTGAGTGTCTGCTATGTACAGAGCGTGGGGCTACCGTTTCCTGTGCCAGGACTGTAAGCCAAATGAATTTACATTTATAGTAAATGGAAAGTTTTGTTGATTTTGGTTGAATGAATGAATGAAAAAAAAAGTTTATTGAGTGCCTCTTCTGAGCAGGTACTGTGCTAGGTTCTAGGGAAAGAGAGAAACCCGGAGAGACCTGTCACCTCCACTCATTCTTACAGTCTGGTGTGACTTACAGACAGAAAGCAAGTGAACCAATAGAACAGTTGCATTTCAGGATCAATGCCATGAAAAGAACAGAGTATGAAGATTCAGTGTAAGAGAAGGAACAGATTCTAGGAAGTATCTTCAGGGACACAGGAATTTAACCTCAGTCCCGTGGCTTGAGAAGGAGCCAGCAAAGTGAAGATTTTAGGGAAGAGCTTTCTGGGCTGAGGAACAGGTTGCTGGAAGGCATCAAGGTAGGTCTGAGCTCATCGTGGTGTTAAACGAACAGACAGAGGGCCTCCGTGGTGGGGGCAGTGCCAGGGGAGAAGGGCCTCAAAGGTAGTGGGAGGGGCGGGTAGGGCCAGACCGCTCCAGCCTCCCCAGACATGGAAGAGGCTTTTGATTTTAGGAAGCCACATGGAGGATTTTACTCTGGGCAGTAAATTTGTGTTTCACTGAGATAGAGTCTGGTCTTCTCATGGAGAGGAGATGGGGTACAGGACCAGTAGTGGAAGAAAGGAAATCAGGAGTTTTCTACAGTGTTCCAGGCCGAAGATAAAGGAATCTTTTAAAGATTTTTTTTTTTTTTTTAAAGCACAACCACAAACCATTGTTATCACCACCGTGAAGACTGTTTAGAGTAACAGGGAGAAAGTTATTTTAAAATGTGTTTATTTCCCAGATAATGTCCTTGGACAGGGAATGCTAGTGCGTTCCTGGAGGGTCAGCTGTCTCTCTAGTGGGATGCCTTTGCCCTTCACGCCTAATACAGGATACCCCTCTCCTTCCTGTGCCCTGAATGCGACCTTTGTTTGTTAGCAAGTCCGTGCACACCCCCCCCCCCCCCCCCCCCCCCCCCCCCCCGCGCCAGTTATGTAGACAGGCTTCTGGTGTCGGCCCTGCTGCAGGAAATGCAAACACACTGGCCCTCACATCTGAGGCCTGGGGCACACACAAGAGTGTGCAGACCTGGATAAGGTGATGGGAAGACGGAGGGATAGAGCCTGAGGGAGAAGTCAGTTTGCTCCTGGGCACCGAGGCCGTGAAGCTCTTCTGCAGACTACTTGGGCAGTCTTTCACTTTGCAGTCTAGAGTCCATATTGCAGGCAATAAATATCTTCATAATGAAAAATGAGGGGAGTCAGAATTGTGCTGAGGTGCTAGAGGCAATGACCTTTAAATTCCAGGCACTTAAACTTACCATGATTACATAACTTGAAGACTCAGAAAGTTTGCAAGATGGCCGTATGCATAGTAACAACAGTCGTGATAACTATATCTTTTCACCAAAGGCTGCAGAGCATTTGACCAGTCCTTCTATTGCTTGTCTTTTGTTCATGTTCCCACTTACCAGTCAAGAAGCCAAGATGCAGGGAGGCTGGGAGGCTTGCCCTGGACCTGCACAGCGTTTCCTAGCCGTAGGCCAGAGGTGTGTCCAGCGGACAGTGCTTCTCTGTTCGATGGCTAAGGTTGGCCCAGACACTCCTAAGTGCTGTCTGCTGATGGCTTCCCAAGTCAACCTAGTGGAGAAGCCAGAGAAGAATTGACTAGACCTGCTTTGAGTTCTTTGGGAGGATTTGGTAATTAGCAGTATCCTGACCCCTGTGATTGGAACAGAATTCTCTCCTGAGAAGGCAGTGGGAGAAGGTCAGTGGTAACTTCACTCCTGGGCTTTCTGCTTTGAGGACAGGCCAGAGGCATTGGCCAGGAGGCCACTTGAACAGTGATGGTGATTCCAGATATCAGTGTGGTCCGTGCTGCTTTTTAAGCCTTTCATAGCTGTGTGGTTGTCACACCATCACCATGGAGTGGGTGCTCTTGTCCTGTACAACATGGTACCCCCCCCCCCCCCCCTTTGCTGGCCTCATCTTAATGCCACCCTCTTCCTGAGCCAGAGCCCTGGTCACATCCGCCTTCTTTCTGTTCCTGGACTAGTCATATTCCTCTCCCTGACTCAGGGAGTTTGCTCATGCTGTTCCCTCCATCTAGAATACTTCCCTTTCTCCCTAACCCAGTCTCCATTGCAAGCTATCTCTTCTCTTCTTTACAGTTCACTTTCTTAGGTCACTTTTTTCAGGTAAGCCTTACCTGACCCTCAGGTTAGTTAAATTTCCTTCGATCACCCTCCAAGAGCAGTTGGAACTTGCTTGTCACTGTTTTTATAACAGTTGTACTTATATGGTTGTCTGTGTTGTTTGAATCTGTCCTTTTCCAAAGCTGTTTGGAGCCTGGACTGTAGCCATTTTGTGGCTTGTGTAGCATGGCACCTGCAATTTAGTCAGCACTAGACAAATGTTTGTTGGTTGAATGAGTGAGTGAATTTCTGTTTTGTAATTAGGGAAAGAGGCCCATAAAGAAACCCCCAGGGCTCCTGACATGGAGTCCGGTGAAGTCCGTGCTCTTTTTTCCCTTTCTCCCACTCCCACTGTGGGGGCTGGGTCATCTGCCACAATCTCTTATCTTTCCCTTAAACCTGGACGTACGTACCTCCCGCAAAGGGAGTGAATTGCTCAGGTCCGCCCAGGAAGGGTATGCCATAGTACACCGTGGCATCTTTAGACTAGGGCTGAAACACAAATGGAAACTCCGAGCTGATGAACCTGACCTTGCTTTGGTCATGGATTTGCTAGATGATCTTGAGAAGTCAAACAGTTTTCAGCCTCAGTTTGCTCACCTGCAAAATGAAAATGGGATTCTCTTCTACAATATGACATGTAGAGCTATTGGAGAGAGAGAATTAAACTTATGATCTTTAAGCTCCATTATAAGTAATGTTTTGTAATGAAAATAAATCCTTTTTTTTTCCCTTAAATAACAATGGGTGATTATGAAAAACACATTAATGTCAAATTCTGGTCAGATGAACAGGAAGTTACTTGTTTTTACCAAACAGGGCAGGGTTCCAGCATGGCAGGGGAAGGAGAAACCTATTCTCATATTTGGAACAGAAGAAAAATTACACTAAAGAAACTTTTGACCAAACATCTTAGGTCCACATAGAAAATTGCTTCTACCAGAGTATTTTCTTTTTACAAAACCCTTCTTGGTCCAGAAGAGTTGTGAAAGGTCAGTGTTCTGGGAGGACTTGTCTGGAATGGGCCCCAGGGTTTGAGAGAACTAGTATCACCAAGCTCTGAAACCCTGGGCAGCATTTTGGGAGCCCTGCTCCCTAAGGAATGGTGGCATCTCCACCCTGTTAAAACACAACAAAATGGAATATCCCCCAAGTTACCCTCTGATGGTTATGTTTTCCATTTTATTCTTACTCCCTCTCTTCATTTTCTTGTCATTTCAGAGAGTTTTGGAAAATGATGAAAATGTAGAAGAAGGAAATGAAGAAGAGGATTTAGAAGAGGATATCCCTAAGCGAAAGAACAGGACCAGAGGACGGGTAAGCTGGGATGCCGCGAAGGTGTTGAGAGTGATCAGGGAGGCCAAGGTCACGCAAAGCAGTGGTCCCCAGATTCGAAGTCCCGTTGCACCATATCCACGGGCTCCCTTGCAGAGCACTCAGAGGAAACCCCAGACGGGCTCTGGTCTTAGGTGATATCTGTAAGAGTTTAGAGCTGGCAGGAGGGAGAAGACGCAGAGGGTGCTCCGAGGGGATGCTGAGGGTTTGGGAAAGGTTGGAGGTGCGATCAGGGTGAGGGTGGAGAACAAGGAAGATGGGACAGATGTTCCTTGCTTATAAAAGAAGGCAGAAAGTTTCCTGTCCTTGGGAGTGCCCCAGAGGGACAGGGTCAGGACACTTACTTTGGGGTGTATTTTATTAGGCAGAGAGTAGGACCACAGCTGATGGTTCCCAAGCAGGTGTGGACTGGTCTTTGGAAGCTGGTGGTCATGGAATGTGGCAAGAAAATGACAGAAGCCTGGGGAATGGCAGAGGGGAAATCTATGGTAGAGGAGTAAAAATATGAGAATGGCTCTTGAGGGGAGGGAACCAAACCAGGGTGGTGATTGCAGGTATTCATACTGGTCCTCCAGAGTCCTCATGTTCAAGCCCAAAGGGGCTGTTTGTGGTCAACTGGGGGGGGGAGGGGGTGGTCTGCAAGGGCGTCTGACAAAAACCAGGTAGAGAGGGTTCCCTGGGGCTAAACTGCTGCTTTTCATCTAGAGAATTGACTCTTAGTCCTGTCTGGCTCCTTCAGGCTCTATGCAGGACCCTCACTTTTTTCACCAACAAGAGGCTGACCCTGGGTGACCTGAGGGTGGATCTGGTGATAAATAGGCCTACCTCCCTATCCCTGTGGTTCTCACGCCTTAGTGCAATATATAGCAGAATCACCAGGAAAGCCCATCAGAATGCAGATTCCCAGGACGCGGTCTCAGAAGTTCTGACTCAGGAGGTCTGGGGTGGGGCCTGGAAAGCTATATGGTAACCAGGTTTCTAGGTCATGGTGCAGGTGGTCCAGCTCTCCCCACACTGTGCCGAATTGCCCCAGACCTGTTGCGGGGGCTGGACTCTCAGTCCAGGCAGGGGAAGCCTCTGACGCCGCACGCCTGACGGAGTTGACACCCAGCTTTCGCAGTGGTCACCGTCTTGACAACCTTGTTTTCTCTTCTCTTCTTCCCCTTGTTGTTGGGTTTGCATGTTTTGTGTATTTATGTGTGAAATGTTTGAAAGCATATACCTCAGTGTGTATCTCTGACATACCACTCTCATACCCAGTAAAAAGAACAACTGTTCTGCTATCTACTATCCAGCCCCTGATCATTTCTCCCTAATTTTCTAAAAAAAAAAAAAACCCTGTCTTTTACAGTTGTTTTATTTGAAACGTAAGCCTCTAGGGTTCTGAGACATACCTTTGCTTTGCTGTGCCCTACCACACACACACCTATTTTTTTTCCATGCCATGTTTGTTGAAGTTGAATGGTCGGTCTTGAGGAACTTCTCGCACCCTAGATTTGGCAGACTGATGGTATTTAAAGTGTTCCTCTGTCCTCTTTGTTTCCTGAAAAGTGGTTTGGTTAGAGACTGGATTGGATTCACATATTCATGTGTGTGTAAATATGTTTTTGGTGGGGAAGACTCTTTCCTAGGTGCGGTATGTGCTTCTTGTTGGGTCACGTCAGGGGGCGGTGTCATCCGGTGGCCCCGCTTCTGGTGGTGGTAGAGTTGGTAGGTGGTTCTGGATGTTGTCAGCCTTAGCCCTGCTCACACTCGTGAAGCTCCCCACCGAGTTTCCGTCTGGTCGTTTCTGCAGCCATTGATGAACTTGCCTGGACCCATGGTTTCATTGGAGGTTACAAAATAATGAATATCTAATTCCATCATTAAAGGAGGCTTTAGAATGGCTTCAGGAAGCTTTTAGAATTTCTGGGCTTTTTGTGAACTTCAAGAGCTGGGTTCACCTTCAAGGCCTGTATCACCGCCAGTCCTGCTTCCTTCCCTTCCCTTCCCTCCGCCCAAACCAAAGTTAGGCGAGTAGATTGTGGAAGGAGAATGGTCTTCACAACTTCTCCAATCGGAACCTAAACATCGGGGATTGGACTTGCCCCCATGGACTGTGAGTGAGGGAGGCTCATGAGAACACCGGCGGCAGGGGCAGCAGCCGCGTTTGTGTACTGCGCACTCACTCTGCACCGGGTGGGGCGGTGAGGCGCTCGGCGGCCACAGCTCCGTACTTCTTCACTGCCCTGGCCACGTGCTGCTGAGCACTGAAAATGTTGCTAGTTCAGATGGAACGTGCTGTGAACGTAAAATACATACCAGGTTTCGAAACACGTAGTATGAAAAGAATACAGAGCATCTTCTTCATATTCAGTATTTTTATATTAATTACATATTGAAATGATACTATTTTGGCTATATTGGGTTACGTAAAATATTAAAATTAATTGCACCTGTTTCTCTTTTTACTCTTTTTTTAAAAAACGTGTCTCCTGGGAAATGCAGGATGGCCCGTGTGGCTTGTGTCGTGTCTGTGTTGGCCAGCGCTGCTGCTTTCATTCCCGTGCGTCGGCGCTACTATTCCAGAGGGGTGTAGGGACTGGCTCAAAGTCATCCCCCCAGTGAGGAAGAAGGCAGGATGTGAACATAAATCTATGCGTTTTCCACTGGGTCACGCGTGGCCCCATCTCCTGCGTGTGGCCAGTGACCACTTTTTTGAATGATGGAAGCCAGAGCTCAGCTTTGTGGGAGCCCAGAGAAAACTTGAACACAGTGAGGGGCTGGATGGGGCCTAGACCAGCTCTGGGCCCCCCTTATGTTGGCCAAGGGGCAGTTGAATGCTCCACATTGTGCAGTGACATTGTGGACACGTCACCCACGGTGGGAGCCATGGGAGGACCTGGAAGAGTGTAGGTGAGCCTGCCCGGGCTGGAATGGGGTATGAAGCTGCTCAGTCAGCCTCCTTTCACGTGGTGTTTTCAAGCTGCTGCTGGCTCCTGGAGAACAGTCACACCCATTTCTGTGTCAGGACTGGAAGGCCACTTAAGGCCATGCATCTCAGTGTGTGTCCTCTGGACTCAGCATCAGTGTCACCTAGGAGATTCTTGGAAAGGCAGGACCCCACCCTTCACCCTAGATGGACTGAATTAGAGTCTGCACGTCAGTAAGGCCCCTGGCTGCCCTGTGTGCCCACCGAGGCCAGGCCTGGGGGCGAGCTTACAAGAACAGCCTTTGGGTGAATTTCGTAACTTCTGTGACCTTCGCCAAATTATATGCGAACTCTGGACCTCAGTTTCTTCATCATTAAAATGGGAGCAATAAATATAACATGGCCAATTTTGAGTGCTTAATAAAAGCTAGATATGATTAAGAGGGAGCAAGCGAAGGGAACAACTCTCTGAGTTCTGATGAAGGAGATTTCTGAGGGGAGAAAGAAATTTAGACCCAACAGTTAATGATTGTGTCTGTGGTAATTTTAGTCCAAGAAATCCAAGCTCTTTAAAATGTACAAAATTCTTGTGAGTCAGTCATCCACGGGAGTGTTACAGGGCCGTCAGTCAGTCAGGGTTTACTGACGCATCGTAGTGTAGTCCAGTGCTGCTCAGACTGGAATGCGCATGCGAAGCACCGGGCGAGCTTAGTCACCTGCAGATTCTGATGCAGTAGGTCGAGGGGTGGGGACTGAGGTCTTGCCTGGTTAACAAGCTCCACATTGCTGTTTAAAGTGAGGACCACACTTTAAATAGCAATGAGATAGAGCAGTGGTTCTCAAAAACTTTTTTTTTTTTGTCTCAGGAATTCTTTACTTAAAGATAACTGAGAGCTCTCCAAAAGCTGTTGTTGTGGTAGGTTATAACTAGTGATAGTTATGATATTAGAAATTAAAACAACAAATGTTAAACTTAAGAACACATAAGCACACTGTGATGACATCATCATGTCACGTGGCCTCTGTAAAACCCCACTGTTCGTCTGAGAAGATGAGAGCGAACAATTTCAATGACGGTTAGTACTATTAGGAAAACAATTCTGACATTACAGACCCCCTGAGGGTCGCAGGGACCCCCAGTGATCCCTGGACCACTATTTGAGAATAGCTGGTATAGAGGAGCTAGTTCTCTGTGCCTGTCCCAGTCGAGGGTCTTTTAATTACGGGAAACGGAACAGGTTAAGCAAAAGTGGGAAATATTTGAAAAGCTGCTGGGCCATTGCTCTAGCTTTGAGCAGTCTTCGAAGATTCAAACCTCGGCAAGGCAAGAGAGAGGCAGGAGTTCAGGATTGGGAAAGAGTGAAGCACCCAGGAAGCTTCTGGCCCTACTTCTCCTTCATTTTTCTCTCGCAAGACTACTTTTTCTGCTTCTCTGTGCACATGGTCCCCGTGGTTCCCGAATTGATGGGTCCCTAGTTCTAGTGGCCTGTGCTAACTAGGGTCACTATTTCCCAATTCCAAATTCTTTGGAGCTAGAATCCGATTTGTCTAGCTTAGGTCAGGTGTCCACTCCTGAGGCAGCCAGTCGGCTGTGGGCATGGGAGCAGGTCACGTGGTACCGTTATGGCTGTCATTGCCTACCACTGCGTGAATGGGGAATGGAGTGGAGTGGGGGTGGGCAGTTCTCAGAGAGGGAGAACTGATTTTTTGGGGTTCAAACTTTTCTACAACAGAGTCTGAAGACCTCGGTCCTGCTTCTGCTGCTGGCTCTATGTGGACAAGTTACAAACCCTCCCTGGACCTGTTTGATCAGGTGCCAAACGGGAGTAATATAATGTGCTCAGACTCATGTATGGTCGGAGTTAATTGAACTAGTAAATGTGAAAGAGCTGTGGGGGCTGTGCCCAGCATAGTGCTGAGTGTTGGGGACGTGTAATAAAGTATGAAATGCGTCTTTGCTCTCGAGGATGCTGGAGTTAAACTGAGGACAAAATGCTGATAGCCATGACATAGTTAGAAAGCAGCAGGCTTCTAACTGCGCACTAACCAAATGCAGTGAGAGTTCAGAGGAAAGGGAGACCAGCTTGGGCAAGGAGGGGAAATAATTTGCTGAGCTCTTCCTGTAGACCGAGCTCTGTCCCCTGTGCTCTCACACACCCTGTGCTCCTTCTCAGCATTTCTGCAGTAGAGGTGCTGCCGTGTCCATTTTACAGTTAAGAAAGATAAAGCTTAGGGAAATAACTTGTCCAAAGGCACAAGGCTGGTGTTTAAACCTGTGTCTGACTTTAACGCTAATGCTGCTTCTGCTCCTCAGTGTGGTGAGAAGATGATTCTTGGGGGCGTGGGGTGTTAGCGGGGCTAAAGCGTGGATCCGATGGGGATGGACAGAGAGGCTGGTCCCTGACGGGGATCAGGAAAAAACAAAGCCCTGGACAGAGCATGAGCTTGAGGTGAAACTAAGGGGATTGGCACTAGATCGCCGTTGGATGTGTCAGTGGGTTTTAGGTGGCAGTGAATGAATGATTGGGGGTTCCTGTCCTTCACCCCTTTAGTCTAGTTGGATTGCGTAGGACGGTGCGGGGGTAGAACCCCATCTTGCAGTTGAGGACACTGAGGTGCAGGGAGAATGTGGGAGCCTGTAGTCACCCTCCTGGTCAGTCCTGCAGAACGAAATGAAACCCTGGTGCCCTCCCCTCCCCCCCCCCGCTGGCTGGAGCTCTGTGTTTCCAGTGCCACAGAGCTCCTCCTGGTCCCCAGCGGTGTTTTTAGTCTCTCAGAGCCCCTCCCACAGCTGCTGTTGCCTCGGCATTCTGCCTGACTTGCTCTCACCTGCTCCGAGGCGACTGTGACAGGGCTGCAAGCTGTACATGCCAAGCTGTCCCTGGCTTCACCAAGGGAGCATGTGGGCGGGGGGCAAGGGCAGCTAGGGGGAGCAGGCTCGGTGTCATGAGTGCCCCAGGGTGACTGCCTGTACACCTCACAGCTCCCTCTTTGGGTCAACTCTTGAGTAATGAGGGTGAGGGGAGAGAGGCTGGCTGTCGCGCGCACGCGCGCGCGTGTGTGTGTGTGTGTGTGTGTGTGTGTGTGTGTAGGGGTGAGGGGCTGGGAGGGAAAGAGCAGTGGAAGGGAGGGAAGGGGGGGGGTGGAATTTTGTAATTTGTTTTGGAGAGAGACAAGCTGAGGAAGTGGTGGAGGTGGTGACTTGCCAGGTGGTGTTGATTGTGAAGTGTGTGTGTGTGTGTGTGTGTGTGTGTTTGAGAGAGAGAGAGAGAGAGAGAGCGCTCAAGAGAGCGAGAGAAAATATGGGAGTGAATGAGAATGAGAATATCTGAGGCGTTCTGACCCTGAAGTCCCGAGGGCTGCATTTCCAGGCCAGGGCCCTAGCA
Organism: Desmodus rotundus; assembly: GCF_022682495.2. Lineage (NCBI taxonomy): Eukaryota > Metazoa > Chordata > Mammalia > Chiroptera > Phyllostomidae > Desmodus > Desmodus rotundus. The sequence continues at coordinate 114,793,737 of NC_071393.1, read as the reverse complement.
CGTCCCCATTTCCCTGCACCCCAGGTTGCTGCCATGTTTTATTTCTCATCTGTTCCGCCTTTCTCTCTGTCCCCAAAGACCCCAGCAGGCCCATTCCTTGGTGGGGAGTTCACTGCTGCTAATTACCAGAGAATGACCCCGAGGAGGCTAGGGTGCTACACACGTGACCAGTGCGGGACTTAGAGGTTTAAAAATAAACCTCGCTGCATTCTTGCAGCTACTGTCCTGGAGCTGCGGAGCTGCCAGTTCCCTCTCTAGCTGGTCTCCGCTGCCCTTGGAGGGAGAGCTCACCCCCGCCCGGGTCATGCCAGCCCTCTCTGGCGTTGTCCACAGGGTGGTGGTATCAGTAGTCCAACCAAAGGAGACTGGGAGCAGTCAGGGTTTCTGTCACTGGCTGGAAGCTCAAGGCAGACTGCACAAGGTGGCCTCAGCTGAAGCCCACCCTTAGGGAGGTGACTGAGCAGGGGAGGGGAGCTCCTCACTTTCCCCAGGCTCATGCCCTGTGCCCCATGCCAAGCCTGGCTGGCTCTTGAGAGATTTGAGCGGAAGAGTGGAACAAAGGAGCTTGGCCCAGTAACTGTAACTATGCCACTTGCTCCAATACGCCCGTCATCAGGTCAGCTGCAGGGGGCAGGTTGCCATCTGCGTTCAGTATTGACAAAGCTTAGGAGCTGGAGGAAGGGGTTCTACTAGCAATGGCAGAGCATGGGAATTTGGTTGATGGAGGCTTCGCAGTGAGACTGTCCTGAGTTAGTTCCTGGCTCCACACTTGGTAGCCCAGTGACCTTCACAAGCTACTTACCCTAATTGCCTCAGGCTCCTGATCTGTTAAACAGAGCTAATAGTAGCACCTTCCCCTGGGAACTGTGAGTAGCTGAGCCATTTGGGGCAAGTTAGCTAACTTCTCTGGGTCTCAGTTTCCTGGCCCGTACCATGGGGTTGGTATTGGGACAGATGTGATGAAAGCTGAATGAGGAGATGCAGGTGAGGCACTCAGGGCCTCCCAGACCACCTGCTCAGGGACTGTGGCGATTATCAGAATAACACGCATCGTGATCCCCCAATGTCTCCCCAGGCCCGTGGCTCTGCAGGTGGCAGGAGGAGGCATGACCCCGCCTCTCAGGAAGACCACGACAAACCCTATGTCTGTGACAGTAAGTACAGGCGATGCTGCCTTCCTTCTCCTGCCCCTGCCCCACCCCACCATTCCCTGTGCTTCCCTGGCTGTCAGCCCCCAGCCTCAGGCTGGCTGGCTGGCCCCTCTTCTGGGGCCTGCACCCCCAGCTTGCATGCCTGCCCCTCAGCACAGTCACCGCCTCCTCTCACTCCCTCTGCCCCCCAGGTTTCTGCAGGAGGAAAGCAAGCCTGGGGGTTGGGGAGGGGGCGCCGCAGCCTCCCCACCTTGGGTGCTGTATTCCTCTCTCTGGGCGTACCCTACTTTGTACCTTCCGGCTCTCTTTCACTCTGCCTCCTTAAGATGCATTCCCTATTTCTTGGTTGATTTCAGAGATTCACAAACAAAAGCCTAACTCAGAATCCTCCAAGAAATGTACTTAGTTCCTGTGGCTTTTTTTTTCTCATTCGTTTCCCTTTAATTTCCTTTTTCTGGTCTTTCTCCAGTACTACTTAAGGCAAATTATGAACCTTCCTCCGATGACTTAGTTAATAAGCGGCCCTCAGTCCATCTCCAGCCTTGCTTGATTGATTCAGAAGCATCTTTTGGACAAGCGGCTGCCTGCTTCCTGGGTTTAGGGTCTGCAGACAGAGCTGGGAGGGCCGAGGGAGAGGGCTCTGGAGCAGTGGCAGCAGGTGGATCTCCAGAAACCTCCAGCTTTGGAGGCTTTGCTGTCCGCCAGAGAGCTTTTGTGTCTCTCACCTACCAGAGCAGTGGGTGGTGGGTTTAAAATCCTCGCCCTAGTTATCTTCTGACTGTATTGGCCGCCATCTATTCCATGGCAAGGGCCACCCTCCAAACCGCACTCCCTGACCATCTCCCCTTCCCATCTTCTGTGTCTCTGAGGATGCAGAGCTCTGCTCTCCAATGGAAGGGGCGGCAGCGAGAATGGCAGCACAGTGGCTGAGGCAGGGCCCTGGTGCAGTGGTTTCTGTGGGCGCCCGCCCATCTTGCCAGTGTCTGCAGCCTTTGTGAGAACAGGGAGAGGACCGGGAAGTTGGGTCAGGGAGTACTTTGGGGGTGGTGCCATTTTCCTTCCTCTTCTGACTTTTGACTTTAAAAAGTTGTTCTGTGTCCAGTGGGATGACAGCTGGTTGGAGAACATTTTGCTAGAAGCCCTCAAACTCCATGACTCCCATTTGGCTGCCCATACAGGTGACATTCCTGAGACAACTGTAGGTAACATCTGCATCCCAGAGCAGTTCCCATTTTAGGGTGAGGAGAGAGCAGGACATGGGGTCTCATCCCTCTGGCCATACCAGGAGGTGCCTGCTTTGGCCTGGGTCTTGTTTCCTGAATGGGGTTCATAAAAGCCAATGCCTGCTGGACCTGGGGAGACTGGCTCTGCGCTGGGGAAAGTCCTTCAGACCCCCACAGAACAGGCCTTCCGACAGGCTGGAGCAGCTCAGCTATCAAGAATGCCAACAACTGCTTTGGACCTGGGGCTTTGTCTCTAGATTCCTCTTTCCAAAAGCTTCATTTTTATTATGTGATTTTTCTGCTACCCTAGATAGTGGAATTACTGCACCTCTCCATGGATTCTCAGCAGTAGTAATCCCCTGTATTCCCAGGCATGCCGTGTGCATCCTCCCTCACCCACCTCAGTCCCTCTCCTCACTCCTTTGTCTGATGTCTGCCTCCACAAAGTGCCCTTTGTGGGTGACCCTGTCTTGCCTGGCTCCCTCTTTCGGCACAAAGTGCTTGCATCATACCCTCTCCCCCAGCTCCAGTGACTTTGTTTCAGGGGCTCTCAATGTCATTTGCTTTTCCTGTTCCCCTCCCCACGGGGTCTTTTCCTCCTTCAGTTTATGCCTTTGTACTTGGGAGGCCTGATCACAGGCCTGATGCTGGTTTTCTGGAAGTCTCCGCGGCTGATTTCTTGGCTCTGCCTGCACAGGCACTGCCTCCCTTTTCCTCCCTCGGCAGAGCAGGGTCCACCCTCGATTGCCCTTCTCTTTCTGGCTCTCTTAGGAAACTGTGTGGCAGCTCAGTGATTAATAGACTTTATTTTTATCTGGTGCCCTTCAGACATGTGATCCTTTGGGACAGGAGTGACCTTTGGAGAGGTCACGAGGCCCACCCCACACCCCCGAACTCAGCAAGGAATGCTTTTAATAATCTCTAATGCATCCTAAGTAGAGAGGTATCTGGTCACCTCCTTGAATGTCCCTAGGGATGGTGTTACCATAAGCTGACCTTTCTTCCATGATTCTAACGGTGCTTTGAATGATTGTTTTCCTTAATAGGAGCAGAAATTTTTGTCTTCCACAGGCCCCCTTGTCTTTTGTGCATCTTTTCCCATCAAACAGGTACATTGAGCATTTTGTCTATTCTGGAGGCGCTCGTGACATCTCCTTGTATTCTTGGTTTACCTGGGGCCACGTCCCGTAATCTCTGTGAGGGCCTGCTCTGAATTCCCTTCCAGGTTTACATTTAAGCTTAACACTCCCTTTGGAAGTAGCACCAAGGTCAGCGGGCTCAAAGGGTCACAGACACATTGCCTTGTTTATTTCACACATCACTTCTTAACCTCACCCACACCTGCAGAGTATAGAGGTAGGTGTCTGACTGCCCCACTGCACTGTGCCCACATCAGTGATGCTCCGCATGGTCGGAAAGTGGCTAATGCCTCTCTGTGTGTTTGCGTCTGAGTATTTTTTTGTCCATAAATTACTTGGCATCTGGCCCAATGGAGTCTCAATAAAGAGACATAATAATGTGTGACTTCAACATACAGGATTCAATAAAGGCAAATTTAAAGACATTGCCCAGTAGTTAAATTTTATTCTCCACAGATTTGTGATCGCTGCCATTTTTGTATCTGTGGTTTGATTTGCATAATCCTCACTCCATCTTTCAAGTTACTTATGAAAATATTAGGCCACCTTGGATCCTACCACCTCTTCCCAGTGCATGTGGATTAGTAATAGCTACTTTTCAGATGCGATTATATTTAACCCCTCCTGGTATATATTTCTGAATATAGTTGTCCTGTTATGTTCTTGGTCAGAGCTTCCCTTTTGTGATGGATGGTTGAAACACTATCTGAGCTGTTAACTTCAGGTGATAGATAGTTTGCCTGTTGCCTTTCACTCAGTTGTTGAATTTATTTCATCTCAGGGAACCATTAAATCATCCGAACATGAGTTATTTATTTTTTTTACCCATTCATGGTATGCGTGTAAATGGATATTTCATTTTCCAGCAAGTAACCAATCTGTTAATTATCCTAAAAGTTTACCAAGCTTAAGGATTGAAGTTGTTTCTTCTCTTTCAATCTGTTGCTGAAGGAAAAGTCTTTACCCACAAACAAAGCAACTGCATATAACTTTGTAGCAAGGCTGTCGTGTTTGTCACAGTGTAGATTTGCACCATCGGTGCAGAGGTAACCTAGGTGTTTACTACTAAAATGTGGGTCCCCAGGCCTCGCACCAGACCCCTTGTCCCGGAATCACTGGGAGCGAGCCCAGGAACCTGCATTTTTGAGAGCTCTTGAGGGAAGACTTGTGAATACTGACTTTTGAGAATGACTAGTCTGCTTGAAGATTTCTGGCCGACTGCTCAGCCCTTTTTTTTTTATTCCCTGCCTTTTGCATCTGGAAGTTCTAGAGTCTCCAGGAATTCTCCAGGCAGAGTGCCACTGGCATGCATCATTGTTTTAGTTGGCTTCTTTAGAATCTTTCCAATTCTTTCAGCATTGATAAAAAACTCAGCAGTCCTGTATGAAACTCAGCAATTCAGCACTGGGCATTGGTTTATTTAATAGCTTTAAATCCTATCAGCATTCTTAGCCCCCTTTGACATGTGGTGTGACAGCTGGAGATGGCATGTGAAAGGCTACTGGGATGTTGTAATAATCATTTCAAGAGTTTACCTCCCCTCTTCCTAACTGCACCTGACCCTGAATCTTCTGTTAGCATCACTGGGGCAGACTTCTGACGAGAGACCTGCTTTTCCATTTTCTTTGTTCAAGGAGCATCGTAAGAAAGAAGATGGTAGTAATGGGGTGAGACTCGGGTAGTGGAAGAACATTGTGTTTCTAAGCCACAGCCACTTATGGTACGGAGGAGTGCACACATTTACCCTTTTGCCGGGCACGGTGGAAAGGATTTGTGAAGCTGTTTCTCTCTTTAAAATTTTCTTTAAAAAGTTAATTTTAATTTTTATGGAACATTTAAATGTTAAATTTAATTTGAAGAACATTTAACATGAGACCTATCCTTTTAACAAAGTTTTAGCGTGTGTATTGTTGAATACAGGTGCCGTGTTGTAAGTGGATCTCTAGAGCTTACTCCTCGTGCTCGATGCAAACCCTATGCCTCTTCCACTCTTTAAATGCTATGGATTTGTCTTTTTAAGATACCTTGTAACTGTGGCATCAGGCAGTATTTATTTGTTGTTCCCTGTGCCTAGTACGTATGTTGTCCTCAAGGTTCTCCATGTTGTTGCATATTGAAGAATTCCCAGTTTTTAAAGGGTGAGTAGTATTCCCTCGCATGTCTGTGTCTCATTTTCTTTTCTCGGTCAGCTCTTGGCGTGCAGGTGTTTCCACACCTGGCGTTGTTGGTAGAGCCGCGGCGCACAGAGGAGGGCTGCTGACTCTTTGAGAGCCTCTTTTCAGTCCTTTGGGGTAAATACCCAGAAGTGGGACTGCTGGATCATATGGTAGTTCTAGTTAAATTTTGTGAGGCGCCTGCCTACTGTTTTCCACAGAGGCTGCACCGATTTTGCATTCCCACCAGCAGTGCCCAGGTTTTCCAGTTTCTCCACCTCCTCCAACATTTGATCTCGTTTCCCAGTTTTTCCTGATCGTGGCGGTAACCCCTGCTAACGGGCCCTTACAGTGCAGAGCACTGTGCTGAGGGTAAGCGTTTTACATAGATTTTTTCTGTAAATCCTCACACCAACTGTGAAAGGCAGGGCCTATTGACTTTAATTTTCTGTGAAAAAAACAGAGAGGTGAAGGGACTTGTCTGAGGTCACACAGCTGGTTAATGCTGAAGCTGGGATATGCATCCTGGTTTCTCCAAGTCTGGACCTGACATACCCAAGGACATCTCCGCACCAGCTGCAGGTGAAATGGGCCCTCCTACCTGGAGTTTGCTTTCTCCCTGCACACCTTGTTTATGAGGCGAGGCCTAGTCCACTCTTGACAGATGGCTTCTCGGTGTCAGATTGGCAAGCTGGAGTCAGACAGTAATAATAATTGAGGTGGAATGAAATGGATTATGTAAGTGTCGAGCTGTTTCCGTCCCCCCACCCCCCCACACTGAGGCATTGAGGTGGGTTCCTGACAAAAGGCTGAGAGCGCGACGCACTTGAGTCATGGCTAGTATTCTCACACAAGCAAGTCCTCGCAGCTCAGCCGCCACGTCAGGAAGAGCTTCGCTCTCCGACACATGTTTTTGATCGTACATGTATGGCCTGTGACTGAAAACGTGACCTCTTCGGTATTATCTCCCTTCTAGAAATCCATGGAGGTGTGACTCTGTCCTGTGGGGCAGTGTCAGGCTAGCGTCTGGGGTCCTTTCCCGCTCCGCTTGGCTGGGGCGTACTGGAGGGAGGGGTGTGGGGCCAACAGCAAGGAATCCAGGGGACTGTCCCGGTTCCAGGCTCAGGAGCCATGGCACCACTTTCCTCACTTGTCAGGGAGGGTGGCTCCTTTCTTGAGTCTCTGACCTCCCTGATCAGCTCTCCTCCACACTCTGGGCTCCTTTTTTCCCAGGCAGTGGCTTAACCATGAGGCTCTTCACCCAGGAGACAAGGTGCTGGGCTGTGGCATATGGCGGAACCTCTGCCAGGCCCCGGCCCAGGGGAGCCACGGGATGGGAGGAGTGGCACACGGGGCAGATGCAGTGTGCGCCAGGGCAGTCCCAGAAAGTGTGCTCAGCTGCAGCCTCCTTAAAGTTCCTCTGGGTTTCCCCATACCTGAGTGCACAGAGGGAGTTAGATGACCATTGCAGTCTTATTAAAGTTTTTTTGAGGGTGTGAAGGCTCCACATTCTCTGAGACTCATGTGCTTTTAGCTTCAAGCTGCAGTGGAGAAGCCAATAACTGCGGCCTTCAGGCTGGCTGCCCTTGTCAGTGAAGGGAAGCCAGGCTCATCACTCAGTTGTCACAGCTATTATCTTGCAGGTCCTTGCAATGGGGCGTGGGGGGGCGGGGGGGAGAGGCTGTGTGCCCCAGAAACTTGATTTGTGGAGCAGGGCCCGTGGCATGGGATTGATCTCTGGAGATGGAGTGCATTTGTTATAGCAAAGCTGGGTCTGTTTAAATATTTAAATGCCATCATGTCATGGACACAGGTTGCAGACTTCCCAGCAGGGCCGGCCAGAGGCGGAGCTGGACAGAGGCTGAACTTTCTCTTTGATATCCTCATTGCCTCCTTTCTCTTTCCTTTTGCTCCCACGGCCTGCTTTCCCCTCCCACTTTCCCCACTCCTCTAGCTTTCTCGAGAATCTTGCCCGTTGGCCACAAAACTTAGGTTTGCCTCTTCTGGGCTGTAACTCACACCCTCTTGAAGTATTGTCTCCAGTTAGAACCTTGTTCTCAGCTAGCTGTTAACTTGATACAAACTTTGTGGCAAATAATTCCTATTAGGATGTGGATGACCAGTAATAGGGTAGATAGGAACATTTGTAGAGATTCTTTTCATTAAAAATTGTTTAATGGGAATAGTATGTGTTCATTGCAGAAAACCCCGAAATTACAGATAAGCTTAAGGGGAAAAATAAAAATCACCCGTAATCTCACCCAGGACAGTGTTGCTCAGTTGGTTGGAGTGTCGTCCAGTAAACAGAAAGGTTATGGGTTCTGTCCCCGGTTGGGGGCGCACGAGAGGCAACCGAATGATGTTTCTCTTAGTCATTGATGTTTCTTTCCTTTTCTTTCTCTCTCTTCCTCCCTTCCCCTCCTAAAGTCAATAAGCATGTCCTCAGCTAAGAATTAGAAGAATTAAAAATAACCTATAATGATAGCCCTCAGAGAAAGCTGACATATTGTTGTGCTGTATGCTTTCTGTGTCTTTGTCCGCACACATACACGATGTATGACATGTACCGTTTCACTCTCTCCCTCCGTTCGAAATACATGAAGAACATTTTCCCATGTCAGTAAAGATTTTGGGTGATGATGTTTTAGGGCTATAAAGTGCCTAGAAAGTATCAACATGCCACAGCTTGCTCAGTGTTCCACTTGTTGGAAGTTGAGACAGTTTAAAATTTTTCACTATTAAAAATAATATTGCAGTTATATCTTTGCATAATGCTTTTGTTATTTCCTAGAATCAGAATTGCGAGGTCAAAGGGCCTGGTGCATAGATATCCTGGTGGGGACAGAGGGAAGCAGGTGCAAGGTCAATGCTGCGCAGGTTAAAGAGAGCTGGGTGAAGAAGAATGAGCACTGGCTTCAGAGCGAGAAAACTGAGGTCAAATTCTGGGATTTTAAAGAAAGTCATTTGGGGAGAACCAAGATGGCGGCGTAGGTAGACACACTGCGCCTGCTCGCACAACCAGAACTGACAGAGAATCGAACAGCAAGGGGGACCAACACCAAGAAAATAGAAAATAACCATTCATCCAGACTGGTAGGAGGGGCGGAGACGGGCACCGGGGTGGAGAGGACTCGCGTGGCTCTGGCGGGACTGAGACTGGCGGAGTGTGGGACAAATGGCGCAGGCAGTCTGAGCACTAGCAGACCCCGCGGCCCCACATCTGCGCAGATAAACCCAGAGGGCCGGACTCAGAGGGACGGAGAGCGGGGCAGGCAGAGCAGCGGGTAGCACCCGGCGGCACCAAATTCGCCCACAGATAAACCTGACGAACGGCGGGCAACGAAGCAGACCGTGCAACCCAGGGCTCCAGCTCCAGGAAATAAAGCCTCAAACCTCTGATTGAAAGCGCCCCTGGGGGTTGGGGCAGCAGCAGGAGAGACTCCCAGCCTCACAGAAGAGGTTGTTGGAGAGACCCACAGGGGCCTAGAGTGTGCACAGGCCCACTTACTCGGGAACCAGCACCAGAGTGGCCCAGTTTGATTGTGGGTATGGTAGTGAAGGATTGAAATCCGGAGGAGAGTGAGGCAGGCGCCATTGCTCCCACTCGGCCCCTCCCCCCCTCGTATAGCGTCACAGCTCAGCGACCAGCGTTACCCCGCCCTGGTGAACACCTAAGGCTCCGCCCCTTAAAGTAACAGAAGCGCCAAGACAAGAAAAAAAAAAAAATGGCCCAAATGACAGAACACTTCAAAGCTCCAGAAAAAATACAACTAAGCGACGAAGAGATAGCCAACCTATCAGATGCACAGTTCAAAGCACTGGTTATCAATATGCTCACAGACTTGGTTGAATCTGTTCGAAAAACAGATGAAAAAATGAAGCCTATGCTAAGAGAAACAAAGGAAAATGTACAGGGAACCAATAGTGATGAGAAGGAAACTGGGACTCGACTCAATGGTGTGGACCAGAAGGAAGAAACAAACATCCAACCAGAAAAGAATGAGGAAACAAGAACTTGGAAAAATGAGGAGAGGCTTAGGAAACTCCAGGACACCTTGAAACGTTCCAACATCCGAATTGTAGGGGTGCCAGAAGGAGAAGAGGAAGAACAAAAAATTGAAAACTTATTTGAACAAATAATGAAGGAGAACTTCCCTAATCTGGCAAAGGAAATAGACTTCCGGGAAGTCCAGGAAGCTCAGAGAGTCCCAAAGAAGCTGGACCCAAGGAGGAACACACCAAGGCACATCATAATTACATTACCCAAGATTAAACGCAAGGACCTACATCCAAGATTACTGTATCCAGCAAAGCTATCACTTAGAATGGAAGGGAAGATAAAGTGCTTCTCAGATAAGGTCAAGTTAAAGAAGCTCATCATCACCAAGCCCTTATTATATGAAATGTTAAAGGGAGTTACCTAAGAAAAAGAAGATCAAAAATTGGAACAGTAAAAATGACAGCAAACTCACAGTTATTAACGGCCACACATAAAACAAAAACGAGAGCAAACTAGGCAAACAACTAGTTTGAACATGAGGGTTGTCATTAAGTGAGTGGGAGGGGGAGAGAGGGGGAAAGGTACAGAGAATAAGTAGCATAGATGATAGGTGGAAAATAGACAGGGGGAGGGTAAAAATAGTGTAGGAAATGTAGAAGCCAAAGAACTTATGAGTATGACCTATGGACATGAACTATAGGGGGGGAATGTGGGAGGGAGGGGGGTGGGCAGGATGGAGTGGAGTGGGGGGGGAAATGGGACAACTGTAATAGCATAATCAATAAATATATTTAAAAAAAAAAAAAAAAAAGAAAGTCATTTGGGGTGGGAGTCTCCATTCCGTCAGGTGTGCAGTGGGGGGCGGTGCATAGCTGGGAAGGCGACGCACGATAAGATGTGTAAAGATGTTTGCGCATGGCATGTGCTTCATGGAGGTTTCCGCCACCTTTGCCTTTTCCTTACTCCCTCTGTCTCTGATACATTTGGAAAGATAAGGCTGACACTACATTAGGATGTAACAGCACACCGCCAGGCAGTATTTCATTGAGTGGACCGTGAGCACTGCAGGAGTGCAGGGGAGGGAGTGGTCAGGAGGAGTGGGCCGGCATGTCAGAGGGTGCTTTCCTAGGATGCCAAGCAGGTCCTTAGGGAGTGACCCAACTTTGGTGTATATGTTTGTGAAAATACCAGGACATCCAAAAGAAATGTTTACCAGACGTTAATGGATGTTTGTTTCCCCAAAGAAAGTGAGGAACTTACACCATTGTTGTAGGTGGATGAGGGCCTGCCACAGGTAAGGGTCAGTGAGACACGCTGGCTAGCCTGGGACCCACACACAAAGCCAGCTCTGTGTCTGAGGTGGCATTTATGTCACTCACCCAGCGGTCCTGAGAGAGAGCGTGCCAGCCAGATTCCCAAATGTTTGGGGGCCACCACACCTTATGGCAATTGGTCTGATTTATTTTTACCTTTCTGTTTATCTTCCCCTCAAATGTTGACAATTGTATTCATTATTTAAATTGTTTTTTTATCATAGGATTAAAACAGAATTATATTTTATCTTTTGACCTAACTAAAGACATGCTAATGTAGAACTCACTAGAATAAGGAATCAAAGACACTGTCTGTACAAGGGACGAGGTCAGAAGAAGACAGTTCTTGTGTCAGAAGCCCATGATTTGAATCTTTGCTGTGTCACTTTATAGCCATGACCTTGGGCCAATCACAGACCTCTCTGAGACTCAGTTTCTTCTTCTATCCAGTGCAGACAATAAGATTAACCTTGGAGGCTTTTCAAGAGGGCTAAAGGAGATTGCATGCAAAAACAGCTCCCTTCCTGGTTCATAAACGTGCTCAAGAAGAATTTATTTTCCTTATACTGAGTTAAGAAAGGGCATTTACTTCACACCTAAGTTGGGCTCCCAGTTCTGTTCCATGCCCTGGCTGCTGGAATTGTCAGGGACCAGGGCAGCAGTCTGATAAACTCATGACCAAAAATAGCTTTATCGAACACTTGTTGTTTGCTAGCCAGTGTGCTAGCACTTTATGGGAATGGGCACATTCAGATGAGGTACGAACTATTACTATCCCCATTTTACAGACAGGAAAACTGAGGTTGGAGAAATTGAGTTACACAGCGAATTAGCTGACCCGGATAGCTGACCCCAGAGCTCACCAGAGATCAGTTACAGCTTCCCAGCAGGGCTTGAAAGAGTCTCCCTAACACACTTAGTGCTTTCATGTTGGGAGTTTATGCATTTCTTTGCCAGGGATCCAGAATCGGGGAGTATTTTGAAGTGAAAGGTTTGTTGCTTATCTCTGTTCTTCCAGTTTTCTTCCTTTTTTTTTTTTAAATCAGGAGTCACATTCATGTACAGTAAATTCCTAAAAGAAGCTGAATGCCCTCCCTTGGGAGACACAGGACTTCCAGGTCACTGGCATTTTATAGATCTTGGCTCTGTAGAGCCAGGATCTGAGGAATGTGGCTTTGAAAAATTGGTATGTTTTACCCCACCCCTGCTCTAGCATAGACTCCTGTGTTCCTGTCTAAAAGAAGTCAGTTTAGAATAAGCATCAAGTGGCTTGGGAGAAGAAATGAAGCCACAGGAAGGCAGCTGGGGCCGGGGCTTGGTGGGTGGGGAGAGGGGACTGGTGGTAGGCATGCCTCCATCCCCTATGTGGTTCTGCAGAGAGAAGACGGAGCGCTGTCCTACAGGTCTGGTGTGATTCTGTGCCAGCCCCGCAGGATGTAGGGTTAGGTTCCACTCAAAAAGGCTGAAAGGAAGAGAATTTGGTGATGGAATGATTGTGGAGGTGTGGACAAGATAAAGGTACTGAGAAGGGAGGGGTGTGCCCTCCCCATCCTGAGTCCCAAGGAGCAGGAAGGACACATGGCTCCCAGAGAGAGCTGGTGCGGTGGAGTGGGGCATAGCCCTTGCCACAGCATGCTGCCAAAGCAGGCATGGGCAGGGCACAAAGCCCCAACTTCCCGCTTCTCACCTTCTGCTCTCCTGCTGGTGCCTCACTCCTGCTGGTCAAACTCCATTACTAGGAGAGGGCAAGAGGCTGTGGAGGTCAGCTGCAGGCAAGGCAGGGCGGGGGACAAACAGACAGTGATAAGCGCATCTTTCAGACACGTGCTTCAGAGTCCGACAGAACCGAGTTCAGATTCTGGCTCTGCCATTTAGTGAGTTGCTTCCACTCCCCCAGCCTCAGTGTCCTCATCTGTAAAATGGGATGATAACCCATACCTTGTGATCTGTTGGGAGATTCAGTGTAAGAATGAGTGCCTGCCTGACGGTCTGTAAGCACAGTGCTTTGAAGGCGTCAGCAGATGACAGGCGTTGCTGGGTGGATTTTACAGATGAAGTCGAGCTACAGAAAGAGGGAAGTGACCTCCTTGGGGTTGTGTGGAAGTGTCACAGGGTAGAGCTGAGCATGAGATGCACCCCTGTGACTCCCTGGGCCCAGGCTTTGTCTCTTGGACGCTCATCCCGTAATTGCTTTCAGTCCCTGCTTTCAGTCTCTCGGAAACCACTGGCTCAGATACCCACTGCGTGCTCCAAGTTGGGCTGATGAAAATGTGCCAGAGTCATTAAGTTATCAGTGGGGAAGGCGGCTGTTTCTCCCCGGCAGGAAGGATTCTGCTGTCTGCTGCAGCCGGCTTTGTTCCCACAAACTGCCCCTGAATTTCCCCCTCCTCTTTCCCCACCCCTCCTCCTCCCCTTCCTCCCCCTCTCCCTGACAAGGAGTGAGTAGGGTAGGGTTGGAGTGGGGGGCATGCTGTAAATACTCTGGGGCAACACTGAAGGTATTCATAACTCCAGACGGGAGGTCCTGCCTGGAGGATCCAGCTCTGGATTGGGAAGTGGGCAAGCACTATTTCTGCAGCTTGACAGATGGATCCGCCCCAGGGGAAGCAGAGAGAGGAAGGCAAGCTGGACCTTCCTTATTGTCACAGCCATTCCTCCCCATGTGCTCCGTGCCAGGAACACAAAATCCAGGAGCATGCTTGCCAAGGTGAAAAGAAGGGCCTTGGGTTGTGCAAAGGCAGGGTTGACTGGTCCCCTGGGTGATGGCCTCAGAGGTGCGTGACGCAAAGGAGCTTGCCCTGGGGAAGGAGCCTGGAGTGGGAGGATTGGGGCGCAGCCTTCTCTGAATGCTTCAGCAGTCTTGGGGCTCAGTCTGATTCCGCACAACAGATAATTCCAGAGTGAGATTGCTGACGTGATAAAAGGATAGCAGATGGTTCTAATACTTTATTTTCAGCATGTATCTTTCTCCATCCTCTTTTTCTTACAACTCCATCACCCCAGACTTCAGAGGAGAAGGTACTAGATACGCCCCCTCCCCTTTTGGGTTTATTTCCTTTGCTGATCGGCTTTGATGGCAGTGGTGACAAAAACAGCTGACAGTGGCTGTGACTTCCTGTGAGCCAGGCACTGTTTAAAATGTATTCTGTTCCATACCCTTCACGTACCCCTCACAACTGGGAGGTAGGTGTGCTGTCAGCATCATCCCTGCTTTCCAGAGACGGTGCTGAAGCACAGAGAGGTTTGTGACTCACCCAGGGCCACGGAGTCAGTCAGCAGCGGAGCCGGGATTTGAATACAGGCAGTCCAGAGCCAGGCTGCCTCCTTCCCCACAATGGACCCTGTCTCTGAAGGCAGGACTGACCCCAAAGCAGGACCAGAGCAGTTGATGGCACTGAAGTGACCACTGCTGTGTGGCTAACTGCTCGGGCCAGATATCCAAGGGTACCTCAGAGGGAGATTTCTCCTCCGCCGCAGGACCGATTGGGTCCTGTGTTCAATGTGGCAGCAAATACGCTGTCACTCTGGCTGTTTGGAATACGTTAGTCCCAGATCTCCATCCCTCGCCCCAACAAGTTTCCGGGACCAGCTACATACTTTACGGGGCCCAGTGCAAAATGAAAACGAGAGGCCCTTGTGTTCAGTAAGTACTAAGAATTTCAACATGGTGACAGCAAAGTGTTAAACCGCGTGTGGGGCCCTTCTGAGCCGGGGCCCTGTCTGAACGCACGGCTCCCGCGCCCGTGACGCCGGCCTGCACGTGCTCAGGTGGCAGGGAGAAAGGGTGAACACAGAAAGTGCAACAGTGCTGATTTTCCTTCCCTTCCAGGCCAGTCAAGTCAGGATTTCCAGGGAGTTTCTTTTCATCTAAACGAAGCAGTCTGATGTGGATGCAGTTCAACCGTAATAAATCTTAGAAGTCTCTGGTCCTTAGGTTGAAGTCATTTGAAGGACTGGGACTTGGGTCAGCAGCTTCCTTTTGGGGTCAGGCATCTTGCTTCATTATCTCCAATCCCTCCTAGCCCTGCCTTTCATACCTCCCCCCTTGTCCTCTCCTTCAGCCTACCAGTCTGCTCAAGGAGCTACTCTGTTAAGGGACAAGCCCCCGTCAGCCTTCCTGATGCCACAGCCCCACCCACCCACAGCCTCGCTCAGTCCCCCTTTCACGGCCAAGCTGCAAGGGCAGTCTGTGGGGCCCATCGCTACTTCCTCATTTCCGGGAGCACCATCTCACCTCGTCCTCCACGAGGTTGCAGATTCCTTTTGCACTAAGGCGACCATATCACTAAATCTAGTGGTCTCTTCTCAAGCTCCGTTTTTCCTTTTCCTTTTTTTTTTTTTAGAGAAAGGGGAAGGGAAGGAGAAAGTGAGGGAGGGAAACAATGATATGTGAGAGAACCATCGATTGGTTGCCCCTTGTATGTGCCTCCAACTGGGTACTGAAACGCAACACAGGTATGTGCCCTGACCAGGAATCGAACTGGCGACCCGTCAGCTTGCAGACAATACCCAACCCACTGAGCAACACCAGCCAGACACACCCCCTACCCCCTTTTCTTTTTTGATGCTGCTTAGGTATCTGCTATTGTTCTGGCTCTGCCTGTGTTTCCGCTCATTTGTAGGAGGGGGCTGAGGATTGCTGGGAGTAAATTCTTTACATGAAGCACTGGAACAGGCCTGCACACGGCACACGCTCAGTAGTGAGCAGTGGCCAGGACTGGTGGTATTGGTTCTGTCACCGGGAAACCCTACTCCTAACTGTTGCTGACTGTTGTGTGAGTCCTTCTTAACTAACTTTTTAAAAATCGTTTTTTTTTCCTACCCAGCTCTTAAGATACCAGTGTTTTCTGAAACCTGCCCTGTGTTCACACCTTTCATCTCTTTTCCATAATCTCTCCTCTCCATAGACCTTATACCTTATATCGCCACCCTGCCAGTTCCAAAATCCATAAATCTTTCCGAAACTCCAGGTATGTGAGCCTGCTTTGGACCAAACTCATTCTCTTCCTACATTCTCTTACCCAGTCGCCCAAGTCAGAAACCTGGGTGTTTTTACTACATCCCTTAGCTGACATTGAGTGCTGGCCAGAGGCAGGCCCTGCGCTGGTCCCTGGAGAGGTAACAGCGTGCAGACGCACAGGGCCTGCCGTGCCGCCTGCCGTGGGAGACACATACTGATACATGATTAGTTCTAGCAGGGTAACAAACCGGGGTCCTAATTTTGATTGGAAAGACTTCCCTGGGGAAGGACATTTGAACCAAGATGGGAAGGATGATGAAGCATTAATCAGGCAAATTGGGGTGGGAGACAGTCTGGGCAGAGGAAAAAGCTAGTGCAAGTGGTCTGTGGTAGAAAGAAAAATATTCAAGCAATGAAAGGGCCAGTGGGCGGGAGGGGAAAGCTGAGAAGAAAGTGAAATGTGGCATCGAATGAGGCTGGGGAGGTGGATGGGGCTGGATGGCACATGGCCAGAAGGCTGTTAGTCTCTCTAGGCTTTTCCTGGCTGTTTATACTGACTCCTTTGCACCAACTTCTCTCTCTTTAACCTCCCTCCTGTCCTGAAGTCCTTACTGTTTCACACAGAAAGTTAAAATATGGACACCTGGAGTGCACATGTGCTGTGCCAGAAAAGTTTCTGCTTGGTCACTGGGTGCCTCTGTTTGCGAGGAAGGTGGTGGCTGGGCTGGTGCCTAAGTCAGGGCTGCTCATGTGTCTGGGTAACATCCATCAGTCACCCATTGCAGGAGCAGTTTTCAGAAAACTTGTAACTGATCAGAACGTTTCAAGTGATTGGAGGATAGACAGTGCAGCCGCATCAACGGATGAAGTAGGAAACCCCTGGTCATCGAGGACAGAATTGCATGAAGAAGCATGGTGTCCCCAGGAATCACATTACTCGGCAGGTTCCTAGAGAAGACTTTGTCACATTTGATTATATACTCTGTATGGTTGAAAACATTCTGAGAGACTTGGCTAGAAAAAGTAACCAGGTTAAAAACAGAAAAGCTAAAATGAACTACTTGGGAACTGTGGTCCACAAAACCAGGTTATTATTGAAGGCCCCTATTAGGAGAATGAGTCCGACTTTGAGACCGTATACCAGGCATGTGTGAGATGCCCCAGAGCCTTCTTGGAGAAGGCCTGCTAGCTGCTGTGGCCCCATCCCTGGCTCTGTGTTTTTCAGGCAAGTGTCCAAGTGTAACAGAGTTCCATAGCTGAAGGCCAGTGCAGTTACTTCAGTTGACCTGCTGTTTGTCATTTTAAAAAACAGTTGTAGCCCTGGCTGGAGTGGCTCTGTGGATTGCGTGTCAGCCTGTGAAATGAAAAGGTTGCTGGTTCGATTCCTGGTCAGGGTACATTCCTGGGCTGTGGGCCGGGTCCCTGGCTGGGGGTATGCAAAAGGCAAGTGGTTGGTGTTTCTCTTGCACATCAATGTTTCTCTCCCTCTCTTTCTCCTCCTCTCTTTCTCCCTCCTTCCCCTCTCTCTAAGAAGAAACAAAATCTTCAAAAAACATTGTAGATAGAAGTTAGTTACTGTGTTTAGCAAAAGAATAAATAAATATCTTCGACTCAGGCAAAAACAATGAAAATTCAAACAGCCTCTTGCCACCTTCAACTCCATCTGTGCACTGTAGCCTCGAGCGAGGTTTCTGCGTGTGAACCTGAGTAAGTTCTCCCCTGACTCCACGTTTGCAGGGTGAAGTCCCGCCCAGCCTCCTCTCTGGTTAGTCCCCCTCATGACCAGCCTCAGGTCCCTTTTCATACTGGCTGTCCTGAATTTCCCGGGGTTCTCGTTCTCCTGAAGTGCTGTGTGGAACGTGCTTTGGTGTCTGAAAGCCCGCGCCTCCTTTGTCTGCCTGGTGATACCCTCCTCAGCTCACAAGCCGCAGCTCACCCCACCTCCTCTGGGAAGCTGGCCCCTGTGCAGAGCACATGCTCACTTGGATGTGCTTTTCCTGCCTCCCTCCTTACTTGGCGCACAGGCTTCCTCTGCTAGACTGTGAACCCCTCAAGGTAGGGGAGTAGGGCTTATTTGCATACTTTTTCTGGTGCCACAGGGCCGGGCACTTACTAGGTAGTTAATCAATTAAAAAATTTAAAATTAGGTGGTTTCTTGAAGAATTGGTGATGAAAGAATGACATGGTATAAGCAGGTGGGAGGAAAATGAAGCTCCTTCTGGAGAGCTCTGTACTTGGGACCATGGTAAAGGTGTCTGGCTTCCAGGGTGTCCATGTGCTGCCTGGGTCTTTTTCTTCTAGGAGCTGAACACAGGTCTCAGGGCTGCCTCTCACTGTCCTCACCTGCCCTGCTATCCATTCAAAAGGGCAGGTGTGTGCAGGGCGGGCAGAGTCAAGCCTAAATATATCAAATTCTAGCACAGTGTTTTTCAAACCTCAGCATGCATCAGCATCACCTGGAGGGCTTGTTAAAACACAGATTGCCAGGTTCCACCCCAAGACTTTCTGAGTCAGTAGGTCTGGGATGGAGCCCAAGAATTTGCATTTCTTACAAGTTCCCAGGTGATGCTGATGGTGCTGGTCTGGGGACCACTCTGAGAATCTCTCTTGTAGCAAAAGGCTTTGCTGTAAAATAATTGCTCTCTATGGTGTTGGGAAAGGAGACCTGGGAAGCTTTTGCTTGAGTTTGGTTTTGTAGGTTTCAAGGACTATTAGTATGAGATTAATGTGGATAGATAGAACAGATTCGACACAGTTACCTCCCCTTCCGTCTCCAGGTTTTCCCACAGTGTTTGTATGTTCATTCATCAGCTATTCAGTGACTATGTTGTGGAAGCGTAATGTGTATGGGGCTGCATGTGAGGTGGAGTTATTGATACTGAGATGAAATCGATGTGAAACTGTCATAAGGGAGGTTCTCTAGTACAGACATAACTGTAATTCAAGGAGTCCAGAGAAGAAATGCCCACTTGGATGGGTCGTGAACTCCTCATCAGTGGAATTGTCCCAGGACAGGCTTCTAGAGTATTCATGGGAATAAAACAGTTTGGTAGATGACCAGGCTGAATGACTGTTGAGGTCCTGAAATTCTGTAAGGAAGACAGTGGTAATCGACGTAACAAAGTAGCACAAATCAAATGCTGTGGAGTCTATGGTGGCGAGATGTGCCGAGGCCCCTGAGCCTTTCTCACTTAAATACTGATGTTATCATTCTTATTTTAAATAAACATTTAGTCCTTACCAGCAGTATACTTGGTGATGAAAAGGACTTATATCTAATGACCCCATAACTTGCTGTTCATTGACCTCAATAATTTAAAAGGTTAAATAGAAAAAGCCACAAGCAGGCCCAGAGTGCACCTTAGGGGCCTCTTTAGGTCCCACTTCCTGAGTCAAATGGAATTGGGATATGTAATGCCATTTAATTATTTTTGCAATATTTACAACAGGGAGAGGGAAAGGGAGAACATGTAAATAGCCAATTGTAGGACCTGAATTTATAGTCACTAGGTCACTTGCTTGAATTTCAGGCTTTCACCTTATTAAGGAAGCCCAACCAGATTCTGTTGGTATGAGGCAAGGGTCAGAGTCCCTCCTTCAGGAGGGCGCAGCACTAAAGGCACAGCAGACCTCGCTGAAGGAAGCCTCTCACCCATTACTGCCATTTATCGGCATCTTTTCTGTGCTGGGGACTGAGTGAGATAGCTTAAAATACTATTTACAGTCCCTTTAGCTGTCCTTCAAGGTAGGCGATACTGTCATTTTCAAACAAGAAAGAACGCACAGAGAGATGATGTTTCTTGTCCAGTTGTGCACAGCAAAACCCCTCGGTTCAGTTCCGGTAGTCAACGTAACTACAGATGCAAAATGCAGAGTCAGCCCCAGGGTGGTGAGTGCAGTACCGCGTGGGAATCCAGGAGACTTGCCTTCTAGTGGCTCCGCCACAACCAGCTGAGTGTTCCCAGGCAAATCACTTAGCCTCGCTGGGCCTCACTTGCCTCAGCTTTGCCATGAGGTGTTGGGGCAAATAGACTTCCTGTCCAAACTTCAAAGTTAAAATGATCATCACCATTATTTTGTCCTGGCACTATTCTGATGCTTTGCGTAGAGGTTTACCCATCACCAACAATTCCATGAGGTAAGTACTATTATTCCATTTTCTTCTCTGAGGAAACCGAGGCACGGAGAGGGTAAGTGACTTGCCTGGGGACGTACAGCTAGGAAATGAGGGAGCTCGGTCACAACTTCTGTCTCCTACTTTCATGGTTTTTCTTTATGTGGGCCCGGCCCATGTTGTTGCAGTGGCGTTGGTTCGGTCCAGGATATAAGGGATTGGGGTTGGGAAATACTGTTTAGAGGAAACCCAACTCTGGGATGGATGCATGGATGGGAGTCACTGCCTTGGAGAGTGATGGCAGTAGCTACGGAGGTTGCTGACATTTTTGTTTTCCCTTTCTTCCCTCTTTTCCTGTCTAGTCTGTGGCAAGCGCTACAAGAACCGGCCAGGACTCAGCTACCACTACGCTCACACTCACCTGGCCAGTGAGGAGGGGGATGAAGCCCAAGACCAGGAGACCCGGTCCCCACCCAACCACAGAAATGAGAACCACAGACGTGAGTTCCCAGTTATTGGGGCAGCTGTGAAGTGGGTGGTGGGCAGGGCTGTGGAACATTCCTTTTATCACCTGTGGCATCTACTGGTAGTGATCATCGAATTGTCTCAATGTCCTGTAGTGAATTGGCTCTTTCAGCCATCTGCCCCTGTGGGTCAGCTGAGTTCCAGGCTTACAGTGAGTGGGGGTTGGGGGTCGGGGGTCGGGGGGATGGCCCAGTGAGCTGTGCTCTCAGAGGAAGGAGTGGGGGGTTAAGGCAGAAGGGAAACATCCTTACCCGTCCCTTGTCAAATGCCAGACCCACTCCTCTTCTCAGCTCCTGACGATCCACGCACAGCTGCCTGCCTGAGTCGGGCCCATCCCTTGGCTGTGTCAATTCATACGGATATTCTAAATGTCTCCTTGGCCACTAAGAGATGTAGCATGTTCCTGATTTATTGTCTTGACTGTTACTGTGGTCACAGTTTGGGCACAGGGCTCTCCTGCCTTAGAAACACCGCCCCAGAGCCTGCCTGCTCTTCCCTTGAGCACGCAGCTGGCAAACGTGGTCTGGGCGTGCCGGGTACTTGGGATGTGGGGCTCGAAAACCCGAAATGGCCCCTAAGATTTGTTTTTTTATTTGCTTTCTTTTCTCGACCTCCACTTACAAGTTAGGAAGTCAAAAAGGGCTTAGCATTCACCTCTTGACACTGCCTCTGTAGCATTCCTCATGGTTTCTGGGCCTACAGTGAGCTCAGAATGAGGTGGGACATTGGGATCTTCCACCTGGAAGGGGCATTCTGAGATCATCAGGTAAACAGTAATTGTGGACATGCCGTGTGTTTTCTATTTTGTGCATAAGATTTGGCGATAGGTGGTCTTAAAGTGAGTAATTCCATGTTGTCAAAGGGATCAGATCTTTTAAAATCTACAGATTCCAAGATTTGAGAGTGACTCCTCTACATTTCAGTCGATCAACTCGGATGTTGATTGGCTGCCTTCACTAAATATTTGAGGTAATTAACACCCCTTGGCCAAGGCCTTTCTTTGGGTTAGTGTGGGTTTTCACGTAACCCCCACCCCACTTATCCCTTGTCACTTGATCTTCTGTATCCGACTGCTCAGGGTGCCAAAACAAAATATAGCCAAGTGGGTGGCTTGAAGGACACGCGTTTATTTTCCTACAATTCTGGAGGCTCAGAGTCCCGGATGAGTGTGCCAGTGTGGTTGGGTCTCACTGAGTCTTCTCTCCTTGGCTTGCACATGGCTGCCTTCCCGTTGCTCCTTCACACGGGCGTCCCTCTGTGCGTGTGAACCCTGGCTGTCTCCTGTCTGTCCCCATTTCCTGTCTGAGGAGGACACCAGTCAGACTGGATTAGAGCCCATCCTAATAGTTCATTCTAACTTTTCTTCTTTAATCACCTCTCTAAAGGCCCTACCTCCAAAAATAATCACATTCTGAGGTACTGGCTTCAACATATGAATTTGTGGGGGGACACAGTTCAGCCCATAACACCTGGTTTAATTCTTGTTTTTAATCCTCGCTTGAGGATATATTTATTGGTTTTTGAGAGAGAGAGAGAGAGAGAGAGAGAGAAAGAAGAGAGAAACACTGATGTGAGAGAGAAACATTGATTGGTTGCCTCCAGTACATTCCCTGACCGGGAATCAAACCCACAACCTTTTGTTGTATTGGGATGATGCTCCAACCAACTGGGCCCCCCGACCAGGGCCACCTTCTTCAATTGTTACTCTCAGGGTTCAAAGCCTTTTGTTGTGAGATCCTTGCCTTCTTACCTACTGTTGTCATAAGGACAGGACTTGAGAAGCAGCGTCGGGGAGGGTCTGGCAGAGCCTTGCCCGCCTTTCCTCGCCAGCTGTTCCGCAGCTGCAATGCTGAGGCCTCTGCCTTCTCTCTGGAGTGAGGTTTCCTTGGCCCAGGCACCCTTGTCTTTGAGAAGGAAAATGTTTGCTTTTCCCCGTCGCCCTTCTTGTCTGAGTGGCCAACGTGTAGCATTGTCTTCTATCAGGAGGAGGCTGAGACTGATTTCCTTTGATTTTGGTTCCTCTCTGGAAAAGACATATTTGCCATGGTTGCGCTCTCTAAAGTATTTATTAGGTTGGTCTTATTTCTCACTCCTTCAGTGTTGGCTCACCTCCTTGACGTCTCTTCTGAAATGTCAGGCCATCCATTTAGTTCCTATGTGTAGGCGCTCTACTCAAACTATGGGGTTTGGAACGCTCCTCCTTTGTCTGTCTCTCTTGTGCGTGCACAGTGACAGCGACAGCGACTGCGGAGGAGGGCTCCCTGTGGCCCCTCAGGTGTACTGCAGGTCCTGCGTGGATCGAGAGCACCTCAGCCCTTCCTGCGGTCCCCTCCTGGCGGCTGTTGACTTCTGAGATGGGCCTCTGCACATCTTTCTCTGTCCCCCAGAATTTCCTCATACACCCCCATGGTTCAGTGTCTTCTCCCTCCTCATGTCCTCGCCTTGAGGCTAGAGGACTTTGCTTGGCTAGGAAGCTGTGTTTTTCTTCCTCGTAGATGGAGACACCTTCCTAAAAGATCTCATCCCGATGCTTGTTCTCCTCTCTCTTTGTGGGTTTAATAGTGATCACACTCGCTCCAGCCCCCTCTCCTCCACTCTTCTTCTCCCCTTGTTGGTTCTTCAGAAAGAGGGATGGGTTCTTCAAAAAGGATCATCGGACTACTCGAGGGATTTAGACTGCAAAGAGAGGAATAACTGTACCTGGGCTCCTGGGGCCTCCTCACACAAGGAAGGTTCCGGAACCGTCACAAACACCTTTTTAATGACTTCTCACTGCCCCCTTTGTGATTAATCTCAGTTTTGCTACTGGGGAGGGGCAGCAGGATGGCCTTCAGTGTCCATAGAAGCCATCCTTTGCCTCCTCCCCAATTTCTCCAGACAAATCTAAGAGACAGCAGCTTCACCCAGATTCTCTGCACCACACACGCCACCCATCTGCTCGCTGCTCCGAATGTGCGCTCTGTTTCCTCCCGCATCCCTCTGGTGTGCAGCCCCCAACCAGTTTCTCAGGAGCGCTAATTGCCAGCGTCATTAATACCCAGTCATTAGCTGCTCCTACTGTTTGGGGTGGGGGTGGGCTCCCATCCATCCTGCCCCTAAATGCCACTGGGGTTGTGTGGTGAATTGAATGTGACAGCTCTGCAGCGTCCGGAGGTCTCAGCTTTGTGATCCTCCCTTGGCAGGGCCTCTGGAGTGGGGGAGGGAGGCAGTGGAGCTTAATCCTCGCGGCTAATCTGCAGTTCCCTCAGGAAATGGCTGGACTCTAGACGCCATCGCCATCGGACTGGGAATGCTGACTTTCCCCTCTTCAGCAGAGCTGCAGCTTGACCCAAGCTTCTTGTGAGCCCAGGCCTATTGGAAAAACAGCTCTACCTCTACAGCGTCAGGAGTTTTTAGGACCATGGGCAGCTGCGCTTGCAGCACCAGCAGCATAGAGACCTTTTGACTTTGGTCCTCCTGCTGTCCCTTGCTGCATCCCCCCAGCTGTGTCTCCAGTGGAGCCCATTGCTCATCCCCGCGCCTGCTGCTGCTGAAAGGGCAGAGTGAAGTGCTGGAGCTGGCATTGACCTTCCCCCACCCCTGCGCTGCCCTGTGCTGCCAGCTCAGCAGTTGACTGCCATTCCTCCTGTCCTCCTACCCCCTCCCAGCTGACGTTCTCTGGCCTTTGTTCCTCTCCTAGTCTCTCATTTTCTTCTGAACGTATGCTTCTCATCCTCTTGTGGGCTTGCGCCCTTTCCTTTGTGCCCTTGCCCGTCTGCCTCAATGACAGGCACCCCCTGGCTGCTTGGAGCTCAGACACTCACGCTTGGGAGCTAGTACATTTGTGATGGTGTCTTCCCCTCCTGAGCTTCTGTCCTTCCCTCCTTGTGTGAGACCAGATTCTTCTTTCTTCCTCCGTTTCTCTTGCCACCTTCATCTACTTTCTGCAAATGAAATCCGTCGTGTGTGTGCATGTAAGAGGAGTGGGGAATGCTCGGGCAGGGTAGGGTTTGCGAGGTGCCGCTCAGGAGCATTCTGTTGTGACTCTTTAAATGCCGCCTTGGTAAACAGCTGAGGGGAGTCAGGGTAGCAGGAGTGCTAGATTACAACTCAAAACCTTTGACACAAGGTCAAAACTCTTCTTGAGTTTCTTTTTACCTTATCTGTACAGTGGGAATCTGCTACAGGTGGTGTTTTGAAGGTATTTTGGGGGTGGGGTAGGGTGGGTGTGGGCATTCATGAGGCCCTGAACCTGCATGGAAAAGCTATGTAAATAAATTCAGTCTAATCCATTCATTTGTCAGTCTGTCCATCCGTCTGTCCATTCATTGGTTTAGCTACCATGTACTAAGTGCTGCCTTGTTCCCTGTCCTTGAGGAGCGCGCAGTCTGCAGTGGGACAGTGCAGGATGCGGAAGGATCTAGGGCCTCAAGGGCACACTGTCTCCTCCATAGGGTAGTTGTGCTCTCAGTGTAGCAGCAGCATCACCCAGGAACTTGTTGGAAATGTATATTCCTGGCTCCAGCAGGCGTCCCGAAATACAGCTGCCGGGGGATGGGGACCAACAGCCCGTGTGTTAAGAAGCCCTCCAGGGCATTCTGGTGCCACTCAAGCTTGAGTACCCCTGCATTAGGGGGTTTGCAAAGGTTTCACTGAGGAGGT
The DNA here is from genome assembly GCF_022682495.2 of Desmodus rotundus. Lineage (NCBI taxonomy): Eukaryota > Metazoa > Chordata > Mammalia > Chiroptera > Phyllostomidae > Desmodus > Desmodus rotundus. The sequence goes on along the minus strand of NC_071393.1, from coordinate 114,768,518 downwards.
GACATTCAAGGTAGCACCTGAAGAATGAAGGAATTTTTCAGGAGGTAGAGGGCTTCCCAGGTGGCGGTAACTGCACGTACAAAGGCAGGGAGGTACAAAATAGCATGGCGCATCAGTCCGTTAGTGACGGTTGTGTATGACCGAAGTGGAAGAGTGGTAGAAATGTAGGCAGGGCCTTCATTGGAAGTGTCTTCTCTGCTCTGTGTAGTCTTTATCCTCTAGGAAGTGGGGAGCCACAGCTGCAATTACTAGAGGATAAGAACCAATAATCTGTGAAGAAATCTGTTTGATATGCTATTAACTATTAAATAGCATATCTCTTTTATTTCATAGTGTAAATGAGTATAACATGCTCTCTATAACATACTTGGAGCTCCAAAGAGGAAAATGGTTTTATTTAAATAGGTCTATAAAATTTATTTGAAGTTATTTTCAGGTTCACGGAATGGACGTTGGGTTGCCCTGGGTCCTGGAAGGTGTTAGTCTTCCATGTAGTGGCAGGGTGCCGGGCACACAGGCTTTCCCTGTCTGTCGAGAAAAGAGAAGGCCTCATTGTAGGGCACCTTCGCAGGGCAGGCTGTGCTCTGTGGAACTGACAGAGGAGAGCCGAGTTGATTAAGGGTAATGTTGGCTGATTAGATAATCTGAAAATTAGTCTGATAATGGGCAAATTATCTAAAAGAAGTCCATGATGTCATTGCCACACTGATGGAAAGATCCAACAGATGCTGTCTCCTGACTTCTCTGTCCTCTAATGTATGGCCCAGGGGCAACAAGTGCGGCTTTAAGAGAGAGATTGAAAATTACCTTTGACACAAGCTGAAGACTTGGACCACTCTGAACAGTGCCTGAAAATCCATAAATAAAGCTTACCCAAGCCACCGCTTACACAACCTCTATGCAGGAAATTCAGGCCTTTTTACAGGGGAGAGAAGGAAATTCAGACGGGGCTTCGTCTGGAAAAGTGAGCTGCTTCTCTATTCCTGAAAAGCAAAGTTGGAAACTAACAACAGGTGTTCTTTAGATAGGTTATTACTTAAGTAAACAGTTTACAGGTTGCAAAATGAAGAACCTGAGGGGTTGCTCTGGCCTTGAAGGTAGACTTGTGGTTAATTTCTCCTGTGGATCATCCCCACTCTTGACCTAGTGGCTGAGAGAATGGCGATGGAATTGGTTGGGCCGGCGTGGGTATCGTGACTGCCACTCTTGGTCAGTTACCTGTCTGTCTCTGCTCCTTTGTTGCTTTGTCCATAAAGCAGAGAGAGTACTCAAAGCTGCACCTCATGGGTACTGTGAGTCTTCAGTGAGATGGTGTGGGTGTTTGGCGCCGAGCCTGTACATTGTGAGTGCTGATATCCTGTCTCTATGCCGTTTGGACCAACAGAGCATGTCTGTGACCACAGATGGCCGCTCTGAGTCAGGGCCCGTTTGTGACTGCTATACTGGATGCTAACTGCCTTTGGGGGTCTCATTGGCATCAGGCACAAATATCAGAGCCTGACCTGGCCCTGGCACATCCTTTGCTGAATTTTAGATATGGGACACCAGTCCCTGTACACAGGCTAAACAGATGCCTTTATTGAGAACTTAACTGTGCATGGTGTGCCCGCTTGTGGGGCTTAGTGGCCTTTAAAAAGGAATAACATGGTCTCAGCCTTAGGTGAACCTTTTTTTTTTTTTTTTTAATCCTCACCGGAGGATATTTTTATTGATTTGAGAGACATATGTGAGCGAGAAATATTGATTGGTTGCCTCCTATATGTGCCCTGACTGGGGATTGAACCTGCAACCTTTTGGTGTATGGGATGATACTCCAACCAACTGAGCCACCTGGCCAGGGCCTTCTTGTTTAATTGGGAAATAAGATAGATGTATGAAACCCAGCGAGAGGAAGCTGTGGAGCAGAATCTAGCTAAGTGTGGCATCCCGTATTTACCATCCTATTTCCCCAGGATCAGACACCCACCTGCCACTTGACATTCTGTGAGCCTCTTATTTCTCTTACATTTTTGGCCTAATTACTAGAATGTTCAGAATTGAAGAGTCCCATGTCCTGAGAAATGATGATGACAATACTTGCTGACATTTCTTGAATATGTCAGACACTGAACTAAGAGTGCTGCATTTATCTCATTCATTCCTCACACCAAATAAGGTAGATGCTGCATCTCTTTAGAAGACGTAGCAAGGTATACAGATACTGAGTGGCATGCCTGTGCATGAATGTGAATTCTCTAGTCATATGTCACTTCTTTTCCTGCCTTATCAGAAATAAAATTATTTTGCATCTAGGAGAGGAAAGAGGCAAAGAAATGGTGGAACACCTACTAGGCACTAGGCAATTTACATGTATTATCTTTCTTAGTGTTACAAGTGCACGAGGCACATGTTATTGCTCTCATTTTACGGAGTAGGAAGCTGAAGCTCAGAAAGATCGAGTAACTTGTCCCAAGTCACACACTTAGCAAGGTGGGAAGCTGAGCTGTGATTGTGCTTGAGTTGGACACCAGTCATTCAATTATGTCAGCACATTGGAACCCCAAGTGATGGATCCCAGTCTCAGCCTGGGATCTTTGTCATGGTCCTACTGATTACTCCTAATTTTCACCTATAGACCAATTGTCAAATGCATCCTCTTACATCACGGCTTTTCGAGATAAATGAATGTATTAATGGGCACTGTCTTAGTTAGCTTGGGCTTCCATGACAAAATACCATAGAGGGGGTGGCTTAAACAGCAGGACTTTATTTCTCACAGTTCTGGGACCGGAAGTCCCAGATAAAGGTGCCGGCAGGGCTGGTGTCTGTTGAGAACTCTCTCCTTGGGTTGGGGATAGCTGTCTTCTGGGTCCGCACAAGGCCTTTCCCGGATAGATATGGGTGGGGAGAGAGAAGCAAGCTCTCTGGTGTCTCTCCGTATAGGGGCACTAAATCCCACCCTGAGAGCCCTGTCTTCATGACCTGTCAACCTAATCACCTCCCAAAGGCCCCATTTCCAATACCGCCCCGTTGGGGTTGGGGTTTCAACATAATGCATTTTGGGGTAGACATAATTGAGTGCATAGCAGGCGCATTTAGTCTTTGAAACTAGTTTCAGCTGTTCGTGATGTTAAGGGCCTCACCCCTCATTACAAATTCTCCTTGAGACTTTAATTTGTGAATGGGTTTTTTTACTTTTTAAAAAAATCGCACATCTCACTCTTCAGTAATTTTCTTGCATCTCTCTCATTCTGTCTCTCACCATCTTTCCTAGCAGTTCTCTCTCTTTTTGACCTTGTTCTTTGCAATAAAAAATAATGCTGTGCCTAAAGCATTAATCCTAGGATTCATCCTTGACTCTTCGTTTTCCTTCACCACCCATGTCAGCACCCCTCCAAAAATCTGTCTCCCTGTCTTCATCTTGCAGCCACCATCAGCTGCTGCTTGGGTCATTACAGCTGCTTTACTGGTTTCGCAGCCTCTGTTCTCACCTCTCGTGGTCCGGTCTTCACGGAGTAGTCAAAGTGGTCTTTTAGAAGTATGGAATAGATGCGCCATGCCATGCTTTCAATAGTTTTATCACACTTGAACAGAATTCAAACTCCTCACCTTGGAGGCCTACATTTTTGCTTCTCAAAGTGTGGTCAGCAGCAACAGCATCACCTGCTTCCCAGGTGACTGCCTCGTCCAGGTTTGCCCAGGCCATTCCCAGTTATAGACTGAAAATCCTGTGCCCTGGGAACCCTTCAGTGCCACCCAAATCCAGGCTAAGTTGATTACCCTGCTGGGGAACTTGTAGGAAACGTGGAATTGAGGGCCCTACCCCAGACAGTTGAATCATAATCTGAAGTTTAATGAGATCCCTCAAATTGAGAAGCCCTGGCCCCCAAAGCTTGCCAACCACTCTGATTCAACTTCCTGCAGGGATGTGGGTGCACACACTCAGGGTAGGGCAGTACCTAGTGGGCCAGCCCGGAGCCACACTGCCTGGGTGCAGAGTCAAGGTAGCCACTTACTGACATGGGACCATAGACAAGACACTTACTGTATTTTTTGGACTGTAAGACACACTGGACCATAAGACACACCTAGGTTTTAGAGGAGGAAAATGGGGGGGAACACCCCTAAAAATCACCCCGCTCCACCGCCTGACCCCCCCGCCCTACCAGTGAGCCAGGTAAGCTACATTCGGACTGTAAGACACACCCCCACCCCCTAAATTTAGGGGGATGCATCTTATAGTCCGAAAAATATGGTAGCTTCCTTGTGCCTCAAGTACCACCTGTGTAAAAGCAAAACATTAACCTATCTCAAAGGGCTATGGGATGGTTGGTTACGTAATAATTCGTATGAAGCACAGCGTTCACAGAAAATGCATGCGATGCAGTGTGTGTCTCGTGTGGTGTGCTAGAGCCGTGGTTCTCAAGCTTGAGCGCATCCGCATCCCTTGGAGGGTTCGTTAAAATGCAGACTGCTGGGTCCTACCCCCACGTTTGGATTCACTAGGTCCTGGGTGGGGCCCTGGAATTTGCATTTTTACATTTAATTTTAATTTCCCAGGTGAACCTTAGAGAAATCCAGCTTTTGAAGACTGGTATTCAATCTATTTTCTTGTAATTGTTTTTTCTTTTGGATGCACCGAATTAGGTAACCGGCCAGGAGTCAGGCTGCACTGTTCAATCTGACGGCCAGCCTTGCTTTCCATTCCTTTCCTAACGTCCCGTTCCTCCTGGGGCGAGTGCCCCCACGGCTCCCAGCACCTGCTTCCTGGTGTGCTTTCTGGCTGTGTTCCCCATCTGGGCCCTCAGCCCCGGTCTGGGCTTTCCCTCAGCTTGGTGGTGCCTTCATTCTATCCCCATCCTCAGGTCTGAAGCTTGAGGCTCATCCTTTTCCTTTTGCTGAGTACTGGTTTTCAGTCTGGAGGACACAGAACATGCTGGTCCATTGTGGACGGATGGGTTGACATACCTGAGTCCTGTGGAGGTGGAGGTGAGGAGGGTTGGAGAACGGCTGGCCTGGGCAAGACAGGAAGAGGGCTTACCGAATTCCAGTAGCAGAGGAATATCCCGACAACTTGAACAGATAAAGCTTATGTGACTCTAAAGCACCAAGACGTCCTGCAGTTCTCTGTGGGGAATGACACCACTTCATTCAGAGCCCTGTTGACTCTCAAATTAAACCGTTTCCCCTTCAGCTGACTCATTTGGTGGCAATAACAAGTTGCTGTGCCAGGGCATGAACTGACCCACACGGCCTTCTGCTGGAAAATGGAAATATCTCCTGTGCTTTCCCTAATCAGCACTGAGAAGAGTAATGAGTTTTGCTTGGTCTTTTTCTTGCTTTTCTGAAGCATCAGTGACAGACCTGATGTTGCCGGCCTAAGTCTGAGCACAAAGGACAGTGCTGGTGGGTCGTGTGACTGTCTAGCCCCAGAACTGGTGATGTGGTGTCCACACTGCTGGCGCATTGCAGCTCTAACCAAATACATCCATCGAGATGGAGACATCAGTGCGAGCCGGCGTGTTTTCTGTTCATACATCACAGTGTTTAGGAGTAAATATTCTGAAGGTGTGTGTCTAACAGGACGGGTTTTGTTAAGACTGAAGAAAAGAAGGTAGGTACAAGGAAGGGCCAGATGACTAACACCACGTTTTAAAATTTTATAAGGGTTCTGTAGCCACCAAAACACACAGGAAAACATGGCCTGTTTTCTCACTGGCTACTCCAGGGCTCTGGGGCCACCTGAGCCTGGGAGATCTTAATTCCTTCCCCCACCCCTGCTTTCTACCAAGTGCCCAAGGGAGCAGATTCCTGTGGGAGGGCGGGCCTGTTCGCTTCCTTCCCTGCAGACTGAGTGTCTTCCCCTGCCACCCCCCTTACTCCTAGTCCTCACTCTTTCTGTCCCTGTTATGAACAGGACTGACACACGGTGCCTTAGAGTGGTCACTTCTTGGTACTTGGGGAATACTTTGCATCCGTTTAATTCCTAGTCTTTGACTTTTCTTTGCCTGGAAGATTCCCTCCCTTGCCCAAAGTCTCTGTGAAGATTTGTCCATTCTTTCATTAGGTGAATATTTCAGCTCTCCATCTGTCATTGGGCCAGGTGCTAGGGATTCAGAGATGAAAGGTGTTGCCCCTGCCCTCAGGGAGCTCACGGCTAATAGGAGAAGAGACACCTACATAAATACAAAACAGTGATGAAAGGTTGAGTTCCTCTGGGTTTGAAAACTTAGCTTTTCTGTCTCTTCTTTCGCCTTATTATAACCCTTAAATAATAGGCCTAAAAGGGACCTGAAGACGTCATCTAGCATATTCTCTCACCTCTGAATAGGTGAGCATTCAAAGAACCCCCAGTCTGGGGAAACCTTTCCAGGTTCAAAGGCCTCTTCAGAGGCCCCTTTGACCATGCCTTTTAACTGTTTCAACGCCTTCATTTCCAGCTCTCTCGTGGCATGTGCCGCCATTCTGCTCCCTCTGTCTCATGTTGTCCTGGATAGTACAGGGTGTGGCGACTTGCTCCATCCTTAATCTTGAAGACCTTCAAACAGCCCTCGGCATTCCCTTCTCCAGCAGACTGCAGTGGTGTCTGGAGTTGTTCTGCACTCTCAGCCCCCCTCCTTTGTCCTTATCCTGTGCCCCCATTGTCTTCAGTGTCAGGGAGCACACTGCCCATGAGGAAGACTGAATTCTGTCATGTGGTGAGTGGACCCTGATGTCCATTTCCCCGACAGGCTCCTGGTTCCCCTGCCATCCCACATTCTGGGGGAGAAAGCATCACTTGCCTTCCTCCTAGAGCCCCGGGGCAGGGCGTGAGTTGCTATTAGGTGGCCAAGAAGAACCAGCCTGAATGGGGTCCCAACATTTTTATTCCTTGGATCTGTGGGATTTATTTTTTCATCTCTTCTAGGGAAGCAGTGAAAAAAGGTGTCAGGCCTTGGAGATAATTTATATGAGTAAACACGTAAGGAGGAGGGTGAGCAAGAGCATGAGAATTAAGGCCATTTATCCAGGCTCTGAGGCTCTGTTCGCCTTCTGGTCCAGCCTTCCTCACAGTCTTTATCTCGCCACTTTAACCCTCCTCTCGCTGCACTCCTCACGGGCCCAGCACAGGGCTCTGCACAGCTGCCTTCTCTGCTCCAGCCTTCCTCTGCATCCCCTCCCCCGCCCACGTCCCTCATTAAAGGCTCGGTAGAAGGTAGCTGGATGTGGCGGTGGCCTCCAGCTGAGGCCTGCTTGCTGATTCGGAAGGAAAGCCACATTGTCTTATTCTCTCTCTCTCTCTTTCTCTCTCTCTCCCCCCCCCCCCCCCCCCTCGCTCCTCTCCCCCCCACCCCCTACCCTCCTGGTCTCCAGAGCTTCCTCCTCTAGACTGGCCTGTCCAGTGTGTTCTGTGTGGCCGGCCTGGGGCTGCCTTTTCCTCTTTTCCTTGCTCCCTTTCTTTCCTCTGTCCTGTGAAGCTGCACTCTGCACCAGGCGAGGATGCTTTACACTTGAGAGATGAAGTAATAACAGGTGGCAAGACCAGAGGCTGCCAGAGCCCAGGATTCCAGTTGCCATGGAAACATGTCAGACCTCTGGAAGGATGGGAACTGTCAGCCAGGGAGGTTGGTGGGGGGACAAGAGAGAGGGGTGAGGAGAGCCACATCTCCTGGAGGGTTCTTCGCACTGCCCCCCAGATTCCGCAAAGGCTGCACACTTAACTAGCAGGCCCCAGGAGAACCGCTGCCTGCCTGGGGCTGGGTTAAGGGCCGGGTAGCAGGCACAGAGCGTGGCCATGTGTTTGTACCCACCAGGCCCTGGCGGGTGGTCTGAGTGTCTGCTCAGGATGTTAAGTCACGCTTTTATGGATGTGCCGTGGAGGAGCCTTCATTTCTGGTCTATTTCCTCTTTCCCCAGGACACTTGGGACACAACTCAGGTCTTGGAAGAGCCAGATGAGGGGCTGTTGCTGGTGGCCAGACTGTCCCTGCCACTCAGTCTTTTCATGAGTAGCGGGCATATCACAGCAGAGATCAGGGTGAATGGGGGAAAGACAGCTCTGGCTGGGTGGTAGTTTTATGGAAGATTTGGGGCCTTGTTTGCCATGGATGGGGCCTGAATAAAGCAGAAAATCCCGTAGTATGCATTTTCCAGAATGATGGCTCACCCTTCACTGAGTGTGCTGGGGGGGCTTTTTGAGGCTTGGCCTCCCTTTCTCCTGGTTTGATTTATGTGAATGCTGCCTTCCACCTTCTGGGGTTTCCCCTCCTTCTCTATGAACTTTGTTCCTCATTTCCATTCTTTAATTCCTTTGAGCTTTTTAAAGTTATGTGCCCCAGGTAAATTCCTAAACTCTTAAGGCTCACTTTATTTTTCTCAGCAGCTTCCTTGTATTTCTTCTTACACGATGCACATTAATCAACAGAAACCGAATCCATCACCGTGGGTGCCGCCATTGAGATACCACGCTGGCCTTCGCCCTCACTGTCATCTTGTTCTGTAAAGCAGGACTCAATTTCCCATAAGCAGAAGCAGAATCTCTATTTAAATCCCACTTGCAAGGTCTGGGCAAGCTTCCTATTTATAGTAAAATCCTTTTTATAATGATCTCATATACGGGACCAGGAAATTGCTGGTGGCTGGGTCAGGCCATCGGCCAGTGAAGCCATGGTGTGAGCTTTACTTAAAGAAACTCCTTCATGAGCCTCTCAGATTATCTGGAGAAGTGTTTTTTGTTTTTTGTTTTTGCAGAGCATACGACAATAAACGGTCATTTGACATGGATCGTTGTGATAGGAACATTAAATTTGAGTTCAAAGGGAATTTCCGCTTTTATCAGGCCAACCTCAATTTTTCTTGCTTTGGGATTCCGAAACAGCGAATTAAGGGAATCAGTTTCACTAAAGAGATTCATGAAATATTTTACATGCAAAGTATGGTCAGAAAGTGTTGCCTCCAGAATTCCCAGGAGGCAGAGAAGTATGATTATAGCTGAGAGTCTCCGGAGACACGGGCGACCTGGAGGTGAGTCCTGGAGCTGGCCCTTCGTCTCTGTGGACTTCAGTGGTTACCTCGTCTGTCCAGTGACCCCTACGTCAGACAGTTTTCTGTGAGAATCACGAAATGACAAGTGTAAAACATCCAGTGTAAGCAAGATCCATTAGTTTTGTAGTGTAACAGATGTTTGCTGCTTTTTCTCAGAAAGCAGTTAAACAGGAGAGGTTGAGTGAGTAGTGTCCCCTTCTGGAGAGACAACGAAGCATAGCCTTACACAGTTTCCTTGGGTGTTTGTGTGTAGGATGGTATTTGACCTACCGTAGTAGGGGCACCGTGTTCTTCTTCCAGCAGCCCAGGGCTCTCAGCCACCCACTCTGTGCGCTCTGGGAGTTGGACATGACACCAGGCCAATGACTGACCAGCCTCCCTGGACATGGACCAGCTCTGCTCTCTGAGGACTAGGGAAGTAAACCAGGCGGCGGATGATATTCTCAGAGCAACAGATAACTCTGCCCCAGGGAAAGCGAACACAATGCTCTGTCCCTGCTAGGAGGTCCCGGGGGTGGTATCACTGTGCTGCCTACTTACATCTCTGCCATTTGTCTCACACCTTAACCATTTCCTGTGCATGGGACGTGTAGGCGTTCCGAAGGTGTGTTCGACATGGTCCCTGACCTGACAGCATAGGTCATTTAACATGGGAGATGAGGCCGGTGCACACGTGTATGAACAAGAGAAGCATCCATAGAAGCGTTGTCAGCAGAGTGCCCTCCCCAAAGCCTGACTGGTCATTTCTGGCCAGGGAACTGGGAGAGCTTCATGGGAGAAACCAATCCTAAATACCAAAGAGTGTATGAGAACCAGATGAAAAGGCGATCAATTAGTCTATTCCGTGCCATTTTCCCAAGGTGGAAGAAAGCTTTGAGCTCACTATCATGAGCAAACAGGAACTGAGGTAAAAAGGGTTTTGCTGGAAATGAAGCATAACTCTTCATTATCACCTGCTGTGCTGAGTCGTTGCTGTGCTAAAATGGAACTCCCCCCTCCCACCCTCCTGGCCCGTCACAGCCACACACACCAGGGCCTGCAAAGGTTTCAGCACCTTTTGACCCCTTTTGGCCAGGTACTTTGTATGGCCAACAAATATACGTGGGGACCCTGTTCTGATTCAGTCTCCTCAGAAACTTCTCTTCATCAGAGGAATTAAATTCTGTTCCTTTGGTCTTTTTATATAGGATCAATTTCTTAGTCTTTGTCTTCTTTGCTCTACTAGATGATTTTTGAATTTTTTTTATTTCTCTAAGTATTGGAGTCTCTGACTCAATGGGGCGTTCTACCAATGGTCTGCTGGTGGTAAAAATGGGAAAGAATTATCTGGGAGTTCTTACAGTCTACATTCTACTTCTTCATCCTCATAAATCACAAGTGATACAGTGGGCTGGAGAAAACCAGCTTCATTAGTTGCTTAAAGATTTTGTGAAAGGGGGGAAAAATCTGACATAAAAGAGAGTCCGTAAGGGAATAAGAGAACAGAAGAGAGACAATGGTGAGGCAGGGCCTCCTGAGAGTTTTAGGGAGATGATACACACGAGATTATTTGATTTTCATGCAGGAAGCACCTACGTTGTGACTGGCACCTGCACATTTTATGTGTAGTTTATAGCAATCATGAAATTTAACTTTGGTTTACACTCAGCCCCTGAGTTTAATATACCCCACTCCTTTCTGTTCACCTTTTGATTCATTTCCATGACAGCCTCTTAGTGAGGAGACCCTGCGTTTATTCGCATCATAGATGTGCCTGGGCTTGCTTAACAGAGTTCTAAAAATGGTTCAGATGGCCATTGAGACAGAAGGAAGAAAGGGACTTCCTTCTGGACTTGGGCAATGAAAATTTTATAGGCAGAGTAAAATTTTTGCCGAGGTACTGATTTTTGGAAATTCGCAAAGCCGTTCTGTATGACGTGCAGATGCCTTTGAGATACAGAGACTGATGAAGAAAAGCCGGCGCTTAGCAGGCCACAGGGTGTGGCCAGCTCCTCTCTGCCCCCAAACAGCCAACACTCTGGCAGAGATCTGTCTTCTTCCCTGAAGACGAAAATCAATGGCTTGGAAACTGATTAAATCATTCAAATAGCAACTGATAAATGGATTAACCCACTATAATGTAATTCTGCAAGCTTTTGTCTTCTGCCTTTCCCAGGTAAGTCTTTCTATTCCTGGAGGCAAAGCAGAGGCATGGAAGCAGCGAAGGCCAGAGGGAATCATATTAAAGTGGGTGAATCCGTTTATCACTTACTGCCTGGATGGTATTTCTGCTCACATATCTGCTTCCTTTTACAGATCTGTACCCTACGGGACCCTGGTTAATGTTAGCCAGTGAATAATGAAAGATAGCGGACATTGGGTACAGCAAGGAGGAAGATGCCCCTGTGGTTTAGGCTGATCCTATAAATGGAGAGACTTTTCTTCCTAGTCACAAACAGGGAGTGTTGATGTGACAGAAATGTCCACAATAGGGATAGAAAAACAGGAGAACAGAAGTGTTTCTCGCCAGGCAAAGAACCTGTCCGAGGCCTTACACCCAGGCAGTGGAAACAGACTGTTTTGGGGCTCAGGGATGTGTGCTGCTCTCACAGGCTTCTGGTTTTCATATCATGTCCCCAGATTTTTCTTTGCTTTTGCGTAGGACTTTCATCATGGGGGGATTATGAGGGTCTTAAGCCTCAAGACATGCTCACTAACTCACTGTTCAATCCATCCCTGGCACGAGGCTCAGCTAAGTGTGCAGTGTGATTCCAGGCACTTGGGCTCTGCTGATTAAACTAGTCCTGGGTGCCTTCCCTGACAGTGAGTCTGGACTTGGGGAGATACAGCTGAACAAGAGTGAACACCTGTGTGCCTGCCAAGATGTTCTTCAGAGTCCCCAAGAGCATCTGCGTGGCCTATCGGGAAATGACCACCCATCAGTGAATGCTGCTTTGATGCCTATTCAGGGACAGTAGGAATATCTCCTAAGCGAGAGCATCTTTCCAGAGGGCGAGGCCTAGGCACTGACCATTCTCGCTCCCTCCAGCCACATCGCAGATTATGACTGCCCTCTGCTATCTGGGGCCTTGGCCCTAGGAGCTGGTTGCTCAGGGATGAGAGATGTTTGCTTGCCCAGTAGGCCTGCTGGGTGCTGTGCTCTTCAAGGGTGGCAGCCAGAGGAGCGGGCTTGCGTCTGTACAAACAAAGAGCTGGCAAATCTTGCAGAAAATCAGACTAAACTTGGGGTGGCTTGCAAAACAATGGTTCTGTTACACTGAGGGGAATCACAAAGAAAATGCCCCAAGTTAACAATTTGGTTGTAACAAAACCTCAGATTCTATACTTCCCATTCTTTCTGGAACGGATTTTGCCACACTGTGGGAGAAGAGGGGGCGGGTAGAGATTCATCTCAGGCTAAAATTGGATTTTTTAAAAATGTTTCTACAGCCCAGAAAGGACCGGACGGGACAGTCATTCCTAATAACTACTGTGACTTCTGCTTGGGGGGCTCTAACATGAACAAGAAGAGTGGGCGGCCTGAGGAGCTGGTGTCCTGTGCAGACTGTGGACGCTCTGGTGAGTGTGGCCCCTTCTTGCATCTGCGCCCGTAGAACAGGAGCAGTTCCACCTGCCTTCCTCTGCCATCTTCTGCGGGGGTTGCAGGGTGGAGTGGGGAAGTTGGTGGTGGTGATGATTTTAAGTGGAGAGGAGTTTTCAGGTAATCTGATACTTTTCTTCTTCGGGTTTGAAGAAACAAAAATTATGCCTTGGGATCCAGGGAAGAGGGAAAGGAGAAAATTTGGACTTGGTGTTTGGCCTTGTCATGAAGTGGATATTTCTCTGTGTGTGTTGTTGTGGACGACCGTGAGCTAGTGTGGAAACACCTGGGGGTCCAGGCAGCATCCTCTCTTGTATCGGGTGATGTGCATGTAACAAAAAGACGTGTTTGTTCTGTGGAAGTGCCCGGGCCGCAATGGAAGAATATGGAAACATGAATATTGGGAGAGCAGCCACATCTTGAATTGTGGGAGTCAGAGCCCCCTGAGCTCCTTGGTAGTGGCGTAAATACCACATCCCTTGGCCACTCATCCTGCTTTCTCATGTGGAACAAAAAAGGGACCGTGGAAGGGCAAAAGGGCAGGTGTTCTTAGGGCAAGTCTGGAGTTCACCTGGCATGTTTTGAAATTTTCATCTTTAAGACTAAATTTTCATCTTTGAAGACTAAACTAAAAAAAGGCTTTGATCTTCTTCCTTCATTTGTAAAGTGAGTTCAGGTTTTCAAGTTTTATTCAGGCTGTTGGTTGTTCTTCAGTTCTAACCAAACCATTACTTTTGGCTGGTTGTGGTTGGTTGGGATTTTTTTTTTTTTATGTCATAACGAGGCCAAAGAGAGGTTTCACGCTCATGTTTGGTTTCAACTACTGACATCGTAGGTGAAATACAGTTCAGTTGGATGGGTGGTTCCGGCAGCGGAGAGTTGTTGCCCCTTCCCACACTCTCCTCCCGGTCTCCTCTGCCCCGAGTCCCGCGGACAGGACTGAGACGACCGCACCTGGCTTTCCTGTGGCTCAGTTCTTCCTTTGCTTTGTCCACAAACCTTAGCCTTAGCCCCCCTGCCTTGTTTTTTAAATTTGTCTTTTGTTTAGGGTTCAAGACTGACTTGAGTAGCAAATCAGTGATTGAAAAAGGACTGGTTTCCATTGCATACAACTCTCAACATCTAACGCTTAAGGGCCCTGACAGGGCGGCCATCTGTGCGGTGCTGTCAATTCGCCTACCTTGCAAACATGATACCTCAGGTTGAACTTATTACTCTCCTGATTCCAGCTTAGAAAAGAGGGCCCATGGGATAGGGGGCTCTGGGGTTTAGGTATTTAAAGAGAAAATGAAACAAATGAAATTCAGTGTTTTTAAAAAGCAAGTGACCCCTCAGAGGCAGAGTGACATGGGGTGTGTCACTCCAGGCGGGGTGACACGGGCTGTTGTAGGACATGCAAGAGAGGGCGGCTTTAGCACGCTTGGTGCAGACCGCTGCGATGCCCCCCTTCCTTCCCTGCAGAGGATGAGGTGCTTGAATCTGATTCGTGGGGGCCCAGAAGTAGGCAGTGGGTTTTTTTCTATCCAAAGCCTCTTTCTTCACAGCCTTTACTCAGCTTTTTCTTCCTAGGATCTGTGTGCTTGTGTGCTTGGTGACACAGGGGCCATTCGGGTGGATAATCTAGTTAAGATCTGACTCTGATTCTCCTGTCACAGTTGATAGTTTGGTAATAAACAGGTGGTGTTGCTCATGGGGTGTGCTTGGTAAGCAGGGGGGAGTACTTGTCTAGGGCCTTCCCAGGGTCCTTCTCAGGAAGAGTGTGAAGCCTGGAAGAGCTGTCTTCTAGTCCATCTCAATTGCTCTGCTTCCTGGGGACAAAGTGGGATTGCTGATGCCGGCACCAGACGTGGCACGTCATGCCCTCCTGTATTGGGGGAGCGCTCCTGGGTCCTTTTAGAATGTAGGAGTTTAAACCTGAGTTTTGCAGATTTCAGGATAGAAACCCTATTTTTCACTTTGTTTGTGCTCTGAGTTAGATTTGACAACTGTGGACTTCCCGGGGTAACAAAGACCTGGGTATGTGTGGGTGTGTGTGAGTGTGTGCACACGCACATGTGCCCGTGTGCAGATCACAGTAACATCGTCCAGTGGTTAAATAAAACGAGGGGCTCTTAGTAGCTACCACTTGTCAGAGTTTTCAACTGCTGTTTACTTTCAGTGCAAATGAGCTCCGTGGTGGAAGGGCAGACTTGAAAGGGTACTGAAAGAATGGGATTTAGAGGCAGGTAAAAATAAAAATAAAACTGAGGGAGACTTAACCACCTGGAATGGGCTGACAGTAATAGCTTTGTAGAGCTGACTGTCAAAGTGAAGGACAAACATTGTGCAAAGAAACACCAATGGGAAACACCAAAAAAAATACCAACCAGACTTAAAAGCCACCAAGTAAACTCATTGTCTAGGGGGCGGGGTGAGGTGTGTGTGTGTGCGCATCTGGGAGAGAAGAAAGACATGTCATGGGTGAGTCTTTCACTGTCTGAGCCATGGACGGATATATCGTGGTGGGCATGATGCCTCTTCAGGGAGGGAGGAATCCTCTTCCCTGGAAATGCTGGCTTTGTCGTTGTACCCCAAATCCCTGTCGCCAGGTGATGCACCCGTTAATCTCTTTTGGTGTGAAATGGTTTATGATCTTGCTATGAAGAATAACATTGCGATAATATAATAAGAATATTAATAATGCTGTCTGTTGCTTAACCCATGTGCTGATATATTCATCATACATGTCAGCTCATTTGGGAGGAGAAGGCAGTAAGGAGAAGGAGGCAGCGGCTGCAGCACACACCACGGAGGACTTATTCGGTTCCACGTCAGAAAGTGACACCTCAACTTTCCACGGCTTTGATGAGGACGATTTGGAAGAGCCTCCTCACTCCTGCCAAGGACGCCGCAGTGGCCGGGGCTCGCCCACAGCAGACACAAAGGGCAGTTGCTAAACCTGTGAACAGACTCTGGGCAATTGGGCATCACCCTCTGACTTTGGTCATTGTTCTGGTTCTGATATATTTTTTTAAATGAAAGACAACTTTAGGTTTTCTCTTCATCCTTGCTTTTTCCTCTTAACCTTCCACGTATCCCTTGCCCCTTCCCCTCTGTTTTGAGTATGTACAGCAGAAGCACAAACTACTGAAACAACAGAACAAAAGAGCCAAGTAGTCCTTCAGAGAGATGGCATCGTGATGTACCATTTATTGTCCAGAGAAATGGGAGGTTAGGTGAAATAGCTCTTTTTTGGGGTGGGGGGAGGGGATCTTTTTGACATGAACAGAGTTGATTTCCTCAGTTTTCATATTTATTGGCAAAATGAAGAGAGGAGGAATATTGGGGTTTGGAAACAAAGAACCAATTACATTAAATAAATTATTATTTATATATTCTAATTACTAGAAACTGACTTTTTTATTGAGAGAGAGATTGAAGGGAAATCAAAGAAACTGATTATATCTGTTTAGAAGAAAGCCACTGGGGGGGAGGATTGGTTCAAGGAGACCCCGTCAGGGGGGTTTCCTCGACGGGAGGTGATCGCACTTCCAGTACCCCACGGCGTTTGTGGCTCCCCATGGCAGACCCCTCCCCGTGTCTCAGCCCTGACCTTTCCATCTTCCTCCCTGCTTGCGAGGAAATGTCAGCAGTTTCTGAGAAGTCCTGGGCCACTTTGTGTGGCCTCCCTCCAGCACCCGGGGGCCCCCTCGAGCATGGAGTCTCCAGGGCTCCTCCTCTTCATCAGTGTAGCCACAGTTCTGTGGTTGCTGGTTTTTCCTCACTTTCCTCCTGGTGAAGAGCAATTTCCAAAGGCAGGAATGGAACATAAGCAGAAAGTCATGGACTCAGCAGTGAGAAAACAACCCGAGGCTGCACTTGTGGAAGAAAGAATCATACCTGAAGTGTATTTCCCTCCCCCCTTGCCCCTGTTTACAGACATACAAATTCCCGTTGGATGATCGAGTCTCCCATATTTCTTCTATTTTTTATAGTGCCCTCCAGGCACTTTGTTTTATGTTTCCAATAGCCTCTCCTGAAATAAACCAAAGCCACACTTGTTCAAGGCCCCTGGGGCGATGGAGAAGACCATCCACCTTGTTGGCAGTCCCAAGATGAACAGCTCTGCAGTCCTAGTCAAAAGGTACGTCTTGGCTGACCTGTGTTACCAGGAGGGCAAAACCATCATAGCTGTTTATTTTCCCCTTTCCTTTCTTTTCTCCCCTACCTTGTGTTTTGTTTTTCTGAGGTTGGACCCCTTTTTAGTGTGGGAGTGGCTACTGAAGTGTCTTCACCCGCCTCCTGCTGTCTGTGCGCATGCATCCCCACTTGGGCCTGGGCCCAGTGTGAGGCCCGAAGCTTGCTTGGGGCTCTGTGTGGAGAATGCGGGGTTTCTGGCTTCTGGCTCAAGCATAAGAGAAAATGGCTGGGATAGTGCTTGACTAACTGCCTTCACTGGTTACATGTGGAGCGAGGCATCCAGGGAACTGACTTTGGAGTTGGCTGCTGAACTTGGGTAGGAATGAGGGGACATGGCCACAGGGAGACTGCATGCTTAGGCTGATGTTCTTTGCTCCAGGTATCAATTTAACAGCTAAAGGAATGCATCCAAGTTAAAGCAAATCTCTAATTAAACACAGCACTCAGCTGAGCTGACCTGAAGGTTCTGAACTCCCACCAAGTGTGGGCAGGTTCTTGGTCTGCCTGAGAGCACAGGTCCAGAGACATGGGCACTGCCATCTGGCTTGGGTTGGGAGACGAGAGAGGCCACCCAGGCAACCGGCTGCTTTTAAGTGTCTGGGAAGATCTGCTTTGACACTCCAGCCTTTGCAGATCCTCTCCTTAAAATAACCAACCAGCCAAACAAAAGCACGGACCAAGCAAAGAAACCCACACGTGGGCTCTTTGGGCTTCTCTGGTAGCCTGAGACAGAAAGGGCTTCCACTCTTCTCCTGCTTCAAATGTGAGAGTGTCTGCCCGGGCAGTTGTTCTCAGTTGTGAGAGAGTGAAAGTAACAACCTCACCCACTTGGGGATGTTCTGCCTTACCTGTATGTGGCCCTGTTCCTAGGACACGGCATAAGCCTCCAGCAGTTAATACTCCTGCATGCGCACATGTGCGAAAAGCCAGTGTAGTTGGTTCCACTTGGTTTCTGCTAAGGGGATGCGGCCTGCCCTTGCTGCCACTCTCCGCCTCTGGACTTCATCTGTTCTGTTACTTTGACTCAGATACTGGCATCACGGCATTACAGCTTCCTCTCACTGGTGAAAAGGGATCTTCCGTGTTAATAAAAACATGTCTGGTCAGTCTGTACTATCATTAGAAGTCTGTCCAGTTGTTTGTAGTCCTGAAGTTCTCAATGACAGCCTACTTTTAAATTTGAAAACAATTTAAAATCTACATAATTAAAAATTACGGAAACCCATAAAGAATTGTTTAAACGAGGGAAACGCCCATGGGAAGATTTATGTGAGGATGGCTAGTGCTTATCTGTTTCATTTTTACTGGTATAACTTGCTCTTCCTTTTCTCCTCTCCGTGATTAGATGTCCTCATCTTCCTCAGTTGGTGTCGCCAACGTGAGCATAGTAATATATCTTAGCATTGCCCAAGCACCTTGTCTCACCTTGCTCATAGTGTACAGACTCAGAATTTGCATCCTTAAAAGAAAAAAAGAACTGGAAGGGACTTTCAAGATGATCAAGTTCAAATCTTTCATTTTCCAGTTGAGAAAGAGCAACTCGGAGAGGTTAAGTGAGTGACATCTGAGAGAGCAGAATGGACCTTGCTTTGCAGGCAGATGTCTTAAGGTGGAAGAAGGAAGCTCAGAGGAGGCATAGCGGGAAGAAGCTGGCTGTTCTGAGGTTCCAACCAGCTTGCTGGTTGATGTTCTGTCTTTATCCCCCTTTTTCTGTATAACAATGGCCAACATTTCTGTGCCAGACATTGTTCTGAGTCCTTCCCCTGGGATGGTTTATTTAATCCTCATGACTGTGCTATGAGGTAGGGGTTTATATTATCCCCAGTTTACAGATGAGGAAAAGGAGGCTTACTAATAAGGTTAAGAAATGTACTTCAGGCTTCGCAGCTAATAGAGAGAGGTTTTGATTCCTACCACCCTGACTCCAGGACCTCCTATGTACACTTTACTTATACCGTTGTTTTATGCTGCCCTTGCATATTCCTACATACGTGACATAGGAATATAATATTCCTGTGTATGTAATACATATAGGAATATAAAACATTTATTTATTGTTTAGCTATTCATTATAAAAGACATGGAAGTTATTTATATGATGAATGATTTCAGAACTTCTTTGGATACCATTTCAGTAGTGATTTGTTTTAGTTTACACACAAGAATGTCCGTCTCGAAGTGAGAAATTATCCTGGTCATCTAGGACTACTTTGGTGCCTCCATATTCTAGAAGAACTTTATCTCCAACTCTTACAGTGATTGGTTGAAGCTCTCCCTGCTTTCCTTTCGAGCCCTATCCAACAGCTACTACTATTGCATGTAGTATGTGAGATTTTTCTGGAAGCACAATGCCGCTGTTGGCTACCGTTGTGGCTGCACTTTGAACTAATACTTGGTCAAAGGGGGAAGAATATGTGTATGTATCTCCCTTGATTTTTCTCAGGTCCAGTTGAAGAAAGAGGTGCTTGTAATGAATATACAAGTAGCTTTAAGTGGTAATGTTACTAAAGGCTTAGCAGAGTAAGCAGTTAGATCCTCAAAAGGAAAATTCCAATTAAAGTTCTGTACAGAATATTATAGAGAACTTGACTTGTAAACCATCATTTCTAGACATTCCATCCTGATGCCCATTAGGAACAAAGGTCTCCTTTTGTTTTAGCTCTGGAATTGCAGCAGCTGTGTGAGCAGTCGACACATCTGTTGTTGCTTTTGTTAAATAAGTATCACTACTCAAAACTTAACATGAATTAGAGTTTTGAAGATGAAAACGATTTAACTAGTTTCCCTTGTCCTCAGCTCAGTAAAGCACCCACCCAAAGGTGCACAATGCTTTAGAAATGCCATCTAGTTTTCTGAATCCTAGCCCAACGATAGGACAATCAAAGATATAGGACTTTCTAAATTTGTTACAACATGCATGTCCCCTGGGGGAATTGTTGATGAAAAGGTGATTATGGTTGTTGTCTGTCTGATGTTTTTTCCTACTTAGAGCAATCTAATCCTTTATTTCTGTTATTGATACTGTGTAGAGAGAGCAGTCCCTGTAATCACTGTAACACTGGGATTGAGAAATAGCCTTTCATTTTCTAAAGGCACTTTAAAGTCAGTAAAGCAATTTGCTACTGGTATTTTAGAGAGAAGGATTTAATAAAACTGTGATGTTCACATCAGTAGTATCCCTATTTAAGTCTTCATACTTACTTAGCATCTCTCCATGCACCTAATGGGCTGCAGCCTGATACCGCCTCTGTGTAGCCCTTGAGGGAACACGAGATCATTACTCGGGGAGAGAACTAAGGGCTGTTCGGTGGTTCTCACTTCATGGTGGAGTGAGATTAATTAATATCATCCCAATATGCCTCCTGTCACATCTGATGAATATGATCTTGAACTTGTACTTGAAGTTGGAGCGGGCTCATGTGGTAGGCATGTTTTCATAGGGGATTTTCTTTACCTTTGCAAGTGATGTTACTTGTGTAATTCCTGAGTGAGCCGGGAGAAACCTAGAAGAGAGATGAAAAGTTCTGGGTTTGGTCTCAATCCCTGTGTGGTTTTGCCATGCATCTCTGCCTCAGTTTCTCTGTGCCTAGCACATGGACATTTCTTACCTTATCCAAATAGATAACCAGCATTCTTCCGTGGTGATTCTTCAAGCAACCCTGTAAATAGGGTGGATGTTATTTGTTCTCATTTTACTGCTGAGGAAACTGAGATTCGGCCGGGTTAGGTGACTGGTCTGAAGTTCCAGGGTACGTCTGGGCCTTCTGATACCCTGTTCTCAGTCTATACTGACTTCTCCATCGATCACATTTCAAAGATTTCTTGAGTAAAATCAGTAAAGGTCTTTGAGATCTTTCATTCAAGACTTCATTGGGTAGAGAAGGAGGTATTCGATGCTGTAAAAACAAAATAAATCCAAGCCCAACCTGTAATCACGTTAGAGCCCTGCTAAGGAATAGCGGTGTCTAAGTCCTCCTGCTTCCGAGGAACTGAGGCTGAGCTTTCCTAATGACCCTCGTTTCGGTGGTGACGTTGGGGTGACGGTGAGGGCGGGAGTAGTGAGGCGTCCAGGGGTGTAAACACTGCAGGCCCTGTTTTCGTCACATGCCCAAGTGCTCCTGACACTAAAACACGGAGTTACACGATACCGCTGTGCCTAAGAAAAGGGAGTTCCGACCATTTACTCAGATAACAGCATAGGAAAAATCATTCTGCTTGATTGACTTACAGAGTAGATGAGAATGGTGGAAGATCCCTGTGAGAACTCAGTTATTAGCTAAAAAGCATTAGCAAGTAGGTTTTCAAAGTATCTCACTATGGTCCTTGACCAATGAATAAGACTTAACATTTAAAAAAAATGTTTGAAATAACTTTTACAAAAAACGTCCACAAATAGTACAAAGAACTTCCATAGACTCTTCACCGAGATCCTTCCAGTAGCCCTCGCGCAGGGCCCACGCCACAGCCCGCGGGCCTCTTGGGGCTCTGCCGGCTTTCTCGCTACGCCCGTTTTCTGGTCCGGGGCCCAGCCCGGGTTCGCCTGCTCTTTTTAGTTGTCGTACCCTCCTGCAGTCCTTTAATCTGTGCATCACTTTGATGCTTTTGAAGAGTGCTGGCTAGTCATTTCATAGGAGGCCCTTCATTTCAGGTTTGTGTGCTGGTTCCCAACGATTAAAATCAGGTTACGCTATTTTGGTAAGAATGCTACAGAAAGGATACCGCCTTCTTCTCAGTGCTGCATTGTATCAGGGTGTGCGGGATTGATTTTATCCCCTTACTGCTGGCTCAGACGGTTGGCCTTTCAGCTTAGGTTCAGGCTAGTGTGTTTGTAGACCTTGGATGATAATACTTTTCGTTCATATGTGCTTTGTTTATTTGGCCACTAGGAACTGGGTAACAGCAGTCTGTATATGACTGCTCAGCCCTATGAAGGATAGGACGAAATTGAACTTGGGCCCGATGGATTAATTGTCCAATAGAATTATTTCCAACCTAGTTGGGAAGACTAGATATTCACAAGTAGTTAAAATGTGTACTGTGGCCATGGATCAAAGTAGTCAGGGAGATTCTCTTCGAGGAAGCTACCAACAAAGACATCTGGATTGACTCCTGCTATTTAATCTCCAGGCAAAAGTGTCTCCAGTCAGAGAGAATGGAGGTAGAACTGAACAAAAGGCAAAGCTGGGAATTACAACCTGAATGATGTAAAATGGCAAAAATCACAACATGAGAACATGTTTAAGTGTTGTCCTGTGGCATTTTGTTTGTGCCACTAGTATAGTGCTTATTGCAACGAATTAAGATTGTATTCTTTCTCCTGAAGCAAGGGTGTGTGTTCCTTGAGGGCAAAGATGATGTCATTCATGTCCCTCAGACAGTGCCCGACAGCAGTGTGCCGTGATTATTTATGGAAATAAACGGACGAGTGAGCAGTGTTTCTGAGCTACTTGGTGGGAGGGTTTAGCGCAATAAATATTGCTGATGGCAAGGTTGGGGAGGTCATACATACCTGGACACGGCATCCGGTGGTCGAGTTGGGTAGATGAGGTCCTTGGGGCAGTGAAGTGTGATGAGTAGGGAAGGAGGGACCATGAGGGTGTGAAGACGGGTGAGGGCTTTGCTGAAGATGAACGGAGGGATAGAAAGTCAGCCTTCTTGAGAGCGACTGAGCAGAAGACCAAGACAGTGGCAGGGCATTTCTAGGGGCCTGCCGTCGGCTCCTCCAGAAGAAATGAAAGAAAATGGATGTTAGGAGCACAAAGCTGGGAACTAACCTGCTATTTTCTAGGTGGCTTACATGGGCAAAAGAAGAAAAGTGTGCATCTGTGTGTGTTGGGGCTCAGTGGTGGAAATTTGAGGAAATAGCAAGGGAATGAATGGTGTGTGGTGGTTAGGCAGACTCACTAAAGTGATGACAGGTGACCTCTGACCAGAGGGCTTAGGGGCACTGGGGAGGGTTAGAAAGACTCCTGGCAGGGGGTAAAATTTGACTGGATGTCCAACAAGAGAACCCTCAGCGGTCACTCTGGAAGGCCTGGAGCAAGGCCTAACTGGTTTTATCACTGGAGTGAGTGGGCTGGAGGCAGGTGGGAGAGCAAAGAGATGAATACTAAGGCAGAGGATAGGAGTCAGGGAAGGGAGACTAAACAAGCAGACCTGTGAAGTGAGACAGTGGGAAGGGATGGGATGGGACTGCGGGGAAGAAGCCCGGCAGGTGTGAGGGAAGGCCCTGCTCAATCAGCCTCCCTTTGACAACATAAGTAGACAGTCTCAGCATCGGAAGCGCGTCTCACCCGATCCTGCCTATGTGAGCAGTGATACCTTGGGTACGAGAAGGACAGTGGGGGGTGATGGCGAGTTGCAGCTTGGGAGAGGCTGAGCTGCTCATTTGATTTTGAACTTTGTTCCCTTTCTGCTCGGCTATTTTCCCATTGGGCCTCTGCTTCCTTTCCTCTCTCCCTTGCCACTGCACTTAGTTCCGGACGGGCACTGTGGGGCACCCATCTCCGCCCTTAGGATCTGCTTCTGGGGCGAAATGTGACAGTACTTGGTTTCATTGCTTACTCTTTTGTGCTGGCTACTCCATTCCAAAGACTGAAATAACTTAGATTTCATTTCAGAAGCAAATGACCAACCATGGTCATTTGACCAACCATGTTTGGTCTCCCTTCCCTGACTCCTATCCTCTGCCTTAGTATTCATCTCTTTGCTCTCCTACCTGCCTCCAGCCCACTCACTCCAGTGATAAAACCAGTTGGGCCTTGCTTCAGACCAACCATGCCTGGTTGGTCTCCAATCAGATTAAAGGACCCACCCGGTTTGAACTGCCAGGGGATTCCAAGTCTGTCACTTAAAATTACTAAGCTAGTTGAGGATTGGAATGGACCTCTTGGCGTGGTTGTCTCTCCGAGCGGTCCAGACTGCTGGACTCATTGGGAACACTGTTTTGGGTGAGGGTGTGTGCATGAAGGGTGTGTGTCCTTTCGGCCTGGGACCGAATGGGGCATCAGTTGGGGTTTTCTGTGACTGCAGCTGGCCCGATACCGTAGCACTGCTCCTTTCTACTTAGGTGACAGGAAGATGGATTGCATCGTAATGGTCCTCCTGGGGTACTCTTAACAGTGAAAAGATTTAGTTTGTTTGGCTTCCAAGTGGAGGAGAAAATAAAAAAAAGATTTTGCCAACCCCCAGTTCTGCTTCCTGCACCACCTAGGAATTAAAAACCCAGCTGTGTCCTGTCTCTCGTGACATTCAGTGCCCAGGAGCAACTGGCCTGCCCTGTTCCTGGCCGATTCCGTGCAGCTGGCGATCAAGGCACGGGAGATACAAGTCTGGTGTTCATGCTCAGTGTGGCAGTTCGTTGTTGTTTTCTGTTTAATTCATTTCATTTCCACCAGCCCCTTAATTTTATTCTTTCCCTTTTAGGTAGTTGTCCTGTGCTGTTGGTTTTTATCTTTCGTTGCCTTTCCCTCTGCAGTCAACTCTGACCCGGGGACTCCACATCCTTCAATCAAGCCATTTCCGAAGAAGGCGAAAAGAAGGCGTGATGATTTGCTCCTCCTCCTCCTCTTCTTCCTCTTTCCTTGCCCAGCCCCCTCCTGCACGTGTGTTTCAGCCAACAGAGGAGCTTGGATCGTGGAAAAGCCTCCTTAGCTCCGCAGCTCAGCTCAACAAAGTCGGGAATGGCCTAAGTTTGTGCAACATGAAGATTTTTTTTCTTTTTAAAATTCTCCGTTACATTTTCTTTAAATGTCTGTGAGAAAGTGCTCAGCTCAGACTGGAATTGCTCTACCATAGAAGTAACTGAAAACAATCTGATGAAAAAAAAAGAGTTAACTATTTTATTTATTTCACTGTTTAAGAGAAAAATGTGCTGATGTGGCACAGTATTTTTATTTAAAGTAACTTCTACTTCAAAAGCGAAAGGAAATTTTGTGAAGATGTGAAGTCAAAAGAGTCCTTAATGTAAAATAAAGACTGCATATTAACTCTAAGGAAAAATACCCTGCATTTATGTTAAGAAAATAAAGCTCCGCTCTGCTTTCTCAGGCTTTAGGAAAAGCCATTCATACATGTGCTTTAGGTGTTTTTGTTTCTGCAAGTTGGATGTGGTAAGTGAGGAGTGGTCAGTTTCCTTTTTTCCTTCTTCAAGAGTCTATTGGAAAGTGGTGATGTTCAATGATTATGTTAAGCACGGACTGAAATAAATTAGCCACGAAGGCCATCGGCACTCTCTCTACCCCGCCCCCCAAAACCCTCTCCTCCTCACCCCAGGCAAGCCGCATTTATCTGAATGTCAAGAAGCAGCCTACCTCCTGGTTATCATGTCCGACAAGGCCTAGTTCTGAAAGGAATTCCATCTACTGATTAAATGTATCTCTGCGAGTTTGACAGATTTGAACACAGACGCCTTTGTTTAAAATAATGCAGTGTCCTGGCTGGTGTGGCTCAGTGGATTGAGCACCAGCCTGCAAACCTAAAGGTTACTGGTTCAATTCCTGGTCAGGACACATGCCCGAGTTGCCGGCCAGGTCCCTAGTTGGGGGTGTGTGAGAGGCAACCAATTGATGTATCTCTTGCACATTGATGCTTTTCTGTCTTTTTCTCCCTCCCCTCCCCTCTCTTGAGAAATAAAATAAAGTAATTCATTGAAGGAAGAGAGGGGGAAAAAGACAACAAAGTAAGCATCAGCTGAGATGATACTAATTTGGTCACCTAACAAACTACTAGAGGAAACTTGCAAAGGGAATCTTCTGCTGAACCACCTTCAGAGACCTGCGGCCTGAGTGTTCCCAAGGGCAAGGAAGGCCAACCCGGATGGGGAAGCCTTGGGTGCAGTTGCTGGTGAGGGTTGAGAAAGGCACGCACTTGAACCTGTCCTTCTATGGCCATGTTAGTGGAAGTGAATGTTGTGGCCTCTGAAATGTAATCCAACGTTATGTCTGCGGCCTAATGAGGGAGCTGGTTTGACTGGCTGGGGCACTGGGTTCTACTCTAGGTCTCTTATGCGACCATTCTCATGGGTTTCATTCACTTCTAAGCAGTCATATTAATAAATGAACAATCTCATGCCAGATATTCTTGTCCTCGAGTGACTGTTACTGGAATGGTTTTGAGCCTGAGAATCTCTATTTGCCTTTGAAAGGGGAGATTGGATGGGCACCCATATCCCGCCAGCCCTTTCGGGTTTCTCCATCAAGGCCAGTCTTCGAGGGGGAGACCACTAAGAGTGTCTGTGTATCATTTCACAGCCCTTTATGGCGACGTTTTCTGATAGGAAATACCTCTTTTTAAAATGCTAATAATTATAGTAACAATTTGCTCTCCAACCAACTCCCACAGGTTATGTGTAGAATTGTGATAAAGCTTTGCCTAACGTAGGGTTTGCGTCAAGTTTGTGTACGTTCCTGTTAAATAAAAGCCTGCTGCCAATGCCCCCATAGCATCTCTGTAGATTTTGCTTTACCAGCTTCATCTTCTATGAGGTTGACTTCCACACTGTCCTATTGAAGAGACTCCTGGAAGGATGCTGCCCACTTGGGATTGCCTGGGATTTGTTGATCCCCATTGTTTCAGTCGGAAGCACGGTCTGAGAACAGTGGTTGGCATTGGTTGACTGACAGATGGTGGTGGCATAGACAGTGCACAGTGCCCAGGGTCAGTGCCAGTGCTGGCTCTCGATTCCACTCTCGAGTTGCTGTCACCAACCCACTGTCATCATGGCCATCGGCACCTTCTCCATGGCCAAGATAGATTTATGGAGAGCCCAGATGTGTACAGATAGAATATACCTGTCTAACGTTGCTGTCCCACCTGTGTCAAGAATAGTTTCGCACGAGAATGCAAGATTTAGTGTGTGTTTGGGAAGTACTGGCGGGTTGGTGTTTCCATTACCTGAAAGCTGCTTTTGATGGAGCCTCCCCAAGGTGCCAGTTGGTTCAGCTGTAAGCGAGCCCCGCTGTGATTGGCGGCTCGTGTGTGTGGAGGAGGGCACTCTGCTGTGATGGGCCTTCCAGGTCAGGTAGAAGCAGATCAGTCTTCCGGCAGGACTTGCCCCCTGAGCACTGCCAGCCCATGTTGGGGTCAGGTGGAGACGGAGCGTGTCCTTGTGCTGCTGTGAGCAGTGTGCTCTGTCTGCTTTTAGAGTGGCCGCCCCATGTGGACATTCATTGTGGGCTTTGTAACTTTCCCTAAGCAGTAGGAAGAACTAAAGAACTTTTTTCCTCAATATATCCTTGTTAGGCTTTTTTTTTTTATTGTGGTAAAATACGCATTACATAAAATGTATCATTTGAACCATTTTTAAGTGTACATTTCAGTGGCATTAAATACATTTCACATTGTTGTACAGCCGTCACCACCATCCATCTCCAGAACCTTATCTTCTCCAGTCGAAGCTCGGAACTCATTCCTCCAGTTTGTTTTTCAAGTATTTTACGTCTTATATGCATCTTGTTTCAGATGTGAGAGAGTCGGACCACATTTTATGCAAAGCAGTATGCAAAGACTACTCTCTCGGGCCAGGGCTATGTTTATTTTTTGTTGGGGTGAGGACGAGGTTATTCGGAAGAAGCAGTTTGTCTTCCTTGGTTTACAAAGGGCCTGCAAACTCTGTGAAGACTGAGATGGTAAATACTCCAGGCTTTGCAGCCCGGGCGTCTGTCGCAACTACTCAGGTCTGGGTTTTTAGCACGGAAGTGCTAGCTGTAGACGTTGTGTAAATGAAGGGGCCTGGCCCTATGTTTCAGTAAGACTTTATTTACAAAAATAGGCAGCTGGCCAGATTTGGCCCAGGTGTCGTAGTTTGGTGATCCCAGAGTTAGAAATAGCGAGTAATATTCAAGGCATTTTCTAAGCTTCACACCGAGGAGAGAGAAGACTTTCACATCACCAGGTGTTGGGCTGGAGGGGCACTTCGCGATCAGTAATGTAAGTGGTACTGAGGCCTATACACAGAACATTTCAGAGCCCCAAAACATTTTACCACCAAGTTTTAGAAAGCTATTGGGTTTCCTACTTTGGGTGCTGAGTCCAAAGTACAATAGTCCAATCCTTACCAGAGAATCTGAATAATCCAGCGAGTCTCTGCACTAGCCATAGGTAATAGTAACTGAGGACGAGATGACTGTCACCTCTAGCAACTTATGTATGAAACAAGCAAACTTTAAAATAGTTGAGTTTGTGCAAGTGGCTGCTGTGGGCT
Organism: Desmodus rotundus; assembly: GCF_022682495.2. Classification (NCBI taxonomy): domain Eukaryota; kingdom Metazoa; phylum Chordata; class Mammalia; order Chiroptera; family Phyllostomidae; genus Desmodus; species Desmodus rotundus. The sequence continues at coordinate 114,740,554 of NC_071393.1, read as the reverse complement.
AAGTGAACACAGCAGCGTTCCATCTGTATGATATAAATAGTGGGCGTTCAGTGGGGCCCCACTTGCAGTGTTTTGGTTAATGAAATGGTCTCTTTCTGGTGACTACCGATCCCACAGGGGCTGTGGCTCCCTGAAGGCCCGAGTGTTGATGTTGCGGAGCTGCAGTCCTTCCTAAGAACTCAGATGCGTGTGGGCATATTCAAAGTTAGGGCTCCCCCTAACCACTTACCTCATACCCCAAAAGAACCTAGAGGAGGTGATTTTCCTCCTTGGGTGATGAGCAGGAGTCCTGATAACGGACCTCCTATTGAGCTGAAGCCTCTTATAAACTGAATATGGATTGATACCGAAGAAGGACCTATGAGCTGGCCATGCTAGGTGGCAGCATCCATGCCTTTTTTTTTTAGATCTTCGGGCACCTTTTTGTGGTGTTTATTGTTAAGTTCCCTGAATTACCTCCAAGTTTCCTTAAAAGGGGCAGCGGTTGGGATCAGTTATTCTCTATGCCTGCTCCTTTGGCTCCAAGCTCCACCCTCTGATCACACCACAGTTGCCCAGATGTCCACTTTTAGGCAAAGACTAGAAGGAGAAAGATCCTTCAGACCAAAAGTCAGGAAGTCCTGTTTTTGTATTTCACACAAACCTGGTGTGAGCAGCGCAATCCCTTGGCCACCCGACCCCGACACCAGAACAGGAAGCACTTTGTCGGGAGGTGATAGTGGTGGCCATCAAAGGTTTAGCACTGACCTGGTAGACCCCGTTGTGTTCACTGTGCTGTTTGTGCTGGCCTGGCAGGACTAATCCTCGCCGAGGTGGGTCTGGAAGTCCTAGTGGAACACTAGCTGAAGGGGTGCGTGTTGTATGTTTTCAAGGAAGCATGATGCCAGACTGTGTTACACTGTGAACACAGAACAAGGGAGGGAAGTACTTCTCCACTCCTATTTAATATCTGACGCCACCATGTTCGAATTGGCTGAAAATAATTGTGACAAACCCAGGAAGTACAGAAAAGATGACTAAACATATTTAAAGGGATGAATAATAAGCCCTTTAAGAAATTTTTAAGGATTTGGGTGGTTTAACTTAGGGAAGAGAATTGGAGGTCACTTAATAACCGTCACTATGTGTATTGAGGAAAAGGCACCGAGTAGCTGCTTTTGGTCTCTGGAGAAGACAGGAGAAGCCTCTTGGGGTTTGGAGCAAACTGACAAACAGTTCTTTGGACACCAAGAATGTTTGACTGTTAAGGCTGATATGGAACTCCATGATAACCAAGCATTTCTCCTGCATGAAGTTAGGGGCATGGGCTAGATGACCTTGGGGGTCCCATCTAGCTCTGCAATGCTTAGAATTGCAGCTGTAACCTGAAAGAGTTAGTGCCTAACTCACCACCATGAAGTTGGGAGGCATGGAGACAATTAGTCTCATGGATGTGTATGATGATCATTAACTGAAATGACAGTTCCACACTTGTTCCTATTCATATACCAAAGCAATGTCCCAAGCCTGCATGAGGACTTCCATTGTTTTGGTCGAATGAGATACCAGCTGCAAAGAGAATGTAGTTGCAAGAGACATTTTCCTTAAGAGAAACCAAACACTGGGAAACAAAAACCAGCGAGAAGCAACTGAAAAGGACAGTAAGACCAAAACTGCCACAAGGTGAACGGTTCTGCTGAAAACTCCCCGAGTCCCACTCCAGCCCTCGTCTCACTGGATCCCCCCAAGGCGGCACCATCGTCAGGGCGTGGGCTTTGTTCTTGCTCCCAGGACCTGCGCACTGGTCTCAGCTTGATTTCGGTTGGGTGACCTCGTCACTGTTCACGGTTGTCTCTTCCCTTCTCCCACCTTAGCAGGGGAAGAGAGGTTTTATTAGGAGACGTTAAATCTGTGTTCACTCTCACAGGTAAGACGACAATCTTTCTGGGAAGAGCAGTGCTCGGGATTTCCTCTGAGTAACTTAGGAAAGAATTCTGATGGAATAATTCTGCTCTGTGTTTGATTTGAAGTCACGAGGATTGCATTATATTTAGTGTGTGAAGTTAACTTTCTGTGAACCAGAAATGTAAAACAGTTTGGGAATGGAGTTAACTTGTGTAAGAAGGGGTGAAGGAGGCAAGTAATGAATTGCTAACATGAACACTTAAGCTGAAACTTCTGTTTGGCTGAGCTGTGGGTTCGCAGAGACCGGCAGTTTGTAATCCTGAAAGCTTGTTTAGTTAAAGTAGATTGCTTTTCCTCCATAGACATCAACCTTTCATCCATAATTGAAAAATAGATCAATACGTTTTGACCACATACTGTTGCTTTGGATAATGACCCTCTGATTATTGGTTTGCTTTATGCTACTGATCAATTAATCAAACATTTATTGAATGTATTCTATGTTGCAGTACTTTGGTAGGTTTTGCAGGACATACAAGAGAAGCAACAGGGAATTGAAACAACTTTTGGGGATACTTTGTATGTGCTCACCAATAGGCGTCCTACCGATGCCAGCTTGTTAAAGCCACAGAGCAGCCCTTCTGGTTAGGGTTATTCCCATTTCACAGAAATGGAAATTGAAGCTCTGGGAGATGGAGTTGACAAAGGGAGTAGTGATGTGGTAAAAGTCTGGTTTTTGCAAGCGAGGGTTTTCTAGTTACAAAACTCTCTCTACTACATGCAACATCTCTTTTTGTTCTTCAGGAGGAAAGACAGTTGGTTTTAGCATATTGTTTGGGACAAGCCTTTATAGTTAGGTGCCAGGTTGGTGCACAGTGTGAGCGCCAGAGGGCTCAGCGAGGGGGGTTGCCAGTGCAGGTTGAAGTGGTGGGGAGGTCTTCATGGAAGGATGAGTAGAATGGGATGGGCAATTCCTGTGCGAAAGCTCAGAGGTAGGTTGAGTCAGAGCAGAGGTGAGCCCAAGGGGTGAGGTGGGGCGGGGTTGAGGGTCATAGGTTGTGGGGATCCTGGGCTGTGGGGAGAAGTCATAGGAATGTAAATAGCTCCCACATCTTGGGGCCTGAGGCACAACAAAGGAAACGGGAACGTTAGGATGCTGGGTAGCTCCAGCAGGATGCATGTGACGTTTACGTGAGGGCAGCGGGACTGCGCTCGTCTGGAAGTTTGGGCTCATGTGCACTTTGCCTCAGGGCTGCGTCTGACCCTGTCAAGGTCATCTTGTTTGGTACCAGATATTCATCCTGCTTGGTATCAAACCTGCTGGTTAAGAGTACTGTGGGCATTTTCCACCAAGTATCATCCTGAAACCAGAGAAACACTTGTCATACTATCTACCAGTTTGCGCTTCCGGAGGAAAGTGGGATATTCCAAGAGGCTGGTTGTTCCCAGAGAGCTTTGTACCTGAGCAGCCACTTGAAATTTGGACTCAAAATCTATGATTGTTCCTCCTAGACAAGTGGAAGAAAGGGTTTACACTGATAGGTGCCTGAGTATGGTGAAGGAAAAGCAAGGAAACCAGGCTTGGAGTCTGGCCATTGGCCTTGTTTGTGTGTAGAAGCTCCTTTCTGTAGATTGTCTGGGTACACTTAGCCAATTTACACGGCGGAGGGTTCAGACAGTCCCGAGATTGCCCTCCCGGCATGCTCACTTCATCTCCGTTTCCAATGGTCCTCTCTGCCCACCTCACTGGCCACCGGGACTGGTGGAGGTGTAGCCATGTGTGAGGAACACGGACCATCTTCTCCACGGTGGCCAGGCATTTGTTGGTGCTTCCTGACGTGCAGAACGATAGCCTCCACGCTCTCACCGTGATCTTCCCAGCAGCCTTGTTGCATCCTGTCCCTCAGAGCGAACGAGTAACCGACACTCAGAAGGGTTAGGTGACCTGGCCAGAGCTCCACGGAGGTGGGAGGGCCCAGACGAGACTCTGGATCTTTTTTCTGGTACTTAAGTTGGTACAAGTGCCAGTGCTTGTTACCTGCTTATAATGTTCAATGACAGCTGTCTTGGCTCAGGCACGGCTACAAGTGGCGGAGCCCTGGACTGAAAAGACTGTCTGGCCCTGGCCAGTGTGGCGTGGTCCCACAAAGTGAAAAGTCGCCGGCTCAATTCCAGTCAGGTCCCTGGTCGGGATGCATGGGAGAGGCAACCAGTTGACGTTTGTCTCTCATGTCGGTGTTTCTCTTCCTCTCTTTCTTCCCCCTCTAAAAAAAAAGACTAATTGACAGCATAAAATTGAAACCTACAGTAGAACAACACCCACCTTCCCTCTGAACAAAGGAAAAACAATAGGATCCTAGCCCCTGGGCCCAGCCCCCACACCCTCAACATTTAGGCACTGCCTGCCTTGGACTGCACTGTCACCAGAGCCT